>NW_024546167.1:20000000-21200000 GCF_018152505.1 Drosophila elegans | reverse complement strand
ATCCACAGCGTGGATCAAAGCAAAAATGCAGAGAAAAAAACGCTCATTACTATCGAAATATTCTAAATAGTAAAAAAACTTTGATTTTAAATATTAAAGGCGAATTTCAATTTATTCGGTATTCATGTCTTAAAACCACTATTCAGGCCTTTGACTTCACAGAGAAATCAAAGCTTTATAACAAAAATTTTACTAACAATATACCATTTTACCTTTGAAAAAGTTTAGACATTTAAAAACTTTTGCATGTTTTTTGCAGAGTGTACGCCTGGTCGTTCAATTTGCCAAAGCCGAAAAGAATTTAAAGCTCGACACGAGACTTTTGCAACTTCATGCCACATAAACTATAAGGAAAGCAGGCTCTGAGATCGCAAGCTGCAACCTCTTGCCTCGACTCTTGGGAATTCTCTCTTATGCTTATGCCTCGGCTGGCCAAATTAAAATGTTCTTTCAACTACGAACTTTCGACAATAAATTGAATTGAACAACAAAAGGCAGAGGCTTGCGGCGGGGATCCGCGTTTCGAGAGTTCGAAGCGGTTCCTCTGGGTTCTTTGGGCCCTGGTTAAAGACATTTGTCATGTCATTTGCGGCGGGGCAGGAAACGACATATGGAAGAAAATCGAAGAAGAGGAGGATCCCTGCCAGAAAGGGATGAGTTTATCGATGCAGCGCAGCAGCACACTGCCGCAAAAGAAAGGAATATTTAGAGGAGTTATACTCAAGGGTGTCACAAAAAGAAAAGTGTGGACCAGCGAATTGAGGCAGAGGAGAAACGCGTTATCGCTTCACAAATTAACAATCAGCGGCAATAAAAGTTGTGCGTTTGTTTATGGTGAGCCTGCATAAAAAAGAGGCAGAAGGATGGGGGCTTGAAAATCCAGATGAGGAGGCGTTCGTCGAGGCTCCACAGAATCGCCAGAGTTATCCTTATCGGGGGCCATTCGCTGGCCTTAACAAATTCAATTAAGCATTTTAATATCCGAGGCCACGGAGGTGTTGGACTCCGGACACTGAAATATTAACTTGATTTAATTTATGAATTGCCCGCCAGTGGCAGGAAGTCGAGATGTGGTAATTTATGGAACTTCGGGGCAAAGCGAGACAGACCCCCAAACGAAGTGGGTCAAAGTTGGCGAAGCCAGGAGTTTCGAGTTATCTGAAGTCTGAGCTCTCCATTTGCCCGATGGGCTGTAAAAGGGTCTCTGATATTGATATAGCAGAGAGAAAAATATATGAACCATAAAAGGTTTACTTCTTTTCATTTAAGGTTGACGGATTTAAAACATTAATTTGCTTAACTGCTTTTTTCTTGAACAACATAATTATGTTGATTGCTCTTTAATATTAAATACTCTTTTAATAGATAAATATTCCCTTATTTACTTGTTGAATGATTTAATGTTGAATGCTTTTTAATATTAAATAATCCAAATGTTGTACAAATTTATCTTTAATAGATTAGAAAATTAATGAATATTTTGCTTGCGAAAAGAATTTTTTGTGACATTTTTTCTGTAGTGTAAGGACGTAATTCAACTCCTTGCCTTAAGGGGCCGTTGTTCTGTTGGTCTCTGACTTTCCTCAAGGGCATTTACAGCACAGAAAAGTGGGCGGGGCTGGGAGGAGTTCTGGCCCGAGTCCCGTACCCATTTTTTCAGCAATTTCCCTTTTGTTCCCTTGCAAATTGCAACTGCAATTACATGAATTTCGAGGCTCTACAGTTATTCCTTAGTTCAGTTTTTGTCGGTCCTTTGCCTTTCGACACGTTCTGTCCGCTTTCAATCAGTAATTTCGGGCTCCGCTGCCTTTTGTTATGGCTCTTAATCAATAACAGTGCGGATATGCCCCGCTACCCCCTCTCCATCTGTTCTTTTTTTTCGGCGAACCCTCAGGTTGTCGTAACAGACCATCAACATGCTACAATGTTGCAAGTTTTATTGAGGCGGCGGCACCCAGCGAAAAGAGCTTATGCGCTGATATCTCCCCATCTGAAGATGTTTTCCACCTCTTTTTTGTTAATGTTACACATTCAAGCCGGACGAACAAAGAAACGCTTCAAAAATGTTGACAATACCTGAAGATGGATTTGATTTATGTTCGGTCAGCACGGATTGGATCTCCAGTAGCCAGTCGAGATAAACACTTCCCATGAGCACTCAAATCAACTAATCGTCGTAATTTTTAAGCAGTCGCTGGTTTTTGTGCTGTGTGTCGTTTTAGGTCTTTGCATAAGTCGCCTAATAATCGGGCATAATTCATTATTTATGTGTGGCTCTGGCCCAAACATAGATATCTTGATAGATCTTTAGATCTTTGCCCACCACCGACAAAGTGCCAACAACAGTGACGAGCGACAAAAGACAAAAGACCAGACAAGCCAATGACTGTTTAAAAATTCAACGAAAATGTGCGTTTGTTTTGTTGCTGTTGCTGTTGCTATTGCTGTTTTGTGGTCCGCTTTTCACATATCATTTTGGCATTAACTTCTCTTCACGCACACGTCGATCGGGCCAAGTTATAAAAATGATTGACAATTTAATTTGCAAGCCAAAAACTCTTGTGGGGATTTATGAAATACTTGGCTTTGTATGGGCCGTGTTCTACACAGAAAAATATGCAAATCCGTTTGGGCCATAATCATCATCATCGCCCAGCATTCAACATTCAGCAACAATGAGCCAGATTCGATGTTATGAATGTTGGGCAACCCACACGCGGAATTTTTTTTTCGGCCACAAGCTGGTCAAGATTTCTTGGTTTTCGGCAAGTGTGCACTTGAACAAAAAAATTGTTTAATGATGATTAAGGATTGTAAAATCTGTAATAGTATTTAATTTTAATAATATAATCACAGAATACGTCCAAGTATTTCATACTCCATTTAAATACTTTTCGATTTGATTTTAAACCACCTCAAGCCAAAATTTTAGATAATAAAGCAAAAAAAAAAGGTCTATGCACATTGATGGGTTTTGAATTGTTGTGTTAGCCACCCATTTAGCCATATTCAATTGTGGATTAACATGGGAAATAGATAAACATTTGGATTATAATTCTTCAATGTCTACGTGGCCGCAAATAAATGAATTTTCCTTCGAGTGTATAGAAAAGAATGAAGAACAGATTCGGAAATCTGCAAAGTTGGAAGCGCAGCTCTCCGCCGGTGACGACAAATGAGACGGGAGACAAAAGACAGGAGACAGTAGACAGCAGATAGGAGAATGCTGACTGCAGGCTGCAGTCTACAGGCTGCAGGCTGCAGGCTACAGTCTACAAGCTACAGGCTGCGGAGCATGGCAGAAGGTATCTCGAGAAGACTGGCCGAGATGCACGTATGCAGATTGCCGGCCATTCCAAACCTCGGCGAAAAAAAAGGTGGAAAAAACCAAAAAAAAAAAAAAAAAAGGGGGAAAACGGGAGGAAAAAATTAAATCCCCAGCTGGGACACAATGTTTGGGATCAAGCTGGGTCGGGATTTGGGATTTGGGATTGGAAAAAGCTTTGCTCTGTGTCTCCGGCTCGCGTTGAGCTCCCCTTTTTTATTTGTCTCTGAAATCTTGTTTGCTTAAAAGTAAAAATAATTAACTAATTAAAATTGTGAACCCGCTTGTTGTTGCGAACTGGGTACATTAGGGCCAAATAAGCTGCCAGCCTTTGCCTTTGCCTCTGCTGACTTTCTTCTTTTTTTTTCTGTTTTTGTTTTTCCTCCCTGTGGTAAATACTTTTACAGGCAGCCAACGATATGCAAAAGCTATCAACGGAGCATCTCTGGCCGGGACTTTTCAGCTCTACAGACGAGGCTTTTGCTTTTGGCTTGGGTTTCGGTTTGGGGCTTGGGCTCTTGGGCCTTGCAAGCTGTTGATATGCTCATTTAGAATCGCACGTTTTTTCCCCAGAAGTTGTTAAGAGTCTCGGCTTTTAGAGGGGGCGGACCGATAGCTTTGATTGCCATTCGCATGCAGATGAGCTGCAGAAGAATTTGAGGCCGAAGACAGCGGCAAAGACACGTGGCTTGACCTCAGACTTTGGCAGCTCATCTTGGCTGCGGACTTTGACTTCCACTTTGGCCCATCAATCAACACACTTTCGGTTTTTTTTTTCGCCGTAGTGTTTGTCCCCTAAACGAAATAAAGCTCATAAATTGAAGAGCTAGTGGAGCTCACTCGACGTATTGATTTTAGCCGACAGATCTGGCCTGATGGCCAGCGAGACGAGTTATTGTTTGAAAAGGGCTCGCACTTGCATCTCATCAAATACAAAAAAAAATGGATAAGCTATTTGTGATTGACGGATGAAATCAGGGGCTAGAATACGTTAGGAATAGAAGTTCGACTACGCGATGACCTTCGGAACGGATGCAGATCGTGAATGGCCAGACCGTTCGAAGCTATTTTTCAGAATTAAATACTGGGTAATAAATTATTCAAGCAATAACTATTTTAAATGCTTAAGTTGGATCGGCGTATCCGCTTTATGACTACAGCATTAATTGTTTAATTTAAATTAAGTAAACACCATTGTGTTGTAGCTAGTGATGTATCACCAGTTTAATAAGTTTAAGTTTTTTGAAAGTAGACCAACTAATTAGCTTCATGAATAATAGTAAGTACTTAGATTTAACAAGCACTACAATTTGTTCAATTCAAGTAGTACAATAAAATCTCTTTTTAAATTTTATGACCTTTATAAGATTCTTAAACATATTAAATTTTGACTTTAGAAATACATACAGTACATCTCGTAAGTCCTCTAATATGGGTGCAACCTCTTTGTTTGCTGCGAATTCCACACTTTGGCATCGGCCTCGCGAGCCGCACATCTCCTTTTTCCTGGCTGTCTCCGTGACTTGGAGGAGCTGTCTTCCTGTAGTTCCCTGCCACACTCCTCCGATTCTCCACTCCTTTCTCTCGGCCCAGAACTTTGAGCTCTTGGCGGCTATGCAAATGCAGTAGCCAATGCCCTCGGGTTGTTGTGATGTGTGCGCGCGCGTTGAGCATTTCAGATCCCAGCATCTCCATCTCTGTCGCCCCACACGCCCCCTCTCTTTCGCTCTTTCTCTCTTTCCTTCGACTGTGAGTGTGTTTTTGTGTGTGTGTGCGCTTTAATTGCACGTTTAAAGGCAGCCACAGAAGCGGTATTTACTAAATATGGCCACAGAGGCAGTCACAGGAGCAAAGGCACACTGGGAGAAAAATGGGTTAAGATCTTGGCAGGATCAAGGCACTCAATTCGTTGCAAATCAAATCTGGGCGATGGCTCAAAAAAATTTGAAAAAATGTTTTTCTTTGCTACAAGTATTTTTGGTAATTCTAATAATTTTTTTTCCAAAATAAAAAGTATTTTGTGTCAAAATATGATTCAGAATTCTTTAGTTTTGAAAGACATTTGTAGTAGCTGTTTATGTTAGCTTCGTTTTTTTTGGCAAAAGAATTTTGTACTTCGTACCCCAATATATTCTCTGTGTATCAGTTTGGTCAGTGGCATCCACAGTATTGCACGCGTGTCTGGCTGCCTGTTGTCGCGTTTGGCCCGCAAATTGATGCACATTTGATGCGTCGACGTCGGAGATTTTCTGGGTCCTTCTCTCTTGGCTCACATATATGCAAAATGAAAGCTCTTTCTTATGTTTTCCCCCTTACACATTTTTTTAAGCCCCCTTCATACCCCTCTTTTGCCCTGCTTCAAGCCTATCAGTTAAGGTTTATTGATGTTTTGATAGCGATCAGCGCTCTCGGCTATTTGGACCGTGTTCTTGCTGTTTCAGCTCAATGGCTCATCGGCTGACTTCCTTATGGTGTTTGTTATGGGCCAGGAGAGGCGATTATCTCCGATGCTTAACTTGGCCCGCGAAATTGTGTCAAAAATTATGTTGTCGTGTGACGGCAAATGGCCATTCAAGGCTCTTATCTCGTTCTCCCCGCGCAACTTAATTAAAATATAACCTCAAAAGCTAGAGGGAGACGGAAGGTGGGTTCTTGAAGTATATTACGGAATCACACTAAGAAAAAAAGCAGAGATCGTATTAAAAAAATAAAAAAAACCGGCTACGGCCATGATTTTCCAACCATTTTGTCTTGGCCCAGAGATAAAGACTGAGAGAGAGAGGGAGAGAGAGAGAGCAAGAGAGCTGAAACTATTTCGCTTCAAAACCGCTGAATTTCTGAATGGCTTTTAGTAACTTGAGATAAATTCGCTTCACGGCGAATCCGAGGTGAGTTTCCTGAGTTCTCTCTCGGGTTTTCTCTCTCTCTTCGAATCTCTCTCTCTCTCTCTCTCTGGACTGGCATTTATGGAATGTGAGCGCTCAAAAATGCGTTAAAGGTGTTTATAAAATTAAAATTGTGCAAAACAAGTCGCGTAAACACAGAAAGAGAGAGCGAGAATTCTCTCCGGAGAAAAAAATAGAGAAACTCTCTCTGCTGAGAAACACCTAAGAAAATGGACACACATAAAAGGGCAACGCATCGGTGTTTAGAAAAAAGTGAATTGAGTCAGCACTGGCATAAAAATCGTTAAACTTTAAACACTCAGGGAAAACTAGCTAAGGTTGTAGGTACAAAAATGGGGTTAATAAAAATGTTGTGTTTTTAATTTTAACTAAATCTTTGTGTTTTACCTATCAAGCTCTGATTTCTATGTGTATGGGAATTTCATTCATATTTATTTGACTATTTTTGGAAAATAATTTGATATCTGAAAGTTGAATTTAAGTTTAAATTTAAATTTTAAATTTTAAAATAATAACTAATCAAAACAAATAGGACCGAAATTAAATATTAAACTTTCAACATAAATTTAAATATTTTAAAATTAAAACATTGAATAATATATTTGTATATTTAATTTGAATATAAAATACAACATTTTTGATTCAGTAGCCAGGTAGTTTTGTTTTTATTATTCCATTTTTATATCAGTGAAGAAACGAAGAAAATTGGTGCACACAGAGCGCCGCATACGCAATCAAGGAAAGGTGGGGAAAGAGGGGACAGGGGTACGGTGGGGCAGGAGCGTAGAGGGGGGCCACCTGCCACTTGCACCCTCCGCCAACCTCCTTCCTTCAATAAAAACCAGTTCAGTGTGAGTGCGTTGGTGCGAGTGTTTGTGCATTAGAGGAGCGACCACATAACTTGGCCAAATGGGCAGATCGTGTTCCCTTTGGGCCCCACCGCCCCTCTTCTCCTTCCTGCCATGCCCACCCACCCCCGCGAAAACCCAAAGTCGTAATTGTGGGAGCTACCCCAAAATGAGATTTACGTAGATTAGCCAAACAATGCGAAATTACAACACTCAAGAAGTCGAAGAAATATATTGTTGGTGAGCCTTGTTAATTAAATGATTTAAAATAATAAAAAAAAAAGGCAAAATAATAGAATATTTCGTAGAGATCAAATTATTTTATGAAAACGTTTGCTTAAATTTAAAAATAACGGCACAGAAATTTTAAATTTTTCTGAGATCGTACAATTTTATAAAAAAAGAAAGTTTATTAAACATATTTTACGACTTAAAAACAATACGAAATCGTTGTTTAAAATGGATATGCTATTTTATTTCTAAAATCAACTCCCCAATCGCGCATTATATTACCCCTAATAAAGTGATTCACAATGAAAATAAAAACATTGCTCTAATAAAAATTTTCTCTCTCTGCAGCAGCAATAACATCTAATTTCGGTGTTCGGGCAACTTCTACGCCGGACTGATTTCGAACTTGTTGGCAGTGCGAGGTTTTGGCTGCCAATCCGTTGGCTTTTGGGTAGTAAAAAAGGGGATCGCCGGAAGGGGCCAGAATGTCTTAGGAATCTGCGAGTTTAGTTCCCGTTCCCACATTCCCTCACTCTCCCTTTCTCTCTCTGCCCCCCATGTAATTGCCTGTAATTTAGTGTGTAACTGCAACGGCAACAACAAATCTAAGATGACAACAACCACACGACGAGCAAATTATGTTGTCTTTTTGCCACAGCAAAAAGGAAACTCCAAACTCCGAACTCCAAATTGGGCGGAGGAGTTGAGAGTGGAAATGGAAGGGCGTGGCAAAGCGGGGGGATCGGGTGCCGCATTTTTGTACTATTTAGTTTTTCTCTTCGTGTAATTTGCATAATGAGATTTTAATTTTTACGCTCGCATAATAATTTCCAAATGGGGATGTGTAATCCCCCTTGCTGCCACTCCCACTTGGACGCAAGTTCGTTGCCTAAGTCTTTTGTTTCGTGGCCCAAATTAAAGTGTAATTTGGTTAGCCATTAGTTGGTCAGACGCGCCAGAGTCGACGACGAAGTCGAAGTCGGAATGGCGGCATTTGATCTCCTCTAATTAAATAGCATTTCCGCTTCTACGGCTAGAAAATGATACAGCGGCAGTAAAGGCAACAACAGCTGCCTGGAATGACCAAGAAGCAAAAGGTGTGGCCCGGCAAAGAGGAAAAAAGGTTCATCAATGTAACAGAGGCTGACCAGAAGAATTTTAAGCTATTTCTTATTATCTTTGAGCCCTGGCATATATTTTGAATAGCTTAAAAGTACATTTAAATTGAATGTCTTATTAAAAAGGTTTAAGACAAATCCATAACATATATAAAATTCTTCATAATTTTTTCAAATTTTAATAAATTTTATATAAATTCGTTGACTAATAAGAAGAAGTTTAAACTTTACACTACCGCAAAAAGTTCTTCCAAATTAGAGATGTCCATCTCTTTTCTTCTCCCGATTCCGCACAGGTTCTCCCTCAATTATCTTCGATAATTGCAAATTCCTTAGGATGGCTGCACAACTCTGATCCGAATCATTGGGGCCGAAAACAATGATGAGCAGCTGGCCAAGTATTTTGGCTTCTCACTAGGAGCGAGTGGCAGCAGTTATGCCAAGTAGTGCTCTCTTTTAGCCTTCGGGGATTCGGAAACTTTGTGCAAATATGTTTGGCCGTTGACTTAGAATTATTGGTTTTTTTCGTACAGAAAACTCTTTTGACTTGTATTCGTATGTGATTCTTTCACCGACTTTTTTCCGTTGATCGGTTTTAATTTGCTTTAGGTGCGGGCCCTTAAAAAAGTAAGCTGGAAGTATGGCTCGTTGGCCAGAGCTTCATTTTTTTCCCTCCTTTTTTTCATATAAGAAACTCCAATTTTGCTTTTTTTTCGAATTGGGGCTGGGTTTTTGGGTCTTTTATTGTCTTCACGACCACATATTGGCTTCAATATGCGTCCGAATAACAAGAAGATCAAGAAAAGGGGATCGCGGGCATTCGAATTTAGTTTTTAGGCCCTCGAGTTCGGGCATCGGACTCATTTTATGATTATTGAGCCCCCAAATCGCACCAGATACTGAACAAATCTCTTAGTATGGATAGTTATCCATCTCTTTCTCAATACTTTAGACTGCCGAGTTCAGACCTCATCATTTCAGTTTCGGTTTCGGTTTTGGTTTTGGTTTCTGTTGTTTTATTTTTGCGTGAGCCATTTATGCGTTTTGTATTTCGTATTTTGTTCGTTTGTGGTTAATTTTTGTGAAGCTGGCTATCAGAGACAGCAAATCTGCTTTTCTTTTATTGTAATTAAAGAAACGTGACTTTTTGTCAGATTCCATCAAATCTCTTCGTTGTCGAGAATTGGCGTTGTTATTCCAACT
The DNA here is from genome assembly GCF_018152505.1 of Drosophila elegans. Taxonomy (NCBI): domain Eukaryota; kingdom Metazoa; phylum Arthropoda; class Insecta; order Diptera; family Drosophilidae; genus Drosophila; species Drosophila elegans. The sequence goes on along the minus strand of NW_024546167.1, from coordinate 21,190,369 downwards.
TATTGTTGTTTCGTTTCTCTGTCCCGGTGTCCGTTAATTTGGTCTCTCTCACGTTGCTGGACTTTTGATGAGATGTGATTTGATTCGATTTGATTGCCTTGGTTTGCGGAAATGATCCAAGCCGACGGGCGAAATTAAGGGATCTGCGTAGTTAAGCTATAATTAGCTATGGATGGTCCTCAAGATCTGTGATAAGTTGACCAGCCAAGCAGATTTATACATATAAAAAAGGGATTTGAGAAAACTTTTGTCTTTAACATTAACTAGATAAACTATACTTCAACAAGTAAAAGTTTAGGCGCATAAATCTCAATAACTGACCGTCAAATGACTAGGAAAATATTAAGAAAAGATAACATTACTTTGACAACTATTCTAAAATGAATAATGCTAACATGAATTACTTCCTAACTAAGCTTGTTTAGTATGTAAAAATATCATTGAAAGTGTAATTTCAAAATGGTAGTAAATTCTATCAAATCAAATCTAACACTAGGGTATTTAATTGTTCGCCATGTTTTTCCTAACATTTTGTTGTAAACATTGCGCTGAGTTGAAACTCGTGTTGTTGTTAAATTGCTGGGAAGTTTGGAATCGCGGCTACATTTTCTGTCAGTTGGTCGCGAGTTTTTTTTTCCAGCGTTTCGTTGTCGGTTTGTTTTTTCCTTGTTTTTCTGAGAGACAAGAGAGGTCACATTTGATAGTCTGAACAAAAATCTTGTCGACGTCTCGAGACGCTCTTGTACCTACTATACATATATATATGTGTTTGGGCCCAGAGAAGAATGGGTGATAGCCGCCGCGAAGGAAAGAGCGAACAAAATGCCTTCGTTAAGCGCTTGGAACGGTCTTAGGCCTTGTCTCTCTGTTGTTGATGTTTTTTTTTTCGAAACTTTTTTCCCTATTTTTTTTGGCTGCCCATTTTGTTTTTGTGAGCGGAGAAAAATGTTATAAAAATGTAATTACCCGATGATGAATGGATTAACTACAAAAGAGTGAGAAGCCTGCATTGCTCAGGGTGCGGATGAGGATGGTAGTGGGGGGAATTTGGGAGGTATGAACGGGAACTGTTTGAAATTTGTGTGTGCCCAAAGAAGTTAACAAGAAGTTAACAATACTTGAAGATTAACAAACAATATCGGGTATACCCTTTCCAAATATTTTTCTATTCTTAAAAGTTTGGTAAAAAAAAAAGTGGTACGAACTTGATAATTATTATCTGAGATTTAAAAGATTTTAAACATGATTATTTAGTGCTGATTAGCTAAGTAATAAAAATGTCAATTTAATAATAATTTTAGGTTCAATACTTCATCCTTTTGCATTACCAACTTCATCACAATTTCTATATACCCTTCCTCATCCAATTGCAACTCGTGGCATGCACCGCTTAAATCTAACTCCCCTCCCCCTCACGATTCCCTACGGATGTCGAAGTCAATGGTTAAGGCCCGATGTCTGATGTCTTATGGCCAACGTCTAACGTCCAACGTCCGATGTCTGATGTCCGATGTCCGACTGACTGATCTGACTGGGAGCGGGTAATTGATGCATGAGATTAGTTTTGGGGCCCAAGTACGTGGAAAATCCATAAGCAACGCTCGTTGTGTGTGGATACGAGGCAGTTGGTGGCGAGACAAACGATTTTAATGACCCACCCGGAAAGTGGGTCACCCACCGATGGAAAAACGGGAGTTGGAAGCTGAAAGTTGGAAATACTAGTACTGAACTAATGACTCACCTTAAGTATGCACCTGCCCACGGGTTCGTTTTCAGCGACGGAAACATTGTAGAAGCTCTGGTCGAAGATCGGTTCGTTGTCATTTACATCGTGGATGGTGACCAAAACAGTGGCGGATGAGGAAAGTGGCGGTACGCCGCCGTCCCTGGCGATGACCGTTAGCTGCGGCACCGGTTCCGTTTCGCAATCGATATGCGATCGGGTGGTGATCAGGCCCGTTTGTGGGTCAATCTGAAACCACTGGGCATGGGTGTCAGGTGTCTCGGCCAGGGAATAGCTCAGCGCCGAGTTCAAACCCTCATCGCGATCGTGGGCCAAGACTTGGAGAACCGAAGTACCCGGATCGGCCACCTCCATCACATTGGCATGATACAAATCGTGCTCGAACTCGGGCGGATTATCGTTGACATCGGTAATACGCAAGAAAATCGACTTGGTGGCGTGCAAAGGGGGCGTTCCCTTATCGGTGGCTATCACACTCAGTGTGTAGTTGGAAACCATTTCCCTATCCAGCGGCAGCTTGACTATCACCAAGTAAATACTGTTATCCCTGGTGGTCAAGGCAAAGTGACCATCTCCTCCATTGAGAGTGACATTGACATTGGCATACTCCGTTTTCGAATCGGGATCATGCACCGAAATTCTGGCCACAAATTCTCCCGGTTGAGCAGACTCCGATATCTTTGGCGATGCATCATCACTTAGGAAAATCACATTTATGGTGGGCTGATTGTCATTCACATCGGTGACTCTTATGGAAACAAAGGCTGTCGTTTCCAGCGGCTGTTCGCCATGATCTTTGGCCACCACCACCAGTTCATGCAGCTCTTTAGTTTCAAAATCCAATGCCTTGTTGATGTAAATAGCTCCCGTCCTGGGATCTATGCGAAACATTTGCTCCTTGTCGCTCTGTCTTCTATTGATGGCATACTCCACCAGACCATTCTCATCGGCATCCGTATCGGATGCATAAACCTGAAGGACACTCGTGCCCACAGTGGCATTTTCTGGAACTGTGGCAAAGTATCTGCTTTGATTGAAAATCGGTTGATTGTCATTCACATCCTGAATGGTTATGTTGACAGTCATGAATCCCCGCAAGGGAGGACTTCCACCATCTAAGGCTTCAATGAGTAGGCTATAGCCTGGTGTGGTTTCCCTGTCCAGAAAACCACTGATCTGCAGATCCAAATACAGCACGCCATCTCTTTCGCGGTGAGACGACAGCCTGAAGGCGTCATTAACATTTCCCGATACGATATTATACCGCTGGGTGTTGTACGGTTCCAGATCTAGATCCCTAGCCGGTAGCAAAGTTCGCTTCACCTCCCTGGGCGTATTCTCTGGAAATTCGATGTGCATCGAGGGTTGTGGAAACGTGGGTGCATTGTCGTTCTCATCCTTGACCGTGACCACGACTCGAATATTACGACCGCTCAATGGAATGGCCACCAGACTGTAGGAAGCTCGAGTTTCTCTGTCCAACTTCACTTTGGTGCGGATCTCCCCTGTGGCCCGATCTATGGCCAAATCCGTTTCCACGCCCGCCTCGGCCACAATGATATACGGCGGGCCACTATCAATCCCATCGAAGTCTCCTATATAACCGATCTGATGATCCACCGCCACGCCTTCAAAGACCTCCAACTTTCGCTCCCTTTCCTTATCACTGGAGGCAGCCTGGGTAGAGTGTCCCCAGAGCAGGATCACCAAAAGATATAGTAGGCTTTTGCTCAGCATGTGCGAGGGATGCAGGGCGGGTGGCGAAGATATCGATTTGATGTTGCAACGTCTCCGACATCGATGGAACATGGTAAAGTCCTTCGGCTGCTGGTGGTTCCCCATGGATGTCCTCGTCGTTACTGCCGAATCCATTGCTGCTTTCATGGTTGACGCATCCACTTGTGGGTGAATTTTCGGGAGAAAACTAAAAGGAGCTAAGAACGTCCTTGACAGAGATATCCTCCTTCCAGCAAGGCCATGGCAAATCTAAAAGTGAATAGAGTGAAGTATATACATATATAAGTTTATGTTTGCGCCATTGAGATTTTAAATTTAATTTTAAGGCAACTTAAAAATTGTAAACTAAATATGGAATATTAAAGTTAATGTACAGAACATTTAAATGTTTGTTAAGGTGAAAACTAACTTAATGAATTTAAAAGCTTCATAAATAAATTATTATGTTTGTGTGTATCGAAAATTGGAACAAAAATTAATGAATTTTAAAGTTCCCCTGTATAAATTCTTAATTTATCATGTATTGAAAATTTTTTAAGCCTCAACCAAGTCCTCAGTTCTTCCCAAACTTCAGCACCGACTAATTCAAAATTTTGTGGCGATGCAATAGTGACAAATGGGCTTTGGCCATAATCCCCCGCCCACACCACAAGTTTTGCGCCTAGACAGAAAGCCAACTTTGAGAACCCCCAAGAGAAGAACGCATAGTTGCAGCTAATAGACTGATAACTGCCCCAATGCGCTAAGCTCCGCCTGATGACTGCAATGATGCTACGATGCTACGATGATGATGATGGCGAGGATGGAGAGGCTTACGCATGGTGGAGGCATTTTCATTTGGCCATTTGGGGGAATTTGAAATGCTAATAGACGGCCGAGAAAGATCAGGAATGAAGACAAAAGACGCGGACGTTGCCGATGCCGATGCCAAAGTCGATGCCGATGCCGATTCTACCTGCGTGCGAACGGTTCAAAGGCTAAAAGGGTCTCGGGCCTGCTTTTTGGACCTGTGTGTTATACTGGTTCTGGTTTTTGGGCTCTCGATGAAATATGGCTGGCACACAAACACACACAAACATACACACACACATTCCAAGAGAAATCGAACAAACAATTCCTCTGCCAAAGTTGCCATTGCGCTGGATGACCAGAAACTCTGGACTCAGAACTAATGCCATGTGGCTGGAATTGGAATTGAACTGAGGGAATGGTTCGTCCGAGGTCCGAGCAATTCGTGGCGAACAATTTAGTTAACAAGACCATGACTAACACTTTTTTCTTTGAGTGGCCAAAACAACATTTGTTTCCACTGCAATTTGGAAAGATTTTTCTCGCGCGATAAGCGAAAATACAAAAAGAAGAAAAAGAGGGATATATAAAATTATGATTATTGTTTTGGGAATGCCTTAGAAATTTCATTTCGTGATCAGATAGAGATCTTACAACTGCTAACGCTTGAGAGTACAGACCAGATGATCCTGTTCAATCAGCCAGCCAGCAATTAAAACCGAATTAAAAAGTCTTGGGAAACGAAGAGATCAGGCCGGGCGTTAGAAGACTGACTGAATCTTCCCTTTCAAATGATTGACACACAACCATCACATCCCCGCAAACGAGAGAAAAAGAGAGATTTCTGCAAGCCTTTCATGTCCATCGAGAAATGCCGCTACCATTAGGCCTCTAATAACTTTATAATGATCTTGTCCCGTGTCCCATGTCCCACGTCCCTTCCTTCCATGACTTGAGGCGTAATTTAATAAACTGCAACACTGTGATACGCAAATTACTCCAGGAAAAGACGTTGCGGAAACGTCATTTTGATTTGCACTTGTCATAAGTTTGGATGAACTGCTAATACCCGAACACATTAGAAAGCCCGTGTAGCGGTTCCCGATTCCCATTCCCACTCCCATTGCCGTTACCATCCAGGATCCCTGGCGCCCCAAGTTGGACAGCTCCCGTCCAGAGATCTCTGCAGATCTGGGATCGTGGAGCAGTCAGATTTGAGTGCCAGCTGGCGGTCGGTCGGTCGGTCGCCTTGCGTGTGGCTGCACCTGAGATCTGAGATCCGTTGGAAATGACCGTAGCTGTGGGAAATGACCAGTGGATGGAACAAAATGCTCCCATTTTGCACTGCGAGAAAAGAGTTGTAAACGACGATTTGCACAAAGACCTTGGCGCTAGTTTGTTTTCTTTCCAAAAAGATTGAGTCTAAAAATTCTGTGATACCGACAAAATGCTTGTTGCATTTTTCTCATAGGAATTTTTAGAACAATGGAACTTTTTCGTGTTAGTTGAAATTATTACCCATTTTTTTTTTTGTCATAAAACTACCTCAGACAAGAGTATCAAAATTTGAAAGCCAGTCTGTAATGTTTCACTTTGATCTGCAACATTTCTTTCTGTTGGCTAATGAAAGAGTGCAGTGGCTGAGTTAGTGTCTTGGGGTTCTGTGCACTCTGGCGGCATCTAATATCGAATGACAAAGTTGTAATTATATTTGTGGTTCCAGTTCTTGGCCAGAGTTCCAGGGAGTTACTAACAATTTCACGTTGCCAGCCCAGGTTTTGGCCATTAAAAATTATGCTTTTTCCCGGGAGAATTTAATTTTCTTGTCTTTCTTTTTGTATGCTTTTTTTTGATGTTTTTACGAGCGCACAAAAGCTCGTAAAAGCTTACCAACCAAAATGGAGAATACTGAAAAATCAGAAACAAAAACAGAGCGGCATCAATAAAATCTAGTTAATAGCAAATAAAAGCAACAACAAATACCCATAACACCGCAGAGCGGTATTAAACGTACACAATCATAACAATAACAGCGTAAACTTTACAGCCCAACTAATTAGGCTGGCCAATGAAAAAAAAAATAAAAAGAGATAGGTGATGGAGAAACGATGAGGATCGGTCCAAATCCCAAGGATTTTTTTTTGAGCAACAAAACTACTGTAAATGCAAACAGGTATTTAAAATGAATATTTACTATTAAAAATCGGACATTATTTGCTGATTTTTACTACAAAAATGGTTTATATTTTATAAATACCTTTGATACTGATAATTAAAGTCCACATATAAAATCTTTTAAAACTCCACAGTGGAAATATATATTACATTTTTTTTAATATAATTTTGAAGTGAAAACTATGCTACATAAAAAACTTTAAGAAAGTGCTTTTGCTTACTCATGCATTGCATTTTTTTTACCACTGAGATATCCATATATCTCTTATGATTTTAGCATTTAAAAAGCAAAATGAAAATCTACAGCTCTCGTAATAATGCTACAAATTTTGGGGCCTAAAACCGTCAATGAAATGGTAAACCAAACTGGAGCACAAGTTTCGCATGTAAATAGGGAAAACAAGGAGAATCGGTAGCCGGAAGAAGTGTTTTGCCAACGCTTAATCACTAACCAAACAACAGGCGACTAAAACAAAAATAAAAGCTTTTAACAGACTTCATTAACATGCACATTACACATGTAGCAGAAGCAGAAGCAGAGATTTTCTACTCGAACAATTAAAAAGAGTCGAAGAAGAAAATCAACTTGTTTGGGTTGATGTTGATGGTGTTGTTGTTGTTGTTGTTGTTGTTGTTTTTGCTGCGGTTCCGCTCGTGATTTAACTGCAAATTATGCAAAATTGTTGTCTAAAACCAGAGGCTAAGTAGGTGGTAAGTAGACGCTTTAGAGCGTGTTTAATTAAATGTTGAGTAATTTATGAAAAAGAGACGAGGGGGGCGGCGGCTGCGGACTGACTGTCTGAGTTTATACGGGTCAGTCTATCAGCTAATAAGTTATTTCAAATGAGTTTCTAATTGTCCGACACACACCAGACGGCAGGCTATAAACAGCGAAACTTTAATTGTCCGCATATTAATCGAACTCATTTAGATGCAAATCCGAAAGATCCGACTCCGAGAGATTTCAAGCCAACCAAGCAAAACCAAAAGCCGCGAAAGCGTGAAGTAAACATGAGTGTTTTTCTGCTAGGAAAAGTGCGAAAATGCAAGTGAAACCAGGGATTTTCGATTTCATTTCCATTGCGTTTTTCATTTCAATTTTACCTTGTTTCTTCATTTCATTTCACTTTTAAAAGGGCCTTGGTCAGTTGAAAACAAGCAAGTTTGACACTTTTTAATTGCCAGTGCTGAGGATTCCCGATTCTGTCGAGGAATCACATAATGAGCGCTAATTAGTAGCAAGTGTCAGGAATAAAAGGAAGGACGACCGAGATGAGATGTTTCGGTTCATATCTTATCGGCTGCCATGACAGCGGCAACATCTACCAGTTGCAGATAGGAGTACAAAAATGAAATACGTTCTCGTTAGGGATTGTCGCAAAAAAAAAGGAGAATCAGATTCGTTTTACTATAATATATGCCAAAACACTTGTAATGTAAAGTATTATTTATGGATGATAAGAACACTAACAAATAGAAACCATTTGAACTGCATTTTTAAGCGCACTTTAATAGTTAATCTGGCACCTGTGGCTCATTTTTTTCCAGTGGTACCCTACATATCCGTGGGTAGCCCATCTCCGCAACAATTATGGGGTATTAATAGATTTACACCGGAAGTCTGTCGTCCATGGCATCATCTCCTCGCTGACTCAGATTCCCAGTTTTGTTTGGGTAGCATTAAGCAATAATTGCTGGTTGGGTTTTTGGCCATTGTTTGGCGCGTTTTATGGCCACCATTAGGGTATAAAGCCAAGGCACAGCCCCCAAATGCTAATTCCCGATTCAGTGTTCAGAAAGCGGTTCATTAACCCATGGCAGCACCCGCCTTTTACTGTAAAACACACAAATATTTCTCAATCAGCATCCGATTTCGGTAGGCAGCAAAATGTATAACGTTCAGCTCTCGCTTATCTCCAGTCGTAATATTCTGGTTCTATAACGAATGCTGACCAATAAAACAAATCAAATTATGTAGGCAACATGTTTATGGGTCTGAAAAACAAGTGTGAATATCTAAAACGAATACACTGTTCTTTTAATGGAATAAAATACTATAAAATATCAATAAAATATTTCGAATAATTTATAACTTTATCTAAAGTTTTATTTTGAAAGTGTTTCTTTGTTGCTAAATAGCATACCCTTTTATTAAAAATGATTTCGTCTAGTCTAAAATGCTTTTCAAAGCAGATAATTCCATTTCTGCGCCTTCTGTTTTATTTTCTGATTGATCAAATTGATGGCATTCCTTATTTTATTTTGTTTTAATGATGTTCACCCGTGCAATATCAGGGCCAGAACCATGTGGCCATAAAACGGCATCGAATTTTATATTGGTCTGCGCAAGATGCTCGAATTAAGATGGTTTATTGTGTTGGCAAATATTTATGCCCACCTGGCACGAGATGAAGTCGAAGCCACAACCTGTTTCATTCTTTTCCCAGCGCGAGAAGTGTCTTCATCCATGGACGATGGACGATGAACATATTCGCCGACTAATCACAGGCCAAGTCACATTCGAATGTCCGCGATGCCAACTCGCATGAGGCTCAACAAAGAAATTAGCGCGAGGAAAATTCCCCTTAGTCCCCGTTAAAAAGCGGGTGTTTGTGTTTACAGCAGGTGCGTGTGTTCCCATACACAACGAAAAACTAATTTTATATCGAACTAACATTCTAGAAAATATTCTTATTTATTCTAATATATGGTCATGTTGTTAAAATAAAGTTTATTCATTTTAATGTTATTCCATAAATAGGAAATTAATTAATCTTCCACAAATTGATGTCGATGTGCTGATTTTTTTCACTGTAGACCTCGGCCACGTCTAATGTAATTTTCCCGGCACATCGGGCTGAATGTGTGTGGTCCGCTCTGATGGCTTTTTCTCCGCACACACGCGAAAATAGATTAAAGCGTAATCTTTGTTTGTACAGCGCTAAGCATTGCGGCAATTAGTGGGGAAAAAGGGGGAAAGCCGGCGGACATTGGAGCAATTTAAAGCGCATTAAACTGCGTTTTGCAAGTTTGTGTCCTCAGTCTTTCGATTGTGCGCCCGCACCTTTGCACGAACACCTGCCGCCGTCTAGAGATAAGACGAAGAAAAACCTACAGTTTCTGCCCGTTAGGTCTGATAAAGCAAATGTTTAGAAGCGACCGGGGCAGGAGGAAACTAACACACAAAAATGGGAAATGAAAATTATATTTTACTCTGTTCTCCCTTCTCTCTCGGCTCAACTTTGAACTCGGCGGTCTTTTGTTTTCCAACATCAAAAGGAAGTGTAAATTAGGGGCCATAAAAACTAGGCCCTAATGTTCCGACTGCTCCGGCTTTTAGCAGCATGAAAATTGAAATAGGCCCCCCGGTAAAAAAGATGCTTAATAATTTAACAACGCACAGAAATTTAATTGGAATGGCATTAAAAAACCCGAGCACGCCTTGAACTTCCTACATGAAAATTTTCAGATATAAAATAGTTTCATGTCGTTACTGAGAATAAAGAACTATAAAAAAGGGTTTACACACAAAAATTAAAATAAATACATATTTATACAAAAATATATGTTTAAAATTTTTATGTTACGAAGAAGAAAAATCAAATAACAGAACTGTTGTGAAATGATGATCTAATTGAGTCATGCTGTATGTGTGTATATGTCTAAAATTTTAATGTATAAGTGGCTATATATTTCCTCCAATGGACTTTTAATTTTTTGTTTCTGTGTAGTATTTGGTATTGTCATAGCTGTCTTTTCTTTGGAGTTTTTTTTCCAGGAATCACAGCTGGGCGACACTTTGCGCACATTTCCATTCCCTTCACGTGTCGCTCCGTATCGACGGAGATTAGAGATCGATCGAGCCTCAATCGTCGTCGCTGGGCGACGTGTAAAACAGGTAGAAGAAAAATCCCAACCACACCAACGCCAAGAACACCGACTCTATTTGTTTTTCCACATTTTCCTTGGGAGCGAACAACACAACACAAAAAAAAAAAACCGAGGCGAAGATGGAAAAGAGGAAAACTCGAACAGTGGTTGGAGAAATGGAATACAAAGTGGAAGACGACGACTGGGAACTTGAGGCAGAAACACACAGAAATAGATAGAAATACAAGCACCCAAGAGGAGGCGGTTCACAGAGAGTAGAATGTGTGTTTTCCTCTTCTGGAACCGAACCTCATTCTCGGGTCCATCGCTTTCGATTACCAATTTGACTATTTCAAGTTGTTTTCGCTCCTGTTTCCCCAGCACAAAATATAAAAAAATATCTAATTAGGCCCGGGCCCAATCTACGCCTTTCCAAATGCTAGGTGTTTACTTTTGTTTTTGGGCCCTTTCATCTTTTATTTTAGACTTTGAAAAGGTTAACTCTTAATCGTAAGCCTTTATGTTTTACCTACTATCATTCTCAAAATTAATTTAGCTTTTTCGTATATTTGTATACTCTTAGTTGACTTTTCACTAAAACATATAACTGGGTTTCAAACAATAGACGAACTTATGCTTAAGGACATTTGAAATCAATTGCTCAATTGCATTCTAGAAGTAAGACAAATAATATTCAATTGATTGACTTGGTTTATTTTATTTTCAACTATGTTTTTGAATATTGGTAAAAAATTTTTTTAAAGATTTTGTTCTATAATATTTAGACAAAGTATTATCGAAGATTTTCCATTGTGCAATGCTTCCATTTTTTTGCAATATCTTTGCTTATTTACATCTAAGAAAGGTTAATACTGTTTTTGGTCTTTACCCGAGGCTTAACTCTGTTGATTTTGGTAAATTCTCTTACACTCATAACTGTCTTTTTTTGACTTTGTCCCCTTAAAGCATTGGCTTATTTTTTGGGTGGTACTTTTCATCTTTTCTCTTACATTTCTTGGCCTCTTCTTTGCTGCGGTGCTGTGCTGCTGCTTTTGAGCCGCAGAAATGCTACGGCTGCGGCTGTTGCCAATATTTTTCACCAAAGGCGCAAACGACGGCAGCAGCAAATACAAAAACAACAACAAGGCGAAAACCCGCTGCCACAAACACAATGTTGTTGTATCTTTAGCCACACGGCCGAAGCGAGCCAAAAAGAACTCGTTTGACTTGTTGAACAATATTTCTTTTCGCCTTTTACTCTGTATATATTTGTTGTTGTGCTGCTGCTGCTGCTGAGTTGTTTTGTTTCTGTATTCGCTGTTGGGTTTTCTTGGCTGCCTTTTTGAAACACACTCTTTTGCTGATTTGTGAAAATTCTAAGCAATTTGAATATTATTTGAAATAACAAATTTTCACAAAACTTTTCTCATTCGCGGCGAAAAAGCAGCGACGACGGCGACAAAAAAACGGTGACGAAAACAAAATTAAAAACGCGGCGAACGAAGATTTTCAGGGGCTTTAAATAAATTGATTCCTTGTTATATCAACTTTGATTTGTCTGCACTGCACTTAAGGATTTTCTTGCACTCTCTTTCGTATATATATATTTTCTTAGATTAATCAATATTTTAGCCGGATTTATGCTAGCTCGAATTCCGACGGCGACACGAGGAGAACGCGACTGAGAAACGAATTTCCTCCGCTCGCTGCGATTCTCCAATGTGACTGCGACGAAAACACACGAAAGACTGGCGAGTTCCGAAGTCTGAAGACTGGAGACTGGAGCCGGGGCTCTGTTCTCTCCCTGTCTCTCTCTCTTTCTTCAGGATGCCCGAAAACCCACCTCGAAACCCACCTGTGGTCAAGAGATCGCTGTAATGAAGATCACTGAGAGGTGGAATAGTTTCTCCCCAGAGTGGTTTGGTCGGTTACTCCAAGAGAATTGGAGAAGAATTTCAAAAGGTGCACACACAATACACAAAATAAAATCGACGACAGGTCCACAATTAGCCAGGAAAGAGAGCTATCTATATATATTCTCTCGCTGCGAGAGAGGTCCCACTACTATAACTACCCATTGTTTTTGTGGCGAGTCCAGGCTCTTCTGGCATGTAAATTAGCTGCTCTCTCTCTCACCTGAGCATTGAAACCGGTTAGCAGTCATGCTCACCTGTGTGCCAAGTTGTTGTTGCCGAGTGCAGTTGAAGTGGTGGCTCTACACAGAAAAAAAAAAAAAACAATATGACATGAATATAAATTTAAAACCGATTTTATGGGTAAATATCAAATAGTGCAAGGATTTTAAGGGAAGTAGGAATTAAACAAAAGTTTTATGAAGAAACCATTGGAAAAAAAGAATTCGTATTTAAAAAAAAAATTTTGCTGTGTACAACAGAGTGCGCTGAGGGGATAAAGGGGCTACAAGGGGGTAAAGTGCGGCGTTGAGTGTTTGGTATGCAGCCCCGCTGCCTCGCCCCTTCCGCTGTCCCCATCCTCCGCCTCTTGCTCCTGGTTCATCCCATTGTTTTTTTCGGGGGTTTGGAAATTAGGCAGGAGCAACAAAGTTGCGTCAACAACGAGACAATGCAAATGTTGCGTAAGTTGTAACAAACAAAATAAAAGGAAAAGGGGGCTGAACACTGGGCTATACCGATCGCTATGTGGATAATAGCTATTTCACCCAAGATCTGCATTTGAAATTGCTAGCCAATATGCTTCGATTTGCGTGAACATAGTTTGTAACAGCTAAGAAAAGTGGAAACTGTTTCTAATCATAAAATATTAAAAGAATGTTAGCTTCTCCTGGTCCTTAAATTCTTAGTTTTTGATATTGCAAAAATTAAGCAATTTTATAAATCTGAAATATAAAAACACATAATTCTACCCGCTTTTTTGGGATACCGCTCCCAATTCCGCCAAACTCTCAAGCATTCGCCAATTCTGCAATTTGTCTGGGAAACGTACACGAAAAGTGCGTGCCACATCACTGAAACCAACATTGCCGCAAGGTTGCAGCAACATGTGTTGCTCTTTTATTGGGAATGCTGCACGTTGGTGGCTCAATGAGCAAGTGGGAATGGAATCGGAATGGTGGATCACGCCAGTTGCGGGAGGTAAACCTCAACAATGGATAATGGTTAACCATTTGGTCATTCGCCGCTTGTCAAAACCGTAAATGACGTCGCTTATATGTCGGTCCGCATTTGCCACTTTTCAAAAGAAATGAGTTAACAGCAACAACATGAGAGTAACAACAATCTTGACAGTCACTTGAAAAGCAAAGAGTGTTATGTCTGGTTGCGCAAAAAGAAAGCTAAGCGAACTTTTTTAAAAATGTATTTAATCTAATTTATTTTAAAATTATTTTTTTTAAATATATTTTAAACCTATTAGTGTATCATAATTTCAATGGCTGAGTGATAAGTTTGCGCAGGGATGATTTATTATACATCTGAAAGTAAAGTAAATCAAATTTTAACTTGGGTATTATTGTTTTAGCTTAGGAAGAAAACATTTTTTTTTAAATCCGTCTCTCACCTAATTGAAATTTAATTTTTGTTGGTGTATATACAAAGCGATCCGAGACCTCGATTAGAGCGGATGAAGCTGGTCACTGCCGCCACCCACACGCAGGCCCAGATCAGAGGCGAACTTGAATGTGGCTGAGAAGAGGGGGTGGGATTAGTAGAGGGGTCTGAGAAAGGGGACTCAGTGCCCGCCCGCTGATTGCAAATCAGTTAATGGCAACGGACACTTGGGAGGAGGCTCAGCCGGAGTTGATTTGATGGATTTATGGATGGAATCCGATGGATGGACGCTTGGATATGGTGGATAATTTGCAGCAGCCATTCGCCATTTAAATTCGGCACTCCGGTGTAGAGATTGGATTAGCAGATCACATCAATCGATCAGCGGGCATCTCCAGCTGCTTCCTGCTTTGTCGACATTTCGGGACCCAGAACAACAACGTACAGCATTTCAGCATTTCAGCTTTCAGCGATCAACGATCGACGTTCAACATCGAGGTTGTTTGCTGTGCAGCAAGCCCACACACAAAACGACAAAACGAAGCGAATCGGAATCCATCATGCGAGTAATATGCAAAGTTACATAGCTGCAACATCCTAGCCGGCAAAAATATGGAGGAAGAGGACTGAGAACTGAGCACTGAGCACTGAGTACTGAGGACTGGGCTGGGCCATTCATTCGCCTTAAAATCAATAGCAACATTGTCGTTGTTGTTGTAGCCGCGTTTTTCTGCTTTCTGCTGTTGTTGTTGTCGTCGTCATCATCCTTGGAATCGTCATCATCAACAACTGCAAACAACATTCGCCTGTCAGCGGCAACATCATAAATTGTTGTTTAGCCACATGTTGCAGGCCGTGGAGCTGCGACTCCAACTGAGAATGAGACTTGGACTTGGATTTTTTCTGTGTCCTCGAATACTCTCCCTCTTGCAAAGATCTCTTTTCCCTTTAGTTCTGTCCCCTTTGAGTCCTAGCGCTTTATCTACACACTTCCGAAATGGAAACTATCAAAGCCCTATCAATAAAAAAAACGTAGTATTCCTTAGCCATAACCTCGAATTCTTCAGAATATGATTTTTTAGGTTCTGTCGTTTTGAAATCGGTTCTGTTGTTTAAAGATCCCAGGTCTTGTCTACACCGTTACGGAATGGAATCTATAAAATTGGGCCTTACCTTTTAAAAGCACCTCGAATTCTATAGTCATAAAGTTAGGGAAACTCAAATTTTTCAGAAATATAAGACTGAGCACTAATCCTAACAGTATATCATCATCATATAATTTCGCTTACGTTGTAAACTGGTGCCATAAACCCATTTCAACTAAATTTATTACTTATCGTCACAACATTTATTCGTATAACTTAATCAATGTTCAATCAAATATGTATAAATTTTTTAATAGCTTAATTTAACTGAATGTTAAACAAATTAATGTATGCGACACCATTTGTTAGTTGAACACATCAATTAACTGTATTTTCGCGAAATCAAGGTATCTTAAAAATAATAATGTCTATTTTAACAGGGTATGTAAATCTTCACTAACCAACTCAAGTAGTTCCTCTGTGGCCTTTTTGCTGCTTGTTGATTTTCTGCGTCCGATAGTAAGTTTTATTTATTTGCCTGCGTCTTGTGTCCCATTTGCCCATCCCAAACTCCTGGAAAATCCCGGTCTAATCCTTTGTTATGGCCATGCACATCTAATAGATGGAACTGCTGGAATTCCTGCTCTGATCTCGACCTGTCAATAGGCTCATCATCAAATCATAATTTGAATGCAGAATTCCATTCAATACCGTAAATTCCACCCCCTCCTCTGATTTTTAATGGAAAGGGTGCTGAGGGGGGAAATGTCAATAAATTTCGCTATTTTATTTCGGTAGCCAACGCCGTCATCGTTGTTGTCGTTGTCGCTGTCGCTCTGTCGACCCCGGCGTCGTTCATTAATCTGTAAATTATGCGAATTTTTAATGAAACGCGCATTTTGTTCGATTTTTCATGCGTTCGTACGTCTCCTGCTCTGAAGATGTCATGCACTTGAAAAAATGTATCTGAAATGGTTTTTCAAAATACTCAAAATGTAGAAGTACAAATAGATATTGTGAGTACACAAAATATTTAATTGATAATATTAATATTTCGAAAATTCTCATTATATAAATAAGAATTCATTTGTTGATTCTATGCACTTAAAAAAATGTATGTGAATTTTTTATTAAATAACTTGAAATGTAAACTTTTCAAAAACTACAAAGGCCAAAAATTTAAATGTACGAGCAATTAAAAACTTACAATTTTGTAATTGATACTATTAATCTAAAAAAATATATATATATTTAATTATAAACTAACCGCTTGCCTAGTCTTTTTTATTGCAAAATTGAAGCAATTTGGCAATGTAACAAGTTTATAACGTTTAAATAAAATGGCTTCAATATGATATAATAAAATTAGATTTTGTCGGTGTAGGGGCTCGCGGGTGAGAAAGATCTCTCTCGGATCATGGGAGTTCCGCAACTTGTTTGGCCTTCTGTTTTAGTTTTAATTGAAATACGCTTTCGATATAAAAGCCGGGTTTAGAATGGCCCGACTTGGTCGCCAGCTTGGTTTGGACTTCTTCGACTTCGGCCAGTCGGTTGATAAGGCGGCGTTCCACTTACATGAGCAGCCTGATCGTCAGAACAACTTGGGTGGGTTTCAGCGCTGTGCTAATGAAGTAGGACTGCTGTGTCGATTTGGTATAAATAATAGCACGGGAAAATGAATTCCTAAATTTGGCTAACCTTTGGCTCTGGCGCTTAGTCTTTGATCTCTGGATCGGATCTCAAAAAAAGACAAGCTGAATCTATAAAAGCGCCATAAAATACTAATTGACTCCAACTGGGGATTAATTCTAGCGGTGAATTTATGTTACACAACAAGCGAATTGAATACTTGGCGGTTTTATGCGAATTTTGAATTTGAGATCTCAACGATTTGTCAAATGACTTATGAGGGAAACGAGAAAACGACGAGGGTTTCTTCTGATTCTGATCGATTCTTTGTCACCGAAATTATGTAAACGCTTCCCATAAACCAAAGTTATGAATACATTTGCGGCATTTAGCGAGAGTTCTCCGGAAACTTGAGACAAACGGCAGCACAAGTTTTCTAGCTGGTTCATCGAACCTCTAAAAATTTCTCATATTAATACTGCGTGATAATGGACTGCCAGGGGTATATTATAAAAGTAAAATACGAGATAATCAAAATGTTTTAAGTTTTAACTGCTACGAAATTTATTGTGGCTTTATAATAATTTCTAGTTTATTTAAGCATATCCTTCAAATATAAAATTTATTAAATTGTTAATAAAGTTTATTAAAAACCAGAAATGTTACATACATTTATTAACCGAAAAGGGTAATATTTTTGGACCTTAGTTTCTTGTTTTTCAAAACGACTGAAAACTTTAAGAATCCTGTCAAGAGAAAACCTATGGTCTGGAAACTTTGCCGTACAAATTCCGCACACACTTGGCTCTTGGTTCTTTTTAAACTCTTTCCATACTTTGCATTGCAAATTTCGCTGTGTCTTGAAGCAACCTGCGATCTCCAGCCTTCTGTGAGCATTATCCTTATGGAGCCGCGGATATCAGTGGCTGCTTATATGCATATGCCACTCACTGAGGCAAAAACTGCAGCTGAATTCGGAGCTGACCCCGCCGCATCAATAGTCAATAGGCATCAATCTCTAGCAGAAAAAAGCATGTTGCATGTTCCTCCCTGTTATTTTCCTACCTTTTTGGAGAGTGCCTCCTTTGTGGGGATTTCTCAGCGGCTATATGTTGTCGCCATTTACCAGTCGTCTGTATATCTGTATCTGATGCTGGCTATCTACGCTCCTGCTGTGCCTTCCGCTTAAGTCTCAATGTCGCCTGCTCTTCCTCCTCCGGGCTGCCTCTCCACACTGTGGCACGCACGTTGCAAACTGATTTCCCATATTTACTGACAACTAGACAAATTTCAGGCATAAGTCAGGCCAGGACAGGACGGACAACGAGACCAAGACCCTGGTCCCATGCCTGGTCAATCCCTGCATTTGCATAAGTTCGCGCATTATGTCCAAAACTCGCATTTGTTCTTGGTACCAGCCTAGCCACTCCTCCTCTGCACTTTTTCTGCTGCTGATGCTGCTGCGTTTCGTAGTTGCCGCATAAATTATCGTCGAGCATTAAACAAAAGTCTATTGAGCATTCCGCGAAATTGCGGTTGCAGTTAGCAGATAGAAAGAGAGAGTGCGGCTTGATTGACCATGATCATGTCCACGATTATGGTTGAGATTATGACTCTGACTCTCTCTTGGACAGAGAAAAAAATATTTGGGCAGGCAGCTTATATTTAAAGACAGTTAAATATTTTAACGACATCCAAAAGTTTTATTTGCAGTTCAAAATTTTGTTTTCCAAAAAAATATATTATTTTTGCTGCATTTTGAGATTGAAACAAGAGATGTTTAAAAATTATTATATTATTATTAAAATTATTAATATAATATATATTATTTTATTATTATTATATTTTGAGATTAAGACATTTCAGAAATTTTCTCGCCGTGCAGCGCTTGTTAGATCCCATCTGATTCGAACGATTTCCCATCGTTTAGATGAATCGTTTTGTCTGCCATTAAATTTCCATTTCCATTTTGATTCGAGTTTTGATTAATTGCCCAAACATCAACAGCCTGGGCAACGACTTCATTAGCCCGCTGCCTCCAGCCGGTGGAAAGTGGATCGTAGATTGTAGACTACAGATCATAGATCGTGGATCGTCCGACTGCCCGATTCTATAATGGCATTCTAATCAGCGGGTCGCCAACAACTTTGGCTAATTAAGCTACACAATGACAACGTCCCTCCGTCTCACCACCAGCTTCCTAACTTCCCAACTTACCAAACTCTGCTCCCGATGCTCGCTTGCTGCTTTTGCATATTAAATTTCATTGATGATCTACGGATCCATAGAGATGCATTTAATTTTTCATCGCAACGGGAGATTTTCACACATCGTCTGCAAGTCCCCAATCGCCGGAACATCTTTGCAGCATCTGCGTTGGTTCCACTTGGCGTATGATTAATGGGCCAGCATTTAATTGAGTTATTGTTGCCCCGGACTCGGTCGGTCCCTGGTTGCGGATTAACCCAGCGACCTTGTCACCAGTTCTCAGTCAATTTATCAGATAATAAAACTCGGGAACTAAGTGATCCTAATCGCTAAATAATATAGCTGCTTTGAGTCAAGATTCACAACAAATTTATGCGATAAAAGTCCATATTTTCAAAATTTTATAAAATTAACCAATTAAAAATGAAATGGTATGTATCATTTTATTTGGATTTAATTAAAATACAACATGACATAAAATCTGCTTTACCCCTAGAAAAATCATCCATAGCAACTTGGATCGGGTTCAGCGATAATTCTTCATAAATTGTAATCAAATTAAAGAGGGCCACGCAATTCAAGCTCGCCGAGAATCGAGCTCGAGTTGAGCTCAATGCAAAAGTACGCATAAGTAAGGATTACATGAAGGCCAAGTCCAAAAAGGCCCAAGTCCAACTGGGGGATAAATCCGGGACTGCTGTTCTGCGGTTGCTTCTGTGGCTCTTTGGTCGAGTTCGAGGCAACGAGCCAACAATGGCGCATAATTTTCAGTTTCTCAGATTTGACCTCTCAATTCGCCGCCGAGGGAGAAGTCCGAGCAAGTTAACCAGCTAACTAAAGCGGACCACTGTCCATGGGATGTGAATGTGCGAAATAAGTGCACTTGGGAAAAAACTTAAGCTCTTAAAAATTAACTAGCAATTAATAATAAAAACTAAGATTTAGGAAATTAACAGCAAATCTATTATTAGAAAAAATATATTCACTGCATCATTGCTCAAAAAAGTTCATAAATTTTATTGATGAGAAGAGAAGCTTATCATAAGAAAAAAATTCCTTATAACTTTGAAAATCCTAAAAGGAAAATTTAACAATTGGTTTTTTTATCAGAAATTCTAAGACTAAACATTTCGAAATAATTTACATATAATTTTTTTTAGCTACCATCTGATTCTTTTCAGTGGAAGCGAAAAGATCACAGAAGGTAACCAGGGAATGCTTATTGGGGCTACATGCCAATGCACTGGCAAAAAATAGCCATCGTGTTGGGCTTTCAGACCCCAATTGGAGTTGTGTTCCCCTCTCTAATCCCAGCTCCGCTGGCTCCGTTCGTCAATTCAAATTAATCAGAATTAGGCAATTACAGAAATTACAAAAATTACATCGTAATTTTCTGGGCTCTTCACTTTAAAAGCTTTTGAAAAATTGCGCATGCGTATTGGGAGCGAGTGAGCCTGAGTCCGAGCCCCTCCACAAAAAAACCCTCCTCTTCATTCCGCATCTTGTTTTTGTGGCCTGTTCTTTTTTTGCCCAGCCTGGTACTGTGGCTCAGGAATTTATAGCAAGTCAGTCGTAGCTTAGTCTTAGCCGATTTCGAAGCTGGGACAGTCTGTGCGATAAACGAATGTCTTGTGGGATATGGAGTATTGTATTTTGGGTTTGATGAATGCTTTGGTAGCGGATTAATACCGAATCGGTTTATTATTAGATTAAATATTAAATGTATAACACAAATAATACTTGAAACAACGATATTTCCTGGCCATCTGATACAATTTGAAGTAACTATCGCTCAGAGTTGGTAAACATTCGTGTTTTTAATCACTTAAAACTTGGCCCAGTCAAGTGGGGGATCCTGGTCGATCGACAGTTGATGATCATTCGCTATCCATGCCGCTTAGTCACTTGCTGACTTCTGTCCACCGACTTCTTGTATCAGCAGCTGCTGCCGTTGGATACACCGAGTGAGCTTCGTATCGGCAAATCTCTAAATTGCCACAAATTAACAGATAATTCGCGATGGCCAAAACCCGAACGTGGAAAACAGAAAAAACGAAACGCCCAAAGACAGCGACTGCTAAACAGATTCCGTTTGACTTCAGTGCGCAAAGGCGACGCTAATAGATACTTTGCGTGCTCACACTCACACTCGAACTCTGATTCGCATTCGCATTTGCAGTTTTGTCTCTGTGAAACTGCAGCAGCATCGAAACATACAAATGCAGGGGGGAAACTGAAACTAAGACTGAAGGCAGTGGCTCTGCACTGAGAACTAAACTAAGCTTGTCAATAGCTCAAAATATTCTTATTTTATTTAAATTTAAATAAGAAAATCAGAAAAAAAACTAGCTATATAAATCGCAAAATATAGTTAATATATATTGATTTAAGCTTATAGATAAAACTAAGGATTAATCTAAAAATTAGTGTCTCTTGTTGATGTTCTACACTTTGTCTATAAATGTAGGTACTTATTTTTAATTTTTGGAAATAATAATAAGTAAAGGCCGCATCTTTTCAGTGTACTAAACACCTGATTATTTTTTTCTGTGTGACACTGGAGTCCAAGCTGGTTGCACAATACCCAAATCCAATTTTCGAATTCCCACATGCGTTCATTATCGGCAACGGATTCGTATTCGTATTCGTATTCGTATTCGTATTCGGATTCGGATTCGAAGATCGGGTGCTGGACCAGGACTTCGAGGTGGATACCAGACTGGGGAACTGTGAAACTGTGAAACCGAGGAACTGGGGGACTACTTGGGTACGGGTACTCAGCTGCGGGTGCGCGCGTGCGCATAACTCATTTCGCACTTTGTCCATTTCATAAGACCAATTAAAGCGCCGCGAGCCAGAGAAACTCAATGAAGCTGAGTCGCCGTGGGGCGCCTTTTACCTGCCTTCACGCGGGGACTTGGCCATCGCCTGTGTGCCTGTGACAATTTTCCATGCGAGCACGGCTGACGTCGGATTAAGTGGAAAATTTGACAAATGCCCCGGCGAGGAGGAGGCTGTGATAATCACCTGATCCTCCGATCCTCCGATCCTCGTCGGTCTTCCCTCCCTTCCCTGCGTACAAATTTGCGCATTTGTCCGAAGCAGCGTGAACATTTCGCACAATCAAGCGGTGCCAACACAGGGGAATCTCTTTCTCCCTTTCGGAATCCAACCAGCATTTTTATGCGCATTTCGTTTTCGTTTCGTGCCCGAACCGCCAGCCACGAAATTATGTCAATAACTAAGGTCATATGCATAAATTCTGAGCCAGCAGCCACGGATATTGGACATCGGACGTTGGGCAAACGGGCTCTGGAGACCCAGAGACCCATAGAGAACTACAAACGAGCACAGAATCTGTAACTGCATACTAAATACTGAAACCAGTCTACCCTGCCATGAGCGTACTCTGATTACTCAATGAAAATCCATATACAAGACTTAAAGATCACCAATTTTGATTCCAAAAGGAGTATTTTTGTTTCAAAATCAGGTCAGCCCCAACACTGTTAAAAAACGTAGTAAATCCAAACTTTTAGTACTTCATTTAAATATTTTTTGCTTGTATCCAATATTTGTATATTAAATCATGCCATTTAGTATGGGTTATATTTAATATTCGTTTATTTATTTTTACTATTTAATTTTGAACCAGTGTAGTAATAAAATACGAAATCGAGAGTTTTTCAGAGTATTTTGTCTTCGCACGAATGACTAGTAACTTGTCCTGAAAATTAAGCTTAACTCGTTTGGCTGCAAGTGCACGTGTCTCGCATTTGTTGTTGCCTACAATGGGGCTAGTTTAGCAGAAAGAGAGTCTGTGGAAATAGAGAACGCCTCCACCTTGGCCTCCACTTAAACCATAGACCGCATGCTAATAAAACGATATTTTATTGCTTTTTGGCGGCTCATCAGAGCCAGAATGGAGCTGCAACATCCGAATGGTTATAATGGGTAGTGAAGAGGGCTTTATTGGCAATATGGATATCAAGCATCTGCCATGGCTAATTGCCTTGGGAATCGTGCGTGACCTGCAGACGCCTGTTACGCTGTTACGCATTCCCCGAGATTAAATGCCCCATTTGCAATTGACTGACTGACTGACTGAGTGGCGGCAAGAGCGGGCAAAAAGTGGGCTAGGTGGGAGTATCTTGCTGTTGTTGTGGAAATTGCCGAGCGCAGATCAGGACTTGCAGGTCCCTGACCCAGTAATTGGATGTGAAGAACATGCCAAAGCGCAGAAAGCCAACCAGCAGCAATCTCGGAATTGTGTTCAGATGGGGGGAGACTGCAGAGACAAGCTGGGGCAGAAACTAGCCCAAAACACGATTAACCCACATCTTGGACGCGATCATAAATTATTATGCAGCTGGGAGCAAGCAGCGAGCAGTAGGCAGAAGTCTCTCGATTGGGCTGGTCGCGTGACTCCTAAATTGGGGCTAGATGGTGGCCAAAAAATGGTCTAAATTGTTAAGTGTACATTTAATTTTAAAGCAAATAAGTTGTCAATATCACAAACCAATTATTGCTTATAAATGCTTTTTGTAAATTTAAGTTTTAAACTTAAGTCAATGGTTATATTTTGCTCATTCTTAGGCACTTGAAGATGGAAAGAAATGTTAATAAAATATGGACTAATCTGAAAAGAAACGTCGAAACTATATTTTGAATGGTTAATAAATGGTTTAACAAATATAAAATTGTAGCCTAAACCACTGTGCTTATTTTTCTTAATTTTAATATTTTGCCTAAGCTATATTGAAATCTTCACCCCATAAAATGCCATAAATTACTAAGTAAAATCGAAAACACTACGTATCCTACATGTGGTCGTGAGTGGACTGATCACGCATTCACCTCCGAAGCGGGGAATAAAGTTTGGAGGATGAGGAGCAGGCACATTTTTCGGCTGATTCTGCAGCTTCAATTCCAAGTTGCAGCACACGAACATGACTTTCTAGCGGATTTCTTGCATGAGCTTTGTGGTGGTGAATCGCAAGAGTTTTTGCGAGGGGGGTTTCTGCAGAGCGGGGTAGCTAACCAAACCATGCAACTATTTATGTGTTGTTGCCGAAGCTTGCCTCTTCTCTACATTTAATTATTTTGTTTAAAAAAGTTTTGACACCGCGACGCGCATGCAGATTTACAGTCCGACTGGGATTGGGATTTCTTCTCTTTGTATTTTTTTTTCTGGTTTTTGAAAGCGGGAGTGGAAGTCATAGGTAGACTGACAGCCTCGGCCAGCGGCTTGTGGCATGTGTGGTGGAGCAGGGGCGACAGCCGTGACAACAAAATGTTCAAAAACCCCACCGAGGGAAAACATTTTGCCACTCAATTTTGTGTTTGCTGGACGAGCACGAGCGGCAGATTGGCTGGTCTAAGTATTGGGATTGGGATTGTTAGTGGTTAGTGCCGAGTATATGTATATCTAGATTAAGGCGCGACAATAAGTATTAAGCATTAAGTTGTCTTTGCCACGGCGGCGTGTGAAGTGCCGTCTCCGTTCCGACGACTTTGACTCTCCGGGTCAACTCTTTTGTACACACGAGTACGACACTCGTACCGATCTGACAATACAAATCGCTGGACGAGTGGGTGGGTGGCTACATTGCAGTTGGCAGCAGAGATTTCTGAGGGAAGAGGGAGGATTTTGGTTAGCTATATATGCATTTAAAAGGGTAGGAATTTACTTAAAGTTGGGGTCAAGGAAAAAAAGACTTGGTTAAGGCTTTACACTTTTAGAATTAAAACTTTAGAAATTAAAAGACTTATACTTAAAAAAAAGTTTAAATAATCCATTTCTTAATTATAATTAAATAGCTGAGATCAATTAACAATATACCTTTCATGCTTAATTATACCTAAGTTTAATACCGAACAATTTGGTATGTTTAATTAGATCAACCTTTGCCGTGAGAGTTGGGTCAAATTCCGCCCACCCCTTGGCGGCCACACATTTTTTCGTCTTGGCTTAGTCTGACATTTTCCTTTTAATTTATGCCACCAACTTGGGAGATTACACAGATTGCGGGTTATGCAAATTATTTTGCCACCGTCGCTGCCACAAAGGCTGCCGTTTGCTGCAGTTGTTTGTGTTTGCGTTTACATTCAAGTTGTTGCTGTGTGGTTGTTTTAGTTGTAGTTGTTGCCTGCCCACTGACAGCCAATTTGGCAAGTCAACCGCGGGGGACAGCGCGGCTAACGCGCCGTATGAGCGATGCCATTTTAGCGGCGGCGTGTTAAATATAATTTTAATTATTAGCCAGTGAATGTCTGTGCATTGTTTTGCGGACTGATTAACAAATGCACAAATTGAAATCGAAATCGGATTGGACGCAGCACGCATTCCTGGCTATTCGATCGCTGGACCGTATAGGAATTTTAATTGCTCCGCCACTGAAATCGAGTTGCACACATGAGCCACTGCCTCCTTTTATTGAGGGAAAAAACTATGTCTAAATTTTAAAAGAAATTTTTTAAAATTTAGGATTTGTAATGAATATATCATGAAGATGACTTGAATTAATACTTGTTGTTCTTTAATTAAGAATTGTTGTGTCCGTTGCATCCAGTTCTCAAGAAATTAGTTCTGGCTTCTGTTTTTTCCTCTGTGTAGCACCTGCAGTCCGTTTTTCTACTGGCTGGGAATGGTGCCAGTTGCTCATACGATACGGTGGCCGGTCGAACTGGGCCCCCAGCTCCCAAGCTTCGAAGTCAAATCAAGTCAAAAAGTTAATTACAGTCAATGCGGCAAACGATTTTCATGCACTTTTGACACCGCCCGGTACGTGACACTATGAGGGGCAACAATTGAGAGCCGCAGAGTCGGCTCAGTTGAGTCAAAACAAAAAAAAAAGCGGGGATCAAAGAAAAGGCTAAATTGAGACGAAGCAATGCACTTTGTAAAATATAAGAGCAAATGGTGTATGTTCAAGCTGATATCTGACTTTGACTCTTCATAGATATATTCATGTGCTTCTTTAGAAAATTATATTTACTAAATACCTTAAAATGTGTTTATGTAATATATATCTATTTCGAAGCAATTCAAATTTTTTCAAGTGCAGTACGTCGATAGATCGATTCAATGAGCTCAATCAGCACTTGGCTGCCCCAGATCCCAGATTCCAGATCCTGGATCTTTGTCTGCCCAGGCACTTACGCAAATGGCCAGATTGAACCGCCAGTCTGCCCGTCTGCTCGTACCTCATCAAAACTTTCTTTGCGCTGTCTGCTTCACAATTACCCGAACGACTTCATCTGTTCGATCCGTAGAGATCGGCGGCTAATGACAGACCCCACGAAAATGTCTGGCCAAAGCAAATAGGAAACCATTGGCCAGCCATCGGTCAGTGGGTTAGTTTCGGCCCACAAAACAAATAAAGTACAGAAATCAATTGGAGAATCCCCTGAAGATGGCTTGCAATTAATCATAGCTCGAGGCTGACTCTGCAGCGAAAGTAATTTTGCAGACGACCAGAGTTATAGTTTGGTTTATCGTAGAGCCCACCAGGTGGTCTTCGAACCCTGTGGGCACTTTCACATGTCGCAGAGTTTGCCGGGATGGAGAAAAAAGGTTGCGAGTGAAGTGGGAGGGAGGGAGGAGAAAGAAGGCGACTTCCCCGAGAGTCGAACATGCAAATGCCCCATCAATCAGCCACCTCGCCCTTTCCCCCGACACATTTGACACAAAACCCGGCTACTGTGCTGCCGCTTTTGCACATGGCAATCAACGCGTCAAGCGGCCAGGAAACGGTCGCCGATTCCGACCCCAACTTCAACTTCAATGGAAATCCCTGTCTCCAGCACAGAGAGAAACTATAGCAAATAATTGATAATTGGTGAGAATTTGATCTAACTTCGAAATCAATCGATAATCTTAAACACAAATACGTTCAATGAAAAATATTTATTGATCAATGTAGGAAATAAACATAGTTATTGGGCAGTCTTCGATCTAATACTTTTTGTTATTCCTTATAATAATAAAAGTATTAACTGTACAATTGCGTTCAATACAAATATTCTGAAATAAAAGTTACCACATTATAGGAAATTGCCAAAATCATCTTCGATCTAACACCAAAATAAAATTACTTTTGGTTATTCATTATAGCAATAAAACTATTTAATATATTAAATTCCCTTACTTGTACGTTCTTGTAAGAAAGTATTGAATGTTTATTCGCTGTGCAGCCAGAAGCCATGCCATCTCCATTTCCATCTCCGTCTCAAGCTCCATTCCCATTTCCATTTGCTATTTGGCTTGCAGCAAAATGTGTGAATTTCTCTGGTTTGCAGCAGGCAGCAAACCATTTTTGACAGCTGCCTTCGAAATAGGAACGACCGGACAGTCAGCCAAGGAAAATGCATCCATCCTCCGTTCAGAATCCACCAGCAGCAGTTCTAGGAAATCGGCAGACGCTGTTCTTATTTGTGGGTCAGCCTCTGGAGCCGAAAAGCGCAGACAGAACTGCAAATGGGCAGACTCCACCCAGAACGTCGGGGCTTATTAGCTGCACGCTAATTTATTCCGGCAAACAGAAGGCCAGGCTTCTGTTGCCGAAGATTCCAGAGCCAAGCCCTCGATCGCAGACGTTCAGGCGCCAGACAAATGCAAGTTGTGAAAACTGGCGTTTGCCTGAAAATTTCTGACCACATTTGGACAAATGAACAATCTAATAAGTGCCTGAGGAAAATCAATTCCTATTTTTTAGAAACAAATTGGTTTAATATGATAACGAGAATGGAAGTTAACTTAGCTGCGATTGCTCAATTTAGGTTCTCTGGCAGAGCATTATAATTACATTTCCATTATCATTTAAACAAGTATTGCTAGTGAAATCAGTTTTCATAATCATTAAAGCAAGCAATTGCAAATTACTTATTTATTTTAGAAAGTTATTGTTAATGACAAATTATTTTCGTACTTTTGAAGAAATTATGATAATGAAATGACTATTCGTTATTTTTGAAAAAGTATGGCTATTAAAAACTATTTTATTATATTTGAAAAAAATAAGACAATTTGTTTAATAACATATTATTACTTATGGGAAAAAATCGATGATAATGATTATTTTTTATTAAAATTGCAATACAAAAAACATAAATCAACTAAGCGCGTTGAATAAATCAAATAAACTTAGCACGCTCATATGAAGCTGACAGTAGGCTTTGAGCAACGACTCCTTTAGTCTGTCACAGCTGCCTTTACAGTCTGCATTATTTTCATCATTTGTACTCATATCGTTACTAGAATCGATCCTGAAAATATTAAAACCACTAAACAAGTTCGGAAATTGTATATATTTTTGTCAAGTTTTTAATATTATATTAATTGCCAAAATGTTGCGGTCTTGCGTATCCGAAGCGATCAACTCGAGTCGCTGTTTCACGCGAATGTACTCGAAGGAAGTGCGCTTTGGATCCGGAGTTCGGGCACTGATGATCCGGGGAGTTGATGTCCTGGCAGATGCGGTGGCCGTGACAATGGGTCCCAAGGGACGCAGTGTCATAGTGGAGCGACCCTGGACATCACCGAAGATAACCAAAGACGGCTTTACAGTGGCTCGGGCAATTGCTTTGAAGGATCAGCACATGAATCTGGGCGCCAAGTTGGTGCAGGATGTGGCCGACAATACAAATGAATCGGCTGGAGATGGCACTACCACAGCAACTGTTCTGGCTCGAGCCATAGCCAAAGAGGGTTTCAATCAAATCACAATGGGTGCCAATCCCGTGGAGATTCGACGTGGCGTCATGATGGCCGTGGATGTGGTAAAGGAGAAACTTAAAGAGATGTCCAAGGCAGTGGAAACCCGTGAGGAGATCCAGCAAGTGGCAACCTTGTCGGCTAATGGTGATACGGAAATAGGTCGCCTCATTGGCGAGGCCACCGATAAAGTGGGTCCCAAAGGAACTATCACTGTGAAGGAGGGCAAACGTCTCAAGGATGAGCTGAAAATTATCCAAGGCTTACGCTTCGATAATGGCTATGTCTCGCCTTTCTTCGTGAACAGCGCCAAAGGTTCTAAAGTTGAGTTTGCTAATGCCTTTGTCTTGATCTCACTGAAGAAGATCACTGCCCTCACGGAGATTGTGAAAGGTCTGGAGCAATCCCTGCGGCAGCGACGTCCTTTGATCATCATAGCCGAGGACATAAGTGGCGAGGCTTTGAATGCTTTGGTTCTGAACAAGCTAAGATTGGGTCTTCAGGTCTGTGCAGTCAAGTCGCCCAGTTATGGACATCATCGCAAGGAGCTTATAGGTGATATATCCGCTGCCACGGGAGCTACTATTTTCGGGGATGACATCAACTACTCCAAGATGGAGAATGCCAAGCCAGGCGATTTGGGTCAGGTTGGCGAGGCTGTCATCAGCAAGGATAGCACCATGTTGCTGCAGGGCAAACCCAAGCCAGGATTACTGGAAATGCGCATTGAACAGATTAAATATGAACTGGCGGATAAGCAAACTAAGCCCGAGCAGCGTGAACGTCTCAGGCAACGCCTTTCCGCCTTAACAAAGGGCGTGGCAGTGCTCCACATTGGCGGTGGGAGTGAAGTGGAGGTGGCTGAGAAAAAGGATCGCGTGGTGGACGCTCTAAATGCCACTCGAGCTGCCATTGAGGAGGGAATAGTTCCGGGTGGCGGCACCGCCTTCCTGCGCTGCATTCCCCATCTGCGCGAACTCAAGATGGAAAGCGCGGATCTGCAAAAGGGCGTCGATATCATTTGCAATGCCCTGAGAATGCCCTGCCAGACAATTGCTCAAAATGCAGGAGTGGATGGTGCCATGGTGGTGGCCAAGGTTTTGGATGGCTCCGGGGACTATGGATACGATGCCATGGGTGATGAGTACTGCAAAATGGTCGAGAAGGGCATCATTGATCCAACGAAAGTGGTGCGAACTGCCATCACGGATGCGGCTGGAGTGGCTTCGCTTTTGAGCACCACCGAGGTGGTGATCACGGACTCCAGGAATGATGATCTTATGGCCAAGTTAGCAGGAGCTGCTGGTGGCATGGATGATGGGCTGGATATGAACATGGGTGGTCTGGATGAACTAGCAGCCCTGAGTGGACTGGGAGGCATGGGTGGCATGGGAGGAATGGGTGGAATGGGTGGCTTGGGAGGAATGGGCGGTGGATTCGGCGGCATGGGAGGAATGGGTGGTGGTGGTGGCATGAGCGCATCCACCAGCGATGGACCCACCGCCGAGGAAATGAACGAGATGGTCAAGGCTATCCCCGGCATGGAGCAGGTGGAAGTGCGTGACATCGACAGTGGAATTATGTAGTTCAATCATTCATCATCCTTTAAAACTCATCTATTTGGTTAGGCCTTAAATTCTATGTGTTTTAGCGGTCAAAATCTATTCCATTCTGAAATATAAATTGTCAATTGTGTGTTAAAAGAACTCCTACTTTTTTTTGACATGTTTTTTTTTAAAGATATTAAGTATGGTAAAGTCCTCTATTATCAAGATTAAAAAAACCGATCACCCTTTAGATCTTAGATAATATATTGAAAGTGGTCTAATTTTCAAGCATTTCGACAATTTTTCTTTTTTTTTATAATGAACAGTTACCAGTTTGCTTGGAAATGCCGTTCCCTTTAAAAATAAACTTACACAAAATAAGAAAGTGAGTCCGATTTCGGACGATTTCCCTTTGCCATTTCCTTAACCCGCTTTTTTTTCTGCAGACGGCTCCAATCGGTTCATTATGCTGGTCTAAAAAAACCTAGCTTCCTTCACACTTTCAGTTTTTAATTGCACTAGCCAAAAATTTGGAACGGTGACCGGCAGAGCGAATCCAGCTGCAATGCGATGATCATTTGCATAAAACAAACAGCAATTTCTCACACATGTGCGGCTGTTCCTCGGCCTTTTTCCCCCGCTCGCTTTTCCAGAGTTTTCAGTGTTTGCGGATTGCATTTGTTGGCCCGCAGCTAAAAAAGCGATTCGTTACATGAGAGTCAATGTGCAATAAGGGGGGCCTAGAGCTACAGCTACAGCTAGAGCTAGAGCTGGAGCTGGAGTTGGAACCTCTACAAAAGCGTCACATCAAACATGCATCAATAAATAAATAATTCCAATTTGCAAATTTTTCATCGAGGCCCCGCAAACGAACCGAAAATGGTGGACCCATCGAGCGTGGGCCACAGCCTCTTGGACTGCACCACACTAGACCCCTCGATCCTGGTCAGGTGGTTTGGCGTCGAAAAGGAAATTGTTCATCTGGCGAACATATTGGGCACCATCGCCAAGGCACAGCAACAACTCCATTCGCAATCTCCAGTCGGGGAAACTGAACTCCAAAAACTGAAAACCAAAAACCGAAAACAGACGAAAGGCAAATAAAAAGGCTATCGCTATCGCTCTTGGCCAATCTGCATGTGCAGGCCCACAAAGCATTCAGTACAGAGTCAGCTTTTTGTTTTGCATTTTTTCTTGTTTTTTGCGTGTGAGGCTGCGGACAATGACAACAATGAGTAAAATCATGGGCACAAAGTGCTGCCTCACCCCTCGCCTGTCGTTAACTTTTTCTACACGTCTACAAAATGAAAAACTTATCTTACGGTACAAGCAAAAAGTGATTATCAACTATAAAATCTAGTTTACACTTGCAATGTTTAGAGCTGACAGGTAATCAAACTCGTTTTTTGAATTATCCCAATAATCATGTGTTGACTTGTTAAGAAAAATGCATTAAAATATTTCAATGTTTATTGGGTACGTTAGTTGTTTATTACTTTTATGACGTTTAATATCGTATTAACAACTCAATTCATTTTATTTAAAGATTCGCATTTTATTCGATCAATTTTAGTTTTTATATATTGAATTTATAGTATTTTTAATGGGGGAATGCTTTTTTTAATTTCTTTTACAATAAAATTGTTTTGACATACTTATTTAATTTTTTTTAAATATGACAGCTCCAGAAGCTGTTAAAAAATAATTATTTTCTTAACTCGAGTAATTCTTAGTACACTTTGCTGAGAGTGTAACCGCCAAAAGGCCAACGAGTGATTGGAGCACAGCAAATGGCATTTTTAGCTTTTGACATTTCACGCGTGCAACTCCTCACTGTTCGCCGTCATACACGGCGTATGTGCGATGTGATACGACTTTTCGCTCTCTCCCGTTATGGTATTTCCCGATCGCGACCCCAAAAACGGGCGGCGGCACTTTAATATGACTCGCGATCCGAGATCCGACTGCAGGCTAATGCCATAGATTTGAGTGGCCGACTAATTCACGATAATTTGCACTGATCGTCGATTACAGATGGGGCAGCGGCATTCGGTATCCCAGAATTTAAGATCCCCAGCATCCACTTCCTACGCTCACTTCTCACTGCTCTTTACTGCAAATGCATTTTTAATTACATTGGCAAACATTTGCGGGTACTCTGGGTGGCGAAAAACAATGCACTGCATGCACTGGCAAAATATCTATGTTCTGTTCTTACTATTTTGGTTTTCTGCTCAAAAATGCTACAGATAAATTGTCAAAGCTGAATGTCTTTGTAATAAGAAGTTTTATGCATCATATTAATGTGCCAAAAAAACATAATTATCATATTTTTTTCTGTGTCCGGATGTCAAGGGGATGGCGTTGCGAATGGGATGGGTTGGCCAGAGGACGGACCGGGGATGGACTGTAGCTGGTGATGAGGCAGTGCATCATCCACTTGGCCATTTGCCTGATTGCGGTATTTTGCCTCGGTCACTGTATGGTAGATGCTGGATACTGGATGCTGGATAGTGGATGGGTGGAAAAACATCTCACCAGAAATAGCAGGCAGCAAATAGCATATGGTAAATGGCAAATGTCCGCATCGAATGCTGAGACTAAAGCGAGTATATGTTCGCAGTATCGATTTCAGGCTACCGCTCCCAGTTGCCAGTTCGCAGTTCCTTTTGAATCCCGAGTTTCCTCTTAAGCGATGCTCCTCCATCTTCATCTGCTGCTGGCCGCTTCTTCTTTTTCTACGGCTGGCGCGTAAATTTTCATGTCGCTTTGCGATTTGCAAGCATTTAACAAAGTCAAAACAATTTTAATGCACAGACGGGGCAGTTAATTAAAATAGCAACGATCTGTGCTCGGGTTGGCTGTAGGTTGTAGAGTTGGCCATATGGGCCTCAGTTTGATACCCTGCAGGGTGCCCAGGCCATTAATGTTTGTACCAAAGGGAAGTGGATGGGCAGGGTGACTGACTGACTCCCTCGTTTTGTTTATGACCTGCAGTCCTAAAGTTTTTATTTTGGATCATTAGTGGATGGCTTTGAACGATGTGATATCAATCTAAGGCACTTTTACTGCTAGGGCATACGAAAAGTCTATCATTTATGGCTGAAAAGGATTCGGGTATACACAATGAAAATTTCTTTATTAGTATAGTATAAAAATAAAACAGAAGTCAGGAAACATTTATTTTTGTTAATTACCATAATACAAACAATCTCTGTAAAACCATCACATTCGCCATCATTCTTAATAGTAACATATATAGGTACATGTATACACCTGATGTATTAACATTTATAAATAAACCTAATTCCGAAAAACAAAAACTATGATGGACAACAATTACCCAAAACCCTGTAAATAAGCCAAGCCCTTAATCCGGCTTAAAGGACCAAATTTTGAGGAGAGAAAGTTGGTCTGTACATATTATTTTTATTAAGCAAAAATACATTTGCTTTTTAAGTTTTTCGCTATTCCCAATTTTTGTAAAATTGGCAATGTTAAACATAGGGAACTATGGTGAACAACAATAACCTTAAAATCCTTTAATTAAGCACAGCCCTTAATCCTTCTTGAACGAGCAAATTTTACAGATGGACAATTGGTCAGTAAATATTATTTAGATTTTAAATATATTTTTATCTGAAATTTCTGGCTGTGTAGCTGGCCTAGACGGCGGACACTTGTCAGGTTGTTCGAGGGATTGGGACAGAGACTGTGGGACTGCAACTGCAACTAAGACTGAGACTGAAACCTCGAGAGCTGCGCTTCCCATGTTGTTGCCTTTGACAAAATCAAATTAATTTTAATGCCTCCTGGCCGCTTTTCTGCACATTAATTGCCAGCCAACGAGAGAAGAGGAGCTTACTTGCTTACTTACCTCTTTTACCTCTCGTTTGCCCATCTCTCAATTGGCTCCGCATTTTGGCATTTCGACTGCCGACAGGTTTATAATTCAATAAAATTTGATTAGGCATTAATTTGCAATGTCGGCTAATTAATGAGCGCAATATGCAATGCAATCTGCTCGTGGTGGTGCTTCTGCTTCATCTTCCGCCTCCGTGGGTTAAGGCATATTTAACCCCCTTCCGCCCCTTTCACCCCTTTGGTCATATCATAACCATATTTGGTTTGGTGTAAGCACATCTAATGCCAACTTTTAAGTAAGGAAAGCACAGTATTAAGTGGCTTTCGCCGCCGCTTCCTTCTGTCGTGTGAAAGGGGGCGTAGTGGGGTGGTGGGCGTGGCAGCTGAAAAGGCGACCTACTGAAGATTCCTTGTCCAGTTCTTGTCCTCTCGCTATCTCACTCTGTTGTGTTCTGTGGCATAATGGGCCAATTATTACTGCAATTTGCATTAGACCAACACACCGAAACACGGTTTATATAGATATACGCCGAGATATGTAATCCATGGGAAGAGGAAGCTCAAAAGAAAGCCAACAAAGCAGGCAGCCCGCTTTGCAAAATTCTTTTGAGGAGCGCGTTGTTATTATGAAACCGTTTAGAGAACGTGTTTGTGAACAGCACAGTAATTTGGTTAGATTACCAGCCTGGCGACGACGATGATGATGATGCGAATGATGTGGATGCGGATGATGCAACTGCAACAGCATCAGAGAAACTGCATTTTCCACCGTCCAAGGGAAACCAACATCAGCGGCAGTATGATCATGATCTGCACCAGCAACTGCAACGCGACGAATGTGGGCCAATCTATCACCGCTCAAAGTCACACCAACAAAATATTGACTGCAGTCGAGTTGAGCTTACACTGCTAGAAAAGAAGAGGAGACTATGATTAAGTTTTGGTATTGTTAAAAAAAAATTGTAACTCTAAAGTTTTGAGTACACCATTGCATTTAGGTCTAGACCCCAATAATGATTGATCTTATGACTGAACAAATTAAATTAAAATCAGAAATAACTCTTGTTTCAAGACTTATTACAATAAAAAGTTTAGAACGACTTATTTTTGATATTTTGAAATAAAAATCTAAAAAACTTTTACTAAAGATTTTTATAAATAATAGTTTAAAGCAACTAATAAACGTGATTTGCGGCTTTTCAGTTGGTTAATATAGATTATGTATGTGAGATCACTCCCAAAAATTGATTTTGTTGTATTTATAAAGGGGATCATTTATAAAGCTACTCATGAGGTTTTTCAAGTTTTCAATATTCGTCAAGGGAAATCTTGTGCTTACCACTCGTAATATTTTTTTTCTGAATGTATAACTTGAGATGGAGTGGCACTGGCACTGGGACTGGCACAATCCCGTTTCGCGCGGAACGGCAGCGTGTGAATAGAAACGTTAGCGGAGGCACGTTCTGGACGCTGGCTGATAAAAGTTGATTGCAAATTTATAGACGAGCAGATTGGCCATAAACTCATGTCCGAGCAGCGGCCGTGAGTAGTTCTATAGTGCCATGGTGCCAGTGCCTTGGATCTTGGATCTGTGAAACAGAATCTAAATATCTGCATCCGAACTTGGGCTGCAGCTGTACCTGCCGATCGCATCGATCAGAGTCAATCTCAATCCCAGTCAATCGTCATGGCGATAAGCGCGCTGTCGTTGTCAACACGAGAACAACTTCCGCCAGTGCTCAATCATTCAAGAATCGAGCACAGTGGAGCTCTGAGCTCTGAGAATCGAGAATTGTGAATCGGCAGGCAAGAAAGTGAAACCGCCCCGGCGGAGATTTGCTTTGACTCGCCTCTTAATTGAATTAATTAGCTTGCGCTTATGCAAATGCCTTGGCTATTGCTGTAATGCATTCTGCATAGATATATATGTTCTGCATGCCATATGTGCCAAGTGTCAATATATCGTGAGGCCAAGTTGTATTCGCCGTGTTCTGGCGCACACATGTTCATACCTCCCAGCCATTATTCTTCAAAATGCGCCGCAAGCCGAGCTCAAAGCTCGACTCAAGCAGCCGCCGTTTGTTTCTTCACACAACACATTCGTTCCACAATGAGATACCCCCTACGAAATACGAAATACGAAATACCCATGCCCTATATCAGGTCCAATGGGTCGATCACGAACTTTGTCACACGCAAGCTGGGCTTTTTGAATAGCCAGGGAAGTCACGAAAACGGGGAAATCGATGGAAGGGAAGACCCCTTTTATGGCTAATGTCAGCGGTCGAGCTATGAACATTGTTACCTTTTTTCTTTGGTGTTGGCATCAACGGGGTGCCAGTGATAATGTATGAATCAAGGTCATCTGGCCATATAAAGCTATGGATTTAAAGACTTATCCATTTATCAACTAAATGCTCGTGCAGTCTTTAAAGCGTATAATAATAATCATAACAATATTTTTATATACAATTTGTTGAGTTTTGAATCTAAAGTAAATATAAAGCCTGGTGGTCCAATTTTTTTCAAGACTTTTTAACACAATTTAGATTTTCTAAATTGAATTCTTTGAACTATAAAATGTAATTATGTACAACTAAAGCTTTCAATTTACAAGTCAACTTAGTAAATTAAATTTTTTTTTGTAATAGTAAGTAATTAAAATTAAATTTAGAGTTGCTGTTTGAATAGTTTGACCTAGTTTTTAAAATATTATCTTCGGGCATTACAATGCTACTGTTTTGATATTTTAAAAATTTCCAAGTAATTGGGTAATTGGATTGTGCAACTTGCATTATTTAGAGTATTCCTGTTTCGATCTATCCCTTAAATTGTACACCAATGTTGTTGCTATTCTGTTGTTTGTTTGCACTCGTATTTCATTTTATCGCACAGTGATGGAGGGGAAATGGAAATGGGAGGTTGGTGCGAGGGGGCCAACGTAACGCCAACACACTCCAAAGCCGCTGCCAAGTAGACCTTCAGACGCCAAACACTCCAACGCCAGCTTCAGTCGCAAAAGTCGCAGCAACATAGCAGCCAAAGCAGCCAACGCAGTCACAAGAGCATTCATACGGCATTCGGCATTCAGCATTATTCAGGCGGTCTGTGGGACAGTTGGACAGGTGGAAAGGGGGGCTTAAGGGGCCCAAGAGCCCCAAGAAAGAGGGAGGCGGGGGGTCCAAGGTGCCTGGGGCGTAGACAGTTGGACTGGCAAAAGAGCTCGACGCTCGACAGCTCGAGTTTGCAATTGCGCACTTCTAAAAGCGGCCGAGTTGCAAATTTTGATCTGTTTTGCATGGCACACATAGAAAAAAACCAGCTAAATACGTTATAATGTATACTGCCAGGTCTAATGTGCGAAGAAATTGAAAAAGATTCGCTTTTAACACTTCCTAATCCGCTCTTAAACGATTCCTTTTTTCTTTTACTACTGCTGTTACAAAGTTGCTTTTTTTTGATCAACCCAGATTTTGCTATTTAATCATTAATCATGTCTATCAATTTTTTTTATCCGTGCATGCACTCAGCACCACACACGGCGGTCGATTACTCGCGTCTCACAACTTGCATCTTGCATCTCCATAAATATAAATACTGGCACCTTAGCCTACAGCTCGTAGCTCAATTGCTTATTGTTTGCCCTCCGCCGCCGATTTCGTTTTCATTCACCTGTGCACTTGGGCTCTCGAGTCTGCGAGAAGTCTGCGCTGCGGATCGGGATTGACACCTGACAAGGCGGCAAAGTCGAAAAACAAAGCGGATCTAAAGGTTGCAGATTTGACATCCGAGATAACAAAAGCTTCACTGTAAAAAAGGGTAGACACTAGACTAGTAAATAGTTCATCATTTTAGTTAAAAACATATTCAAATTGGCTTGTAATGGATTCCAGACTAGAGGAATTATATCTCCAAGTTAATTGGATAGATAAATATTTGTTTTGGATAAATGAATATCACGAAATGTATAGTAAGGAAAATGAGATACAATGAAATCATATTTGGTAAGACTAAAGTATGAAAAATATATATCTAAATCCAATATAAATAGTAGTTTTCCTCTGCAGATCTCAGTATCGTATACCATTCCTTGAGGGCCTCAATAAATAGTAATTTATTCACTCATTCATATGCACATGCACCTATGACCGTATCTCTATAATTATATAAGCCCGATTTGGTTCGCATGTGCAAAACCACTGGCCAAGTAGTGCAGGCGTTGAGTTATTGGGCCCAGTGATGATTCATTCCATTCATTTGCCCGATCGCTGCTACTCACCCATCGATCGCGAGATTTATGGCCATGTTGATAGGCAAATTTCCGTTTGCGCTCGAAACACAGAAATAAAGTCGCAGTAAAACGCGATACTGATGAAGATATAGTGTGTGAATACGATGATACTTAATCTAGTGACAGATAATTAGCAGGGAAATAAACAGACAAGCCATTTATTATTATTAGAGTGTTATTCACTAGGAATTCATTAAAAAATATCGCACTTGAGTCCCCTTAAAATAATACTCCTATTGACAGTTATGTTAATTACATAATATAATTCACAAAAAGTAAAAAAAAAGTTATAAATTATGGTGTGATGTTGAAACGTAAGCTTCTTTCGACAATGCACATTGTGCATATTAACATGAACATAAAAGTAATAATTTTATTGTTGTTAGACTCCGTTATATTAGGTGTTAGGAAATGGATATCTGAAAAATAACGACCCTCAAATATATGTATACTAACCAATTCAAATTAAACTCTTACGTTAATATGCCCACTATTATGGTTTTAAGTAGGTGGTATAATACATTTTATTGTATTCAGCGTATGCATTTGCGTACAAATCGAATGTCGGATATTGGTTAGTAAGTATTGCATATATGCAGATACATATTTGTTTATCGCTACTAAGTCTGCTATCAGTCTACGAATGCATGTGTGATATTTGGTATCGGTAATTGGTAAATGGTATTGGGTAATTGATAATGGTAATGGATAATTGGTAATAGTTAATCAGTAGTAGTTAATTATTAATCAAAGGCATGTAAACAAATGTGAGTTGCAGGAAATCAACAGATCAATTTAAACTAAACCTAGCCAGCTTCTTGTACAACCTGCGTTTCTGCGTTTATCCGTCTATTAACTCGTAATACATCCAAACAACACATATATAACGTTGAAATAAGCAACATTTGTAAAATAAACTAGTGGGACCCCATCACAATCAAGCTTACAAAATAATACCCATAGATTATGCACATAGTTCCCAGGACAGATCACAGGAATCCCTTGCTTAGCGTTTTTTTTTGGGGGGCGGCGTTTAAGGAAAAATGAGTGTGCTTATATGTGGCATATATAGTAATATCCTTAAGCGGTTCCTACTAGGTGAATATATTCGATATATTATACGTATGCGGAGTCCATTAAGTGTTCAGGCTAATTAATTGCTATCGACACTGTTCCAAAAGAGGACTAAATTCAAATTCGGGTGGGTTCGTCAGACAGTCTCTCGAATATATCCAATCGGTTGTTGTTGTTGTTTCTTAAAGATTCTATATCAAAAACGTTGTCAAGGGGAACACTGCGGTCTATTGGTGGTGAATATCATAGGTGTTATTGTTATTGTTATCGTTTTGTTGGTGGTGGTGATGGTAGTTTTGGTTCTGGGACTATCGAACTGATGCTGACGAACTAAAATCGGATCTCGAGTCTAGGCGATATATATTTTAGACCCTGCGGTTGCAGTGCTCCTGCTGCAAATTCACGTTGTTCATAACCGCACTCATGTCCACCACCACCGAGTCTGTCATCGTCATCACGCACTTGCTGCTCGTCTC
Source organism: Drosophila elegans (assembly GCF_018152505.1). Classification (NCBI taxonomy): domain Eukaryota; kingdom Metazoa; phylum Arthropoda; class Insecta; order Diptera; family Drosophilidae; genus Drosophila; species Drosophila elegans. Next base: position 21,150,638 of record NW_024546167.1, on the reverse strand, counting down.
CAGCTCAGTCTGCCCCTCGAGAAGTCCCCCCTCGAGGTGTCCGTGTCCATTGGGGGTGCTGGCGGGCATGTCCTGAAAGGGTAAATAATCAAATTTTCAAGCGGTATATCTTTAAAGTCTTGTGGCTTAAGTCTCTAAAAACATGCCTCTAAAAATACGCCTTTCTTAATTTCCAAAAAAATCGTGTTTACAGAAAAATGACCTAAACCCTGCACCTCTAATTCCATAACTTTTCATTCCGGCATCCGATTTTCAAGCGGTATATCTTTAAAGTCTTGTGTCTTAAGCCTCTAAAAATCTGCGTTTAAAGTTTGTTTTAATATTGTGAGTTGTTCTTTTTACAGATATAAATCCATTAATTTCCGATAAAATAGCTTTGCAGAAAAGTGACAAAAAACCTGCAGTTTTAATTCTATAACTTTTCTTTTAAGCATCCGATTTCGAAGTGGAGTATCTTAAATGTCTCGAGGCTTAGTTTTCTAAAAAACTGCGTTTAAAACTTGGTTTGTAATTTCTGGTCGATTTTCTGCAATTTTTAATGATATTACCCCTTTCTAAATTTCCAAAAAAATCGTGTTTACAGAAAAATGACCTAAACCCTGCACCTCTAATTCCATAACTTTTCATTCTGGCATCCCATTTTCAAGCGGTATATCTTTAAAGTCTTGTGGGTTGAGCCTCTAAAAATCTGCGTTTAAAGTTTGTTTTAATATTGTGAGTTGTTTTTTTTACAGATATAAATCCATTAATTTCCGATAAAATAGCTTTGAAGAAAAGTGACAAAAAACCTGCAGTTTTAATTCTATAACTTTTCTTTTAAGCATCCGATTTCGAAGTGGAGTATCTTAAATGTCTCGAGGCTTAGTTTTCTAAAAAACTGCGTTTAAAACTTGGTTTGTAATTTCTGGTCGATTTTCTGCAATTTTTAATGATGTTACCCCTTTCTAAATTTCCAAAAAAAACCGTGTTTGCAGAAAAATGACCAAAACCCTGCACCTCTAAATCCATAACTTTTTATTCCGGCATCCGATTTTCAAGCGGTATATCTTTAAAGTCTTGTGGGTTGAGCCTCTAAAAATCTGCGTCTAAAGTTTGTTGTAATATTGTGAGTTCTTTTTTTTACAGATATAAATCCATTAATTTCCGATAAAATAGCTTTGCAGAAAAGTGACAAAACACCTGCAGTATTAATTCTATAACTTTTCTTTTAAGCATCCGATTTCGAAGTGGTATATCTTAAATGTCTCGAGGCTTAGTTCTCTAAAAAACTGCGTTTAAAACTTGGTTTGTAATCTCTGGTCGATTTTCTGCAATTTTTAATGATGTTACCCCTTTCTAAATTTCAAAAAAATCGTGTTTGCAGAAAAATGACCAAAACCCAGCACCTCTAATTCCATAACTTTTCGTTCCGGCATCCGATTTTCAAGCGGTATATCTTTAAAGTCTTGTGTCTTAAGCCTCTAAAAATCTGCGTTTAAAGTTTGTTTTAATATTGTGAGTTGTTCTTTTTACAGATATCAATCCATTAATTTCCGATAAAATAGGTTTGCAGAAAAGTGACAAAAAACCTGCAGTTTTAATTCTATAACTTTTCTTTTAAGCATCCGATTTCGAAGTGGTATATCTTAAATGTCTCGAGGCTTAGTTTTCTAAAAAACTGCGTTTAAAACTTGGTTTGTAATTTCTGGTCGATTTTCTGCAATTTTTAATGATGTTACCCCTTTCTAAATTTCCAAAAAAAACCGTGTTTGCAGAAAAATGACCAAATCCCTGCACCTCTAATTCCATAACTTTTTATTCCGGCATCCGATTTTCAAGCGGCATATCTTTAAAGTCTTGTGGGTTGAGCCTCTAAAAATCTGCGTTTAAAGTTTGTTTTAATATTGTGAGTTGTTTTTTTTACAGATATAAATGCATTAATTTCCGATAAAATAGCTTTGCAGATAAGTGACAAAAAACCTACAGTTTTAATTCTATAACTTTTCTTTTAAGCATCCGATTTCGAAGTGGTATATCTTAAATGTCTCGAGGCTTAGTTTTCTAAAAAACTGCGTTTAAAACTTGGTTTGTAATTTCTGGTCGATTTTCTGCAATTTTTAATGATGTTACCCCTTTCTAAATTTCCAAAAAAATCGTGTTTACAGAAAAATGACCTAAACCCTGCACCTCTAATTCCATAACTTTTCATTCCGGCATCCGATTTTCAAGCGGTATATCTTTAAAGTCTTGTGGGTTGAGCCTCTAAAAATCTGCGTTTAAAGTTTGTTTTAATATTGTGAGTTGTTTTTTTTACAGATATAAATCCATTAATTTCCGATAAAATAGCTTTGCAGAAAAGTGACAAAAAACCTGCAGTTTTAATTCTATAACTTTTCTTTTAAGCATCCGATTTCGAAGTGGTATATCTTAAATGTCTCGAGGCTTAGTTTTCTAAAAAACTGCGTTTAAAACTTGGTTTGTAATTTCTGGTCGATTTTCTGCAATTTTTAATGATGTTACCCCTTTCTAAATTTCCAAAAAAACCGTGTTTGCAGAAAAATGACCAAAACCCTGCACCTCTAATTCCATAACTTTTTATTCCGGCATCCGATTTTCAAGCGGCATATCTTTAAAGTCTTGTGGGTTGAGCTTCTAAAAATCTGCGTCTAAAGTTTGTTTTAATATTGTGAGTTGTTTTTTTTACAGATATAAATCCATTAATTTCCGATAAAATAGCTTTGCAGATAAGTGACAAAAAACCTACAGTTTTAATTCTATAACTTTTCTTTTAAGCATCCGATTTCGAAGTGGTATATCTTAAATGTCTCGAGGCTTAGTTTTCTAAAAAACTGCGTTTAAAACTTGGTTTGTAATTTCTGGTCGATTTTCTGCAATTTTTAATGATGTTACCCCTTTCTAAATTTCCAAAAAAACCGTGTTTGCAGAAAAATGACCAAAACCCAGCACCTCTAATTCCATAACTTTTCATTCCGGCATCCGATTTTCAAGCGGTATATCTTTAAAGTCTTGTGTCTTAAGCCTCTAAAAATCTGCGTTTAAAGTTTGTTTTAATATTGTGAGTTGTTCTTTTTACAGATATAAATCCATTAATTTCCGATAAAATAGCTTTGCAGAAAAGTGACAAAAAACCTGCAGTTTTAATTCTATAACTTTTCTTTTAAGCATCCGATTTCGAAGTGGTATATCTTAAATGTCTCGAGGCTTAGTTTTCTAAAAAACTGCGTTTAAAACTTGGTTTGTAATTTCTGGTCGATTTTCTGCAATTTTTAATGATGTTACCCCTTTCTAAATTTCCAAAAAAATCGTGTTTGCAGAAAAATTACCAAAACCCTGCACCTCTAATTCCATAACTTTTCATTCCGGCATCCGATTTTCAAGCGGTATATCTTTAAAGTCTTGTGTCTTAAGCCTTTTAAAAATCTGCGTTTAAAGTTTGTTTTAATATTGTGAGTTGTTCTTTTTACAGATATAAATCCATTAATTTCCGATAAAATAGCTTTGCAGAAAAGTGACAAAAAACCTACAGTTTTAATTCTATAACTTTTCTTTTAAGCATCCGATTTCGAAGTGGTATATCTTAAATGTCTCGAGGCTTAGTTCTCTAAAAAACTGCGTTTAAAACTTGGTTTGTAATCTCTGGTCGATTTTCTGCAATTTTTAATGATGTTACCCCTTTCTAAATTTCAAAAAAATCGTGTTTGCAGAAAAATTACCAAAACCCAGCACCTCTAATTCCATAACTTTTCATTCCGGCATCCGATTTTCAAGCAGTATATCTTTAAAGTCTTGTGGGTTGAGCCTCTAAAAATCTGCGTCTAAAGTTTGTTGTAATATTGTGAGTTGTTTTTTTTACAGATATAAATCCATTAATTTCCGATAAAATAGCTTTGCAGAAAAGTGACAAAAAACCTGCAGTTTTAATTCTATAACTTTTCTTTTAAGCATCCGATTTCGAAGTGGTATATCTTAAATGTCTCGAGGCTTAGTTTTCTAAAAAACTGCGTTTAAAACTTGGTTTGTAATTTCTGGTCGATTTTCTGCAATTTTTAATGATGTTACCCTTTCTAAATTTCAAAAAAATCGTGTTTGCAGAAAAATGACCAAAACCCAGCACCTCTAATTCCATAACTTTTCGTTCCGGCATCCGATTTTCAAGCGGTATATCTTTAAAGTCTTGTGTCTTAAGCCTCTAAAAATCTGCGTTTAAAGTTTGTTTTAATATTGTGAGTTGTTCTTTTTACAGATATAAATCCATTAATTTCCGATAAAATAGGTTTGCAGAAAAGTGTCAAAAAACCTGCAGTTTTAATTCTATAACTTTTCTTTTAAGCATCCGATTTCGAAGTGGTATATCTTAAATGTCTCGAGGCTTAGTTTTCTAAAAAACTGCGTTTAAAACTTGGTTTGTAATTTCTGGTCGATTTTCTGCAATTTTTAATGATGTTACCCCTTTCTAAATTTCCAAAAAAAACCGTGTTTGCAGAAAAATGACCAAAACCCTGCACCTCTAATTCCATAACTTTTTATTCCGGCATCCGATTTTCAAGCGGCATATCTTTAAAGTCTTGTCGGTTGAGCTTCTAAAAATCTGCGTCTAAAGTTTGTTTTAATATTGTGAGTTGTTTTTTTTACAGATATAAATCCATTAATTTCCGATAAAATAGCTTTGCAGATAAGTGACAAAAAACCTACAGTTTTAATTCTATAACTTTTCTTTTAAGCATCCGATTTCGAAGTGGTGTATCTTTTATGTCTCGAGGCTTAGTTCTCTAAAAAACTGCGTTTAAAACTTGGTTTGTAATTTCTGGTCGATTTTCTGCAATTTTTAATGATGTTACCCCTTTCTAAATTTCCAAAAAAATCGTGTTTACAGAAAAATGACCTAAGCCCTGCACCTCTAATTCCATAACTTTTCATTCCGGCATCCGATTTTCAAGCGGTATATCTTTAAAGTCTTGTGGGTTGAGCCTCTAAAAATCTGCGTTTAAAGTTTGTTTTAATATTGTGAGTTGTTTTTTTTACAGATATAAATCCATTAATTTCCGATAAAATAGCTTTGCAGATAAGTGACAAAAAACCTACAGTTTTAATTCTATAACTTTTCTTTTAAGCATCCGATTTCGAAGTGGTATATCTTAAATGTCTCGAGGCTTAGTTTTCTAAAAAACTGCGTTTAAAACTTGGTTTGTAATTTCTGGTCGATTTTCTGCAATTTTTAATGATGTTACCCCTTTCTAAATTTCCAAAAAAACCGTGTTTGCAGAAAAATGACCAAAACCCAGCACCTCTAATTCCATAACTTTTCATTCCGGCATCCGATTTTCAAGCGGTATAACTTTAAAGTCTTGTGTCTTAAACCTCTAAAAATCTGCGTCTAAAGTTTGTTTTAATATTGTGAGTTGTTTTTTTTACAGATATAAATCCATTAATTTCCGATAAAATAGCTTTGCAGATAAGTGACAAAAAACCTGCAGTTTTAATTCTATAACTTTTCTTTTAAGCATCCGATTTCGAAGTGGTATATCTTAAATGTCTCGAGGCTTAGTTCTCTAAAAAACTGCGTTTAAAACTTGGTTTGTAATCTCTGGTCGATTTTCTGCAATTTTTAATGATGTTACCCCTTTCTAAATTTCAAAAAAATCGTGTTTGCAGAAAAATGACCAAAACCCAGCACCTCTAATTCCATAACTTTTCATTCCGGCATCCGATTTTCAAGCGGTATATCTTTAAAGTCTTGTGTCTTAAGCCTCTAAAAATCTGCGTTTAAAGTTTGTTTTAATATTGTGAGTTGTTCTTTTTACAGATATAAATCCATTAATTTCCGATAAAATAGCTTTGCAGAAAAGTGACAAAAAACCTGCAGTTTTAATTCTATAACTTTTCTTTTAAGCATCCGATTTCGAAGTGGAGTATCTTAAATGTCTCGAGGCTTAGTTTTCTAAAAAACTGCGTTTAAAACTTGGTTTGTAATTTCTGGTCGATTTTCTGCAATTTTTAATGATGTTACCCCTTTCTAAATTTCCAAAAAAATCGTGTTTAAGCATCCGATTTCGAAGTGGAGTATCTTAAATGTCTCGAGGCTTAGTTTTCTAAAAAACTGCGTTTAAAACTTGGTTTGTAATTTCTGGTCGATTTTCTGCAATTTTTAATGATGTTACCCCTTTCTAAATTTCCAAAAAAATCGTGTTTACAGAAAAATGACCTAAGCCCTGCACCTCTAATTCCATAACTTTTCTTTCCGGCATCCGATTTTCAAGCGGTATATCTTTAAAGTCTTGTGGGTTGAGCCTCTAAAAATCTGCGTTTAAAGTTTGTTTTAATATTGTAAGTTGTTTTTTTTACAGATATAAATCCATTAATTTCCGATAAAATAGCTTTGCAGAAAAGTGACAAAAAACCTGCAGTTTTAATTCTATAACTTTTCTTTTAAGCATCCGATTTCGAAGTGGTATATCTTAAATGTCTCGAGGCTTAGTTCTCTAAAAAACTGCGTTTAAAACTTGGTTTGTAATTTCTGGTCGATTTTCTGCAATTTTTAATGATGTAACCCCTTTCTAAATTTCCAAAAAAACCGTGTTTGCAGAAAAATGACCAAAACCCTGCACCTCTAATTCCATAACTTTTCATTCCGGAATCCGATTTTCAAGCGGTATATCTTTAAAGTCTTGTGGGTTGAGCCTCTAAAAATCTGCGTTTAAAGTTTGTTTTAATATTGTGAGTTGTTTTTTTACAGATATAAATCCATTAATTTCCGATAAAATAGCTTTGCAGATAAGTGACAAAAAACCTACAGTTTTAATTCTATAACTTTTCTTTTAAGCATCCGATTTCGAAGTGGTGTATCTTTTATGTCTCGAGGCTTAGTTCTCTAAAAAACTGCGTTTAAAACTTGGTTTGTAATTTCTGGTCGATTTTCTGCAATTTTTAATGATGTTACCCCTTTCTAAATTTCCAAAAAAATCGTGTTTACAGAAAAATGACCTAAACCCTGCACCTCTAATTCCATAACTTTTCATTCCGGCATCCGATTTTCAAGCGGTATATCTTTAAAGTCTTGTGTCTTAAGTCTCTAAAAATCTGCGTCTAAAGTTTGTTTTAATATTGTGAGTTGTTTTTTTTACAGATATAAATCCATTAATTTCCGATAAAATAGCTTTGCAGATAAGTGACAAAAAACCTGCAGTTTTAATTCTATAACTTTTCTTTTAAGCATCCGATTTCGAAGTGGTATATCTTAAATGTCTCGAGGCTTAGTTTTCTAAAAAACTGCGTTTAAAACTTGGTTTGTAATTTCTGGTCGATTTTCTGCAATTTTTAATGATGTTACCCCTTTCTAAATTTCCAAAAAAATCGTGTTTACAGAAAAATGACCTAAACCCTGCACCTCTAATTCCATAACTTTTCATTCCGGCATCCGATTTTCAAGCGGTATAACTTTAAAGTCTTGTGTCTTAAGCCTCTAAAAATCTGCGTCTAAAGTTTGTTTTAATATTGTGAGTTGTTTTTTTTACAGATATAAATCCATTAATTTCCGATAAAATAGCTTTGCAGATAAGTGACAAAAAACCTGCAGTTTTAATTCTTTAACTTTTCTTTTAAGCATCCGATTTCGAAGTGGTATAACTTAAATGTCTCGAGGCTTAGTTCTCTAAAAAAATTTTTTATTTTCAGTCTCCATTCCTTGACTAACGTTAAATAAAATTAAGTTCAATATGATATGAGTAGTTCTTCGTGATCACAAGTTATTCATACCTGATAATTCACGGAAGCGGCGTCCAAAGCCATCAACTCCTTGCGCGACAGTTCCTCAACAACGGCAGCGGTGTAGCAGTCGCCCAGCATATTATTCGTAGTGCGAATCCGATCCCTAGAAATGTTAAATTGTAGGTTACCATTCGGTTGAGAAAAACAAACCAAATCAGATCCATACTCACACAAACCAATCCACGGCGAAGAGGAGCGTGACATCCTGAACTGGGGCATCGATGGCGGTGAGCACTACGAGGAGGAGCACTAGAGCAGCACTCGGCACACTGGCCGAGCTCATCGAGGCAGCCGTGGAGGTCAGGAGCACAGTGAGCAGCTCCCCGAATCCCAGTACCATGCCGCTCATCTGGGCAATGAAGATGGAGGCCACCGCGATGTAGAGGGCCGTTCCGTCCATGTTGATGTTGCATCCAATTGGCAGCACAAATCGCGTTATCCGCGGATCCACACGCAGCTTCTCATTCATGCACCGAAATGTTATGGGCAGGGCGGCGGCGCTAAGGGGCGTGGCAGTCGCAGTTTTTGTTGAAGAGTGTATTCGTGGAGTGATTTAATTTTTTTTTTGGGTGTGGTGAGAATTAGTGGGTTGTTCGCGTTACAACATCAGGTCGTGGCAAATACCGGAAGAAAGAAAAAATACACATTTAACGCACTCCTACTGAATGTGAACCTCTGTTCCTGGTTACAAAAGTTATTCAATTTTGATGAGACTTTAAAACAGGATCAAACAAATAAAGTAATGCCATTAAAAACATTTTACAAGTAGATTCTAAAAGGTATTATGAAAGGTTTTAATTAAGTTTTGTTAAGACTTGGCAATTACACAAAAAAAAATATTATAGAATCCGGAATCCATTTTTTCGAATTTTAATGACACTTTAAAGTCTACTTTTTATATGCGAATTTAGATTTGCTGTTAGACAAAACCTTATCAGGAGTATTTTGTGTCGCTCAATCTGTAATTTAATTCATTCGCAATATGCACTTGCACTTAGGCTCTGTGCAGTATTTTTGGCTAAAGACCATCAACAGATTCAATGTACTTAAGGAATCATTCGTTCAGAATAAACACAGAACTCACGTTGAGGCCGTGGCGAAGGCGGTGAGCATGGCCTGGATGAGTCCGGCGTAGAACTTGAACGGATTGCGGCGAACGAAGACGAAATAAATGGCCTGCATCACGATGAACTGGTAGATGAACACACCGATGGCCACCGTGAGGATGAACCACATGAGCTGTGACATCACCAGGCCCAAATCGCCCACGCTCAGTATCTTTCCAGCGATCACCGAGCTAATGCCCACCGGTGTGAGCCACATCACGCAGGTAACCATCTTCATGATCACCTCGAAAATGGCGGCGAAGAAGTCGACCACCACCTGACCCTTCTGGCCAATGGTTCCCAGGAAAGTACCAAAAACCAGACAGAAGAAAACGATGCCCAAGGTATTGGTCCCGTTGCGATACTGTACGTCCCGCACCAGGACCACTTCCTCCGACAGATCCTCCGCCAAGCGTTGCGCCTCCGCTCCGGATGACAAAGTGTCGTTCATCGTCTCGTTGAAGACATGCAGAATGGTCGGCTTGGGCAAATAGACGGTGTGTGCCTGCTGAATGGAGGCCTGGAACAGGTTGTCCGGGAATACGTTTCTGGGGGTAAGCAAAATCATATAGAATTAATAGAAAAAATGCATTATGGAACCCTTAATTTATTAACCTATATACAGTTATGAACAGCAAATAAAAACGTTTATTTTAAGTTTAAACCCGCTTTAATCTTATTTGAACTGCTTTACGCTAAACAAACTGCTTGCCGGTTCAAGACACTAGTTGCTGTTATGTATTCACATGTAGAGGGCGCCACCGAGAGCGCCTACAGGTTCTAAGCAGTTTATTTTTAAGTTAAATTTAAAAGCGAGTCAAAACTATTTCTCAACTTTTGATATTTAAATGTTTTATTAAATGACAGTATAACTAACCTGCCCAAATCCAACAGACTGTCCAATAAGTTCACCGCACGCCTATCGGTCGACCGATCGTCGGCATTGTGTAGATCCGGATTTCCTGGATGGATGAGCAGTACGAGAGCGATTCCCAGAGCAGCATTGAAGAACGAGGTGCTGGCGAAGTAAACCAATGTGCGCAGTGCTATCTTGCCATTCATTTTGGCATTCAGACTGGCCGATCCGGCAATCAGACTGGATATAACCAGCGGCAAGATCATGAGCTTCAGCACACGCATAAACAGTTCGCCAGGATACGAGATTAGCATAATGGAATCCCCGTGCAAATTAAGCGGCCGCAACGAGAGTCCTGCATAAAATACAGAATATGTTATAGGGTAAGTACATATTTTAAAAACTTTTGCAACAAAAATAAGTGTATCATAACGTTTGTTTTAAAAAAATTAAGATTATCCTTATGTCTTCAAAGTGTATAATATATCTAAGCATGGAATTCTCTTTATTTTAATAAATTTTTAATATAATATAAATTTTTTCCGATTTTCGGGGGCTCTATATAAATAAAAAAAATGGATTAGAAAAGCTTAACTGATTCACAGTTCTTCCGAATTTATTATGTATCGTAGCATACACAGAGAAAACTGCTTTATTGAATTGTTTTATATATCTTAGCATTCTATTAGACAACTTTCTATGTTAATGTGGTTTAATTAACAGTTATTGTCAATTTCCGTTTAGAGGTTTTAAGACTTAACTTAACTCTACAGCCTAGATTTGTGTTGGTCACGTAACTCACCCAGTATCACACCGAGTAGGACTCCGGAGAGGGTGACCAGCAGCATGAGGTTATCACTTAGCCACCTGCGGTATCCAGTCAGCTCGACGGGGGCGTCGCTGCGCTCCGTCGTCTTCGGGGGCAGCTCGGTGGAGGTGGGGGGACCCATTTTGGCAAAGAGGTAATCTGAAAATTTCCCAGACTTTTCCATTTCCATTGTCCAAATGTCCAAGTGTCCAAATGAGCGGCGCAGAACCAAGCGCAGCGGAGCGGAGGCGACAAAAAAAAGAAACGAAAGCCAAGAGAGGAGCAAGCGAGACGGGGCGCACGGAGAGAAAGAGAGAGAGAGCTATGGGTTTCCCCTTGTTTTTTTTTGTCACTATTTCGCTGGGATGCGGTGGCTGAGGCTCCTTTGTGGATGGATGGTGTATCGGTGTCCAGTTATTGATTTTTTAAGTACTTTACATTGAACTTGAGAATGTTGATTAGGTAGGCCATTCTACCGGTGCGGCGTTGTCTTCCTTTTGTTCGGCGGTGATTGCGTACCGCCTCGAACCCTCGTTCCCTCTCTGCAGCAGCGGCGGTTGTGGGTTAACGGCTCCGTTGTTGTGGTTTTCTGGGACTTTCCGATCCGGAATGGCAATCCAATGGGGCTGGCGCTACTGACCTTCGCGAGTGGGTGGCTCCTCTCTCTTTAAGGCGCTGAACTGCACTCGCGGCTTGGCTTGTTGTGCACACACACAGAGGGTAATCGATTTTTCAGAGTCCGGGTCAGGGGTCAACTGCAGATGGCCAAACTCTGGGAAACTGTGTCAGGCCCTCTTTGTATCCAATGGAAAAAGGTTGTTATGGTTCCCTTTCAAAGTTCCTTATCCCCTCTGGCTTTAAGTTGCCTTCTTCCGCTTTCGTTTTCACTTTTTTTCAGCCTTGTGTCTGTTTCTCTCTTTTTTCCTCCTGCTTCTGGACTTTCAGCTCCTTTGAAATGCCAACCGTTCACTTCAAGCTTGCTCCTGCGAATGTGCTTCTCTCGCGCTGGGTTAGCTTTTTATTGCCAAACACTCGCACAGGAGTCGAGTATCCTGTGCCATAAATATCAAATCTCTCTCTCTCTCTCTCTCTGTTTTTCGCGCCGCGCATTTATGGCAAATGCCGGCAGGGAAATGAAAACGAAATGAAAATTGAAATTGAAATGGAGACGCGCGGGTGCAGACATCACGCACCGTCGAAAAGCTGATTGACGCTCCATAATTATCATAAAGCGGAAAATTCCGCTCGCCGAACATGCAAAAACTGATTAGCAGGCACGCAGAGAAATAAACTCAAGTATTTTGTAGAATCAAGTTTACAAAACTAATATATATATTTATAAAAAAAAATAATTATATTTATTTAATTTCGACTAAAATCCTATTGAATCGGTGTGTTGTTTAATATGAAAATTAACAAAAAACAACTCCTTCCATATTAAGTATTTGATTTAACACAGAAAAATTGACAAACAGACCGAGAGTCAGCAATGAAAAATGTACTTACATTTTATTTTTATTTTAAGAATAATTATTAATCAACTAATAAATTTGGTTTAGGAATTTACTCTATAAAATTGTCAATTAAGTGGAAATCTGCCTAATTATATTTGTGGCTCGGACTGAAATAGAGTTAGTCGTTAGTGCTTTCTCTCAGTGCATAGCAACCTCGCGAACCATTCCAGGTAATTTGATTTAACCGCGTCGCTAATCGATTTAAGTGACTTGGCAATTGCTCCTTAATGTCCTTGGGGAGAAGTGGCGTAAAAGCAGGGAAGGGTTTGGTCTTTAAAAGACGTTTATCGATCCGCCAGAGAGCGCGCCTTGTTAGCTGTCATTCATAAATCATGTGGGAAACCCCTTTCCCTTTGGCCCCCCAAAACCGAAGTGTATGGCCCATCTTTCGGGCAGTGGGCCAAATCAATAGGGCAGCGCTATTTTTAACTTCTCGGCCTGGCCACAACAAACAAAACGTTCCGCGTCCGCCGGGATCCGGCTGAATTCGGTTGTCACATTGCTATTCGCAATTTGCAGTTTGCAATTCGTATCCCCAGTCGCCATTTCCCCGCGATCTCTGGCAGATAATTAAGATAATTGCAGCGACGAGTTTCGACTGTCCCACTGTCAGCATCGCTTTGATTTCTGCTCGCTGCCAGCGAAGAATTTATTGGCACTTTCCCGTGGAAAAACTTTCAAATATATAACATATGCACATTTCAGATTGGCAAGCTGTTTGAACTTGAACTTGGCATTTTGCTGGGCGGTCTTTGCAAAGGTTATGAAGAAAGAAAGAACCTTTAAGGGAAATATATATTTGGGCTGGGCTCTTGTGTTTTTAATCGATTTAACCTGTCACTTGGCCCATTCATTGCGGTTTCGCTTTGCTGACACAAATTATAGAAAGGCACGACAGCGGAAAACTTTCATACCGAAGGTCACCCTGCATCGCCAGATCTCACACGCTTCTAAACTGTTAGAAATAATTTAAAAATGTTTACAAAACATCTGGATTTTTGTTTGCAATTTATTATAGTTTTATTTTTGTTAGCCTAAATTTGTTACTTCTATTTTAAGGCATTTGCTATTCAGTGCCATTCTCGAAAATAACTTTTACTTTAATATATTTTGTTGGAAATATCTAAAAACAAATGTCTTGCATCTGGAAAATAATTATACTATTTTCGATTTTGAACGAAAATAGTTAAATAAAAAAAATTGTGATAATTAAAAAGAAGAATTCTTTTATCTTTAAAATAGGTTTAAAATTTAAGTTGATCACAATAAAAAAGTATATTTTAAAGTATTTATCGTTGTTAATTTAACAGTCTTTACTTGTTAAATACTTGATTATTTCTCTACGTGCTACGTCCTAGCACACTTCACTATTAATGCTTATTTAATAACTATATTTAGGCTTTTACTTGTCGCCGCCGCCCTGAAGGCTGTGTTTTTTGAATGAGCTCACCTCGAACGATTAACCACAGATTACCCAGGATGGAGCTGGTTTATGGCACTCCCCGCGATAATTATTGTTTTTCGATATGTCTCACTTGGCACTCACACTCACTCGTTCTCTTTTTTGTTTGCACTTTGCTTTGCACTTGAACGCAACCACTCTTTAGCGTACACCACTGCGTATGCTTAACGTTTTGCCAATGCAGTCAGTTGGAATAATTTCCGCAGCAGTTTCTGCTGCCGTTGCATCAACAGTTTCAGAATACGTTGCACCGCTGTAGCCGTTGTAGAGTTTTTTCTGCCTACCTGCGGATATAAGGGAGTTGGGTTTTTGCTAATGGGTTTTTCAGATTCTTTTACTAGGGGGCTAAGTTTGTTTTTCTTTAGGATTTGTTTACTAAGAGAGACAAACGTAGCCGTTGCTGATTGAAAGTGTGATAAAAGTTAATCGGGCTCAGAAAACGTAATTAAATAATAAAGTAATAATTATTAATAATTTAGCTTTGTGCATTTTACTTTAGATAATTTTCTCTATGTGTGTTTCTTAGGGCTGGGTAAATTTAATTATGTGCCTCTGGGTTTTGCCAAGACAAGTGGTAAACAAGAAAGGCTTAAGTTGTTTTTTGGTTCTTTCTGTTATTTGTGAGACCATCAGTTACATCAAAAATAATTTAGTTACAGAAAATTATTAATTTGTTAGGCCTTGAGTACGCAAATAATTACACATTACAAAACACAATCCATTTACATTCTTTCATGCCAAATAAATATATAAGGGTTCTTAGGCAAGACATATTGACGATAGATGGATAGCCTGTATACGTAACAGTTTTTACTGTGTGTTTTTTCAATGTTAAGCCTAAAATTTAAGTGGCTTTGGGGCACAAAGATTCTAAAATTGTATGACAAGATCCCTGCTAAGTGTTAGGGGGTGGAAAAGGACCGCTGGGTACCTCAGCACGAAACACTCGACGTGACGCGGAACCGGGTACTGCAACCGGAATGCCGCGAGACCGCGGACTTAACTGCCTGGCGATCGACGGACGCTGAGCGCCTTAAACGGTACGCGCTGAACGAAATCTCGGACGGAAGCCACACTGAACGCGATCTGAAGACGCTGCTCCTCCAATGTCCGCTGGGCTCGGCAATTGAACGGAAAGTGAGCAATATATTTAATTTAAGCAGTTGCGACAAGAACACATTTCTTTGGCTTTGTTTTTGCCACATTTCGCTTATGCTTGTGCCGCAAGGGTTCTCTATGTAAGTTCTCTAATTCTCTGGGCGGCTAATACGACAGCGAAAGAGCGAGAAAGTCGCCCGTGACGCCAGCAAACCGCGTCAAAAAGAGACCCCATTTGTCTTTGTTTTGTCTATGCATGTGCCTATGGTACATAGTATGTACCATATATCAATGCCCCCCACCTTCGCACCCCTTTTGCAAACATTGCAAAACAAACGATTCCGACACCAAAAACAAACGACAATTGTTTAATGCACTTTGACACACTTTAAATCTTTGGGAAAATTGCCTTATACAAACACGAGAGGGACAGAACATGCAAATAAAATGATTAAAAGCGGAGGGAGACGAATGAGAAATACCTTTTAAACAACTACACAATTGCAAAATTCCTTTCAAATTCCTTAGAGCTTAATTTCTCATTTATGCCATCTCATTTTTAGATGACGAACATCGCTTTTCGGTTTAGAGTGACGACAATCAGCTAATTTAAATCTATCCCAATGTCGGGCACACCTTATATTACTCTTTTTAGGTAATTCAAATGATTAAGTAAACGATTCTCTTGTTTTTCAACTTGCGTGGATCGAGCGATACTCATCTTTAAGTGGAAAATTGCAAGCCGAAGGGTGCGAGAAAATAACAAGCTGAGAAAATTACGCATACGCCGCGATGTCAGGTGCCAAGGTACTGAGATGAAACGCTTTCGTATGTTGCGATTTGTCATTTTAATTAGATCGCGGTGCAGGTGCAATGATTTTAGGCAAAAGAGAAAGTGGGAAATGTTCTACGTAATGTAAGAAATGCTTTCAATGCCAAATTAGCCACCCCAATCTGTCTTCCTCGAATTATAGTCCCTATTATAGGCCCAATTTACATAATAAATAAGCTGAGTTACTCAAACGGAGACTTAAAAAATAAGACTAATATGGGGCCATTGCGTGCCGACTTGGATCAAGTGATAGTTGAGTGGGAGTCCCCTAAAGGTTGACTTGCATAAGTCGGCTATTGAGCCGGCAAAAGCCAATTAGGTGGAAAAGTCAGGAGGAAAGGAAACCGTCTTATCAGGTTCTAAAAATGGCTCTAGTCAACCAAAGCACACTTGCACACAAACAATCGAAATATCTATATAACACTAATAGAAAATAGAATAGTAAAAATCAATTCCGAAAATAGTCCAATGAAAAGTTTAAAGAGATTTTAATATTTAAAATTCATATTTAAAACAGCAAAGTCAAAGCGAAGAAAATTTAAAGTGGGTACAGAATATTTGGATTGACAGTTTTTTTTTACCAGTGTACTTAAGATATAAAGATGTTAATCCAAAATTGTTGTACAAGACAAGAACAAGGAAAGAAGTTTGGCAAAAAGAACAATTGATCAAAAACAATTATAAAAACAAAAATGTATAAGTGTATTTATATCTTAAACTTATTTTCCACGTTATGTTGTTAAAACTACGAATTTTGGGAATTTATGTTATAGATTCTCCATTTATATGGGCAAAAATAGATTAACAAGTTGTTGCTTATTTATGGCGTTGTTCATAAAACGGCAGTGCCATAATGTGGTTGGAGTCCCTGCTAGGGAAAAGCTTTGTTGCAAACTATTTATCCATTTACAGGGTGCCTCCTGCAACAGCTGTCCTTTGTTTACAACCGGCAAACGTAAGCTTATTTTGTATATTTGTTGAACAAAGTTGAAGGCCCCAAAATTGATGCTGGTTGCTATAAAAGATGACTTTGCGTTGCCTGCACTCAGCAGTCTGAAATTTTCACAGACGCAGGGGCTAAAGCGGATAAAGTTTATCACTGGAAAATTGAAATACGAATTTTCCAGAATTCTAACTTACCTACTTGGAAGGCTGTTTTCTTTATTTCAATACTTAAATTTTATATTTATTTTTGACAGCATGCTAAAATTAGACAAATCACTGTTACAAACAACCCCCAAATTCAATTCGAGGACACACAAAAATCAAATCACTGGACTGTCAATCAGAATCAGGAATCAGAATCAAGTTAAAACTGCCGATCACGGAAAAAAATCAAATGAAATGTGTGCGGACTTTTGCGCTGTTCAGTTTTTGGCCCAGCTAATTCAATTTGGTTGGGAAAAACCGAAACGTTAACTTTCAAACGGAACCCAATCCAATTAAGCAGGATGCAGGAACCGGAGCACATGCAAATTATCCGATTCTGCTCCGTTCTTAATTAACATTTAAAATGCTTCAGGTTTTCATGTTTTTTCTGTTCCCTTCGGGTTGAACCTTTTTGCGCAATAACCACTCGGTAACCGCAGTTGTGGTGGTGTGGCGAGGCGAGTGGTTTGGCGGGGGGTGTGGTGGCTCTTACACCCACTCTGAAATCCACATAATACAGAAAGTTGCAAAATGTTAAATATTTGCAACACCTGAAAAATTGAATATTTTTTTTATTAAAAGTTCAAAGTTTGCCGACGGCAGCGGTTGCTTTGGGAAGAACAGTGAGTGGAGGGCGGGAAATGTAGGAGGTTCCCTTTCAACCGCAGTCAATAAATAAACTTTGGAAAGTGCGTGAAAATGTATTCGCAGATTGAAACCGTCAGCTCTGAGTGGTGAGTTCGTGAGCGAGATAATAGATTTAATATTTAATAATAAAAGATATATAATATATAACAATATTTAAAGAAATATTTAATATTTATGTAATAATGTTTTCCGATCAGTTAGATTCAAGAAATATTTATTAGATTGGGTACAAGACATTTTAACAACTATTATAACTTAATAATAAAATATTCCAATTCGAGACAAATACTTTCTTGTGCGTAACGACATTAGTTCTCTTCCCCTAAAGCTGGATTTTATTTACACAACTTTTTCAACAAGTTACTTTTAACTCATTTGCAACTTCGTTGTAACTTGGTACTTTTAACTATTTGCCTAAGCTTTTTTTAAGAGTGTTTGTTACTTATTGGTTTCTTTTTATCGTTTCTATTCAATTTCCCCGTCTGCACAGAAAGAAAATTGTTAAATTTTACGATTTACATAAGGCTTTAAGAGAAATTCCAGGATATTGATTTGCTAACTACTAATTCGCAAGCTACCACTCACAACTGGCGACTAAATCAATTTGCAAGCTTCAGTCACAGTCGCAGCTTTTCCTTGTCCTCTCTGGCAAAACCGTGGCATGAAAATGGACGACATCCGCTGGTTCTGTCGTTGGCAGTGGTTTGTCGTGGTGCGGGTGGTGAGGATGGTGACGATGGTGGAGGTGGCACGTGTTTGTGGTGCCGGCTTACAGCAGATGTGGGCCGATGTCTGTTTAAAGCGCCATCATAATCAGCAGCATCATCAGCATCAGCTCGGAGAGACCTGCTTCCTTTACCCGAACTGGTCATGTTGTGCTTTGTTAAAAGGATTTTCACGGATTTCCGTTGTAATTTGAAAAGTTTTTGTGCAACTTTTTTCATTAGAATAAGAGAGAGGCATAGGCGTGTACGGGAAGGGGGGCACCATCGGCAACCCAGCTCCTGCCAAAAAGGTAAATGGCTTGGACCGTGTTAGTTTTTGAAGTGGCCTGCCACGAGCAGCCGGCGAACAGGTGTTAATTGTTTTCAAGCTAATTTGCCCCGGCGATAATGAATTTTTCGCCAGACCAGGCCCAAAAAGAAATTATAATTAAATTGCTGTGAAAGCTGCGCGGATTTGAAGAACTTTACTTAAGTCTCTTACACGCAAAAGAAATGGTAGCAAGAACATTAATATAAGCTAGTTATTCAACTGGAGCCCATTGTTCAAAAACTAACTTTATTAAATGTATGTCGATTTTAAGTTTAACGCTAAAAAACTTTTAAAACACTTACTATTTGAATTAAGAAATACAAACGCTTATTGGTTATTTGTATTCTGTGTACCACCCACAAAACTAATCCACTTACCTTTTCAAATTGTCCGAAATGGAAGGGGATTTGACTGGGTCCAACACTTTCAACTGTTGACTAAAAACTCTGAGGAACAATAAAGTTGCCAGTGCTCTACACTCCGCCGTCCTCTGAGCTAACTGCCTCCCTTTGGCAATTCCATTGTCAACCTTGAAAAGGCGCGCAGGTGTGAAATGAGCGTGCGAAATGGAACCAGGCCTACTCCAAAGGGAGAGAAAGTGGGAGAAAGTGGAAAACGGCAGTGGGTTGGGGGTGGGGGCAGAGGGCGTGTGTGGGAGATAATTGAATTTGTGATTTTAAGTGCTGCCGAGGCGTAGACATCAGCTGAGGGTAGCTAAACAAGTCACAAAAGTGCAAATTTGCGCAGCAAAGTATGCAGCACTAAATTACGCATACGCCATGTGCCACAGCATTAAAAATGTGGCAGTAGTAGAGTCCGGAACGTGTAAACTGTTTCGTGTTTCGTGTTTCGAGCTTCGAGTTTCGAGCCTGCCCAAAAGTTGTCCTGCTGAAACGGGGGAAAGCTGTCAATTTGCCGAGTGTCCGCAAACAAAGCGAGCCACACAAACCAAACGAGCGAACAACAAATAGTTGTCAACACGACGGAACGGTCAATCCATACGAACAGTAAGTACACTTTAGATAAATCAAGGACTTTATTAGTAGGATTTGAGCAATGAAAATGTTAGTTTGTAAACGATTACAGTTCTTGGAAAATGCCTAATTCTTGATTTAATTTGTACAACAAACGTCTTGAGCCTCAACTACTTTAAAAACCCCTCATTTCATTTCATTTCCTTCTTATGTTGGCATGACTCTTCTCTTTATGTCACTACACAAACATTTGTTATTATAATACGGTGTAGGTGGCCAATCTTCAAGCCCTATTCCAAGCACCCGCCTGAGAGAAGTTGCTCCTCCGACAACTTCAAGTGGCATTGTAAAAAGTTTTCCTGCCAGCTCATTTAAAATGCAAATGGAGGCCGCTCGTACAGAGGCAATCGCTACGTCCACCTTTTTCGCCTCACTCCCGTGTCGAAAAATTAGTTTGCAAGCAAACGAGAAACATAAACAGAACACGGCCAATATATCGCCTATTAAGACTATAAATTATACGGGAGATCACTTTTTCTGCAGCAGGGAGTCATATTCGGGATTTATTTCGGCCTGCTCCGACAGTCGTTGTGCCTATAATCCGCTTTGTGGCCCAGCTGAACTTTCAGTTTGGGGGAGGTATATGGTACATGGTGAAATCGTAGCTAACTTCTTAAGTGCAGTGCAACTTTTGACACTTGAAATTGAGTTTTGCGGTGTAATTGCATTTTATTTGCCAACTTTAGCCAAAGGAACCAAACAAAAGTCGCAATCCAATCCCGTTCCCATTCGAAATCCCCATTGCACACTGCCATTGTCCCCGAAACTACCGGAATCCATTGGATGCTGTATCTTTCTGTCACTTAGCGCCCGAGCAGGCACAATGGGGTGGGGAGGCAGAGGCGCAGAGGTGGAGGATGAAGTGCCATCAAATTTGCATGGATGGCGCCAACGAGGCTGGAACTCAAGTCAAGTGGCGATAATCGCAATCTTTGGCTGGTTCGTTATTTGCGCCACCCAGTCGTCACCTTGCATGTCGTCACACACAGACAGAAAAACTATGATTTAAATTTAATTTTACTTTGACATTAATATACAAACGGTTATTATATAGCTTAAAGAGCAAGGAAACAACAAATTGTTACCCAAATAGCAATATACTTATTCGTAAGTCACATATTAAAATGCAGACATGAAAAACAACTGCGAATTCTTCTTGATATAAACCATTATTTAAAATTTATATAAGCAGAAGTCCTAAATTAGAAGAATTCTTTTTGGTTTATTTAATAAGAAATCAGAATTAATATGTTTATTTATAGCATTTTAATGTAGCTCAATAGCTTCATGGTGATTTTTATATATTATTAACGATTATTTTCGGTCCCTGACTTTTTGTACTATTAGATCTCTTTCTAGCTCAGCATTTTAGTGGAAACAAAATTCACATTTTATGTTAAAAACAATATTGTTTCTAGTGTACATGAAAAATGAATTGAATCATTTTTGCAAATGGATTGCCCGAGCGGCGGGGGGGGTAAGCAGAGAAAAGTAATGAAGGGGGCCCTGTGAGTTTGTGCAAACTGCAGTTTGGCAGCTCATAAAATCAACTTTCTCCATTCCACTCGCATGCAGTTATCCACATGAATTGTGGTAGTGGGTGGTGGGTGGTGGGTGATGGGAGGACGGAGGACAAGGCCAGAAAATTAATTTCAATTTTTTGAATGGATACCATTGAAAGCGGATGGAAGTGGATGAGAAGCAGCAATCAAATCAAATTATTTTTCATTGCAGCTCAATAGGGGAAACGAAAGCGAAAACGAAAACGAAACCGAACCGAGCAAAAGGCCAGCCAGCCCGGAAAAAGGAAGGAAAAATAAACTCGGGCATGTTATGCAAGTCAAGCTAAGCTGTAAAAAAGCAGAAATGTCTGTTGGAATGTTTAACAAATGCCAAGGCGGGTATTTCAATTTGAGACAGACTGGCTGACTGACTCAATGCAGCCATAATTAAGAGTGTCCTCGCTGTCAGTCCGCCATTGTTCAGTGTTCAGTGTTCAGCGTTCAGTGTTTTCTGTTATCAATTTACTGTTTCTCTGGCAAAAGACGAACGGCGAAATGCGAAATGCGAATCGACAGCTGGCTGTATTCTGGCAGCGAGATAAATGAATTTTTCATTAAAACAGTTGCAAATTATTTAGTTTCATGTTGGGCATTAATTTGCATAATTTAAAGTTAAACTTTTCCGGCACAGTTTTCAATTGCCGCAGCTTGTTGCTTGTGTGCTGCTCTGCTGTCCCCCAACTCTGAGTTTCTGGCTTCCATGAATGAAATTTTGGCGCGCTTTTCACAGCGCAGGCGCATTGAAAATTTGGCGAAGAGAAAGAGAGAAGCCGGTTGAAGGTTGATGATGGAAATTGAAACCTCAGCCTCCTCGAAGGATGCCCATTCAATCTGCGATTCGTCAGACAAAAGCAGCGCGACTTCGACGGCGGCCAACAGTTGCGGTCTGGAGCTCGTTGGTTGCACATTGCCGTCGCCGAAAGTCGGCAAATAAAATAAAATACTCGAAAAACTACAAGCCTCCGTCGTCGTGCGTGATTCGTTTGCCTAAACCTCAAAGAAAGTAAAACAAATTAAATTATGGCTTAAATATGAATGTAATGCCAATAAATTGTCATTTGTGTGCAGTGTGCAGTGTGCAGTGTTAGTGTTAGTGTGTGTGTGCCCTATGTCATATACGCAATATTTATGAATGCAATCTCCTACGACTGAGCAAAGACAATACTCGTAAGCCAAGATTATTGTGCCTGCATATCGAGAGCATAGCTGAGTTAAGTGAACCCAAAAAAGTGGATCTGCATTGTCTATGGTAATCCCTGTGGAAATCCCCGAAGCGATTTCCCACACCCACACAGCCTGCAGCCGAGTATTGGCTGCATAACAAATCGCATCAGGCATTCTGACATCGCATCTCGGATGGCATCTCTGACTGGGCAAAGAAGTGTAGTCTCCACACATAACTCCCTCGGTTTTTCTTTCTTTCATTTTTTGCCACCACATTTTGTGCCAGCAGCAGTTGCACTTGCAGTTGCAGTTGCAGTTGCAGTTTGACAGTTTACACACGACGAGCAGCGAAATATGGAATCTGAATTACAAATGCAGCCAGCATTTTGCATAATTTATGTCAAGCATGAAAATAACAACTAAAGCGAGCGATGACCAAAGGGAGGGGGCCGTTGTTGCACACATAGCCATAAATAAGTGCAGGTTTAAATACCACGGCAACAATTGTGAAATATGGCAGAATAATAGAAAGGACCAAAGGAGAAAGGCAGCTAAATATTCATATACTCAAATGTACACTGCACACAGAGAAAGGAAGGGAATTTTTTTTATAATCAAAAAAGTACAATTTAATAGAATTTTTAGAACAAAATTTTTATTAATAGATTTCTTAAACACTTCAATTCTCCAACTTTTTCACATTTACTAAGTCAACTGAAACTGTCTTAAACTTTATTAATTTTTAATAGTGTTACACCAAGACTGATTTGATCTGTTTTTAATTAGAAATTATCAAACATACAATCTCTTTTCTGGAATACATTACAATACAACGTATTTAATTAACAATGGTCACAATGGTTTAAGTAAATTGCGTTGCGATAGTTCATAATTAAATTTCAAAACAAGCATTTAACCAGACGAGCAGAGTTAACAAAACTAAAATTAAAATCACTTAACATGTATCATTTGGAATCAATAACAAATTTAATTCCATTCAAATTAGATTATTTGATAAAAGTGTGTATTGAAGTGATTTTATCATCCCCTTTTTTTAAGCAATGTCAATGCACAATGCACAATCAAACAAATTTTGAAATACGGACGCATTAAACAAAATCCATTTTAGTTATATTGCAATGCTATATTTCACTCTTGATAATTTATTTCAGCCAAGCTCTCAATATTAATAGCAAGATAAGCTGGCTTAAATGAAATCAATTTTAAAGTTAAATTTAAAAGTCAATACCCAATTGCATTTGGAAAAATACCTTAATTTCCTTTTAACATTGCAGTTTGTCAAATTAAGTAATTACATTTTCAGACAACCAGTTTAATCAAAGCATTATCCAAACTTGTTAAGGAATTAAGTGTCAAAACTCACTTACTAGTTCGCAAATTCTGAAGAAGTTTCCATTGTTCACCTAGATTTCAGTCTTGAAATGAAAGCTTCAAGCAAAGTTTGTTTGGTTTTTCTTGTTTTTCGCCAGTGCATATACAAATATGAGTTGTTAGTTACACGAGTAGCCCAGTGCAAAAGGGGTTAGGCAAGGAGAGAGCGGAGGGTGGAGGGCAAATGTCAACTGTAGGCGGTGCACCCAAGGGTTAAAGAGTGCCAAAGAGGGGTTAAGTGGGGTTGGACCGGCCCCCCCCTTTTAGGGGCACGCCACTGTTCGCAGCAAGAACTCTGAGGACAAAACAAAGCGGGGGCTTCACAACGAAATGGGCCAAAAAGTTATTTTAAGCGAACAGCGAAAAGCGTGCTGCAAAATTGAAACAAAGCAGAAAGCACGAAACAAAGCGTCCATAAAGTGGGTTTAGGTGTGGGTGAGAGGGGTGTGGGTGGACTGCAAGTTGGTAATCTCGAAACAATTATGCATACGCGCGCATACAGAGAGAAAACGTTTCACTGAAATCTCTGGCGCGTGAGACTCGACAAAAAGTAGCCCAAAAGGCCGCAATGAAAGCGCAAAATGTTTGGCCATTAGCATAAAAAGTAATGGCCAAGTGGCAGCCCAGCCACACAAGAACAACATTTAAGGAGGTGGCAAAAGTGGGGAAGCAAACGAAGGGACGTGTCCATTTCATCGAAGACTTCGTCTTAATCCTTTTCAACGGGCAAATTGGCGTAAAAATGCCTTTTGGGGCTCCCCAAGTATTTTCGATTTGGGTTTTCCGTGACCATTCACTTTCACATGGAGAAAAATCGATGTTTACACAAAGGCCTCCTGTTTCTTAAATTATTTTGTTTACTATTATATAACTCGACTTTAATAACTAAAAAGTTAGGTAAAAGTGCTAAAAGGAAGTTATTATCCTTGTGACAAAATAAAACTGAACTGAAGTGTGGAATTGGATGGTTTAAAACTTACTTTTAGAACAAAAAAACTTATAAACGTGTGATCAATGCGAAATATATTTTCAAGATGATGTGTAATTAATCGATGAATAAATTTATATGTAAAGGTATACTTCTACATAAACTAACCAATTGGCAATTGATTGCTTTGCTGGCTCTGAGAATTATTAACACCCTGGACTATAAATTCCAAACTGTTTGTTGTGCAACTTTTTTCCGTGTCACCCAATCCCGTGAATCGCACCCATCGACAATCTCCTCAGCATTGCATACTTTTATGGTCGAATACTTTGCACAGCGAGTGTGAGCGTGTGCGGAAGGCGGCAGAGCAAAAAGATACAAAATGCCAGCAAAAGTGAGGCCAATAAAAAGGCGATAAAATTGACGCCGATACAGTAGGAAGGAGCAGGAGCAGGGGTGGGAGCAGGAGCAGAACGAAACGATAAGCGTATCCTGTCGGCAGAGTGCATAAAACGGCGATATATATTCCGGTGTGTCCTGTGTGTCCTGTTTGTCCTGTGTGTGTGTGTGTTTGTGCCGTTTTTGTTGCTGCAACCTCTCACTGATTGCCTGCGATTCAAATGCCTTGGTGATTAATGGGCCATTGGCCATTGCCGACGGGATGCGCATAATTCAACCGGGACATTGGCCGGCAATGGGACTTGGTCTATTCCTGGCCCTTGCCTGGACAACAGCGGCAGCGG
This sequence comes from Drosophila elegans, assembly GCF_018152505.1. Lineage (NCBI taxonomy): Eukaryota > Metazoa > Arthropoda > Insecta > Diptera > Drosophilidae > Drosophila > Drosophila elegans. Next base: position 21,125,543 of record NW_024546167.1, on the reverse strand, counting down.
CAGCCATGGAGTCCTCGGCCGAGCTGCAGGCCCTGGGCTACGAGGCAATTAGGCCAGGTGCTGCTTCGGCTGCGGCCTCAATTAGCACCTCATCCACCAGCAGTTCGCCAGCAGTGTCCCCTCGCTCCGACTGGAAATACAAACGGACGAAAGTCAAACGCCGACAGCAGCGCCTCAATTCGCACAGTAATCTGCCCGGCAGCACCAATGCCTCCCACCTGCACCACCCACTGGTGAGTTTGCCACCCAGGCAGCGCTACCTGAAGGTCAACCAGGTGTTTGAAAGTGAGCGCCGCATGTCGCCGGCCGAAATGCAGCGCAATCATGGCAAAATCGTGCTGCTCGGACTCTTTGAGCTCTCCACATCGAGGGGGCCACGACCGGATGGCCTCAGTGAACTGGGAGCCGCCACCATGGCCGTAGAGCACATCAACAGCAAGCGTCTGCTGCCAGGCTACACTCTGGAACTGGTGACCAACGATACTCAGGTGAGTTTAAAAATTGTAATTGCAAAGAGAGAGAGGAGAAGCCATGCCAAAGAAGCTCCTTCTAGGCGGCGTTGTGTTGTTCCATTACGAAATTGAATTTTCATTTAGTAGCGCGTGCAACATTAAAACTTAATAAGAAAATCTGCAGCAACAAGAACAGAACGGAGAGCAGCTGCGGCTGCGGTCCTAAAAGAGGGGCAAATATGTCATCAACGTTCCGTCTGAGGCACTTTTATTGCGATGAGTCGTTCCCGCTTTGATGGGGCACGCAAATGTACAAGAGCTACAGACACTGCAGAAAATCAGGGAACTGCTATCAATAAATTTTTCAGGATAGAGTATGAGTCAGTGAAATACTTAAAGAGATTATATTCATTACCTCCTTCTCAGATTTCGGTACTTTATTAAATAATGCTCTTTGCTAAACTTGACATTTTACTACTTAATTTAATGGTTTTCGTATTATCAAATCTGGTTTTTATTTATTAAAATGGGAAATTATATCAACTAGAATTTTAGAATCAATATCACATTCTTAGACGGTTGCTTTTTAGTGGTATTTAAAATGTGATATGAAGTTTTAAAATTAACAATAGGAATTTCAATCGAACCACTTTCACATTTGTAAACGGTTTCTTTTCGAGTCTAGTTTTAAAATTTATGGTTTTTATAGTGTATGCATATGCACATCTACCCAAAACAGACAGTCATATCTGGAGCCGCATCTCCGGCGGTGCCTCTATCAAAGTCGACATTTTAAAAATGTTTATTGCGCCATCTTGCCGTTTTTTTTATGACGGCGAAACGATTCGGTGAACAACGGTCTTTGCCCCCTGTTATTTTGCCACCCCCTTGCTCATCTCTACTTTCTCCCACTTTCTCGCTGCTCATCCCTACTTTCTGCCACCTTGCTTTGCTTCTGGCAATCATCAGTGTGATCCTGGAGTGGGCGTGGATCGCTTTTTCCATGCCATCTACACACAGCCATCGACCAGGATGGTGATGCTACTGGGATCGGCTTGTTCGGAGGTCACCGAAAGCCTGGCCAAGGTGGTGCCCTACTGGAACATTGTGCAGGTGAGTCACCCAGTGCCACTGATTAAAATGTAGATATCCACCTTATTCGGTTCATCTCATCTATCATCCGCCCATGCCACCTAATTGGGCCATTTCTCAAAAATCTAATCAACTCACGTGCGTGGCTCCGATTAGCATAAATGCTAGGGGAATCCAGCAGCACCCCATAAACCTTTGAGCCATAAACATTTCCACAGCCCACAAATTATGAGGTCCACAAATTCACTTAGAACATTTGCATTTGGCCTTTGAAGTTTCATTTTGGGCTGTGCGTGTGTTAAATGAGTGGGCTGGGAAGACACATGAGTTGGTTGGCTGGAGGGCTGGATTCCTGGCAGAGCATGTCTTGCATTTAAAGCGACCTTTAGCATACGCAGATACTGTAACGATTTCCTTCGATAAAAGGTATCCTTTGGTTCCACATCGCCAGCGTTGAGCGACAGGCGGGAGTTTCCCTACTTCTACAGGACCGTGGCCCCGGATTCCTCGCACAATCCGGCTAGGATTGCTTTCATCCGGAAGTTTGGCTGGGGAACGGTGACCACATTCTCGCAGAACGAGGAGGTCCACTCGCTGGCGGTGAACAATTTGGTCACCGAGCTGGAGGCGGCCAACATATCCTGTGCCGCCACCATCACCTTTGCGGCCACCGACTTCAAGGAGCAACTGCTGCTACTTAGGGTGAGCCAAAAACATAAGTGCCCTGAGTGCACCAAAGTATTAACAATAAATGCAAGCTGTTGGACGATTTTATGGCACATTTTGAATTTCATTAGTTTTTGGGTTTTATTTTTAGAGCATTAAAAGCACACATTATAGCAATGTATTAAAGGCCATCATATGAAAACCAACTTTTTAATATTTATTTTCTTGGAAATACTAATTTGGCCAATGGCCCAACATTTTTGTGCCCAAGCCCAACAGTGTTATATCCCACAAAGGGGTATTTAATAAAATATTTAATTTCTAAATATTCTGTTCCTATTATTATTGAGTAATTATATTATTGAATAATATTTTATTCCAATTATTTTTATAGCTTAAGAAGATATTCTAGTTCTACATATATATATAGACTTTTCTTATTAAAAGCAATTTATTTTCATTTTTGTTTTTTGGATAAACATATTTAGATATATGTATTAAGAAATAATTAGTTTACTTAATTTAGAGTAGTTTTTTTTCCATAGCTCAAGAGTATATTCTTCCGCATAATAGTATTCATTATTCTCTTTTTAAGTATAAGTAGTTTTACTTATCTCGCCTTTAAGTTATTGGTTTAAGACAATTCCCTGTACTCGCGTGGATAAATGCCACCATATCGCCCAGAGCTCCTCTTTCAGCATGATTCTTACACTCTTTGTTTTGAGTGTGGGCGGGCACAAGTGCAAATCGAAGGATGACAAATGACAAATGGCCAAATGCCGCTTCCTTTCATACCGTTTACATATCGCCACAGGAGACGGACACGCGCATCATCATCGGCAGCTTCTCGCAGGAACTGGCCCCCCAGATTTTGTGCGAGGCCTACAGGCTGCGAATGTTCGGGGCGGACTACGCCTGGATCCTCCACGAGAGCATGGGCGCCCCCTGGTGGCCGGACCAGCGAACCGCCTGCTCCAACCACGAACTGCAGCTGGCCGTCGAGAACCTAATCGTGGTGTCCACGCACAACAGCATCGTGGGCAACAACGTCAGCTACAGCGGACTGGTGAGTCTATGAGGCGGCACTGCACAAAAATTATATTCAGAACTTGATTCCATAACCACAAACAAAACTTCTCTCCCTCGAAAACTCAATAGGTCAAGCAATTTGATTGGTTATTTAAAGTATAAATACAAATAAAATTAATTCTAGAAAACGTAGTCTCTATTAAGAATTCTGTTTTTTTAGTAGGCTAAAATTTGCTAAAAATCAAATGAATCAAATAATAAAATCCAGAAAAATTTAAAATATAATTAAATAATATTAGTAAAGACAAAATCAATTTAAAACTTAATTTTAAGATTCCTTAAAAACGCTATCAAATGAACAATGAACATTTGAAATGTAAACTCAATAAGACGGTCAGTTTATTTAGTCATTTGTAACCAGAATTGTCCAGAATTTAAAATTTCTTTAAGTGTACCTTTAGCATTGCGTTCAATTTTCTTTCCGGTTTTTTTTTTTCAACTGCCTGGTCCTTCTCGTCGTCCTGCTCGTTGTCCTATTGAGTCTGTCCTTTCTGCGCGCGTCCAAAATGAAATGATTTATTTGATTAGACAATCCCGAGGCTGCGATTGCGTTTTGCGATGGCTCTGGCGATGGCGATGGTGATGGTGATTGCCAAGTGGGCCGCCTAAGCCCTGCCTGTCATCGCGTTCGCATTCGCATTCACCATTCGCCATCGCAGACGCGTTTTTATGGCTTCTTTAGTGCTGGTCATGAAATGGTGGCAGGAGTGTGGGAGATGGGGATCTTTGGTATGGGCAATCTCATTACTGGCGGCATTCCTGCGGCATTCGTGGTCTGTTTAATCGCGTTTCCACTTCACAGAACAATCACATGTTCAACTCACAGCTGCGCAAACAATCCGCCCAGTTCCATGGCCAGGATGGATTAGGTTTTGGTTCTGGCACTAACTCTGGCTCCAGGATCAGTATCGCTGCACCGCAATCGGATTCGGATGCGGGCCGTCGGCGAAGGAGAAGGAGGAGTAGAAGGGGATTGGGTGGCAGTGGAGGAAGCGGAGGTCATCTCTTCCCGGAGGCCATATCGCAGTATGCACCGCAGACCTACGATGCCGTGTGGGCCATTGCTTTGGCCTTGAGAGCCGCCGAGGAGCACTGGCGGCGCAACGAGGAGCAATCGAAGCTGGACGGATTCGATTACACGCGCAGTGACATGGCCTGGGAGTTCCTGCAGCAGATGGGCAAACTGCACTTCTTGGGCGTATCGGTGAGTAGTTAGAAAATCTCACACAAGGCAACAAACTGAGACTTTGTAAAAGGTTCAAACAATTTTGATTGGTATCTTAATCAAAAGAAATCAGTGACCTAGAAAAAATTACGCAAGACAACAATTGAGACTTTGTAAAAGGTGCAGGAGTACCTAAGGAAATGCGGTGAAAACAACATTTGCTTTTCATAAAACATGATTGTAAATAAAATGCAGTTCTAAGGAATTGCAACTATGATTTTTTAATGTTATTTGTCCCTACGAAATGGAGTACCCACATAAATTGATATTTTTTTACACGGTTGCATTATGTTATTCCTAGAATTAGTGAAATTTACTGAAATTCATAAAGTTTTCTTAGGCATTCTTGTTTCTCAATGGTATTTAATATATTTTAGGGTCCTGTTTCGTTCAGTGGTCCGGATCGCGTTGGCACCACAGCCTTCTATCAAATCCAGCGCGGCCTGTTGGAACCGGTGGCCCTCTACTATCCGGCGACGGATGCCCTGGACTTCCGGTGCCCTCGCTGCCGTCCGGTGAAGTGGCACAGCGGTCAGGTGCCCATCGCCAAGCGGGTGTTCAAGCTGCGGGTGGCCACCATCGCACCACTGGCCTTCTACACCATCGCCACGCTCTCAAGCGTGGGAATTGCCCTGGCCATAGCCTTTCTCGCCTTCAATCTGCACTTTCGCAAACTCAAGTAAGGCGAATAGACCATAAATCACTTGGCTTTATACTTCTTTGAATATTTTATTTGCCATTATGGTCTTTTAAAAATAAATAAAGTGAAGTGATAATTTAGTTTGAGGTGGGTATGTTCTTTAACCTTCAAAACATAGTTAAATTTCCTTATCTTGTGTTGGGGGTTTCTTTTTAGGTAAAGTTACAAATCACTTGCAACCAATTTCTAAGTTTTAATTGATTACATGATTTCTTCTCAACTCTTTAGTAATCGATATATATATAGTTTAATTTATATGTTCCGTTCGCAGTGCTTACTTCGCACTTTTTCGCTGAAGCACTTGAGGCACCTAGTCTCATAACCATCACACATTCTCCCATCTCACTCCACAGGGCAATTAAACTTTCCAGCCCCAAGCTGAGCAACATCACCGCAGTGGGCTGCATCTTTGTGTACGCCACCGTCATCCTTTTGGGTCTGGACCACTCGACGCTGCCCTCGGCGGAGGACTCCTTCGCCACGGTCTGCACGGTGAGTTGTTATCCTTCGGCGCCGAAATGCTTTCTTTGTTTGACTTTGACGGGTTTCTGGGTTTTTGGTTGCTGGTGTGTAAGCAAGCATGAGGGCTCCTCATCAAATATGACTTTCAGTTTTAGGCTGCTAACTTTCGAGTCGCGTTCATGTGTTTGCTTTATTTATCCACTGAAAAAAATATATTATTCACTAGTGTTAGGTTAAAGTTGAATGTTACAACATATGTATAAATATATACAATTTGTTTAATTTACAAAGTCATTTAACTGAAAGTTAGTCAAACAATATTTTATATAAAAGAAAAAGAAAATTACAAAAAAATTGAACTGAATGTTGGTCAAACTATTTTCAATATTTTGTTTATAAGACGGTTAAACAATTCATAACTTGTTCAGATAATTTATTGTTTTATAGACTTATAAATAGATTTTTTCCAGTGTTTTTTTTTACAAGCTCGACTACTCCTGCTGGCTATAAATAGACGACGAATTTGACTGCAAATCTGCTGCTCTTTAAGCTAGAAGACAAGTCGAGTTTGACGAGCTTTCCATCCAGATCTGCTGCCCCGCCCCCTTCTCCGCCTTAACAACCGCCTCGAACGCCACTCCTGGGAAATTTGCTGGTCGCTGTTGTTTCTGTTTCTGTTCCTGTAACCATTTCTCCGGTTGTTCCGCTTTTCGAGTTGCCTGTTTGTTTTTTGTGTTTTGTTATTGTTGCAAGTGGAGGAGTGGTGGTGACTGGGGGGCAGGAAAATGCAAACACATGACACGGGAGTTTACAACTTTTGTGATATTCCTTTATTTGCATAAATTTGAAACGCACAACAAAGTCCAATCCACCACTCCAAGGATTGTGGTCCATTGATGACTTGTTTTCCTCCCATTTTTGTTTTCTTTGGTTCTGCCTGACATGACATTTAGTGTATTACTACAGTATTACCTCCCCCTAACCTCCGCCTGATCCGCTTATGATGTCTTGCAGGCACGCGTCTACCTTCTGTCCGCCGGATTTTCGCTGGCCTTTGGATCGATGTTTGCCAAAACCTACAGAGTTCATAGGATCTTCACGCGCACTGGAAGTGTTTTCAAGGACAAGATGCTGCAGGACATCCAGCTGATCCTGCTCGTCGGTGGGCTGCTTCTGGTGGATGCATTGCTGGTTACCCTGTGGGTGGTCACCGATCCCATGGAGCGGCATCTACACAACCTAACGCTCGAGATAAGCGCCATCGATAGAAGTGTCGTCTACCAGCCACAGGTAATATATGTAGATTAAGATAAAAATAAACGCATTAAAGCCTTTCGTTCATTATTTTAAAAGTATTTTTATTTATTTGTAAACACAGTACCATGGCAATTTGATTAACTTAAATCATTTATGTAGAAAATTGCTTAAATTAAATATTAATTTTTAAACAAAATATTTATACCTTTTATTCGGTTTTATTTTCAAATGCAGTGTATATTTCTAGTCCATAGACACAAATAACCAAAAAGCAGCCGATTAAAATTTAAAATTTAAAGGCTTTCACTTGCAGTTTTGTTTTTATTTGCTTATAACATAAATAATAATGCAAACAAGTTAAATATTATTTGCAAAGCTCTTATTTATTCAATTAAATCTCATTTTGATTTGATTGCTTTATTTAACGCAGACAGGGGAGATTCTATGAAAAGTTGTTATTCAAAAAAAGTAAAATAAATCAATAACGTACTCAATCGAACAGAAAACAAAAACGTGTTAAAAATATAACAAAATAAATATCGTTTTTATGGATTTTCTTTATTCATCGGATGGATTAAATGCTTTTGAAAAATTCAACGTTTTCTTTGGCAGACAATATATAAATAAAGTTATGGTATTAGGAACACTCACAAATAAAATGAATCTCAATTAGGTTGTTTGTATTTTGTTATCGTTTTCAGGTGGAGGTATGTCGTTCGCAGCACACACAAACGTGGTTAAGTGTCCTCTACGCCTACAAGGGTCTCCTCCTCGTGGTTGGTGTGTACATGGCCTGGGAGACGCGACACGTGAAGATCCCTGCCCTGAACGATTCCCAGTACATTGGCGTGTCTGTCTACAGTGTGGTCATCACAAGCGCCATCGTCGTTGTGCTGGCCAACTTGATTTCAGAGCGAGTCACCCTGGCCTTCATAACCATAACGGCACTGATTTTAACCAGCACCACGGCAACGCTTTGCCTGCTCTTCATTCCCAAACTGCACGACATCTGGGCGAGAAGTAAGTATTAGTCAGTCGAACAATATTCAAATTGTCTAGTATCTAGTTATTCATTAATTTTAGAAAATATTTCTAATGATTCTTAATTTCAACTTAATGTTTAAACTCAACTATTTAGGCTTATCATTTTGTACTGTTGAACACAATTTTTCTTTTCATCCAGACTTCAACACAAGTCAATCAAACATATACTAATATAGACTCATCTAACTAATTTGGTAACTCTTTCTAAAACGGATGTTGTGCTTATTGATTTGTCACATTATTGCCACATAACCCGATTGTTTACCCACAGACGACATTATTGACCCAGTGATCCACAGCATGGGTCTGAAGATGGAGTGCAACACCCGTCGATTCGTGGTGGACGATCGCCGGGAACTGCAGTATCGCGTGGAAGTGCAAAACAGGGTCTACAAAAAGGAGATCCAGGCACTGGATGCCGAGATCCGCAAGCTGGAGCGTCTGCTGGAAACGGGACTGACCACCACGTCGACAACGACTTCGTCCTCCACGTCACTGCTTGCGGGAGGTACTGGCGGTCACCTAAAGCCGGAACTGACAATCACCACTGGGATATCACAAGTTCCTCCGCCAGCTGCCAGTAAAACCCGGACACCGAGTATTTCGGGAATACTACCGAATCTCCTGCTCTCCGTGCTGCCACCGGTGATTCCTCGGGCCAGTTGGCCCTCGGCGGAGTACATGCAGATACCGATGAGGCGCTCGGTGACCTTCGCCTCGCAGCCCCAACTGGAGGAAGCCTGTCTGCCGGCACAGGACTTGATCAACCTCCGCTTAGCCCACCAACAGGCCACGGAGGCCAAGACAGGCTTGATCAACCGATTGCGAGGGATATTCTCGCGCACCACTTCGAGTAACAAGGGCTCCACGGCCAGTTTGGCGGATCAAAAGGGTCTGAAGGCGGCCTTCAAATCGCACATGGGTCTGTTCACCCGTCTGATTCCCTCCTCGCAAACGGCCTCCTGCAATGCCATCTACAATAATCCCAATCAGGATTCTGCTATGCCCGTGGAGTCGTCGTCGGCGTCGTCGTCCTCCCATCCAAATGGCAATCATCACCACCACTTGAAACCAATTCACAGGGGTTCCCTGACCAAAAGTGGCACCCACCTGGATCACCTCACCAAGGATCCGAATTTCTTGCCCATATCCACCATTTCGGGGGCAGAGGAATTGGGTGGCAAGTATGTGAAGCTGCTGGAGACCAAGGTGAACTTTCAACTGCCCAGCAACCGAAGACCATCGGTGGTGCAACCAGCGCCCAGTTTAAGAGAGCGGGTGCGTGGTTCCCCTCGCTTTCCCCACCGCATTCTGCCGCCCACTTGTAGCCTCAGTGCCCTGGCCGAGTCCGAGGATCGTCCCGGGGAAAGCAATTCCATTTTGGGCAGCTGCAAGTCCATACCACGTATTTCCCTGCAACAGGCCACCAGTGGCGGCACCTGGAAATCCATGGAGACGGCGGCTAAATCGAGGCTTTCCCTGGGTGATTCACAGGAGGAGGAGCAGCAGCAGCAGCAGCAGACGTCTTAGATTAGATGCCCTGTCCTTTATCCAACTCCAAGTCCAAGTCCTTGTCAATTACAAAGGAGAAACACCAAGCAATTATTTAACGACACGCCCACGACAGATTCTGCCACCCAGAACAGCGCGTGTGCAACTGACCAATCATCAGCTTAAAGCAATCAAACGCATTAGGGTAAAACGCTAGATAAGTCACGATAGGAACCCAGCCCCCTTTTCCTTGGTTTATCACCCATAGCTAGTCATCTTCCTGAACTTAGCGGAGTGTAAGCCACACAGAGAAAAATGCAGACACATTGTGCTCTGCCTAGAAATAGAAATAAAATTTACAAATTAAACTAAGACAGTTTTGGAAATTTAGAATTCGTCTATATATTGAGTCGTTGTTTTTTCAAATCAGCAAAGTTTTCTAAAAACTATCATCAGTATTTGCTTATTGAACGAAACTCCTAGTGTATTTACTAACTCATGTTGCCAAGTTTTTAGAAATTGACAGGATTGTGGTTTTTTTTTGTAGTGTTTTATATTATTTATTTGTTATTGTATTTTACAAATATTTTCTTAACTTTCCAGAGAAATGTAAATGTATTACAAACTCAATTTTTTATATATTTAACGGGAATAAGGTTTTTTTAAACGAAAAATCAGGTTCTTGTTTATGTTGATTTTTAAGATTATTAACTTTTTATTATATATTAAGATTTTTTATATATATATATATTTTTCCTAACATTTCAGTGAAATGTAAAAATACTACGACTACAGTTGCCAAGTTTTAAGTTTATTTTTTTATGGTATTTATAGATTAAGATTTGTTTGTTTTTAAATAATTTTTTAAAGTTTCAGAGATATACATATGTAATATGTATGTTTTAGGGATCAGTACCAAAGATTGTTTTCTTTCTCTGATGTTTTATTTATTCTTTTATTTTTTTTGAATTCTTAAAAATAGATAAATCGAGGTGTTTTGATCCTGTCATCTAGGCTAAGTAGAAGAGCTTGTCAACCAGTTCCAGTTAACCCCGCAAGTTGTGATTTGCCCGCTCCTTAACCCTTGTCCATTATTATCCTTATAAGTAGTTGCATTAGTGTTTGTTTTCTAGTTGTTGTGCCGCCGCAGGAGGGCAATATCTGCGGTGTATCTACAGTGTATCCAGTGAGCAATACTAAGTATCTCGTACTTAAAGTTTAGACTTAGCATCAGCCGAGAATCAGAGTAGTGTAGTTGGGGTAAGCAGAGTCAGTCATTATGATTAATCATCACAGACGAACCATGAATCATGTAGGAGTCCAGAGTTGCTAGGGCAAAAGCCAAGACACTTGAGAACTGCTCAAGACTAAGCCGTAAGTTTTAGTATTGTAGTCCAATTCGATCCCCTCCAGAAAAACCATACTCTCCCGAACCTTCCACCAACCACTCGGATAACTTGAATAAACAGAAAACAGTCTAGGCAGAATTGCCATGCCAGAATAATGATTAATTTATTAAACTTGTTTTATTGAGTGCCGCCTCGGGGGAACCGAAACCGCTGCAGCGGATGCCGAATAAAGATACAAATGTCGGGCGGGCCAGGAGAAATGACTTTGTATAGGGCCGTGAAATGAGTTGGCCAAGCGGATCCTGCCGAATACAATGGTACAATGGCCACCGAAACTAATAGAACTCGGTGATTAAGTTGACGCTGCAATTTGTTACCATAAATAAATAAATAAATCGGATGACCGAAAACGGCGGGCGGTCGACCTTACCTGAACCCCGGATTCTTTTTCATTTGTGCTTCTGCACTTTTGCTCCCCAAATCCTCGTGAGTTTGGTGGCGTGTGAATTTATCTTTATGCTCGTAAAACAAAAAGCACATGAAACGGAATCGGCCAAATAAACAGTGGCGACAACGAGGACGTGTTTCTAAAGAAGGGATGAGGGCACACAAAGAAAATCCCCGGACATTCATAAGGGTTTGCTTGTAAATATCTATAGTGTTATTTAAGTGTCATTCTAATTTTAAAAAATTATTTTAAAAAAGATATTCTAGGTTTATATATATTAAAGAGAGTTTAAACAGTTTTTATTTAAATTCCTATGGATATATTTATATTTATGGAAGAATTTATACAAAAATGGTTTCATACAACTGATTACGTTACATTACATTCATGTTAAAAATAGTCACAACGTTCCCAAATTAAATTTTTAGTTGAGTTGGAAAGTCACATCAAATGTTTTCAGTGCACAAAAATAAAGAAGCTGGGGATAGATGTGATGGTGGCACTCGTTGCCGAAACGAATGAATACGCCAACATTTTTCATGGCTCCATTCAGTGGCTTCCACTCCCCACTTTCATGGTTCCAAACTGACGCATCAGGATTTATCCCCGCGCACACTTTGTTGCCACTTGGCCCCACGTTTGTCGGCGGGGTCGGAGGTTAGGGGTCGAAGGTCGCATGTCGCAGGTCGCAGGACTGGGGTCGCTGGTCGTGCTCCGCTTCCGCTCAATAAAACGGAGCTGCCTGTCTTTATATTTGCTATATTACAGCTGGAGTACCTTTTGCCCGAAGGGCTGTCACAGCGGCGAAATGTTTATTTATTGCACATATTTGCCACAGCTGCTGCCCCTTTTGCATCGCCCCCGCCGCATTTGCTTTCGGTTCTTTTCGTCGTCGACAACATTTTGTGGCGTCGCAAAAGTTGCGCAAATATTAATTTTAATCAAGCTAATTAATATGGTCAAGTCGGAGGCGGAGACAGTCCCACCCCCCCCAAAAAAAAAGACAACGACCAAACGAAATGAATAAAAATGGGTAGACAGCCAGTGGCGATATCAGGATGAATTTCTCGGAAAGTTTGTCAATACTTAAAGGTTTAATCAGCATTCTTGGGAAAGCAAAAGAAAACACATAAATCAACCATAAAAACCTGTATTTGAAGACATGATTATAAATTTTATCATTAGGAAATAAACCAAATTTTAATATATAATATTAATCAAATAAATTAGCTATTATATTTTTGGACCTTTGTGAACATGTTCTTTTTTATTTATTTATTATAAATAACTTGTATTTCAAGATATGATACATTATTTTATACATATTTCAATGAATAAATTAACTTATTTATTTTTAAGACCATTGTGAATATACCTCACATTTAATATTTTAATGAACACAATTACTTATTTAATTACTCTGTCTACTATGTCTACTCTTGTAGATATATCCCCAATTTTATAATTTATTAAACAAAATTACTTTATAATTTTATGACCCTGGTGGACATAGTCCCAATTTTTATTTATTGATTAATTAAATTAATCAATTAAATTTGTATACTCTTGTGGGTGTATCCCCGAATTATATTTAATTTTATTTATTAAGCCTTGTACTTTAAGAAATAGTTATTTAATTTACGTTTTAAATTAAGAAAGTTGTATAGTATACCCAATTATTATTTAACTTGTATAGCAAAACTTTCAGTGTAACCTGCGAGTACCTTGAATCCCTTGTTGCCCTCACTTGTACTCATGTTTTTCGCTGGCATTGACAAATGAGCAGCTTGGTCAACAGGTTGAGCTTTCGCCCAAAAAAAGGTATCCACACATTGTTCCGTTTGGGGTTCCCTTTGGGTGCTTCTGCGGTCGGTTCATTAAAGTTGAGTCCCCGGGCACAAAGCCCACTTAATTAGCACCCGCTCCGTGAGCAATTTACGCATATGCCAAAATGCATTAAGTGAGCAGATCTCTCTCGATGCGATGGTGTCTCTGCGGAGCCACGCGCCAATTCCCGCTAATTATTCAGGATTATCGTTGGAATGGAGCTCGTTTATATGGCTGGCAACAATGCTCAAGGGTCGGCAATGATTCCCACGAGGCGGGGAACGGAACACACACTCATCTTTTATACCCCACAATGTCTTGCACTTTATTTACCTTTGGCATAAAGCGCTCGAGTTTATTCCCCCCACAACCCTCTCGCCCAGAAGGTGGCACATAAAACGGCACTAAGTTATTTTCAATCAATAAAATAAACATAAACAAAAAGCAAGCTGTAAAAAATACACTCAAGTGCGAGGGCACACACACACTCCACACACATGGGCCCCTCTGCCAGGAAAAGGGAAATGAAAGGAAACCACTGTGCTCCCAATTTGCCAATAAATTTGCCTGCCATGCACTGCCTGTAATTCAAAGAAGCGAGTGAACTGAAACAGCAACACATAACAAGCCAACAGCAGCAGCAGCAGCAGCAGCATCATGATGGAAAAGCGAGGTAAATCGGAGGAAAAAGCCAAAGCGCCAAAGCCAAACGATGCCGAAATGTTGGCCAAAAAGTTTTCTCCCTCCTCACTGCGCTTTCTTTCAACTTTGCGTTTTTTTTTTTTTTGGTACGTGGCTGCCGACAGCGATGGAAATGACAAAATATGTTCGTACACAGGTTGGGATCTCTCGGCTGGGCCTTATCCACCCCGACCCTTGTGTTTAATCAGCCATAAAAACATCCACGTTAAACATTTTCCGCACTGATGACAATTCGCACTTTTAATTGAGATGCGGACACTGAGATAAAAGGAGGGCTTATTTAATGGGTATTACTATATTTATTTATTCATATTATACTTAATTTTTATCCACTGATTTGTTTTGGACTACAAAATGTTTGTTATTTTATTGAATTTGTACATATAAATATACTTTATACTTTAATTGGTTTTTAACAGTTTAACTTAGTCTGTTGATTTGCTTTGAATTAAAATTGAAATTACATTTACACCTCCAATAGAAAACTGGAATAGGTCAAAATTACTATATAATTTTTAAACAAGCTTTTCATTTTAGTGCTTACAATCTTTTATTTACTTATTCTTATTTGTCTTTTATATGTGTTATTTTATATATTTTACTAAATTTATGAAAAGAACATTATTAAACGTGTAATTGATTCTTAACCATTCCAATTAAGTTTACTGATTTATTTGAGACTAAATAAAATTAGTGGTCGACATTTATTTGTTGATTTATTTGGGATTTCAGTTTAAAAAGCATGTTCACTTCCAAATGAAATCAATTGCATACAACTTTTTTATTTATTAAGTTTTATTTGATTTAAATACTATTTCTAATTAAGTTTTTATTTCAATTTCATACAACTTTTTAATTTACTTAATTTTATTTAATTGTTTTTTTATTTGCAGTGAAGTTGGCTTGAAAGGTGCCAGGCCATAAGCGTTCTAATTGGTTATCTCGGGGGAATCGCGGCGAAGGAATCACAGCCGAATGACAACGGGTAAGTGGGAAAATGGGAAATGGTAAACGAGTAGCGGAAAACGGATTTCTAGCCGAGTGAACGGCTGATTGAAAATTTTCGAGTGGCGACTGGCGCGGGGGGGAAATGAAGAGGAGGAGCGTGTTTCATGCAAATTCCGTCAGATACAATCTGAGTCGAATCAGCGAGTGGTTGAGCTGTTGCTGTTGCCGTTGCCATTACCGTTCAAGTCATGATTGCAATTTATTATAAGCGAGCTGTAAACAAATGCAGGGAAAAATCTTTTTCGCAGTTATTGTCGCGACAATTGCAAAAGACAGGAAACAGCTGCCAGAAGGAGTGGTTGTGGATGTGGATGTCGCCGAGGATGAAGACGAGGATGCACTCACATGTTCAGTTACCATGGGAAATTACGCGAGTGGAATGCCAGCGCTCAAACACGCGCACGTCTGCCGAAGAAATAACATAATGTTGTTGACATACTGCACACGCTCGCACACACACACACACACACACACACGCACACGAAAAGCCAACTAGAAGCGGAAACGGAAGGAGCAACATGACGACAGATGAGAAAGAGAAAGTCGAGGCTGCCAACTGATTGCTATAGATGGCACCAAATAGAGGCGGAAGTCGAAACTGGAGGGGAAAATGGAAGACCAAGTTCAGAACCCCTAAATTTTAATACCCTTCAGTTTATTAAGACAATTTGGTTACAAAACATGGAATGGCCCAAAAAAAGTACAACTATAATATAGATATTGGATAGAAAACATTATTTTGATTTATATTCAATCAGAGAACAATGGCGATTTTATAGTTTTTTATGTCTTAGTATTAGTGGTTCAAACCCTTAACAAACCTGTGTTCCAAGCTGATGTACTCCCTGATAAAGAGTAAAAAGCGATGCGAAGTCTGCGTCTTGGCAGCCAAATGATTAATTTCAACAAGCTGCCACAAACTGTTGATGGAGCAGCCAACAAGAAGCGGCAAAATCTCACGGAAAGGGTCTCCAAGAGGAGGAGCGCAACAGTCGTACGTGTCTGCGCTCGAGTTTATCGAGCATGTGCCGTGGCAAATGCAAACTTCTTGGGAACGATGCCCCGCTGCCGATGCCAAGAATCGAGACAGCGTTGATTTTGCGCTCCAGAACGTAATGAACCACAAAATAACAGCAAACTCAAGGACTCGCTTAAGCATTCGCCATCGCAATCCCTTCAAATCTGGCAAATAGCCTGGCAATATTTGCTGTCCAATCTGCTTATCCACATTATGATTGGATAGCACGTCCATGTGACAGCCAACTTGATTAAGTATTTATCACTCTTGGAGCAGTTTGTTCACTTGCTTTACATAACATGTAATCCACTATGTTAAGCTCTATTTTTTGGAATTTAACAAAGTCGAACTATTTTACCAGAAATTCAAAACATAACTTTAAATTGTTACTCCAAACAGTTCCACCTATGTAATGATTCAATTATGATACCTTGTAATTGACAGAATTCTTAAAAGTTGAACGGAATTGGATTTGAATTGCTATTGAAAACGTAATTCGTTCGAAAAGTGGTAGCTGCCCAAAACGGAGAACAAATAACCGGGCCGAGAGCTGAGCTGTCAAAACATTTTCTGGGAAATTTCTCAGCTCTCATTGGGACTGGAGCCCCGCCCCTCTCTCTATCAACTGCCTTTCTCCTGCAACCCTTTCGCAGCCCAGTTGCTGTGTTTGATTTGCGGTTGTGCATCCATTCCACTGCAAATGAAGCAAACGAGCCGTGTGGTCATTAGATGTCGCCCTAGTCAACATCCTGGCCACCGCAATGTTTGGCCTGTAGCTTCTGCAAGGGAAGGATATGGCAGAATGGGCAGGTTGGCATTTCATGGGAGAGCCAACTCGTACATTAAAGCGAGCCCTGGAGAGGAAACACCAAATTCAGATCGATTAACCCATCCTAACAGCTCTAATCTGCACAAACGCCAAATTTTTTAATTTGTGGCGACAGAGCCTAACCCACACATACACACACACACAGGTGAAAAGCTAGGCGAAACGTGCCAAAATCAGCGTTAAAGTTTGGCTGCGTTGCGGCTCATTTAACTTTTTGGGAAAACACAACCTGACACGCAGTCTCACCGAACCACACACATGCAACACAGCAGCATCAGCAGCAACATGCCATATACCCTATGTTGCACCTGCAACGCGATGACTTGATAAATATTTCCATTGGCGTCAAAATAATCAACAACAACCGAAGGGGTAAAATGGGGCTGGGGGAGAAGTCGTCATCCGTTTGTCTTGGCAAACTGCAAAAATAAGTTTTAATTAGACGTCACTGCAGCGAAAGTTTTCCGGGCTCACGCGGCGTATGCGTAACGCGCCAGGCAGAGATGAGCGCAGACCACAAAAGCTAAAAGCTTATCGCATTTTCTTCCAATATCACAGGGTCTTGAATGTTGGTTTAATAACCTGTGCTAAGCTAAATAATTTACGAGTAGTAAATCTAGTTTATAAGCTATTTTAATATCTCCTTAAGGTAGCACAACCAAAATACTTTGGTAGATCTTAAATGGATAAATAAAATAAATACCAAGGACAACTAAATGAGAAGGCAGACTAGCAATAGCCAAAATCAATAAAAGACAATAGTAATCCTTAAAATTAGATTTCCATCATTAAGTTATTCATGACAGAGTCAAAAACTCATGCTCATCTCTGGCTGTAAACTTAGCAGTGTTGCTGGACCAAAACTTTAATCAAAACTTGTGTTCCTTTGCAATTACGCGACAAGAAGTCAGTTAAAGTGCACGTGCCTCGAACTTCCCCTTGGCCCCCTGCCAAATTCACCTCTAATTAAGCGATGCGAAGCGTTTTAAGCTGGCACGCGGGATGGCAGATGCAATGCATCATTAATGCAAACTCACTCACACAGTGCCGCTGCCACGCCCGCTCGCCCACACATACATACACTGAAATATGGCAAAACAATTTAATCAAGGACTTAACTTTAAGTGCAGTTTACTTTTCTTACTATTTCCCAGTACTAAATTAGCAATTTTCCTAGTATTTCAGATTTCAATGGCCTAATAATTGTCTAATCAAACAATAATTCAAAGAAATATGTCTTAACGAAAACTGGAATTAAACTTAAGAGGAAAACTCAATTAACTCAGCTCTTCAAACCAGCTGCACATAAGAGTAAGTACTGAAAGTTTTGTTTTTTAAATAAATTGTTCTTAGATATATATAAAGTCTTAAGAGATACAATAGAATCTAATCCCGACGTTTAAAAATCGGGTTAAATATATTTAAAAGTTTTTCATTTTTAATCGAAGTAAATAAAATAATTTTAAGTTCGTTTTTGTACTGCATAAATATTTCTGAAAAAGTAGATATCTTCCTAATGTTTAGATTAAATCTTACAAAGGGGTATATATTTTTTTTAATTTTTTAATTTTAATTTTGTAGCAGTGCACTCAGAAAATTGCTGGCGAAATATGCGTGTCCTCAACGCCACGAATGGGCTATGAAATGGGGAAAACAGGAAAGAGATTTTTGAGGGAACGGGTTGGAGTTGGGGAAAATGGGGAAAAATATTCCAGCTAATAGCTCCTTTTATGCTCCACTTGAATTCCCCTTTTCCGTCGGTTCCGCTTCTCGGCGGTTCAATGTTTTGCCACGTAGACGGCATAACATTTTTCGGCCGTGATTATTACGAAGTGCAGGAGAAGGCAAAGCGATGAGGTCGTTGTAATTTCATTAAAATTTTATTAGCTCGATATATGTATGAAGCTCAGGTTTGCTGCTTGTGAGTCTCGTGTTTTGATTTGGGCAAATGAAATTATCACCTATGCGAGCTATGAACATAAAAGGAACAACAACAGAGCGGCGAACAGAGCTTTTACTTTTAAGTACCAAGCATTTGGGGTGTAGAAAAATGGGGAAAAGAAGACCTAGAAAGACCTCAAAGTTGCAGCTTTATTCAAGCGAATGTGAGTCATTCCTTTTCCCCCCGATTTTCACCATTTTCCTTTTTCCTCTGGCCGAATGGCTTTTAATTTCCATTTTGCTATTAATTTCAACCTCAAAGGTTGCAAAGGCGAATGGTGGATGGTGGATGATGGGCAGTTGAAAGGTTGAGGAGTAGAGCATATCACTGCCACACAACAAAGCCGCAAAGCCTTGCCTCGGCTTTGGTTAATCCGAACACTCGCACATACGCACACATCCAGATAGATCCGGGCACTAATACTAGCACAGCGAGAAAAAGTGTTTTCATTGGATGAGTAAATATAGAAAAATTCAAAACTCCAAATATAACTAATAATTTTCTCTATATATTAGTTCTATAAATCTTTCTCTACATAATAGTTCTATAAATCATCGTTAAGTAAGAAAAATCCATTGAATTTACATCACCTCAAAAAAGCCAGTTTGTAAACATTCTCTTTGAAATGAACCCTTTTTGTCAAGAATTTGATGAAAATGTATTTAATGAAATGATTTTCAACATTCAATTAATAGGCTTTTCATTGAAATGTTTCATTTTAGCATTGCCGTTTATTACAAATTATTTTTATGCCCAGATTTTGTTTTGTGTGCGTGTGCCGCCTTTATGTTTTCTTGATTGAGTTTCACCTTTTGCATATGAAATTCAATTTAATCAGTTTGCCAGGCATACTGCCATCCTGGCAACCACACGCAGACACGAAACGAAGCCAATAATAATGAAGTCCTTTTGTTGTTCGACATTTTCAACGAGAGATGTCTACAACGAGGGCAAATTTGCTTTGGGTACGCAACAATTTTCATTCACGGAGCCGAGCCGAGCCGAGTGGCCAACCTCAATAATGTTTTCACTTGGAAATCAATAAATACAAATAACATATATTTGCCGAGACTGAGGGCCAACCAGAGCCATCTCCTGACGGCCATAAACTGGCAAATTGTATGCAAATAAAAGCAGAATCGAAACGCAGTGCCGCAAGACAGGCCAAGTAGCACCCCCAAAGTGGAAAGCGGAAGTGGAAAACCAACAAACAGTTGAAGCGATAGAAATGCTGACGCTGCAGCCGCTGAATCTGAGTCCCCAGCTTCATAAAACAACGAAAAGAGTACAATGAATTCTGTGGGAGGGATTTGACCAGGGAAATACAAGGAAAAACTTCCTCGACGACAACTTTTTATTAACTCTTTGTCTTGTTGGCTCTTTGGTTGTGTCCTCTCCCCGACTTTCACCCTGGCCTTCCCATTGTCCTCCGGCGCCAATTGGCAAAAACCCAAGACGCAGACACAAAAAGGATTTAAAGAGCGGGTACAACAACTTGTTGTCGGTCGTTTCTCAAACCAGATGCAAATCCAACGGCCCACAGAGAATCCTTAAAAAAAAGGGGTAAGCCAACTAAATGATGAACCCTTTGCGCCACAAAGTCAGGCTGTTTCTCCTTTGGCTTACCAAATATTTTTCATTGTTAATGTGATTAAAGGCATTTACTTTTTTATGGTTTCATGCAAATTTCTACAAATTATTTGGAATTACAATGTTTAGAGTAAATCAAAATCTATTGTTTGTTATTGTAATTTATTAATTTGGAAACTTTACAAAAATTAAAGTTTCTATTTAACAAAAAAATTTTAAATCTAAGTTAAGCTGAAAATGTTCTGATTAAATTATATTCTTACCACAGTGTGCGATACAATAAAGCCAGACTGCTAAATCACTTTTGTTTAATGTATTCAATGTACACAAAATAGGGGTCTGACTTCTTATTGTAATTTAATCAATTTCATTCCAATATTATATTTCTTATATATTTTCAATGTATTCAATGCTCACAAGATAGTTATCTGACTTATTGAAATTACCCATGAAGAAGTCCATTTTGCTGCAATATTCTCTTTCTAATATAAAACACCAATTATAGCACAGGAAACATAAAATATTTCTTACAAATTTATGATATTCAGAGACAGCTGGATTAATATGCCTAAAACACTCACAAATATCACCATAAAACACATATATTTAAGACTTCTTTACAAACTTAAGACTGGAAGATGTCTTCCATGGTATTTTTAGGGCATAGCATATTCGATATCTACAAAAAGATATTGTTTTCTTCATTTGGCAACTGCTTGTTGACATCGCCGGACAATAAGGACAAAGTGCAGAGCTGCGGTAACTGGGTCCAAACAATTGTATTGATTTAGGCCAAGTCCGGCCATCTGACATATGTTACACATGCCGCAAGCGCGGTCATGTCTTAGTGGCCCAGGGAAATTGTATTTTGGGGCCTTGTGGACCGACATTCAAGCCCTGCTAAGAGGCTTCGGCTTCGGCTTTTATATATACCAGAGTGATGGGAGCTGCACAGTCTGTCTGCCTGAGTTTAATCGCATTTAGCTTATTTAGCGGCAAATTGAATTTGCCAACGTCACGACGCTCACTCAATGAAAACCCCTGAATAGGCGCCCCCCTCGAAAATGAGAAATTCAATTAAAATCATATTTTTACAACAGCACCCGCTACCCGGATATCTTTAAACGGATTTTCAGTTGCTATTTTAGTCGCTTGAACTTGGCAAACACACCAAATCGAAGCGGGGATAAATAGGCAAAAATAATTGAGCGACTGCTGGTGCCATCGTGGCATCATTCCATCAATTCCCAATCTCCCTGACGCCATCGTAATCCCAGTTTCACCCCACCCTTTTGAGCAAAAAGACGACGACACGGGATAATCGCCTCAGTTTCCTTTGCGGCCCACAAAATTTTGATGCGTGGCAACATTTTTTTGCGCTTGGCTTCAGTTTCACACAGGCCACTCGGTTCGTGATTAGCTTTGTTCATGGCTGGACTTGTCATGGTAGTAAGAGGGGGCAAATAGGGAGGTGCTGCGATGGAGAAAAGCAAAGGCTTTGGTTCACTGGCGCGGGCGATAATTAGGAATCAAAATCCTAGTCCCGAAGATGATTTATGATGCCAGCGCTGCTGGAGTTCATAGCCCGCTAATTTATTGCATTTTCGCAGTAGGGATCAACGCTTTTCCACTCCGCTCCATCGCCCACAAACTCTCGAATGTTCTCTTACTTAAACTGTAACTAACTTGACTCCCATTTGTCTTAATAAATTGAACTTCCAATAAGCGACCCAATATATGAATATTATAGTTTGCAAAATGAAAAACTTTCTCATACGCAAATAGTCATTAAGCAAACACAGAAGTTGTTAAGCTAAAAAAACACAAATAGTAAAACAAAACAGAACCAAAAGTAAACAGTTTAAGAGCGAACAGAATCCAGCTGCTTTAAAATCGCAAAGAAGGTAAATGAATGAGTCAATGCACGACACTTTTCAAGACCAAGACCACGAGTATTAAAGAATTTTTGATATAGTTTGTTTTTTTTTTTCAATTACTCCAAACAGTTGTTGTCTGTGACGTAACTGGTTAGCAGCTGTCTTTGAGGGGATTTCCCTGGGAAAAATGGAAAATGTAAAGAATATAAAAGGCCTTGGGCAAATGGAAAAAGGTATCACTACTTGAGTTTATACCAAGCAAAGCAAAGCAAACTAAAGAGAAAATGCGTTCCTACATTTTTATTGCCCTTTTCGCTCTGATTGTTGTGGTTGCCGCTCAAGGTGGACCTCAAGGTGGACCTCAAGATGGACTTCAAGATGGACACCAAGCTGGAACTCAAGCTGGCCAGGGGGGACCAAAGAACGGTGAGCAGGGCGGTCAGCAAGGACCCCAGCAAGGAGGTCCTCAGGATGGACAACAGAGTGTTCCTCAAAATGGCCAGGAGGGTGGACCATGGCACTTGCCTGCGAATGGAACAGTCCTCTCCAACAGCACCACATCTACAACCACTGAGGCGAGCACCACAGAGACCAGCACCACTGAGGCCACTTAGGATGTAGCTGGATTCTATTCTTAAAAGTTTTTTAGTTTACTTATGTTCCTTATCTTATTATTAATAAAATTAAAAATTCTAAATATTAATAAAGTTGTTTTTAATTTTGTATGAAGTTTTTTTTGCTATTTAACCATACCAATTATGTTCTTTTTCAAAATTTCAAATTTACTTAAAAACCTGTTTTTTGCGACCTAAATGAATTACGATTCTATGAATTTAATTAAAATGTTTCTTATTTTTAGCTAGTCCCATAATTACGCATCTGCTCGTCCCGCTTAAAATGCTTTGTATAATTCTCAAACAGCAATTTACGCTAAAAAGTATGCAACACTTTTGTGCTGCTGCTCGAAATCACTTAAAAGCAAATCCCCGGAATGCTTCTCACTTCCACCTTCTCCCCCGAGAGTCTCCACAAATTGCTACTGAAACAGTTCCCAGTTCTCTGCTCCGAAATCTGCGACAAACATCAGTTGAAAATGGCAAAAATGGAAGACTGGGAAGAAGGGAAAAACGCATATGCGGTGGCTCATGAAATGCAGTACAAAGTCGTTCTCATCCACTCGCTGCTCAGCGAAGCGGCCACTTCTCAGTGCACTGAAGTGTTTGGCCGCAGAGGGGAGTGGGTGGGTCGGTGGGTTGGTGGCCGAAGGTCGTCAGCTGAGGACCGGCGATCAATTGATTTGCATTCCCCACTCTGCGGAAAGCGAACAGTGCAGTGCAGTGCAAAGGCGCTTTAAATCAGCCCTCCATTAACTGGACACTGCAGAAATGTTTAACTCCAGTAAGCTTCATAAGCGCTTAACCCTGTACTGGCAGGAGGTTTCAGAAAAAACTTATATGTTTTTTTATACAAAATCAAACATGTTAAAATTACTAGGGCTTACGCCACAAAAAAAAAAAAAAAAAAAACAGATTTACGGAGTTCCATTACCCACAGAAAAATGGTGTTACTTGTTTTTTATTCTAAAAACATTGTTTTGGTGTTTTTTTTAATTGGAAAGACCAAAATGTTCAGCTTTTTGAAATAACCTTAAATACACCTATATTTCGCTTTATGGACTTACATAAAAATACGTAATTCAATTGATTCTCAAAGCAATGCTGGCCAGGCTAGCATTGATTTATTGATTTGATTCAGTGATCTGTTGGGGCCACAGGTGGGTTAAGCCAGCTGCCACATGTAAGTGGGGCATTTGTGGAATCCGAGGAACTGAGGCGAGTGTAGCAGGCAAAACAGCTCGCTGGGGAACAGTAAATCACGCCGAGCGCAGAGCGCAAATTGGTTAGTGAAACACATGAACCATTCATAAGGGGGAAAAAGGGGGCAAAGGGAGGATCGGGGGACTCACACACACACACACACACACACACACACACATGAGCTGGCAGTCGACTAAAATCGCGCTTTTGAAAAATGAAGGCAGCTGCAAACCTGCAGGAGCACACGCAGAAATACCAAAGTAGCAAATGTAATCTGCAAGGAGCCAAAGAGGTGGGTTCGAGCGGAAGGGGCAGGGAAATCATATTATCCTTAGGTGGAATTAGTTGCCCCTTTCCAAAACAGAGAGAGAAAATATTATATTGTTATTCAAACCAGTAATAACATAATAGAGTTACCAAAACTGTAAAGCTGTTTCCAAATCTAGTTAAACGAACGTAATTAGAAAATTATTTATTAAGTTTTATTGCACATGTAAATATAATAAATATCTTAACTGTAAATCACAAAATTAGTTGTTTCCAAACAGACAGAAAAAAAATAATACCCATTTATATTTAATATAGTAATTAAATAAAAATCAAAAAAATTGTTATTGAAACCACTGCAATGGTTACTCACATCTTTAAACTTCTCCAAATTTTATTTTAATTTTGAAAACAAACTAATCACTTCTATGCCATATGTACTATTGTAATTAAATTTATTTTTTTTTTCTCTCACATTCACATTAAACTTTTCAGAAACATAAAACTTGATATGGCGAACTTATAAGTCCCACTAGATTATTTTTTGTGTGCATTTGCGAACGCAGCAGGAAGTTCTATCCAACTTAACTCAACTTGAGTCAAGTCATCTCTCTGCTTTACGTCGCTCCAGCTTCCAGCTTGCCTTCATACATTTTAGTTGCACAAATTGAAAGGAAAACACATCCTGGCTTCCTGCAGAAGTAGAGGCAGCACCAGCATCACCACTACCACCACCACCAACAAAAGCGGAAAAATCAGGATGAGCAGCAGCCGCGCTCAAATGCAGCAAATGAAATTTCCCAAGGCCGAAGCGATCGAAGTGAAATTGAAAAAATAATCATAAATATTGCATGCAGCTTGGTTGGGCTTGGGCTCTCTTTGCCATCTATTTTTTAGCCGCTTTCATTTTTTTTTCTTATTTTTTTTTTGCCGATTAAGCGTTGCAAAGTATATGCAGGCAGCACCGGTTAAGTATACGGCGCGTGGGCTTTATAAAGTTTAGCCCGAAATGCGCACAAGCCGCTTCATGTCATCCATGGCTCAGTTCCGGCTGGAAATGAGATGGGTTGGGGTTGGCTTTTAGCTTGCCAAAGGCACAGGCATCCCTGCCATATTTACACGGCACCCACTTCTATGGCAATGCCACCGCGGGCAAGGAATATGCTAAAATGCTTCGTGTGAAAATAATTTCTGGGCGGAAAACAAGGTTAGAGGGCTAATGGCAAGCTTTACGAGAGCCAAATTCTCTGGTACTTTGAATACATTTTAGTCTGCTGACGAAAAATAATTCACAAGCAACTAAGGAGATATGATTATAGTTTCAATATTAATGTTTTGTAATAGACAATTTTAAAGGGGTATTTAATGTACATAGTTTACTCAAAATAACAAATAACAAACTAAATAACCAAATAATTGTAAAACCTGCGTTTATTTAAGAACAATAAAAATTGTTCCCACAACTTTGTTATTGCTTCCAGCTCAAGTAAAAATAGTAAGTTAAACAATCAAATATTTTACACAAGGAACTGAAATCAAATCATAAGTAGCTGCCAAATGACGCACAGAAGGTAAATTAGTCAATGGTAAACAGTAAACATTACTTTGTGTCTGGTTTTCGGTTTTACCAAATTACCACAGCAGACGTTTGTTTGATTTGTGTGACGGTGCCTGAGCAACAGCTGTTTTAGAAAGAATTTCTTTGGTCTCAATGGAAAATTTTGAAAATATAAAAGAGCTCGTGCTTCGGGAAAAAGGTATTACAACCTGAGTTTCCACGAAGGCAAAACTACAAAACAGAAAAAAAATGCGTTCCTTCACTCTGATTGCCCTTTTCGCTATTATTGCTGTGGCTACCGCTCAAGGACCTCAAGATGGACCTAAAGCTGGCCAGGATGGACCTCAGAACGGTGAGCAGGGCGGTCAGCAAGGATCCCAGCAAAGTGGTTCCCAGGAAGGACAACTGGGTGGTCCTCAAAATGGCCAGCAGGGTGAACCATGGCACTTGTCTGCGAATGAATCAGTCATCTCCAACATCACCACATCCATAACCCCCGAGGCCAGCACCACAGAGGCCAGCACCACTGAGGCCAGCACCACTGAGGTTTCCTCATCTTAGGACGTAGCTGGATTCTATTCCTTAAACTATTTTAGTTTTGCATTTTTTCCTTATCCTTGATATTATTACAAATTATAAAAACAATGGATAATGTTTTGTT
Source organism: Drosophila elegans (assembly GCF_018152505.1). Taxonomy (NCBI): domain Eukaryota; kingdom Metazoa; phylum Arthropoda; class Insecta; order Diptera; family Drosophilidae; genus Drosophila; species Drosophila elegans. The sequence goes on along the minus strand of NW_024546167.1, from coordinate 21,099,172 downwards.
GTGTCTACTGGTATAAATAAAAAAATCTTTTTTATAAAAAATGCAAAGTATCTTTTGAAAAAGTAAAATAAGAAATTTCGAATATATAACAGTTTTTTTTCCTAAGCAGTAAAGAATAGATTGCTATTTTGTTGAGCAAATTGTGTTACAAAATTTTCATTTTAGAGATCCTCCAAAACATTTGGCTAAGCAATATACCCACCAACACAAAAGAAAATAAATACATTTAGACGAGTAAAAGGTGTTACATGCGACGAACACGGAGAGCCGCTTAAAGCGCTCGGGGTTGTTTCAGCATTTAACGGAAAAAGTTTTTCCATTTAGCGCTCAGCCTCCGCCTTGGTTTTTTTTTCCATCCACAGAGCTCGACTCTTTAACATGGTGAAAATTAAAAGTTAAATGCGCAAAGTCAATAAAAGCCGGCGATGGCTATGGCGATGGCGATACTAACAAATGGAAGCGAGAACGCGGCAGTTGGGAAATCCTTTAATGCCATCGCATTTGCATGGCAATATAGACTTTGGGGGAAGTGAAAATGGAGGGTTGTGGTGTGGATGATACATTCAAGGACAATAGCTCGCCTCCTTGTGTCTTTTGTGCGCCACTTGCGACTGTTTGCCCAGAGATAAAAACTCGGTTTGGGGCTTGAGCACAGCGCCAACTAATAAAATGCACTTGCAGTAGTAGTCAGGATTCGGCTAGGTCCTTGCAATGGTTTGCGTTTTGTCTTTGCCGGCTGAGTGGCTGCGTTTGCTTTGCTAATTGATGCACTAGGCGCTTGTGTACTTTACAATTACCAGGCACCGAAAAACGGGTCGGAGCTTAGAGATATTTAGATTGAAGAGTCCCCTAGCAGATGTACATATATTTTTACACATAAAACTGATAGTCATCTGATTGAGCCATCAATTCCCGAAGACAAAAGCGTGACCGGAATAACTGGAACAGTTTTGCTTTCCCCATTTTTCCAGCACCCTCTTTAACTGCAGTTGCTGGCTGTTGGGGCGGTGAACAAAATCAATTGTGGAAAAATATGCAAAGCGTTTTTAATTAAAATTTTGAAGATCTTGGTTGGACGGAACCCTCACAGCTAAGCTCGGCAAATTATAGAGAGAGAGCAAACGCATTGGGCCGTGGATTATGGCCAGAGGCGAAAAATGGGCAAAAATCGAGGGCGTGGGTGAGGGTGAGGGCATTCCACAGTTGTTCAGATTTTTAATTGCAATTGCAGCGCGCTCATTAAAGCGATAATAATTCAATGCAAATGAAATCTGCAATTTTAATTTGCCCGACTAAGTGGGAAAAGGCGAAAGGGTTCCGCCCACAACAAAACGAAATTAGTTTGCTACATTTTCCGTTGACGCACATTGAACAATCACTTTCCCTTTAATATAACATATGAATATAATGATATAGGAGAAGAAGATATTGTTCAGTGTTCAATGTGGCCAGAGCAAACATTTTGCCATTGCTTTTAGCACTAATTAGTCAATTAATGTCCAATTTACTATTTCGATGATGCTCTGATGTAACTACTGCAACTGTAACCCAACAACGGACAACGGACATCGGACATCGACATATGTATTCTGCTGGTCTCGGCCGGACACACAGTGTGTATGATTAATGCTTAATTGCATTAGCCAGAGTGCAAACGTCGACTACACAGCTCGAAAATAAATGAAATTCAAACTTTTTAGCGGCTTAAATTCAAGTGCTAAATTATATATAAATTGAACTGAGTTCAGGCTATTTCTTAGAATTAAATCTTAATAAAAACAATTTATATTTAAATTTTCTTATATAATTAATAAAGTATTTGTTTGTTACTTTGTTTAATTGAAATACAATTTATTAGAACTACATTTTATTGACTTTTTGAAGTGCATAAAGAACGCATTAGACCTTGGCATTTTCAATGACCCAGGCAAATTAAATGGACATTTGTTTATTGGTCCTGCATTTTGGAGAAACCATGCAAACTCATAAATTGCATCCGCTGCTGAACAAACTGATGAATTACCCGCAAAACCCAATAGAATCGAATCACAGAAGGCGACAACTCCATTAGCTATAAAAACCACCCGTGCCAGACACATTCTGTGCTGATAAATAGTGAAATGGAAGTGGACAAACACAACAGAACGGAGACGGCAGTATTGAAAGCGAATCAAGAGCAGCTGCTCTGTGACGCCAGGGGAAAAACAGATGGATAAATGGCTAGCATTTTGGAGCAGCTCAAAGACTCTTTGTCTGGCTTCGGTTTTACCAAATTACACTTGACGTTTATTTGATCGCTAGGCGACGTCACTGAAAAGCAGCTGTTTATTCATTCAGTTGAATGGGGGAAAGTATAAAAGGCGTGTTAGCATCGAGAATAGGTATCACAGTTAAGTAATACTGAAAGACATAAACACCGAACACCATGCGTTCCTTCCTAATCATTGCCTTGTTCGCACTGCTGGTCGTGGCTGCTGCTCAAGGTGGACGTCGTGGCCGCGGAGGTCCTCAGGGTGGACCTCGGGGTGGACCTCAGGGTGGACCACAAGGCGGCCCACAGGGTGGCCCACAAGGAGGACCTGGTGGACTTGGAGGACCTGGTGGACCTGGTGGACCTGGAGGACCTGGTGGACCAGGTGGTCCAGGTGGACCTGGTGGACCAGGTGGACCTGGGGGACCTTGGGGACTACCTCCCAATGCCACCCTCCCCTGCAACAGCACCACAACGACAACAGAAGACAGCACATCGACCTCAACCACCGAAGCCAGCACCACCGTGGATGCCGCTTAATAAGGGAGCTCGCATTCAATTTCAAATCCATTTTTGGCTTGTTCTCCTCTGCGCTTCCCTTGATATTAATAAAAGCATTTCTTGCAAGAATTAAATTTTTCGGAAATTAAGAAATGGGCTATATTAACAAAATAACAACTCAAATTTCAAACCAAGATTTATTTTCAGATTTTTAGAGCAAAGAACAGTTATGGACTTAAAGCTGAAAGTTTTTTGTCACTTTTCTGCAGGGTTTTGGTCATTTTAATGCAAACACGATTTTTTTTGGAAATTTAGAAAGGGGTAACATCATAAAAATGGCAAAAAATCCACCAGAAATTACAAACCAAGTTTTAAACGCAGTTTTTTAGAGAACTAAGCATCGAGACATTAAAGATACACCACTTCGAAATCGGATGCTTAAAAGAAAAGTTATAGAATTAAAACTGCAGGTTTTTTGTCACTTATCTGCAAAGCTATTTTATCGGAAATTAATGGATTTATATCTGTAAAAAAAACAACTCACAATATTAAAACAAACTTTAAGCGCAGATTTTTAGAGGCTCAACCCACAAGACTTTAAAGATATACCGCTTGAAAATCGGATGGCGGAATGAAAAGTTATGGAATTAGAGGTGCAGGGTTTTGATCAGTTTTCTGCAAACACGGTTTTTTTGGAAATTAAGAAAGGGGTAACATCATTAAAAATTGCAGAAAATCGACCAGAAATTACAAACCAAGTTTTAAAAGCAGTTACTTAGAAAACTAAGCCTCGAGACATTTAAGATATACCACTTCGAAATCGGATGCTTAAAAGAAAAGTTATGGAATTAAAACTGCAGGTTTTTTGTCACTTTTCTGCAAAGCTATTTTATCGGAAATGAATGGATTTATATCTGTAAAAAAAACAACTCACAATATTAAAACAAACTTTAAACGCAGATTTTTAGAGGCTCAACCCACAAGACTTTAAAGATATACAGCTTGAAAATCGGATGCCGGAATGAAAAGTTATGGAATTAGAGGTGCAGGGTTTAGGTAATTTTTCTGTAATCACGATTTTTTTGGAAATTTAGAAAGGGGTAACATCATTAAAAATTGCAGAAAATCGACCAGAAATTACAAACCAAGTTTTAAAAGCAGTTACTTAGAAAACTAAGCCTCGAGACATTTAAGATATACCACTTCGAAATCGGATGCTTAAAAGAAAAGTTATGGAATTAAAACTGCAGGTTTTTTGTCACTTTTCTGCAAAGCTATTTTATCGGAAATTAATGGATTTATATCTGTAAAAAAAACAACTCACAATATTAAAACATACTTTAAGCGCAGATTTTTAGAGGCTCAACCCACAAGACTTTAAAGATATACCGCTTGAAAATCGGATGCCGGAATGAAAAGTTATGGAATTAGAGGTGCAGGGTTTTGATTATTTTTCTGCAAACACGATTTTTTGGAAATTTAGAAAGGGGTAACATCATTAAAAATTGCAGAAAATCGACCAGAAATTACAAACCAAGTTTTAAACGCAGTTTTTTAGAGAACTAAGCATCGAGACATTAAAGATACACCACTTCGAAATCGGATGCTTAAAAGAAAAGTTATAGAATTAAAACTGCAGGTTTTTTGTCACTTATCTGCAAAGCTATTTTATCGGAAACTAATGCATTTATATCTGTAAAAAAAACAACTCACAATATTAAAACATACTTTAAGCGCAGATTTTTAGAGGCTCAACCCACAAGACTTTAAAGATATACCGCTTGAAAATCGGATGCCGGAATGAAAAGTTATGGAATTAGAGGTGCAGGGTTTTGATTATTTTTCTGCAAACACGGTTTTTTTGGAAATTTAGAAAGGGGTAACATCATTAAAAATTGCAGAAAATCGACCAGAAATTACAAACCAAGTTTTAAACGCAGTTTTTTAGAGAACTAAGCATCGAGACATTAAAGATACACCACTTCGAAATCGGATGCCTAAAAGAAAAGTTATAGAATTAAAACTGCAGGTTTTTTGTCACTTATCTGCAAAGCTATTTTATCGGAAATGAATGGATTTATATCTGTAAAAAAAACAACTCACAATATTAAAACAAACTTTAAACGCAGATTTTTAGAGGCTCAACCCACAAGACTTTAAAGATATACAGCTTGAAAATCGGATGCCGGAATGAAAAGTTATGGAATTAGAGGTGCAGGGTTTAGGTAATTTTTCTGTAATCACGATTTTTTTGGAAATTTAGAAAGGGGTAACATCATTAAAAATTGCAGAAAATCGACCAGAAATTACAAACCAAGTTTTAAACGCAGTTTTTTAGAGAACTAAGCATCGAGACATTAAAGATACACCACTTCGAAATCGGATGCCTAAAAGAAAAGTTATAGAATTAAAACTGCAGGTTTTTTGTCACTTATCTGCAAAGCTATTTTATCGGAAATGAATGGATTCATATCTGTAAAAAAAACAACTCACAATATTAAAACAAACTTTAAACGCAGATTTTTAGAGGCTCAACCCACAAGACTTTAAAGATATACAGCTTGAAAATCGGATGCCGGAATGAAAAGTTATGGAATTAGAGGTGCAGGGTTTAGGTAATTTTTCTGTAATCACGATTTTTTTGGAAATTTAGAAAGGGTAACATCATTAAAAATTGCAGAAAATCGACCAGAAATTACAAACCAAGTTTTAAACGCAGTTTTTTAGAGAACTAAGCATCGAGACATTAAAGATACACCACTTCGAAATCGGATGCTTAAAAGAAAAGTTATAGAATTAAAACTGCAGGTTTTTTGTCACTTATCTGCAAAGCTATTTTATCGGAAACTAATGCATTTATATCTGTAAAAAAAACAACTCACAATATTAAAACATACTTTAAGCGCAGATTTTTAGAGGCTCAACCCACAAGACTTTAAAGATATACCGCTTGAAAATCGGATGCCGGAATGAAAAGTTATGGAATTAGAGGTGCAGGGTTTTGATTATTTTTCTGCAAACACGATTTTTTTGGAAATTTAGAAAGGGGTAACATCATTAAAAATTGCAGAAAATCGACCAGAAATTACAAACCAAGTTTTAAACGCAGTTATTTAGAAAACTAAGCCTCGAGACATCTAAGATATAGCACTTCGAAATCGGATGCTTAAAAGAAAAGTTATGGAATTAAAACTGCAGGTTTTTTGTCACTTTTCTGCAAAGCTATTTTATCGGAAATTAATGGATTTATATCTGTAAAAAAAACAACTCACAATATTAAAACATACTTTAAGCGCAGATTTTTAGAGGCTCAACCCACAAGACTTTAAAGATATACCGCTTGAAAATCGGATGCCGGAATGAAAAGTTATGGAATTAGAGGTGCAGGGTTTTGATTATTTTTCTGCAAACACGATTTTTTTGGAAATTTAGAAAGGGGTAACATCATTAAAAATTGCAGAAAATCGACCAGAAATTACAAACCAAGTTTTAAACGCAGTTTTTTAGAGAACTAAGCATCGAGACATTAAAGATACACCACTTCGAAATCGGATGCTTAAAAGAAAAGTTATAGAATTAAAACTGCAGGTTTTTTTGTCACTTATCTGCAAAGCTATTTTATCGGAAACTAATGCATTTATATCTGTAAAAAAAACAACTCACAATATTAAAACATACTTTAAGCGCAGATTTTTAGAGGCTTAACCCACAAGACTTTAAAGATATACCGCTTGAAAATCGGATGCCGGAATGAAAAGTTATGGAATTAGAGGTGCAGGGTTTTGATTATTTTTCTGCAAACACGGTTTTTTTGGAAATTTAGAAAGGGGTAACATCATTAAAAATTGCAGAAAATCGACCAGAAATTACAAACCAAGTTTTAAACGCAGTTTTTTAGAGAACTAAGCATCGAGACATTAAAGATACACCACTTCGAAATCGGATGCCTAAAAGAAAAGTTATAGAATTAAAACTGCAGGTTTTTTGTCACTTATCTGCAAAGCTATTTTATCGGAAATGAATGGATTTATATCTGTAAAAAAAACAACTCACAATATTAAAACAAACTTTAAACGCAGATTTTTAGAGGCTCAACCCACAAGACTTTAAAGATATACAGCTTGAAAATCGGATGCCGGAATGAAAAGTTATGGAATTAGAGGTGCAGGGTTTAGGTAATTTTTCTGTAATCACGATTTTTTTGGAAATTTAGAAAGGGTAACATCATTAAAAATTGCAGAAAATCGACCAGAAATTACAAACCAAGTTTTAAACGCAGTTTTTTAGAGAACTAAGCATCGAGACATTAAAGATACACCACTTCGAAATCGGATGCTTAAAAGAAAAGTTATAGAATTAAAACTGCAGGTTTTTTGTCACTTATCTGCAAAGCTATTTTATCGGAAATGAATGGATTTATATCTGTAAAAAAAACAACTCACAATATTAAAACAAACTTTAAACGCAGATTTTTAGAGGCTCAACCCACAAGACTTTAAAGATATACAGCTTGAAAATCGGATGCCGGAATGAAAAGTTATGGAATTAGAGGTGCAGGGTTTAGGTAATTTTTCTGTAATCACGATTTTTTTGGAAATTTAGAAAGGGGTAACATCATTAAAAATTGCAGAAAATCGACCAGAAATTACAAACCAAGTTTTAAACGCAGTTTTTTAGAGAACTAAGCATCGAGACATTAAAGATACACCACTTCGAAATCGGATGCCTAAAAGAAAAGTTATAGAATTAAAACTGCAGGTTTTTTGTCACTTATCTGCAAAGCTATTTTATCGGAAATGAATGGATTTATATCTGTAAAAAAAACAACTCACAATATTAAAACAAACTTTAAACGCAGATTTTTAGAGGCTCAACCCACAAGACTTTAAAGATATACAGCTTGAAAATCGGATGCCGGAATGAAAAGTTATGGAATTAGAGGTGCAGGGTTTAGGTAATTTTTCTGTAATCACGATTTTTTTGGAAATTTAGAAAGGGTAACATCATTAAAAATTGCAGAAAATCGACCAGAAATTACAAACCAAGTTTTAAACGCAGTTTTTTAGAGAACTAAGCATCGAGACATTAAAGATACACCACTTCGAAATCGGATGCTTAAAAGAAAAGTTATAGAATTAAAACTGCAGGTTTTTTGTCACTTATCTGCAAAGCTATTTTATCGGAAACTAATGCATTTATATCTGTAAAAAAAACAACTCACAATATTAAAACATACTTTAAGCGCAGATTTTTAGAGGCTCAACCCACAAGACTTTAAAGATATACCGCTTGAAAATCGGATGCCGGAATGAAAAGTTATGGAATTAGAGGTGCAGGGTTTTGATTATTTTTCTGCAAACACGATTTTTTTGGAAATTTAGAAAGGGGTAACATCATTAAAAATTGCAGAAAATCGACCAGAAATTACAAACCAAGTTTTAAACGCAGTTATTTAGAAAACTAAGCCTCGAGACATCTAAGATATAGCACTTCGAAATCGGATGCTTAAAAGAAAAGTTATAGAATAAAAACTGCAGGTTTTTTGTCACTTATCTGCAAAGCTATTTTATCGGAAACTAATGCATTTATATCTGTAAAAAAAACAACTCACAATATTAAAACAAACTTTAAACGCAGATTTTTAGAGGCTCAACCCACAAGACTTTAAAGATATACCGCTTGAAAATCGGATGCCGGAATGAAAAGTTATGGAATTAGAGGTGCAGGGTTTAGGTAATTTTTCTGTAATCACGATTTTTTTGGAAATTTAGAAAGGGGTAACATCATTAAAAATTGCAGAAAATCGACCAGAAATTACAAACCAAGTTTTAAACGCAGTTATTTAGAAAACTTAGCCTCGAGACATCTAAGATATAGCACTTCGAAATCGGATGCTTAAAAGAAAAGTTATAGAATTAAAACTGCAGGTTTTTTGTCACTTATCTGCAAAGCTATTTTATCGGAAACTAATGCATTTATATCTGTAAAAAAAACAACTCACAATATTAAAACATACTTTAAGCGCAGATTTTTAGAGGCTCAACCCACAAGACTTTAAAGATATACCGCTTGAAAATCGGATGCCGGAATGAAAAGTTATGGAATTAGAGGTGCAGGGTTTTGATTATTTTTCTGCAAACACGGTTTTTTTGGAAATTTAGAAAGGGGTAACATCATTAAAAATTGCAGAAAATCGACCAGAAATTACAAACCAAGTTTTAAACGCAGTTATTTAGAAAACTAAGCCTCGAGACATTAGAGATACACCACTTCGAAATCGGATGCTTAAAAGAAAAGTTATAGAATTAAAACTGCAGGTTTTTTGTCACTTATCTGCAAAGCTATTTTATCGGACATTAATGGATTTATATCTGTAAAAAAAACAACTCACAATATTAAAACAAACTTTAAACGCAGATTTTTAGAGGCTCAACCCACAAGACTTTAAATATATACTGCTTGAAAATCGGATGCCGGAATAAAAGGTTATGGAATTAGAGGTGCAGGGTTTTGGTCATTTTTCTGCAAACACGATTTTTTTGGAAATTTAGAAAGGGGTAACATCATTAAAAATTGCAGAAAATCGACCAGAAATTACAAACCAAGTTTTAAACGCAGTTTTTTAGAAAACCAAGCCTCGAGACATTTAAGATATACCACTTCGAAATCGGATGCTTAAAAGAAAAGTTATAGAATTAAAACTGCAGGTTTTTTGTCACTTATCTGCAAAGCTATTTTATCGGAAATTAATGGATTTATATCTGTAAAAAAAACAACTCACAATATTAAAACAAACTTTAAACGCAGATTTTTAGAGGCTCAACCCACAAGACTTTAAATATATACTACTTGAAAATCGGATGCCGGAATAAAAAGTTATGGAATTAGAGGTGCAGGGTTTTGATTATTTTTCTGCAAACACGGTTTTTTTGGAAATTTAGAAAGGGGTAACATCATTAAAAATTGCAGAAAATCGACCAGAAATTACAAACCAAGTTTTAAACGCAGTTATTTAGAAAACTAAGCCTCGAGACATTAGAGATACACCACTTCGAAATCGGATGCTTAAAAGAAAAGTTATAGAATTAAAACTGCAGGTTTTTTGTCACTTATCTGCAAAGCTATTTTATCGGACATTAATGGATTTATATCTGTAAAAAAAACAACTCACAATATTAAAACAAACTTTAAACGCAGATTTTTAGAGGCTCAACCCACAAGACTTTAAATATATACTGCTTGAAAATCGGATGCCGGAATAAAAAGTTATGGAATTAGAGGTGCAGGGTTTTGGTCATTTTTCTGCAAACACGATTTTTTTGGAAATTTAGAAAGGGGTAACATCATTAAAAATTGCAGAAAATCGACCAGAAATTACAAACCAAGTTTTAAACGCAGTTTTTTAGAAAACCAAGCCTCGAGACATTTAAGATATACCACTTCGAAATCGGATGCTTAAAAGAAAAGTTATAGAATTAAAACTGCAGGTTTTTTGTCACTTATCTGCAAAGCTATTTTATCGGAAATTAATGGATTTATATCTGTAAAAAAAACAACTCACAATATAAAAACAAACTTTAAACGCAGATTTTTAGAGGTTTAAGACACAAGACTTTAAAGATATACCGCTTGAAAATCGGATGCCGGAATAAAAAGTTATGGAATTAGAGGTGCAGGGTTTTGGTCATTTTTCTGCAAACACGGTTTTTTTTGGAAATTTAGAAAGGGGTAACATCATTAAAAATTGCAGAAAATCGACCAGAAATTACAAACCAAGTTTTAAACGCAGTTTTTTAGAAAACTAAGCCTCGAGACATTTAAGATACTCCACTTCGAAATCGGATGCTTAAAAGAAAAGTTATAGAATTAAAACTGCAGGTTTTTTGTCACTTTTCTGCAAAGCTATTTTATCGGAAATTAATGGATTTATATCTGTAAAAAAAACAACTCACAATATTAAAACAAACTTTAAACGCAGATTTTTAGAGGTTTAAGACACAAGACTTTAAAGATATACCGCTTGAAAATCGGATGCCGGAATAAAAAGTTATGGAATTAGAGGTGCAGGGTTTTGGTCATTTTTCTGCAAACACGATTTTTTTGGAAATTTAGAAAGGGGTAACATCATTAAAAATTGCAGAAAATCAACCAGAAATTACAAACCAAGTTTTAAACGCAGTTTTTTAGAGAACTAAGCCTCGAGACATTTAAGATATACCACTTCGAAATCGAAATCTGCAAACACGATTTTTTTGGAAATTTAGAAAGGGGTAACATCATTAAAAATTGCAGAAAATCGACCAGAAATTACAAACCAAGTTTTAAACGCAGTTTTTTAGAAAACTAAGCCTCGAGACATTTAAGATACTCCACTTCGAAATCGGATGCTTAAATGAAAAGTTATAGAATTAAAACTGCAGGTTTTTTGTCACTTTTCTGCAAAGCTATTTTATCGGAAATTAATGGATTTATATCTGTTAAAAGAACAACTCACAATATTAAAACAAACTTTAAACGCAGATTTTTAGAGGTTTAAGACACAAGACTTTAAAGATATACCGCTTGAAAATCGGATGCCGGAATAAAAAGTTATGGAATTAGAGGTGCAGGGTTTTGGTCATTTTTCTGCAAACACGATTTTTTTTGGAAATTTAGAAAGGGGTAACATCATTAAAAATTGCAGAAAATCGACCAGAAATTACAAACCAAGTTTTAAACGCAGTTTTTTAGAGAACTAAGCCTCGAGACATTTAAGATACTCCACTTCGAAATCGGATGCTTAAAAGAAAAGTTATAGAATTAAAACTGCAGGTTTTTTGTCACTTTTCTGCAAAGCTATTTTATCGGAAATTAATGGATTTATATCTGTAAAAAAAACAACTCACAATATTAAAACAAACTTTGAACGCAGATTTTTAGAGGCTCAACCCACAAGACTTTAAAGATATACCGCTTGAAAATCGGATGCCGGAATGAAAAGTTATGGAATTAGAGGTGCAGGGTTTTGGTCATTTTTCTGCAAACACGATTTTTTTGGAAATTTAGAAAGGGGTAACATCATTAAAAATTGCAGAAAATCGACCAGAAATTACAAACCAAGTTTTAAACGCAGTTTTTTAGAAAACTAAGCCTCGAGACATTTAAGATACTCCACTTCGAAATCGGATGCTTAAAAGAAAAGTTATAGAATTAAAACTGCAGGTTTTTTGTCACTTTTCTGCAAAGCTATTTTATCGGAAATTAATGGATTTATATCTGTTAAAAGAACAACTCACAATATTAAAACAAACTTTAAACGCAGATTTTTAGAGGTTTAAGACACAAGACTTTAAAGATATACCGCTTGAAAATCGGATGCCGGAATAAAAAGTTATGGAATTAGAGGTGCAGGGTTTTGGTCATTTTTCTGCAAACACGATTTTTTTGGAAATTTAGAAAGGGGTAACATCATTAAAAATTGCAGAAAATCGACCAGAAATTACAAACCAAGTTTTAAACGCAGTTTTTTAGAAAACTAAGCCTCGAGACATTTAAGATACTCCACTTCGAAATCGGATGCTTAAAAGAAAAGTTATAGAATTAAAACTGCAGGTTTTTTGTCACTTTTCTGCAAAGCTATTTTATCGGAAATTAATGGATTTATATCTGTAAAAAGAACAACTCACAATATTAAAACAAACTTCAAACGCAGATTTTTAGAGGTTTAAGACACAAGACTTTAAAGATATACCGCTTGAAAATCGGATGCCGGAATAAAAAGTTATGGAATTAGAGGTGCAGGGTTTTGGTCATTTTTCTGCAAACACGATTTTTTTTGGAAATTTAGAAAGGGGTAACATCATTAAAAATTGCAGAAAATCGACCAGAAATTACAAACCAAGTTTTAAACGCAGCTTTTTAGAAAACTAAGCCTCGAGACATTTAAGATACTCCACTTCGAAATCGGATGCTGAAAAGAAAAGTTATAGAATTAAAACTGCAGGTTTTTTGTCACTTTTCTGCAAAGCTATTTTATCGGAAATTAATGGATTTATATCTGTTAAAAGAACAACTCACAATATTAAAACAAACTTTAAACGCAGATTTTTAGAGGTTTAAGACACAAGACTTTAAAGATATACCGCTTGAAAATCGGATGCCGGAATAAAAAGTTATGGAATTAGAGGTGCAGGGTTTTGGTCATTTTTCTGCAAACACGATTTTTTTGGAAATTTAGAAAGGGGTAACATCATTAAAAATTGCAGAAAATCGACCAGAAATTACAAACCAAGTTTTAAACGCAGTTTTTTAGAGAACTAAGCCTCGAGACATTTAAGATATACCACTTCGAAATCGAAATCTGCAAACACGATTTTTTTGGAAATTTAGAAAGGGGTAACATCATTAAAAATTGCAGAAAATCGACCAGAAATTACAAACCAAGTTTTAAACGCAGTTTTTTAGAAAACTAAGCCTCGAGACATTTAAGATACTCCACTTCGAAATCGGATGCTTAAAAGAAAAGTTATAGAATTAAAACTGCAGGTTTTTTGTCACTTTTCTGCAAAGCTATTTTATCGGAAATTAATGGATTTATATCTGTTAAAAGAACAACTCACAATATTAAAACAAACTTTAAACGCAGATTTTTAGAGGTTTAAGACACAAGACTTTAAAGATATACCGCTTGAAAATCGGATGCCGGAATAAAAAGTTATGGAATTAGAGGTGCAGGGTTTTGGTCATTTTTCTGCAAACACGATTTTTTTGGAAATTTAGAAAGGGGTAACATCATTAAAAATTGCAGAAAATCGACCAGAAATTACAAACCAAGTTTTAAACGCAGTTTTTTAGAAAACTAAGCCTCGAGACATTTAAGATACTCCACTTCGAAATCGGATGCTTAAAAGAAAAGTTATAGAATTAAAACTGCAGGTTTTTTGTCACTTTTCTGCAAAGCTATTTTATCGGAAATTAATGGATTTATATCTGTTAAAAGAACAACTCACAATATTAAAACAAACTTTAAACGCAGATTTTTAGAGGTTTAAGACACAAGACTTTAAAGATATACCGCTTGAAAATCGGATGCCGGAATAAAAAGTTATGGAATTAGAGGTGCAGGGTTTTGGTCATTTTTCTGCAAACACGATTTTTTTGGAAATTTAGAAAGGGGTAACATCATTAAAAATTGCAGAAAATCGACCAGAAATTACAAACCAAGTTTTAAACGCAGTTTTTTAGAGAACTAAGCCTCGAGACATTTAAGATATACCACTTCGAAATCGAAATCTGCAAACACGATTTTTTTGGAAATTTAGAAAGGGGTAACATCATTAAAAATTGCAGAAAATCGACCAGAAATTACAAACCAAGTTTTAAACGCAGTTTTTTAGAAAACTAAGCCTCGAGACATTTAAGATACTCCACTTCGAAATCGGATGCTTAAAAGAAAAGTTATAGAATTAAAACTGCAGGTTTTTTGTCACTTTTCTGCAAAGCTATTTTATCGGAAATTAATGGATTTATATCTGTTAAAAGAACAACTCACAATATTAAAACAAACTTTAAACGCAGATTTTTAGAGGTTTAAGACACAAGACTTTAAAGATATACCGCTTGAAAATCGGATGCCGGAATAAAAAGTTATGGAATTAGAGGTGCAGGGTTTTGGTCATTTTTCTGCAAACACGATTTTTTTGGAAATTTAGAAAGGGGTAACATCATTAAAAATTGCAGAAAATCGACCAGAAATTACAAACCAAGTTTTAAACGCAGTTTTTTAGAAAACTAAGCCTCGAGACATTTAAGATACTCCACTTCGAAATCGGATGCTTAAAAGAAAAGTTATAGAATTAAAACTGCAGGTTTTTTGTCACTTTTCTGCAAAGCTATTTTATCGGAAATTAATGGATTTATATCTGTAAAAAGAACAACTCACAATATTAAAACAAACTTCAAACGCAGATTTTTAGAGGTTTAAGACACAAGACTTTAAAGATATACCGCTTGAAAATCGGATGCCGGAATAAAAAGTTATGGAATTAGAGGTGCAGGGTTTTGGTCATTTTTCTGCAAACACGATTTTTTTTGGAAATTTAGAAAGGGGTAACATCATTAAAAATTGCAGAAAATCGACCAGAAATTACAAACCAAGTTTTAAACGCAGCTTTTTAGAAAACTAAGCCTCGAGACATTTAAGATACTCCTCTTCGAAATCGGATGCTTAAAAGAAAAGTTATAGAATTAAAACTGCAGGTTTTTTGTCACTTTTCTGCAAAGCTATTTTATCGGAAATTAATGGATTTATATCTGTAAAAAAAACAACTCACAATATTAAAACAAACTTTAAACGCAGATTTTTAGAGGTTTAAGACACAAGACTTTAAAGATATACCGCTTGAAAATCGGATGCCGGAATAAAAAGTTATGGAATTAGAGGTGCAGGGTTTTGGTCATTTTTCTGCAAACACGATTTTTTTTGGAAATTTAGAAAGGGGTAACATCATTAAAAATTGCAGAAAATCGACCAGAAATTACAAACCAAGTTTTAAACGCAGTTTTTTAGAGAACTAAGCCTCGAGACATTTAAGATACTCCACTTCGAAATCGGATGCTTAAAAGAAAAGTTATAGAATTAAAACTGCAGGTTTTTTGTCACTTTTCTGCAAAGCTATTTTATCGGAAATTAATGGATTTATATCTGTAAAAAAAACAACTCACAATATTAAAACAAACTTTGAACGCAGATTTTTAGAGGCTCAACCCACAAGACTTTAAAGATATACCGCTTGAAAATCGGATGCCGGAATGAAAAGTTATGGAATTAGAGGTGCAGGGTTTTGGTCATTTTTCTGCAAACACGATTTTTTTTGGAAATTTAGAAAGGGGTAACATCATTAAAAATTGCAGAAAATCGACCAGAAATTACAAACCAAGTTTTAAACGCAGTTTTTTAGAGAACTAAGCCTCGAGACATTTAAGATACTCCACTTCGAAATCGGATGCTTAAAAGAAAAGTTATAGAATTAAAACTGCAAGTTTTTTGTCACTTTTCTGCAAAGCTATTTTATCGGAAATTAATGGATTTATATCTGTAAAAAGAACAACTCACAATATTAAAACAAACTTTAAACGCAGATTTTTAGAGGTTTAAGACACAAGACTTTAAAGATATACCGCTTGAAAATCGGATGCCGGAATAAAAAGTTATGGAATTAGAGGTGCAGGGTTTTGGTCATTTTTCTGCAAACACGATTTTTTTGTAAATTTAGAAAGGGGTAACATCATTAAAAATTGCAGAAAATCGACCAGAAATTACAAACCAAGTTTTAAACGCAGTTTTTTAGAAAACTAAGCCTCGAGACATTTAAGATACTCCACTTCGAAATCGGATGCTTAAAAGAAAAGTTATAGAATTAAAACTGCAGGTTTTTTGTCACTTTTCTGCAAAGCTATTTTATCGGAAATTAATGGATTTATATCTGTAAAAAAAACAACTCACAATATTAAAACAAACTTTAAACGCAGATTTTTAGAGGTTTAAGACACAAGACTTTAAAGATATACCGCTTGAAAATCGGATGCCGGAATAAAAAGTTATGGAATTAGAGGTGCAGGGTTTTGGTCATTTTTCTGCAAACACGATTTTTTTGGAAATTTAGAAAGGGGTAACATCATTAAAAATTGCAGAAAATCGACCAGAAATTACAAACCAAGTTTTAAACGCAGTTTTTTAGAGAACTAAGCCTCGAGACATTTAAGATATACCACTTCGAAATCGAAATCTGCAAACACGATTTTTTTGGAAATTTAGAAAGGGGTAACATCATTAAAAATTGCAGAAAATCGACCAGAAATTACAAACCAAGTTTTAAACGCAGTTTTTTAGAAAACTAAGCCTCGAGACATTTAAGATACTCCACTTCGAAATCGGATGCTTAAAAGAAAAGTTATAGAATTAAAACTGCAAGTTTTTTGTCACTTTTCTGCAAAGCTATTTTATCGGAAATTAATGGATTTATATCTGTAAAAAGAACAACTCACAATATTAAAACAAACTTTAAACGCAGATTTTTAGAGGTTTAAGACACAAGACTTTAAAGATATACCGCTTGAAAATCGGATGCCGGAATAAAAAGTTATGGAATTAGAGGTGCAGGGTTTTGGTCATTTTTCTGCAAACACGATTTTTTTGGAAATTTAGAAAGGGGTAACATCATTAAAAATTGCAGAAAATCGACCAGAAATTACAAACCAAGTTTTAAACGCAGTTTTTTAGAGAACTAAGCCTCGAGACATTTAAGATATACCACTTCGAAATCGAAATCTGCAAACACGATTTTTTTGGAAATTTAGAAAGGGGTAACATCATTAAAAATTGCAGAAAATCGACCAGAAATTACAAACCAAGTTTTAAACGCAGTTTTTTAGAGAACTAAGCCTCGAGACATTTAAGATACTCCACTTCGAAATCGGATGCTTAAAAGAAAAGTTATAGAATTAAAACTGCAGGTTTTTTGTCACTTTTCTGCAAAGCTATTTTATCGGAAATTAATGGATTTATATCTGTAAAAAAAACAACTCACAATATTAAAACAAACTTTGAACGCAGATTTTTAGAGGCTCAACCCACAAGACTTTAAAGATATACCGCTTGAAAATCGGATGCCGGAATGAAAAGTTATGGAATTAGAGGTGCAGGGTTTTGGTCATTTTTCTGCAAACACGATTTTTTTTGGAAATTTAGAAAGGGGTAACATCATTAAAAATTGCAGAAAATCGACCAGAAATTACAAACCAAGTTTTAAACGCAGTTTTTTAGAGAACTAAGCCTCGAGACATTTAAGATACTCCACTTCGAAATCGGATGCTTAAAAGAAAAGTTATAGAATTAAAACTGCAGGTTTTTTGTCACTTTTCTGCAAAGCTATTTTATCGGAAATTAATGGATTTATATCTGTAAAAAAAACAACTCACAATATTAAAACAAACTTTAAACGCAGATTTTTAGAGGTTTAAGACACAAGACTTTAAAGATATACCGCTTGAAAATCGGATGCCGGAATAAAAAGTTATGGAATTAGAGGTGCAGGGTTTTGGTCATTTTTCTGCAAACACGATTTTTTTGGAAATTTAGAAAGGGGTAACATCATTAAAAATTGCAGAAAATCGACCAGAAATTACAAACCAAGTTTTAAACGCAGTTTTTTAGAGAACTAAGCCTCGAGACATTTAAGATATACCACTTCGAAATCGGATGCTTAAAAGAAAAGTTATAGAATTAAAACTGCAGGTTTTTTGTCACTTTTCTGCAAAGCTATTTTATCGGAAATTAATGGATTTATATCTGTAAAAAAAACAACTCACAATATTAAAACAAACTTTGAACGCAGATTTTTAGAGGCTCAACCCACAAGACTTTAAAGATATACCGCTTGAAAATCGGATGCCGGAATGAAAAGTTATGGAATTAGAGGTGCAGGGTTTTGGTCATTTTTCTGCAAACACGATTTTTTTGGAAATTTAGAAAGGGGTAACATCATTAAAAATTGCAGAAAATCGACCAGAAATTACAAACCAAGTTTTAAACGCAGTTTTTTAGAAAACTAAGCCTCGAGACATTTAAGATACTCCACTTCGAAATCGGATGCTTAAAAGAAAAGTTATAGAATTAAAACTGCAGGTTTTTTGTCACTTTTCTGCAAAGCTATTTTATCGGAAATTAATGGATTTATATCTGTTAAAAGAACAACTCACAATATTAAAACAAACTTTAAACGCAGATTTTTAGAGGTTTAAGACACAAGACTTTAAAGATATACCGCTTGAAAATCGGATGCCGGAATAAAAAGTTATGGAATTAGAGGTGCAGGGTTTTGGTCATTTTTCTGCAAACACGATTTTTTTGGAAATTTAGAAAGGGGTAACATCATTAAAAATTGCAGAAAATCGACCAGAAATTACAAACCAAGTTTTAAACGCAGTTTTTTAGAGAACTAAGCCTCGAGACATTTAAGATATACCACTTCGAAATCAAAATCTGCAAACACGATTTTTTTGGAAATTAAGAAAGGGGTAACATCATTAAAAATTGCAGAAAATCGACCAGAAATTACAAACCAAGTTTTAAACGCAGTTTTTTAGAAAACTAAGCCTCGAGACATTTAAGATACTCCACTTCGAAATCGGATGCTTAAAAGAAAAGTGATAGAATTAAAACTGCAGGTTTTTTGTCACTTTTCTGCAAAGCTATTTTATCGGAAATTAATGGATTTATATCTGTAAAAAGAACAACTCACAATATTAAAACAAACTTTAAGCGCAGATTTTTAGAGGTTTAAGACACAAGACTTTAAAGATATACCGCTTGAAAATCGGATGCCGGAATAAAAAGTTATGGAATTAGAGGTGCAGGGTTTTGGTCATTTTTCTGCAAACACGATTTTTTTGGAAATTTAGAAAGGGGTAACATCATTAAAAATTGCAGAAAATCGACCAGAAATTACAAACCAAGTTTTAAACGCAGTTTTTTAGAGAACTAAGCCTCGAGACATTTAAGATATACCACTTCGAAATCGGATGCTTAAAAGAAAAGTTATAGAATTAAAACTGCAGGTTTTTTGTCACTTTTCTGCAAAGCTATTTTATCGGAAATTAATGGATTTATATCTGTAAAAAAAACAACTCACAATATTAAAACAAACTTTGAACGCAGATTTTTAGAGGCTCAACCCACAAGACTTTAAAGATATACCGCTTGAAAATCGGATGCCGGAATGAAAAGTTATGGAATTAGAGGTGCAGGGTTTTGGTCATTTTTCTGCAAACACGATTTTTTTGGAAATTTAGAAAGGGGTAACATCATTAAAAATTGCAGAAAATCGACCAGAAATTACAAACCAAGTTTTAAACGCAGTTTTTTAGAAAACTAAGCCTTGAGACATTTAAGATACTCCACTTCGAAATCGGATGCTTAAAAGAAAAGTTATAGAATTAAAACTGCAGGTTTTTTGTCACTTTTCTGCAAAGCTATTTTATCGGAAATTAATGGATTTATATCTGTAAAAAAAACAACTCACAATATTAAAACAAACTTTAAACGCAGATTTTTAGAGGTTTAAGACACAAGACTTTAAAGATATACCGCTTGAAAATCGGATGCCGGAATAAAAAGTTATGGAATTAGAGGTGCAGGGTTTTGGTCATTTTTCTGCAAACACGATTTTTTTGGAAATTTAGAAAGGGGTAACATCATTAAAAATTGCAGAAAATCGACCAGAAATTACAAACCAAGTTTTAAACGCAGTTTTTTAGAGAACTAAGCCTCGAGACATTTAAGATATACCACTTCGAAATCGGATGCTTAAAAGAAAAGTTATAGAATTAAAACTGCAGGTTTTTTGTCACTTTTCTGCAAAGCTATTTTATCGGAAATTAATGGATTTATATCTGTAAAAAAAACAACTCACAATATTAAAACAAACTTTAAACGCAGATTTTTAGAGGTTTAAGACACAAGACTTTAAAGATATACCGCTTGAAAATCGGATGCCGGAATGAAAAGTTATGGAATTAGAGGTGCAGGGTTTTGGTCATTTTTCTGCAAACACGATTTTTTTGGAAATTTAGAAAGGGGTAACATCATTAAAAATTGCAGAAAATCGACCAGAAATTACAAACCAAGTTTTAAACGCAGTTTTTTAGAAAACTAAGCCTTGAGACATTTAAGATACTCCACTTCGAAATCGGATGCTTAAAAGAAAAGTTATAGAATTAAAACTGCAGGTTTTTTGTCACTTTTCTGCAAAGCTATTTTATCGGAAATTAATGGATTTATATCTGTAAAAAAAACAACTCACAATATTAAAACAAACTTTAAACGCAGATTTTTAGAGGTTTAAGACACAAGACTTTAAAGATATACCGCTTGAAAATCGGATGCCGGAATAAAAAGTTATGGAATTAGAGGTGCAGGGTTTTGGTCATTTTTCTGCAAACACGATTTTTTTGGAAATTTAGAAAGGGGTAACATCATTAAAAATTGCAGAAAATCGACCAGAAATTACAAACCAAGTTTTAAACGCAGTTTTTTAGAGAACTAAGCCTCGAGACATTTAAGATATACCACTTCGAAATCGGATGCTTAAAAGAAAAGTTATAGAATTAAAACTGCAGGTTTTTTGTCACTTTTCTGCAAAGCTATTTTATCGGAAATTAATGGATTTATATCTGTAAAAAAAACAACTCACAATATAAAAACAAACTTTGAACGCAGATTTTTAGAGGCTCAACCCACAAGACTTTAAAGATATACCGCTTGAAAATCGGATGCCGGAATGAAAAGTTATGGAATTAGAGGTGCAGGGTTTTGGTCATTTTTCTGCAAACACGATTTTTTTGGAAATTTAGAAAGGGGTAACATCATTAAAAATTGCAGAAAATCGACCAGAAATTACAAACCAAGTTTTAAACGCAGTTTTTTAGAAAACTAAGCCTCGAGACATTTAAGATACTCCACTTCGAAATCGGATGCTTAAAAGAAAAGTGATAGAATTAAAACTGCAGGTTTTTTGTCACTTTTCTGCAAAGGTATTTTATCGGAAATTAATGGATTTATATCTGTAAAAAGAACAACTCACAATATTAAAACAAACTTTAAGCGCAGATTTTTAGAGGTTTAAGACACAAGACTTTAAAGATATACCGCTCGAAAATCGGATGCCGGAATAAAAAGTTATGGAATTAGAGGTGCAGGGTTTTGGTCATTTTTCTGCAAACACGATTTTTTTGGAAATTTAGAAAGGGTAACATCATTAAAAATTGCAGAAAATCGACCAGAAATTACAAACCAAGTTTTAAACGCAGTTTTTTAGAGAACTAAGCCTCGAGACATTTAAGATATACCACTTCGAAATCGGATGCTTAAAAGAAAAGTTATAGAATTAAAACTGCAGGTTTTTTGTCACTTTTCTGCAAAGCTATTTTATCGGAAATTAATGGATTTATATCTGTAAAAAAAACAACTCACAATATAAAAACAAACTTTGAACGCAGATTTTTAGAGGCTCAACCCACAAGACTTTAAAGATATACCGCTTGAAAATCGGATGCCGGAATAAAAAGTTATGGAATTAGAGGTGCAGGGTTTTGGTCATTTTTCTGCAAACACGATTTTTTTGGAAATTTAGAAAGGGTAACATCATTAAAAATTGCAGAAAATCGACCAGAAATTACAAACCAAGTTTTAAACGCAGTTTTTTAGAAAACTAAGCCTCGAGACATTTAAGATACTCCACTTCGAAATCGGATGCTTAAAAGAAAAGTGATAGAATTAAAACTGCAGGTTTTTTGTCACTTTTCTGCAAAGCTATTTTATCGGAAATTAATGGATTTATATCTGTAAAAAGAACAACTCACAATATTAAAACAAACTTTAAGCGCAGATTTTTAGAGGTTTAAGACACAAGACTTTAAAGATATACCGCTTGAAAATCGGATGCCGGAATAAAAAGTTATGGAATTAGAGGTGCAGGGTTTTGGTCATTTTTCTGCAAACACGATTTTTTTGGAAATTTAGAAAGGGTAACATCATTAAAAATTGCAGAAAATCGACCAGAAATTACAAACCAAGTTTTAAACGCAGTTTTTTAGAAAACTAAGCCTCGAGACATTTAAGATACTCCACTTCGAAATCGGATGCTTAAAAGAAAAGTTATAGAATTAAAACTGCAGGTTTTTTGTCACTTTTCTGCAAAGCTATTTTATCGGAAATTAATGGATTTATATCTGTTAAAAGAACAACTCACAATATTAAAACAAACTTTAAGCGCAGATTTTTAGAGGTTTAAGACACAAGACTTTAAAGATATACCGCTTGAAAATCGGATGCCGGAATAAAAAGTTATGGAATTAGAGGTGCAGGGTTTTGGTCATTTTTCTGCAAACACGATTTTTTTGGAAATTTAGAAAGGGGTAACATCATTAAAAATTGCAGAAAATCGACCAGAAATTACAAACCAAGTTTTAAACGCAGTTTTTTAGAGAACTAAGCCTCGAGACATTTAAGATATACCACTTCGAAATCGGATGCTTAAAAGAAAAGTTATAGAATTAAAACTGCAGGTTTTTTGTCACTTTTCTGCAAAGCTATTTTATCGGAAATTAATGGATTTATATCTGTAAAAAAAACAACTCACAATATTAAAACAAACTTTGAACGCAGATTTTTAGAGGCTCAACCCACAAGACTTTAAAGATATACCGCTTGAAAATCGGATGCCGGAATGAAAAGTTATGGAATTAGAGGTGCAGGGTTTTGGTCATTTTTCTGCAAACACGATTTTTTTGGAAATTTAGAAAGGGGTAACATCATTAAAAATTGCAGAAAATCGACCAGAAATTACAAACCAAGTTTTAAACGCAGTTTTTTAGAAAACTAAGCCTTGAGACATTTAAGATACTCCACTTCGAAATCGGATGCTTAAAAGAAAAGTTATAGAATTAAAACTGCAGGTTTTTTGTCACTTTTCTGCAAAGCTATTTTATCGGAAATTAATGGATTTATATCTGTTAAAAGAACAACTCACAATATTAAAACAAACTTTAAACGCAGATTTTTAGAGGTTTAAGACACAAGACTTTAAAGATATACCGCTTGAAAATCGGATGCCGGAATAAAAAGTTATGGAATTAGAGGTGCAGGGTTTTGGTCATTTTTCTGCAAACACGATTTTTTTGGAAATTTAGAAAGGGGTAACATCATTAAAAATTGCAGAAAATCGACCAGAAATTACAAACCAAGTTTTAAACGCAGTTTTTTAGAAAACTAAGCCTCGAGACATTTAAGATATACCACTTCGAAATCGGATGCTTAAAAGAAAAGTTATAGAATTAAAACTGCAGGTTTTTTGTCACTTTTCTGCAAAGCTATTTTATCGGAAATTAATGGATTTATATCTGTAAAAAAAACAACTCACAATATTAAAACAAACTTTGAACGCAGATTTTTAGAGGCTCAACCCACAAGACTTTTAAGATATACCGCTCGAAAATCGGATGCCGGAATGAAAAGTTATGGAATTAGAGGTGCAGGGTTTTGGTCATTTTTCTGCAAACACGATTTTTTTGGAAATTTAGAAAGGGGTAACATCATTAAAAATTGCAGAAAATCGACCAGAAATTACAAACCAAGTTTTAAACGCAGTTTTTTAGAAAACTAAGCCTCGAGACATTTAAGATACTCCACGTCGAAATCGGATGCTTAAAAGAAAAGTTATAGAATTAAAACTGCAGGTTTTTTGTCACTTTTCTGCAAAGCTATTTTATCGGAAATTAATGGATTTATATCTGTAAAAAGAACAACTCACAATATTAAAACAAACTTTAAACGCAGATTTTTAGAGGTTTAAGACACAAGACTTAAAGATATACCGCTTGAAAATCGGATGCCGGAATAAAAAGTTATGAAATTAGAGGTGCAGGGTTTTGGTCATTTTTCTGCAAACACGATTTTTTTGGAAATTTAGAAAGGGGTAACATCATTAAAAATTGCAGAAAATCGACCAGAAATTACAAACCAAGTTTTAAACGCAGTTTTTTAGAAAACTAAGCCTCGAGACATTTAAGATACTCCACTTCGAAATCGGATGCTTAAAAGAAAAGTTATAGAATTAAAACTGCAGGTTTTTTGTCACTTTTCTGCAAAGCTATTTTATCGGAAATTAATGGATTTATATCTGTTAAAAGAACAACTCACAATATTAAAACAAACTTTAAACGCAGATTTTTAGAGGTTTAAGACACAAGACTTTAAAGATATACCGCTTGAGAATCGGATGCCGGAATAAAAAGTTATGGAATTAGAGGTGCAGGGTTTTGGTCATTTTTCTGCAAACACGATTTTTTTGGAAATTTAGAAAGGGGTAACATCATTAAAAATTGCAGAAAATCGACCAGAAATTACAAACCAAGTTTTAAACGCAGTTTTTTAGAAAACTAAGCCTCGAGACATTTAAGATACTCCACGTCGAAATCGGATGCTTAAAAGAAAAGTTATAGAATTAAAACTGCAGGTTTTTTGTCACTTTTCTGCAAAGCTATTTTATCGGAAATTAATGGATTTATATCTGTAAAAAGAACAACTCACAATATTAAAACAAACTTTAAACGCAGATTTTTAGAGGTTTAAGACACAAGACTTTAAAGATATACCGCTTGAAAATCGGATGCCGGAATGAAAAGTTATGGAATTAGAGGTGCAGGGTTTTGGTCATTTTTCTGCAAACACGATTTTTTTGGAAATTTAGAAAGGGGTAACATCATTAAAAATTGCAGAAAATCGACCAGAAATTACAAACCAAGTTTTAAACGCAGTTTTTTAGAGAACTAAGCCTCGAGACATTAAAGATACACCACTTCGAAATCGGATGCTTAAAAGAAAAGTTATAGAATTAAAACTGCAGGTTTTCTGTCACTTATCTGCAAAGCTATTTTATCGGACATTAATGGATTTATATCTGTTAAAAGAACAACTCACAATATTAAAACAAACTTTAAACGCAGATTTTTAGAGGTTTAAGACACAAGACTTTAAAGATATACCGCTTGAAAATCGGATGCCGGAATAAAAAGTTATGGAATTAGAGGTGCAGGGTTTTGGTCATTTTTCTGCAAACACGATTTTTTTGGAAATTTAGAAAGGGGTAACATCATTAAAAATTGCAGAAAATCGACCAGAAATTACAAACCAAGTTTTAAACGCAGTTTTTTAGAAAACTAAGCCTCGAGACATTTAAGATACTCCACTTCGAAATCGGATGCTTAAAAGAAAAGTTATAGAATTAAAACTGCAGGTTTTTTGTCACTTTTCTGCAAAGCTTTTTTATCGGAAATTAATGGATTTATATCTGTAAAAAAAACAACTCACAATATTAAAACAAACTTTAAACGCAGATTTTTAGAGGCTCAACCCACAAGACTTTAAAGATATACCGCTTGAAAATCGGATGCCGGAATAAAAAGTTATGGAATTAGAGGTGCAGGGTTTTGGTCATTTTTCTGCAAACACGATTTTTTTGGAAATTTAGAAAGGGGTAACATCATTAAAAATTGCAGAAAATCGACCAGAAATTACAAACCAAGTTTTAAACGCAGTTTTTTAGAAAACTAAGCCTCGAGACATTTAAGATACTCCACTTCGAAATCGGATGCTTAAAAGAAAAGTTATAGAATTAAAACTGCAGGTTTTTTGTCACTTTTCTGCAAAGCTATTTTATCGGAAATTAATGGATTTATTTCTGTTAAAAGAACAACTCACAATATTAAAACAAACTTTAAACGCAGATTTTTAGAGGTTTAAGACACAAGACTTTAAAGATATACCGCTTGAAAATCGGATGCCGGAATAAAAAGTTATGGAATTAGAGGTGCAGGGTTTTGGTCATTTTTCTGCAAACACGATTTTTTTGGAAATTTAGAAAGGGGTAACATCATTAAAAATTGCAGAAAATCGACCAGAAATTACAAACCAAGTTTTAAACGCAGTTTTTTAGAAAACTAAGCCTCGAGACATTTAAGATATACCACTTCGAAATCGGATGCTTAAAAGAAAAGTTATAGAATTAAAACTGCAGGTTTTTTGTCACTTTTCTGCAAAGCTATTTTATCGGAAATTAATGGATTTATATCTGTAAAAAAAACAACTCACAATATTAAAACAAACTTTGAACGCAGATTTTTAGAGGCTCAACCCACAAGACTTTTAAGATATACCGCTCGAAAATCGGATGCCGGAATGAAAAGTTATGGAATTAGAGGTGCAGGGTTTTGGTCATTTTTCTGCAAACACGATTTTTTTGGAAATTTAGAAAGGGGTAACATCATTAAAAATTGCAGAAAATCGACCAGAAATTACAAACCAAGTTTTAAACGCAGTTTTTTAGAAAACTAAGCCTCGAGACATTTAAGATACTCCACGTCGAAATCGGATGCTTAAAAGAAAAGTTATAGAATTAAAACTGCAGGTTTTTTGTCACTTTTCTGCAAAGCTATTTTATCGGAAATTAATGGATTTATATCTGTAAAAAGAACAACTCACAATATTAAAACAAACTTTAAACGCAGATTTTTAGAGGTTTAAGACACAAGACTTAAAGATATACCGCTTGAAAATCGGATGCCGGAATAAAAAGTTATGAAATTAGAGGTGCAGGGTTTTGGTCATTTTTCTGCAAACACGATTTTTTTGGAAATTTAGAAAGGGGTAACATCATTAAAAATTGCAGAAAATCGACCAGAAATTACAAACCAAGTTTTAAACGCAGTTTTTAGAAAACTAAGCCTCGAGACATTTAAGATACTCCACTTCGAAATCGGATGCTTAAAAGAAAAGTTATAGAATTAAAACTGCAGGTTTTTTGTCACTTTTCTGCAAAGCTATTTTATCGGAAATTAATGGATTTATATCTGTTAAAAGAACAACTAACAATATTAAAACAAACTTTAAACGCAGATTTTTAGAGGTTTAAGACACAAGACTTTAAAGATATACCGCTTGAGAATCGGATGCCGGAATAAAAAGTTATGGAATTAGAGGTGCAGGGTTTTGGTCATTTTTCTGCAAACACGATTTTTTTGGAAATTTAGAAAGGGGTAACATCATTAAAAATTGCAGAAAATCGACCAGAAATTACAAACCAAGTTTTAAACGCAGTTTTTTAGAAAACTAAGCCTCGAGACATTTAAGATACTCCACGTCGAAATCGGATGCTTAAAAGAAAAGTTATAGAATTAAAACTGCAGGTTTTTTGTCACTTTTCTGCAAAGCTATTTTATCGGAAATTAATGGATTTATATCTGTAAAAAGAACAACTCACAATATTAAAACAAACTTTAAACGCAGATTTTTAGAGGTTTAAGACACAAGACTTTAAAGATATACCGCTTGAAAATCGGATGCCGGAATGAAAAGTTATGGAATTAGAGGTGCAGGGTTTTGGTCATTTTTCTGCAAACACGATTTTTTTGGAAATTTAGAAAGGGGTAACATCATTAAAAATTGCAGAAAATCGACCAGAAATTACAAACCAAGTTTTAAACGCAGTTTTTAGAGAACTAAGCCTCGAGACATTAAAGATACACCACTTCGAAATCGGATGCTTAAAAGAAAAGTTATAGAATTAAAACTGCAGGTTTTCTGTCACTTATATGCAAAGCTATTTTATCGGACATTAATGGATTTATATCTGTTAAAAGAACAACTCACAATATTAAAACAAACTTTAAACGCAGATTTTTAGAGGTTTAAGACACAAGACTTTAAAGATATACCGCTTGAAAATCGGATGCCGGAATAAAAAGTTATGGAATTAGAGGTGCAGGGTTTTGGTCATTTTTCTGCAAACACGATTTTTTTGGAAATTTAGAAAGGGGTAACATCATTAAAAATTGCAGAAAATCGACCAGAAATTACAAACCAAGTTTTAAACGCAGTTTTTTAGAGAACTAAGCCTCGAGACATTTAAGATACTCCACTTCGAAATCGGATGCTTAAAAGAAAAGTTATAGAATTAAAACTGCAGGTTTTTTGTCACTTTTCTGCAAAGCTATTTTATCGGAAATTAATGGATTTATATATCTGTAAAAAAAAACAACTCACAATATTAAAACAAACTTTAAACGCAGATTTTTAGAGGCTTAAGACACAAGACTTTAAAGATATACCGCTTGAAAATCGGATGCCGGAATAAAAAGTTATGGAATTAGAGGTGCAGGGTTTTGGTCATTTTTCTGCAAACACGATTTTTTTGGAAATTTAGAAAGGGGTAACATCATTAAAAATTGCAGAAAATCGACCAGAAATTACAAACCAAGTTTTAAACGCAGTTTTTTAGAGAACTAAGCCTCGAGACATTTAAGATACTCCACTTCGAAATCGGATGCTTAAAAGAAAAGTTATAGAATTAAAACTGCAGGTTTTTTGTCACTTTTCTGCAAAGCTATTTTATCGGAAATTAATGGATTTATATATCTGTAAAAAAAAACAACTCACAATATTAAAACAAACTTTAAACGCAGATTTTTAGAGGCTTAAGACACAAGACTTTAAAGATATACCGCTTGAAAATCGGATGCCGGAATAAAAAGTTATGGAATTAGAGGTGCAGGGTTTTGGTCATTTTTCTGCAAACAGGATTTTTTTGGAAATTTAGAAAGGGGTAACATCATTAAAAATTGCAGAAAATCGACCAGAAATTACAAACCAAGTTTTAAACGCAGTTTTTTAGAGAACTAAGCCTCGAGACATTAAAGATACACCACTTCGAAATCGGATGCTTAAAAGAAAAGTTATAGAATTAAAACTGCAGGTTTTTTGTCACTTATCTGCAAAGCTATTTTATCGGACATTAATGGATTTATATCTGTAAAAAAAAACAACTCACAATATTAAAACAAACTTTAAATTTGGTCATTTTTCTGCAAACACGATTTTTTTGGAAATTTAGAAAGGGGTAACATCATTAAAAATTGCAGAAAATCGACCAGAAATTACAAACCCAGTTTTAAACGCAGTTTTTTAGAAAACTAAGCCTCGAGACATTTAAGATACTCCACTTCGAAATCGGATGCTTAAAAGAAAAGTTATAGAATTAAAACTGCAGGTTTTTTGTCACTTTTCTGCAAAGCTATTTTATCGGAAATTAATGGATTTATATCTGTAAAAAAAACAACTCACAATATTAAAACAAACTTTGAACGCAGATTTTTAGAGGCTCAACCCACAAGACTTTAAAGATATACCGCTTGAAAATCGGATGCCGGAATGAAAAGTTATGGAATTAGAGGTGCAGGGTTTTGGTCATTTTTCTGCAAACACGATTTTTTTGGAAATTTAGAAAGGGGTAACATCATTAAAAATTGCAGAAAATCGACCAGAAATTACAAACCCAGTTTTAAACGCAGTTTTTTAGAAAACTAAGCCTCGAGACATTTAAGATACTCCACTTCGAAATCGGATGCTTAAAAGAAAAGTTATAGAATTAAAACTGCAGGTTTTTTGTCACTTTTCTGCAAAGCTATTTTATCGGAAATTAATGGATTTATATCTGTTAAAAGAACAACTCACAATATTAAAACAAACTTTAAACGCAGATTTTTAGAGGTTTAAGACACAAGACTTTAAAGATATACCGCTTGAAAATCGGATGCCGGAATAAAAAGTTATGGAATTAGAGGTGCAGGGTTTTGGTCATTTTTCTGCAAACACGATTTTTTTGGAAATTTAGAAAGGGGTAACATCATTAAAAATTGCAGAAAATCGACCAGAAATTACAAACCAAGTTTTAAACGCAGTTTTTTAGAGAACTAAGCCTCGAGACATTAAAGATACACCACTTCGAAATCGGATGCTTAAAAGAAAAGTTATAGAATTAAAACTGCAGGTTTTTTGTCACTTATCTGCAAAGCTATTTTATCGGACATTAATGGATTTATATCTGTAAAAAAAACAACTCACAATATTAAAACAAACTTTAAACGCAGATTTTTAGAGGCTCAACCCACAAGACTTTAAAGATATACCGCTTGAAAATCGGATGCCGGAATAAAAAGTTATGGAATTAGAGGTGCAGGGTTTTGGTCATTTTTCTGCAAACACGATTTTTTTGGAAATTTAGAATGGGGTAACATCATTAAAAATTGCAGAAAATCGACCAGAAATTACAAACCAAGTTTTAAACGCAGTTTTTTAGAGAACTAAGCCTCGAGACATTTAAGATACTCCACTTCGAAATCGGATGCTTAAAAGAAAAGTTATAGAATTAAAACTGCAGGTTTTTTGTCACTTTTCTGCAAAGCTATTTTATCGGAAATTAATGGATTTATATCTGTAAAAAGAACAACTCACAATATTAAAACAAACTTTGAACGCAGATTTTTAGAGGTTTAAGACACAAGACTTTAAAGATATACCGCTTGAAAATCGGATGCCGGAATGAAAAGTTATTGAATTAGAGGTGCAGGGTTTAGGTAATTTTTCTGCAAACACGATTTTTTTGGAAATTTAGAAAGGGGTAACATCATTAAAAATTGCAGAAAATCAACCAGAAATTACAAACCAAGTTTTAAACGCAGTTTTTTGGAAAACTAAGCCTCGAGCCATTTAAGATATACCACTTCGAAATCGGATGCTTAAAAGAAAAGTTATAGAATTAAAACTGCAGGTTTTTTGTCACTTTTCTGCAAAGCTATTTTATCGGAAATTAATGGATTTATATCTGTAAAAAAAACAACTCACAATATTAAAACAAACTTTAAACGCAGATTTTTAGAGGCTCAACCCACAAGACTTTAAAGATATACCGCTTGAAAATCGGATGCCGGAATAAAAAGTTATGGAATTAGAGGTGCAGGGTTTTGGTCATTTTTCTGCAAACACGGTTTTTTTTTTGGAAATTTAGAAAGGGGTAACATCATTAAAAATTGCAGAAAATCGAGCAGAAATTACAAACCAAGTTTTAAACGCAGTTTTTTAGAAAACTAAGCCTCGAGACATTTAAGATACTCCACTTCGAAATCGGATGCTTAAAAGAAAAGTTATAGAATTAAAACTGCAGGTTTTTTGTCACTTTTCTGCAAAGCTATTTTATCGGAAATTAATGGATTTATATCTGTAAAAAAAACAACTCACAATATTAAAACAAACTTTAAACGCAGATTTTTAGAGGCTCAACCCACAAGACTTTAAAGATATACCGCTTGAAAATCGGATGCCGGAATGAAAAGTTATTGAATTAGAGGTGCAGGGTTTAGGTAATTTTTCTGCAAACACGATTTTTTTGGAAATTTAGAAAGGGGTAACATCATTAAAAATTGCAGAAAATCGACCAGAAATTACAAACCAAGTTTTAAACGCAGTTTTTAGAAAACTAAGCCTCGAGCCATTTAAGATATACCACTTCGAAATCGGATGCTTAAAAGAAAAGTTATAGAATTAAAACTGCAGGTTTTTTGTCACTTTTCTGCAAAGCTATTTTATCGGAAATTAATGGATTTATATCTGTAAAAAAAACAACTCACAATATTAAAACAAACTTTAAACGCAGATTTTTAGAGGCTCAACCCACAAGACTTTAAAGATATACCGCTTGAAAATCGGATGCCGGAATGAAAAGTTATTGAATTAGAGGTGCAGGGTTTAGGTAATTTTTCTGCAAACACGATTTTTTTGGAAATTTAGAAAGGGGTAACATCATTAAAAATTGCAGAAAATCGACCAGAAATTACAAACCAAGTTTTAAACGCAGTTTTTTAGAAAACTAAGCCTCGAGCCATTTAAGATATACCACTTCGAAATCGGATGCTTAAAAGAAAAGTTATAGAATTAAAACTGCAGGTTTTTTGTCACTTTTCTGCAAAGCTATTTTATCGGAAATTAATGGATTTATATCCGTAAAAAAAACAACTCACAATATTAAAACAAACTTTAAACTCAGATTTTTAGAGGCTCAACCCACAAGACTTTAAAGATATACCGCTTGAAAATCGGATGCCGGAATAAAAAGTTATGGAATTAGAGGTGCAGGGTTTTGGTAATTTTTCTGCAAACACGGTTTTTTTGGAAATTTGGAAAGGGGTAACATCATTAAAAATTGCAGAAAATCGACCAGAAATAACAAACCAAGTTTTAAACGCAGTTTTTTAGAAATCTAAGCCTCGAGACATTTAAGATATACCACTTCGAATTCGGATGCTTAAAAGAAAAGTTATAGAATTAAAACTGCAGGTTTTTTTGTCACTTTTCTGCAAAGCTATTTTATCGGAAATTAATGGATTTATATCTGTAAAAAAAACAACTCACAATATTAAAACAAACTTTAAACGCAGATTTTTAGAGGCTCAACCCACAAGACTTTAAAGATATACCGCTTGAAAATCGGATGCCGGAATGAAAAGTTATTGAATTAGAGGTGCAGGGTTTAGGTAATTTTTCTGCAAACACGATTTTTTTGGAAATTTAGAAAGGGGTAACATCATTAAAAATTGCAGAAAATCGACCAGAAATTACAAACCAAGTTTTAAACGCAGTTTTTAGAAAACTAAGCCTCGAGCCATTTAAGATATACCACTTCGAAATCGGATGCTTAAAAGAAAAGTTATAGAATTAAAACTGCAGGTTTTTTGTCACTTTTCTGCAAAGCTATTTTATCGGAAATTAATGGATTTATATCTGTAAAAAAAACAACTCACAATATTAAAACAAACTTTAAACGCAGATTTTTAGAGGCTCAACCCACAAGACTTTAAAGATATACCGCTTGAAAATCGGATGCCGGAATGAAAAGTTATTGAATTAGAGGTGCAGGGTTTAGGTAATTTTTCTGCAAACACGATTTTTTTGGAAATTTAGAAAGGGGTAACATCATTAAAAATTGCAGAAAATCGACCAGAAATTACAAACCAAGTTTTAAACGCAGTTTTTTAGAAAACTAAGCCTCGAGCCATTTAAGATATACCACTTCGAAATCGGATGCTTAAAAGAAAAGTTATAGAATTAAAACTGCAGGTTTTTTGTCACTTTTCTGCAAAGCTATTTTATCGGAAATTAATGGATTTATATCTGTAAAAAAAACAACTCACAATATTAAAACAAACTTTAAACGCAGATTTTTAGAGGCTCAACCCACAAAACTTTAAAGATATACCGCTTGAAAATCGGATGCCGGAATGAAAAGTTATTGAATTAGA
Source organism: Drosophila elegans (assembly GCF_018152505.1). Lineage (NCBI taxonomy): Eukaryota > Metazoa > Arthropoda > Insecta > Diptera > Drosophilidae > Drosophila > Drosophila elegans. The sequence continues at coordinate 21,065,697 of NW_024546167.1, read as the reverse complement.
GGTGCAGGGTTTAGGTAATTTTTCTGCAAACACGATTTTTTTGGAAATTTAGAAAGGGGTAACATCATTAAAAATTGCAGAAAATCGACCAGAAATTACAAACCAAGTTTTAAACGCAGTTTTTTAGAAAACTAAGCCTCGAGCCATTTAAGATATACCACTTCGAAATCGGATGCTTAAAAGAAAAGTTATAGAATTAAAACTGCAGGTTTTTTGTCACTTTTCTGCAAAGCTATTTTATCGGAAATTAATGGATTTATATCTGTAAAAAAAACAACTCACAATATTAAAACAAACTTTAAACGCAGATTTTTAGAGGCTCGACCCACAAGACTTTAAAGATATACCGCTTGAAAATCGGATGCCGGAATGAAAAGTTATTGAATTAGAGGTGCAGGGTTTAGGTAATTTTTCTGCAAACACGATTTTTTTGGAAATTTAGAAAGGGGTAACATCATTAAAAATTGCAGAAAATCGACCAGAAATTACAAACCAAGTTTTAAACGCAGTTTTTTAGAAAACTAAGCCTCGAGCCATTTAAGATATACCACTTCGAAATCGGATGCTTAAAAGAAAAGTTATAGAATTAAAACTGCAGGTTTTTTGTCACTTTTCTGCAAAGCTATTTTATCGGAAATTAATGGATTTATATCTGTAAAAAAAAACAACTCACAATATTAAAACAAACTTTAAACGCAGATTTTTAGAGGCTCGACCCACAAGACTTTAAAGATATACCGCTTGAAAATCGGACGCCGGAATAAAAAGTTATGGAATTAGAGGTGCAGGGTCTTGGTAATTTTTCTGCAAACACGGTTTTTTTGGAAATTTAGAAAGGGGTAACATCATTAAAAATTGCAGAAAATCGACCAGAAATTACAAACCAAGTTTTAAACGCAGTTTTTTAGAAAACTAAGCCTCGAGCCATTTAAGATATACCACTTCGAAATCGGATGCTTAAAAGAAAAGTTATAGAATTAAAACTGCAGGTTTTTTGTCACTTTTCTGCAAAGCTATTTTATCGGAAATTAATGGATTTATATCTGTAAAAAAAAACAACTCACAATATTAAAACAAACTTTAAACGCAGATTTTTAGAGGCTCGACCCACAAGACTTTAAAGATATACCGCTTGAAAATCGGACGCCGGAATAAAAAGTTATGGAATTAGAGGTGCAGGGTCTTGGTAATTTTTCTGCAAACACGGTTTTTTTGGAAATTTAGAAAGGGGTAACATCATTAAAAATTGCAGAAAATCGACCAGAAATAACAAACCAAGTTTTAAACGCAGTTTTTTAGAAATCTAAGCCTCGAGACATTTAAGATATACCACTTCGAATTCGGATGCTTAAAAGAAAAGTTATAGAATTAAAACTGCAGGTTTTTTGTCACTTTTCTGCAAAGCTATTTTATCGGAAATTAATGGATTTATATCTGTAAAAAAAACAACTCACAATATTAAAACAAACTTTAAACTCAGATTTTTAGAGGCTCAACCCACAAGACTTTAAAGATATACCGCTTGAAAATCGGATGCCGGAATAAAAAGTTATGGAATTAGAGGTGCAAGGTTTTGGTAATTTTTCTGCAAACACGGTTTTTTTGGAAATTTGGAAAGGGGTAACATCATTAAAAATTGCAGAAAATCGACCAGAAATAACAAACCAAGTTTTAAACGCAGTTTTTAGAAATCTAAGCCTCGAGACATTTAAGATATACCACTTCGAATTCGGATGCTTAAAAGAAAAGTTATAGAATTAAAACTGCAGGTTTTTTGTCACTTTTCTGCAAAGCTATTTTATCGGAAATTAATGGATTTATATCTGTAAAAAAAACAACTCACAATATTAAAACAAACTTTAAACTCAGATTTTTAGAGGCTCAACCCACAAGACTTTAAAGATATACCGCTTGAAAATCGGATGCCGGAATAAAAAGTTATGGAATTAGAGGTGCAGGGTTTTGGTAATTTTTCTGCAAACACGGTTTTTTTGGAAATTTGGAAAGGGGTAACATCATTAAAAATTGCAGAAAATCGACCAGAAATTACAAACCAAGTTTTAAACGCAGTTTTTTAGAAATCTAAGCCTCGAGACATTTAAGATATACCACTTCGAATTCGGATGCTTAAAAGAAAAGTTATAGAATTAAAACTGCAGGTTTTTTGTCACTTTTCTGCAAAGCTTTTTTATCGGAAATTAATGGATTTATATCTGTAAAAAAAACAACTCACAATATTAAAACAAACTTTAAACGCAGATTTTTAGAGGCTCAACCCACAAGACTTTAAAGATATACCGCTTGAAAATCGGATGCCGAAATAAAAAGTTATGGAATTAGAGGTGCAGGGTTTTGGTAATTTTTCTGCAAACACGGTTTTTTTGGAAATTTAGAAAGGGGTAACATCATTAAAAATTGCAGAAAATCGACCAGAAATAACAAACCAAGTTTTAAACGCAGTTTTTTAGAAATCTAAGCCTCGAGACATTTAAGATATACCACTTCGAATTCGGATGCTTAAAAGAAAAGTTATAGAATTAAAACTGCAGGTTTTTTGTCACTTTTCTGCAAAGCTATTTTATCGGAAATTAATGGATTTATATCTGTAAAAAAAACAACTCACAATATTAAAACAAACTTTAAACTCAGATTTTTAGAGGCTCAACCCACAAGACTTTAAAGATATACCGCTTGAAAATCGGATGCCGGAATAAAAAGTTATGGAATTAGAGGTGCAGGGTTTTGGTAATTTTTCTGCAAACACGGTTTTTTTGGAAATTTGGAAAGGGGTAACATCATTAAAAATTGCAGAAAATCGACCAGAAATTACAAACCAAGTTTTAAACGCAGTTTTTTAGAAATCTAAGCCTCGAGACATTTAAGATATACCACTTCGAATTCGGATGCTTAAAAGAAAAGTTATAGAATTAAAACTGCAGGTTTTTTGTCACTTTTCTGCAAAGCTTTTTTATCGGAAATTAATGGATTTATATCTGTAAAAAAAACAACTCACAATATTAAAACAAACTTTAAACGCAGATTTTTAGAGGCTCAACCCACAAGACTTTAAAGATATACCGCTTGAAAATCGGATGCCGAAATAAAAAGTTATGGAATTAGAGGTGCAGGGTTTTGGTAATTTTTCTGCAAACACGGTTTTTTTGGAAATTTAGAAAGGGGTAACATCATTAAAAATTGCAGAAAATCGACCAGAAATAACAAACCAAGTTTTAAACGCAGTTTCTTAGAAATCTAAGCCTCGAGACATTTAAGATATACCACTTCGAATTCGGATGCTTAAAAGAAAAGTTATAGAATTAAAACTGCAGGTTTTTTGTCACTTTTCTGCAAAGCTTTTTTATCGGAAATTAATGGATTTATATCTGTAAAAAAAAACAACTCACAATATTAAAACAAACTTTAAACGCAGATTTTTAGAGGCTCAACCCACAAGACTTTAAAGATATACCGCTTGAAAATCGGATGCCGAAATAAAAAGTTATGGAATTAGAGGTGCAGGGTTTTGGTAATTTTTCTGCAAACACGGTTTTTTTGGAAATTTAGAAAGGGGTAACATCATTAAAAATTGCAGAAAATCGACCAGAAATAACAAACCAAGTTTTAAACGCAGTTTCTTAGAAATCTAAGCCTCGAGACATTTAAGATATACCACTTCGAATTCGGATGCTTAAAAGAAAAGTTATAGAATTAAAACTGCAGGTTTTTTGTCACTTTTCTGCAAAGCTATTTTATCGGAAATTAATGGATTTATATCTGTAAAAAAAACAACTCACAATATTAAAACAAACTTTAAACTCAGATTTTTAGAGGCTCAACCCACAAGACTTTAAAGATATACCGCTTGAAAATCGGATGCCGGAATAAAAAGTTATGGAATTAGAGGTGCAGGGTTTTGGTCATTTTTCTGCAAACACGGTTTTTTTGGAAATTTAGAAAGGGGTAAACATCATTAAAAATTGCAGAAAATCGACCAGAAATTACAAACCAAGTTTTAAACGCAGTTTTTTAGAAAACTAAGCCTCGAGACATTTAAGATATACCACTTCGAAATCGGATGCTTAAAAGAAAAGTTATAGAATTAAAACTGCAGGTTTTTTGTCACTTTTCTGCAAAGCTATTTTATCGGAAATTAATGGATTTATATCTGTAAAAAAAACAACTCACAATATTAAAACAAACTTTAAACTCAGATTTTTAGAGGCTCAACCCACAAGACTTTAAAGATATACCGCTTGAAAATCGGATGCCGGAATAAAAAGTTATGGAATTAGAGGTGCAGGGTTTTGGTAATTTTTCTGCAAACAAGGTTTTTTTGGAAATTTAGAAAGGGGTAACATCATTAAAAATTGCAGAAAATCGACCAGAAATAACAAACCAAGTTTTAAACGCAGTTTTTTAGAAATCTAAGCCTCGAGACATTTAAGATATACCACTTCGAATTCGGATGCTTAAAAGAAAAGTTATAGAATTAAAACTGCAGGTTTTTTGTCACTTTTCTGCAAAGCTATTTTATCGGAAATTAATGGATTTATATCTGTAAAAAAAACAACTCACAATATTCAAACAAACTTTAAACTCAGATTTTTAGAGGCTCAACCCACAAGACTTTAAAGGTATACCGCTTGAAAATCGGATACCGGAATAAAAAGTTATGGAATTAGAGGTGCAGGGTTTTGGTAATTTTTCTGCAAACACGGTTTTTTTGGAAATTTAGAAAGGGGTCGACCAGAAATAACAAACCAAGTTTTAAACGCAGTTTTTTAGAAATCTAAGCCTCGAGACATTTAAGATATACCACTTCGAATTCGGATGCTTAAAAGAAAAGTTATAGAATTAAAACTGCAGGTTTTTTGTCACTTTTCTGCAAAGCTATTTTATCGGAAATTAATGGATTTATATCCGTAAAAAAAACAACTCACAATATTAAAACAAACTTTAAACGCAGATTTTTAGAGGCTCAACCCACAAGACTTTAAAGATATACCGCTTGAAAATCGGATGCCGAAATAAAAAGGTATGGAATTAGAGGTGCAGGGTTTTGGTAATTTTTCTGCAAACACGGTTTTTTTGGAAATTTAGAAAGGGGTAACATCATTAAAAATTGCAGAAAATCGACCAAAAATAACAAACCAAGTTTTAAACGCAGTTTTTTAGAAATCTAAGCCTCGAGACATTTAAGATATACCACTTCGAATTCGGATGCTTAAAAGAAAAGTTATAGAATTAAAACTGCAGGTTTTTTGTCACTTTTCTGCAAAGCTATTTTATCGGAAATTAATGGATTTATATCCGTAAAAAAAACAACTCACAATATTAAAACAAACTTTAAACGCAGATTTTTAGAGGCTCAACCCACAAGACTTTAAAGATATACCGCTTGAAAATCGGATGCCGAAATAAAAAGTTATGGAATTAGAGGTGCAGGGTTTTGGTAATTTTTCTGCAAACACGGTTTTTTTGGAAATTTAGAAAGGGGTAACATCATTAAAAATTGCAGAAAATCGACCAGAAATAACAAACCAAGTTTTAAACGCAGTTTTTTAGAAATCTAAGCCTCGAGACATTTAAGATATACCACTTCGAATTCGGATGCTTAAAAGAAAAGTTATAGAATTAAAACTGCAGGTTTTTTGTCACTTTTCTGCAAAGCTATTTTATCGGAAATTAATGGATTTATATCTGTAAAAAAAACAACTCACAATATTAAAACAAACTTTAAACTCAGATTTTTAGAGGCTCAACCCACAAGACTTTAAAGATATACCGCTTGAAAATCGGATGCCGGAATAAAAAGTTATGGAATTAGAGGTGCAGGGTTTTGGTAATTTTTCTGCAAACACGGTTTTTTTGGAAATTTGGAAAGGGGTAACATCATTAAAAATTGCAGAAAATCGACCAGAAATTACAAACCAAGTTTTAAACGCAGTTTTTTAGAAAACTAAGCCTCGAGACATTTAAGATATACCACTTCGAAATCGGATGCTTAAAAGAAAAGTTATAGAATTAAAACTGCAGGTTTTTTGTCACTTTTCTGCAAAGCTTTTTTATCGGAAATTAATGGATTTATATCTGTAAAAAAACAACTCACAATATTAAAACAAACTTTAAACGCAGATTTTTAGAGGCTCAACCCGCAAGACTTTAAAGATATACCGCTTGAAAATCGGATGCCGAAATAAAAAGTTATGGAATTAGAGGTGCAGGGTTTTGGTAATTTTTCTGCAAACACGGTTTTTTTGGAAATTTAGAAAGGGGTAACATCATTAAAAATTGCAGAAAATCGACCAGAAATAACAAACCAAGTTTTAAACGCAGTTTTTTAGAAATCTAAGCCTCGAGACATTTAAGATATACCACTTCGAATTCGGATGCTTAAAAGAAAAGTTATAGAATTAAAACTGCAGGTTTTTTGTCACTTTTCTGCAAAGCTATTTTATCGGAAATTAATGGATTTATATCTGTAAAAAAAACAACTCACAATATTAAAACAAACTTTAAACTCAGATTTTTAGAGGCTCAACCCACAAGACTTTAAAGATATACCGCTTGAAAATCGGATGCCGGAATAAAAAGTTATGGAATTAGAGGTGCAGGGTTTTGGTAATTTTTCTGCAAACACGGTTTTTTTGGAAATTTAGAAAGGGGTAACATCATTAAAAATTGCAGAAAATCGACCAGAAATTACAAACCAAGTTTTAAACGCAGTTTTTTAGAAAACTAAGCCTCGAGACATTTAAGATATACCACTTCGAAATCGGATGCTTAAAAGAAAAGTTATAGAATTAAAACTGCAGGTTTTTTGTCACTTTTCTGCAAAGCTATTTTATCGGAAATTAATGGATTTATATCCGTAAAAAAAACAACTCACAATATTAAAACAAACTTTAAACGCAGATTTTTAGAGGCTCAACCCACAAGACTTTAAAGATATACCGCTTGAAAATCGGATGCCGAAATAAAAAGTTATGGAATTAGAGGTGCAGGGTTTTGGTAATTTTTCTGCAAACACGGTTTTTTTGGAAATTTAGAAAGGGGTAACATCATTAAAAATTGCAGAAAATCGACCAGAAATAACAAACCAAGTTTTAAACGCAGTTTTTTAGAAATCTAAGCCTCGAGACATTTAAGATATACCACTTCGAATTCGGATGCTTAAAAGAAAAGTTATAGAATTAAAACTGCAGGTTTTTTTGTCACTTTTCTGCAAAGCTATTTTATCGGAAATTAATGGATTTATATCTGTAAAAAAAACAACTCACAATATTAAAACAAACTTTAAACTCAGATTTTTAGAGGCTCAACCCACAAGACTTTAAAGATATACCGCTTGAAAATCGGATGCCGGAATAAAAAGTTATGGAATTAGAGGTGCAGGGTTTTGGTAATTTTTCTGCAAACACGGTTTTTTTGGAAATTTGGAAAGGGGTAACATCATTAAAAATTGCAGAAAATCGACCAGAAATTACAAACCAAGTTTTAAACGCAGTTTTTTAGAAAACTAAGCCTCGAGACATTTAAGATATACCACTTCGAAATCGGATGCTTAAAAGAAAAGTTATAGAATTAAAACTGCAGGTTTTTTGTCACTTTTCTGCAAAGCTATTTTATCGGAAATTAATGGATTTATATCTGTAAAAAAAACAACTCACAATATTAAAACAAACTTTAAACTCAGATTTTTAGAGGCTCAACCCACAAGACTTTAAAGATATACCGCTTGAAAATCGGATGCCGGAATAAAAAGTTATGGAATTAGAGGTGCAGGGTTTTGGTAATTTTTCTGCAAACACGGTTTTTTTGGAAATTTGGAAAGGGGTAACATCATTAAAAATTGCAGAAAATCGACCAGAAATTACAAACCAAGTTTTAAACGCAGTTTTTTAGAAAACTAAGCCTCGAGACATTTAAGATATACCACTTCGAAATCGGATGCTTAAAAGAAAAGTTATAGAATTAAAACTGCAGGTTTTTTGTCACTTTTCTGCAAAGCTTTTTTATCGGAAATTAATGGATTTATATCTGTAAAAAAAACAACTCACAATATTAAAACAAACTTCAAACGCAGATTTTTAGAGGCTCAACCCACAAGACTTTAAAGATATACCGCTTGAAAATCGGATGCCGGAATAAAAAGTTATGGAATTAGAGGTGCAGGGTTTTGGTAATTTTTCTGCAAACACGGTTTTTTTGGAAATTTGGAAAGGGGTAACATCATTAAAAATTGCAGAAAATCGACCAGAAATTACAAACCAAGTTTTAAACGCAGTTTTTTAGAAAACTAAGCCTCGAGACATTTAAGATATACCACTTCGAAATCGGATGCTTAAAAGAAAAGTTATAGAATTAAAACTGCAGGTTTTTTGTCACTTTTCTGCAAAGCTTTTTTATCGGAAATTAATGGATTTATATCTGTAAAAAAAACAACTCACAATATTAAAACAAACTTTAAACGCAGATTTTTAGAGGCTCAACCCACAAGACTTTAAAGATATACCGCTTGAAAATCGGATGCCGAAATAAAAAGTTATGGAATTAGAGGTGCAGGGTTTTGGTAATTTTTCTGCAAACACGGTTTTTTTGGAAATTTAGAAAGGGGTAACATCATTAAAAATTGCAGAAAATCGACCAGAAATAACAAACCAAGTTTTAAACGCAGTTTTTTAGAAATCTAAGCCTCGAGACATTTAAGATATACCACTTCGAATTCGGATGCTTAAAAGAAAAGTTATAGAATTAAAACTGCAGGTTTTTTGTCACTTTTCTGCAAAGCTATTTTATCGGAAATTAATGGATTTATATCTGTAAAAAAAACAACTCACAATATTAAAACAAACTTTAAACTCAGATTTTTAGAGGCTCAACCCACAAGACTTTAAAGATATACCGCTTGAAAATCGGATGCCGGAATAAAAAGTTATGGAATTAGAGGTGCAGGGTTTTGGTCATTTTTCTGCAAACACGGTTTTTTTGGAAATTTGGAAAGGGGTAACATCATTAAAAATTGCAGAAAATCGACCAGAAATAACAAACCAAGTTTTAAACGCAGTTTTTTAGAAATCTAAGCCTCGAGACATTTAAGATATACCACTTCGAATTCGGATGCTTAAAAGAAAAGTTATAGAATTAAAACTGCAGGTTTTTTGTCACTTTTCTGCAAAGCTATTTTATCGGAAATTAATGGATTTATATCTGTAAAAAAAACAACTCACAATATTCAAACAAACTTTAAACTCAGATTTTTAGAGGCTCAACCCACAAGACTTTAAAGGTATACCGCTTGAAAATCGGATACCGGAATAAAAAGTTATGGAATTAGAGGTGCAGGGTTTTGGTAATTTTTCTGCAAACACGGTTTTTTTGGAAATTTAGAAAGGGGTAACATCATTAAAAATTGCAGAAAATCGACCAGAAATTACAAACCAAGTTTTAAACGCAGTTTTTTAGAAAACTAAGCCTCGAGCCATTTAAGATATACCACTTCGAAATCGGATGCTTAAAAGAAAAGTTATAGAATTAAAACTGCAGGTTTTTTGTCACTTTTCTGCAAAGCTATTTTATCGGAAATTAATGGATTTATATCCGTAAAAAAAACAACTCACAATATTAAAACAAACTTTAAACTCAGATTTTTAGAGGCTCAACCCACAAGACTTTAAAGATATACCGCTATAACCATAATCGGATGCCGGAATGAAAAGTTATTGAATTAGAGGTGCAGGGTTTAGGTAATTTTTCTGCAAACACGATTTTTTTGGAAATTTAGAAAGGGGTAACATCATTAAAAATTGCAGAAAATCGACCAGAAATTACAAACCAAGTTTTAAACGCAGTTTTTTAGAAAACTAAGCCTCGAGCCATTTAAGATATACCACTTCGAAATCGGATGCTTAAAAGAAAAGTTATAGAATTAAAACTGCAGGTTTTTTGTCACTTTTCTGCAAAGCTATTTTATCGGAAATTAATGGATTTATATCCGTAAAAAAAACAACTCACAATATTAAAACAAACTTTAAACTCAGATTTTTAGAGGCTCAACCCACAAGACTTTAAAGATATACCGCTATAACCATAATCGGATGCCGGAATGAAAAGTTATTGAATTAGAGGTGCAGGGTTTAGGTAATTTTTCTGCAAACACGATTTTTTTGGAAATTTAGAAAGGGGTAACATCATTAAAAATTGCAGAAAATCGACCAGAAATTACAAACCAAGTTTTAAACGCAGTTTTTTAGAAATCTAAGCCTCGAGCCATTTAAGATATACCACTTCCAAATCGGATGCTTAAAAGAAAAGTTATAGAATTAAAACTGCAGGTTTTTTGTCACTTTTCTGCAAAGCTATTTTATCGGAAATTAATGGATTTATATCTGTAAAAAAAACAACTCACAATATTAAAACAAACTTTAAACGCAGATTTTTAGAGGCTCGACCCACAAGACTTTAAAGATATACCGCTTGAAAATCGGATGCCGGAATAAAAAGTTATGGAATTAGAGGTGCAGGGTCTTGGTAATTTTTCTGCAAACACGGTTTTTTTGGAAATTTAGAAAGGGGTAACATCATTAAAAATTGCAGAAAATCGACCAGAAATAACAAACCAAGTTTTAAACGCAGTTTTTTAGAAATCTAAGCCTCGAGACATTTAAGATATACCACTTCCAATTCGGATGCTTAAAAGAAAAGTTATAGAATTAAAACTGCAGGTTTTTTGTCACTTTTCTGCAAAGCTAATTTATCGGAAATTAATTAATGAGCTATCGTAGAAAAATCAACTCAAAATTTTAAAACAACGTTCTTGTGACAATTGGAGTCGGCAAGTCTTGCAAAAAGAACGTGTGAGCAACAATGGCTGGTCAATCCATGGATCCGCTGCAGTTCTTTAAGCCGCATCAAAGGATGAAGCTGTGCCAGAGTTTTTTTCTCGTCTGCAATTATGTCACACGGCGAGCTGACTTTGTGGGCATAAAAAAGCAGCTAAACACTTTATTTATGCAGTCTCGCTTGTCGTTTGTCTTAAAAGTTTTCGCATTAAACGAGCTGAGTTTGCCAAACTATGTGCTGTGGAAATGAATTTCGGTGCCAAAACAGGGCCAACTCTGGCCAAAAAAGCATGGGCGAACTCGCAACAGTTGGCTGCAGTTCCCCCAAACCGCTCTGGAAATGAGACTCGAATTCCCAACATTCTCCGGCGGAAGATTTGTTGCCCCAACTTGTTATATCCCACAGGAGCGAGGAGTTGCACGAGAGGATTGGGGGCTATTCCGCTGTCATTGCCATGGATTTCCTCTCCACTCTCGACTGACTTTAAGCGCCTTAAGAGCCATTGATGCCGGGCCTTTTTGTATCTCAGGCAGAAATAGATCAAAAGTCAGGACCACACACACGACAACCGAGAGGGGTTGTGGGTTGGGGTTGACCCAGAGGACAAGGACTGGCTCAAAGACGGCGATGGAGACCCGTTGGTGGCACATTTTTATTGGTCATTAGTGCGAGCCTCTATCGGCATTCGTAAGCATTTACACATCGTTAAACTTTCATTTCCGGCAAATTAAGCGCATTTTATGTACCTTCTCCGTTCGGTCGCCCTCAGTTGAACTCCTACCCCTGCTCCTCATTCTCTGTTGGGTCACCCGATGGTCGGTGTCAGCAAAATGACCACAACAAACGTACACCTAGAGAAAATGAAGTCAAATCTATTACCGAAACGGTTATGAAAAGTACACCAAAAACAGAATGTGGTTTTAAAAGTAAAAACTTTAAAACTGTACTCAAACATCACAAACATTAATTTTGCTTCTGCAATAATTTGTGGTTAGGCTCATCTTATTTATTTTAACCTACATGCTTTTTAACTTAATATTTCAAATTAAATTACTTTTTTTATATAGCACTATATTTTATTACAAACCAATCTAATTAAAAATCCTTTCTTTTCTTCATCTGTAGGATCCTAACCAACGACTAGGCTCGTGCTCATGTCCCGGACTTCAGCATATTTAATGGAGGGCAAGCAAACGGGCGCCGCCTCCGGGCGTGTCCCTTTCATTGTTTGTCTTTCAATCGAAAGTCAATAGCAAGGCCTGTCCTCCATTCTCCGCTGGAGAAGGGTATAAAAGGTTCTGCAATGAGAAACGGCAGGACTTTTTCGAAAACCCAACGATGTCGTTCTGGGCAGTGAGTCGCGGCCTGACGCCGCCTTCAAAGGTGGTGCCCATGCTGAATCCCAACCAGCGGCAGTTTCTGGAGGACGAAGTACGTTACCGCGAAAAGCTTAAACTAATGGCGCGTGGCGATGCCATGGAAGAGGTGTACGTTCGCAAGCAGGAGACTGTGGACGATCCCCTCGAACTGGACAAACACGACTCGTTTTACCAGACCACAAAGAGCCTGTTGGTGCTCTTCCAGATAATGGGCGTGATGCCCATTCACCGCAATCCGCCGGAAAAGAATCTACCTCGGACGGGCTACTCCTGGGGCTCCAAGCAGGTCATGTGGGCCATCTTCATCTACAGCTGCCAAACGACCATTGTGGTGCTGGTGCTGCGCGAGCGGGTGAAGAAGTTCGTCACCAGCCCGGACAAACGATTCGACGAGGCCATCTACAATGTGATTTTCATCAGCCTGCTCTTCACCAACTTTCTGCTCCCGGTGGCCAGTTGGCGACATGGACCGCAGGTGGCCATCTTCAAGAACATGTGGACCAACTATCAGTACAAGTTCTTCAAGACCACTGGCTCGCCGATCGTCTTTCCGAATCTCTACCCGCTCACTTGGTCGCTGTGTGTCTTCTCCTGGCTGCTGAGCATCGCCATCAACCTGTCCCAGTACTTCCTGCAGCCAGACTTCCGGCTGTGGTACACGTTTGCCTACTACCCCATCATCGCCATGCTCAACTGCTTCTGCAGCCTGTGGTGAGTACACGTGTGATTTTTATAGTCGTAATTATGACTAATTATCGCATGTTTAATAAAATTGTTTGACCAATGCAATTTTTTGCGTTTTTTAAGTTTAAAATATTACCTTGATTATCGCTGAAAATTAGATATTATATGAAGCTCTTAATTTTATGTTAAAGGTTATGTTATCGCCAACTATATTTACTATTTTTTGTTTATCTCTTGCAGGTACATAAACTGCAACGCATTCGGTACCGCCAGTCGCGCCCTCTCGGATGCTTTGCAGGTAAAATAAAACAGGTTTTCAACAGCAAACATATTAATTTTACATTGTTAACTGCAGACGACCATCCGGGGCGAAAAGCCTGCCCAAAAGCTGACCGAATACCGCCATTTGTGGGTTGACCTCAGCCACATGATGCAGCAGCTGGGGCGAGCGTACTCAAACATGTACGGCATGTACTGCCTGGTCATCTTCTTCACCACGATCATCGCCACTTACGGGAGCATCAGCGAAATTATCGACCACGGAGCCACCTACAAGGAGGTGGGTCTGTTCGTCATCGTTTTCTACTGCATGGGCCTGCTGTATATCATTTGCAACGAGGCGCACTACGCTTCCAGGAAGGTTGGCCTAGATTTCCAGACGAAGCTGCTCAACATCAACCTGACCGCCGTAGACGCAGCCACCCAAAAGGAGGTGGAAATGTTGCTTGTGGCGATCAACAAGAATCCGCCCATAATGAATCTGGACGGGTATGCTAACATCAACCGGGAGCTGATCACCACCAACATCTCGTTCATGGCCACCTACCTAGTGGTGCTGTTGCAGTTTAAGATCACCGAGCAGAGGCGCATTGGCCAACAGCATTCTTAAGCTTGTCAGTTTTCGATATACTATAAGTTATTACGATTAAGATTTGCTGAAATTTAAATAAAAATGGGATTTATTTTCCAGTTTTGGAAAGAAATCGGTCTTTTCGTTTAGCTTATCGGGGGAATAATTTCGCGGACGGCGGAATTATGTCGTTTTTTTTTTTGTAGCGTTTGTCGTTTTTTTTTGTGGCGGAGAAAAATAATATTTTTTATCAATTTTATTTTGTTAAATTCCCCATGCGATAATTTTATTTTTTTTTAGAAAAATATTGCGTGCGACAATTTTTTTTTTTTTTTTTTTTAATATTGCATGCGATAATTTTCATTTTTTGTTACAATTTTTGTTAAAAAATATTGCATGCGATAATTTACACATTATTTTTACAAATTTTTGTTAAAAAATATTGCATGCGATAATTTACACATTTTTTATAAATTTTTGTAAAAAAATATCGCATGCGATAATTTACACATTTTCTCAATATTTTTTGGTAAAAAAATATCGCATGCGATAATTTACAAATTTTTATAGATTTTATTTTGAAAAATATCGCATGCGATAATTTTTATTTTTTTGTATCAATTTTATGTGGAAAAATATCGCATGCGATAATTTTAATCTAGATCCCGACAACCACCCGCGTTGCCAACCATCGGCGGATGCCCGCAAAGCATTCGCGTTGCCAACCACATCCAGCCCAATGCACCCTAAAAGCATGCTACAACCAAGCAAAAATTCGGCATGCAATTACATGCTTCCCAAAAGTATGCAACACCTTTTCTGCCGTAAAAGGTCCAGAAAACTTCTTGATATCTTCAAAACTGGAATTAAATCCCATTTTTGTTTAAATTTCAGCAAATCTTAATCGCAATAATTTCCCACAAATAAAAATACGACAATAAATGCACTTATAAGCGTTTATTTTTTTTTATTAAACACACCTGTGAAACAAAAATAATTTATGTAAAATAATTGCCTCAATCGATGTCCAACTTATTGAAGTATGCCATAATGCCGAAAAGATGTAACGCCTTTTTACATGCTGCCGTGTCGCTGTTTTCGTACACCAGAAGATGCGTATTAAACTTTTCGTAGTTGATATCTGCGAAAAAAAAATTTAAGTTATTTTATAAAATATGATATAATATTATTAAAATATGTCACCTACCAAGCTTGTCTTCTCCACTTAACAGCCGCATTCCTTGAGTAACATTTCCTCGCACACAAACTTGTAGAGTTCCAATAATTCGCTATGCCGAAGTCATCATCGCCAGAATTGTGTCCCTGCAAGTAAGATAAAATATTAATAGCTAACTCCTATAACTGATTTACAAAACGTACAACCTAAGCTAAAAACAATACTAATCTTAAGCCATAAGACTTTAAAGATATGCCACTTTCAAATCAGATGGCGAAAAGAAATGTTATGGACTGAGAGCTGCAGGCTTAAAAACAAAATTTAAGCGCAGATTTTTAGAAGCTTAAGTCACAAGACTTTAAAGATATACCGCTTAATCGGATGCCGGAATGAAAAGTTATGGAATTAGAGGTGCAGGGTTTTGGTCATTTTTTTGTAAACACGATTTTTTTGGAAATTAAAAAATTTCATAAAAATTGCAATTCAGATAAAGGTTATTGATAGTTGTTGTCGCTTTTTGCATTTAATCCGGCTTTTAATGTAATGTCTACACAGTACAACAACTTTTTTAGCTACTAAAATCTATTTTAAAAAATTGTTTGTTCTCCCATAAATTTTTACCTACCTCTGCAACCACCGATGTGTGATGTGCCACCGACGCAGGCAGGACTACAGTGGCAACAGCTACCTCGGTCTCCATTTGGGCACCCAGCTGCTGCGCGCCGTGATCCTTGACTCTAAGCTGAGTGTCACCTATGTCGCGCAGATTCGCTATGACGTTGACCTGCCCGAGTTCGGTACGACCAATGGAATACTGCCCGACGGTGGCCCCGGCGAGTTCCTGGCCAACCCGGTGATGTGGGTGAAGGCGCTGGACATGCTGATGGACTGCCTGGCGAAACAGGGAGCGGATCTGCACTCGGTGGCCTCGATTGCCGGAGCGGCCCAGCAGCACGGTTGTGTCTTTTGGTCGGAGCTGGGCCTGCGGCGTGTGTGCAATTTGAATGCGCACCTGCGACTCCACGAACAGATCACGGAGAGCGCCTTCGAGCTGACCAGGACACCCACCTGGCGAGACACCTCCACGGATCAGCAGGTGCGGGAAATGGAGCAGGTTGTCGGCGGTCCGGCCGAACTTTCCAGTATCACGGGCTCCAGGGCGTACGCCCGCTTTACGGGCCCCCAAATCCGGAAAGTGTACACCCAGTGTCCGGAGCAGTATGAAAGATGCCCCAGGATCTCTCTGATCAGCAGCTTTTTGGCTTCGCTGCTGATTGGCGGCATCGCCTCCATAGACTACACCGATGGCTCGGGCATGAACCTGATGGACATCCGGCGAAAGACGTGGTGTCCGCTGTGCCTGAATGCCTGTGCTCCCGACCTGGCCAGGCGTCTGATGCGGCCCATTCCCGCGTCCCGGCTGCAAGGACGCATTGCGGACTATTATGTGAAGCGGTGGCACTTTCGGCCGGACTGCATGGTGGTGGCTTCCGCTGGCAGCAAGGCCTCCGAGCTGGCTGGTCTTCTGGTGGAGAAGGACTTCCTCATGCTGTCGCTGGACACCAGCGACGTGGTGGTGATGCCGCTCAAGAAGGCCCCCCAGCTGGAGGAGGGCCATGTGATGTGCCATCCCACCCGGACGGATGAGTACATGGGCCTGCTGTGCTTCCGCAATGGCGCCCTGGCCCGCAAGGCCGTCTGCGAGGAGGTGGTGCAGGGCGCTTGGCAGCGATTCTACGAGATGCTCGATGCCACGCCCCCCGGCAACAATGGCCATGTGGCCATGCACTTCCGGGAACGCGAGATCATACCCATTGCCCGGGGTGTTCTGCGCTGGGCTCCCCACGTGGACAACATGTCGCAGGAGTGCGTGCGCGGCAGCCCGCGATTCGAGACGCCGGAGATAGAGGTGCGCGCGTTAATCGAAGGGCAAATAATGCACCACTGCGCCGTTGCCCGCGAAATGGGCTTCCACAAGGCGGCCGACACCAAAATCATTGTGGTGGGCGAGGACTCGCGGAGTCAGCGCGTGCTGCAAATCGTGGCGGATGTCTTCAATGCTCCCGTTTACCAGAGAACCGGCGTCGAGGTGAGCCTCTTGGGCTGCGCCTTTCGCGCCCGTTACGCCTTCTACGAGCATCGGGAGGCCGCCTGCAACTGCCGCTCCTGCAAGATGCCCAGGGGCAGGGCGCCCAAGCTCAGCTTTGGTGAGTTCTTCAGTGCGGTGCCCTCCGGCTTGAAACTGGCCGCAGAGCCATCGCCTGGTTGCGAACAGATCTACAGGCCCCTGATTGCGCGGTGCTCGCAAATTTGCCAGCTGCTGGCAGCCCAAACATTGGAGTACATCATCGACCAGGATCCATAAATTTCCCTTTGTTCCTTTCTACGTTTCTACGTTTCTACGCAACTCAATAAAGTAAGCTAAACTAAAGAGTGTGGAAGTACTAAGTCAAAGATGGGGAGGGGTATGTGGCATGTGCCTAGAAGTCCGCATCCCAGCCTGAGAGCTCGTCCGGCGGCTCGTTTAGGTCGCAGGGGAAGCGGTCGAAGTAGCGCACGTCCGTCGGATGGGCAATGGGGCGCACAAAGGGCGGGATCAGCAGCTGGCTGGACAAGCCATCCCAGTCGAATCCCAGGAACCACCTGAGGAAGACATGGATTACTAAAATAGCTACACTTTTATAAAACAGCAATGGATAAAAATCAAAGCGAATAATATGGAAATTGAGTACAAACATGTTTTTAATGTTATTTTTTTTTTTTTTGCTTTGGTGGGCACCCCTGCTTCTTTTTAAGATGGTACTCACTTGTGCTTCTTGATGTCTTGGATGCCCCCCGTCTGGTAGCCAAGTCGCTCCGAGGGAACGTCGCGGCACAGGCGCTTGATGAGCTGCACAGCCCAGCGGGAAATGTGCTTGGGGAAGGCGATCATGTCGATGCCCTTCAGAATGAGGTTGTACGTCTGCATGGGATCCGGGGCACTGAACGGCGGTCTGTTAAAGACAAAAACCCATAAAGTAAATAGTTATAATAATAAGTGCTTATTGCTTATTTCACTTACGTGCCATTGAGCAGCTCGTGGATGAGGATGCCGAGGGCCCAGTAGTCGACGGCTCGATCGTGACCCTTGTTGAGTATGATTTCGGGTGCCACATACTCGGGGGTGCCGCAAAAGGTCCAGGTCTTGGCACTCGTGCCAATCTGCTTGGCAAAGCCAAAGTCCACGATCTTCACGTAGCCGCGCTCATCGAGCATCAGGTTCTCGGGCTTCAGATCGCGATAGATGATGCCGCGGGCATGCAGGTACTCAAAGGCCTGCAGGACACAGCCAATGATGAACTGGGCGGCGTTGTCCTCGAAGGAGCCGCGATCCCGGAGCATGGTCCAGATCTCGCCACCCATGCAGGCCTCCAGCAGCATGTACACGTACTTCTCGTCCCGGAAGGTGCGATACAAGCGGCACACGAAGGGCGACCGCGAACTGAGCATTATGTGGCGCTCGCTGTAGATGTGCTCCTCCTGCTTGGTGTCCACAATGTGCCTCTTTTTCAGACACTTCAAGGCAAAGGTATCCACACGGCCTTGATGGTGCGCCTTGACCAGCTCCACGCGACCAAAGCCACCAATGCCCAGGGTGCTGACCACCTCGAGGTCCGTGAGCTTGAGGTCGGGAAACTCCTGCTGCAGCTGCTCCTTCAGCTCATCCCCGCTATCATTCTCCCTGGCCGCCTTCATGGCCAGCATTCTGCTCTCGTCGCCGTAGTCCTTCTCCTTCAGCTCACACAGATCCCCGATCAGCCGCTTAAAGGAGTCCCTGTCCAGGGTCAGACACTCCACGCCCGGCGACAGGGCAATTATGTTGGCCGTTCTCTTGTCCTCGTTGATCAGCGCCTGCTCGCCAAAGTAGTCCCCGCGGGCCAGAGTGCGCAGTTCCGTTTCCTCCACCGACGAGGGCGTCAGCTTCTGGGTCACACGCACATTGCCCTGCGAGATCAGGAAGAAGCTGTCGCCGGCGGTGCCCTGGCGAATGATGTAGGTGCCGGCGGCATAGAACTCCAGCTCCAGGACGTCGGCGATCTTGGCCAGCAGCTCCTCGCTGAGGTTCTTCAGCAGCGGCACCGACCGCAGGAAGTTCACACTGTTCTCGATGCGCTGCAGACCCGTGCACATCATGATCTGCTGGAAGACCCTGCGGTCGAGCACCCAAACGCGTGCCGCCTCACTCAGCACCCGAATGGAGGCCGTCCTGGTGCAGTTGTACAGGATGGCCAGCTCCCCGAACGCCTTGCCCGGGCCCATCTTGTCCAGCACCTTGCCCTGCTGCATCACCGCAAATTCGCCGGCCGCCGAGACGTACAGATGGGCTCCCACCTCGCCCTCGCGGATCACGAACTCCCCGGCCGCAATGCTCTTCGAGTACATCGAGTCCACCAGTTCGCGCACCTGCGAGGCGTCTATGTTCTTCAGAAAGTCGTTATCCATGATGGCGTCTTTGATCTGCTGCTTGTCACTGTAAAAAATAATAAATATTTGTTAAAATAGTTTCTAATAGGCATAATTAATATTAACTTTTTTAATTAACTCCAAGGTACCTACCTACCAAATCAGCTAGTCGGTTTACAGATCTATGCAAAAATATCTGCAGTTTCTAATAAGTTTTATTTTTATCAAAAAATTAAAATTATTTTTGAGTTTAATTGTATTCTTATCAAAAACAATAATTGTGGTTTCATTTATATTTTTTGCTCAGAAAAAATCATAATCGTCTTCATAATCATGTAATAATAAATATTACAAAAATTAAAAAATTATTGAAATACTTTAAATTTTGAAATAAAAGAGTGAATATTGTTAAAATACCTTTTTTTATCGCAAAACATATCCTTATTTTTTAAAAATTTCTTGGCTTAAATAAAAATATTTTTAGCTTGTAATTTTAAGTCTTAAGACATATATAGTTGTAGCCAGTAATCTTGTTTGGCGACCAAATAAACAAATAGACAAATCTCACCTGAAATCCTTGTCGTATTTGGGAATGGGTATGCTGTAGGAGTGCTCCATGGACTTCACGCAGCTCTCGGCGGAGACACCTTGTTTTTTGATGGCCGCAGGCATTGCCTTGGGCGGCGGTTCCCGATCTCGTTCCCGTTCCCCCGCGGAGGCAGATGATGTGGATGATGTGGAGGATGTGGCAGCCGACGATGTGGAAGCGAATCCCGTCGAGTGGGGCAGTGGGCCCAGGGACAAGGCCTCCAGGGCGAACTCCGGACTGGAGGGCAGCACCATTCCGCAGGAGCTGCACACATGGGGATCCCGCTCACGATTCTGATCCCGATCCCTGCCTTCCTGCTCGCCACATTGCTCCGGCAAAGGGTAGAGCTTGGACTTGGTCTTCTCGTTCCGGGTGACATTCAGGTGGTTGGTGGTCTGCTGCAGCACACTCTGGAAAAAAAAAATGGGAAGTCAGAGATAGGAGCAACAATTGCCATGCGTCGGTTAATCAATTCCCAGGCAATTGGGAGGCAATCAATCGATGGGGGCTCGTGATTCCCTCGACACCCGAAACCCAACTCAATTAGATGACCCACTGCGGATGGCATTCACGTGCTTTCCCGATGACAAACGCCGAGATGAAATGCACTGAAAGTCTTGCTTAAGATTTTATAAATATAAATAATATAAATATAAATAGATCGTACAACAGCAAAAAGTATAAAAAAAGCTAGAAATTTCTACAAAAATGTTTTATGATATTGTTTTGAGTACTAATGTTTTATAATACAGATATATAATTTTATGATAATTGTTTGCCAAATTAATTGGCGATTAAGTGATTAAATACTACTCATAGCACGGTGTTGTGATCTACCTTAATTTCTTGGTCTATTTTTACTAAGATTAAACTATTTTTTAATAAATACTTATCAAAGATACACCCTAATTTATTTATCTCACACTTTAAGAATTTATTACATGGCATGGCAATGTGGTAATGATTTCTTTGTGAAAAACAAACATTCGCTTTGCTAATTTCGCTTTTAGATACATTTTTTCCGCGTGTATGCCAATTGGGTGCGTTTCTTGACTCCCTTATCACAGTCCGTAAATAGAATGCTAAATTTTTCCCTAAGCGGTGACCCAAAAACGAAACGGCATAGATAAAGCCGTAACCAAAAGGCAAATCCGAGTACGAATCCGAGGCGCCACCCTTGAAAGTACCATAGGCCTAGTCATAGCTCCAGTTCCAGTTTCTGTTTCAGATTCGGTTCCATTTCCAGCTCAGAGGGTAAACAAGATAAGCCGAATGTCAGGGCGAGGTGTTACCACCCCTTACCACCCCTTTCCACCCCCCACCAACCACCTTTTGCTTGTTTTCCAAATTATTTGCATAGAAATTAGCATTTCAAAAACACTCTTCGTAGCTCGTATTTCCTTTTTCTCGCTCACCGCTCTTTTATTTCGGTTTCGGTTACTGTGTTTTTCGAGATGCGCGTGCTGCCCCGTTCGGAACTATATTATCTATGTATCTTTGTATCTCTGTTTACCCACAAAGTGATATGGGGCATCTGAGATCTGAGGGGAACCCAAAAGAGGGGCAGCTGGAGGTGATCCGGCAATTAGCGACGCACACTCGCGAGGCGTTTGAATTAAGTGCCGAAGAGCTTTACATCTCGCCAAAGAAACAATTTCCTACGGCTTCCACTAATCTGGGAAAATTTTTATTATGACAAGGGGATAATATGGGGTATACTTGAAAGTTTTTCTCCTTAGTAAAATTCCACTTATTTAAATGTAAGTCATTTTAAGAATTAAATAGAAATAAATCTTAGTAAAATTGTAATTAAGAATAGAGTTTTTATGGCTTAGAAAAGGCCACTCCATAAATATGTATTTCATTTCGGTAAAATTGTTATTACTATTACCTTGATCTTCAAAAATTCCTTTGCTAACATCTTAGTAAAATATTAACTAACTTAAATCAGGGTCCTTTAAATAAGTGATTTCTTAAAACTTGGAAAACGTGATGCCAAATGATTATTTAATAATTAATTGATTATACCATATCCCCAACAATCCAGATAGACACAATAGACTTTTGCATAACCACTAAAACAGTTTAAGTTTACCCCAAAATTTGCCGTCAAAGCTCTCCGACTTTATAACCCCAATTAGTGAGATAATGGAAATTAAATGATATTAGGCTTCCAGATTTTTTTGAAGAACTAGCTACCGAGTATCTCGCAGTCGCTAGTCTCGAATTTTCACCGCTCTACACCCGACTCTTTGGGCTATAAAATTGTGCACGTCGAGATCTCGCCAAGAAGTGCTAATCACTTGGCTCAATAAATCTGCCTTACACATATTTAAACTATGTGGGGATGGAAAGCAGCAGAGAGGGGGAGCGGGGGTTCAAGTACAAATTTATAAGGCGGGGAGAGGGCATGAGATAGCTACGAATATCTAGCAGATACGACGGCAAGGGCATGGGTTAGTCCCCCCCCTGTCCCCTTCCCCCTTTCCCCTGCGATTCAGTGGGGTAGGCATGGGCATGGTGTATATATGGGGTGTATCTGATATCTGGGCTGAGTCTGCTGCTGTTGAGCAGATAACAATGTGACGGGGGTGGAGAAAAGGGTGGAAGGGGGAAGGGGGGCTCGACGTTGTGTATTTGCAGATACTTTTGTATCTCAGCGATACACAAAGCGAATTCAAAGCGAATTTAGTCCGAAAAATAGTGCGGTCTGGTGGTGGCTCCTCTGCTTATCTGCCAGGGGCAGCAAACAAAAACCTAGCAAACAAAGCGATGCGATAGACAGCGATGGATGGCTTTTCCCGCTCTATCTGGTTTTACCTTTCGGTGAGCCTTCGACTTTTCTCACCTTCAGCTTGTGGATTTCCCGGTGCAGTTTGACCAGCTCGCTTTCCCGACTGCGCACCATTTCCCTCAGCGACTGCACATCCTTGGTCAAATTGGCGACGATCGCCTCGCGCTCTCGATCGGTCATTGCCGAAGCCATTTTGATCAGCTGTCTGTGGGGTCAAAGGTCACTCAATCTCCTTTCCTGAGATCTACGATTTGGGGACTAGCGTTAGTCAGCGTTTTTCCATTCAAGCGGTGATGATGCTCCCCCGCTGCGTTTCGCCGGCGGTTTGGTTGCGCGCGCGATTCATTAGCGACTGCCATCAGGTGGCGATCGACGCGGCGTATACGTGATTTATCAGAGAGAGAAAGGCGGCAGAGCGAAGGCGGCTATAGCACAAAAAGAGCCCCGAAAAAGAGCGATCTCGGCTTATCAGCTGAGTAAAGCAGAACAAAAGAGCACCAAATGACAATTTAAGGGGTTACCAGTACATGCACACAGCCAAACAATAGACCATGGCTTTTGTTATACGAAATCTAATAAACTTTTGTATACGATAAATATATTATCTGGGGTGCTTACTTATAAACCTTTTTTAATTTCTTTAAACGACTATTATATTTTAAAAATATTAGTTCTCTAATTTGTGATAAAAAAGCTTATAAAGGTTTTTATAAAATATATTTAATATCTAAGGTAATACCTTCATACATAAATATTTTTTATACAATATATTTAATCAGTCTATAATATATATTTTTATATAAAAAATATCATTTCCGTAATTTTGTAGAAATTTTGCTTTTCTGGATATTAATTATTAAGCTCCAGATATAGTAATAAACAAAATAAATTTCAAAGCTTTTGTGTGCAAGGACTTAAAATTTAAAAATCGACTTATCAATTAGTTAAAATTAAAAAATAACAAAAAAAGAAACTAGTAAAAGGTGTAAGAGATGGTAAAACCTTAAGGCAATTTAAATTGGCTTTATGGCTGCCCTGAAAACAAAACGCAGCCGCAAAGGCCGGGCGTAATTTGATGATGACAGCCAACGCGACATTTACGGGACCAAAAGGATGGCCAGCCGATGGGTCAAGAGGGGTAAGAAGGTGGTTAGAAAGCGGTGTGAAAGGGGCCAGGAAATGACAGGGCAAGGGCAAATGCGAAAGCGTGCAGAAAGCGCAAAACGAAACAAAAACGAAAATGCGAAATGGCAGCCAGCAGATATGAAAACGAAAGGCAACTGATGGAGCGAAAAGGAGAAAAGTAAGGGGCACAGATATGGCGGCCATAAGGTAAGCAACATCCAGAGAACTGACAAACATTTGGACATTTTAGAATAACTACAGAAACTACATTTCTTTTCTGGATTTACTGAAATTATAAAACTTTAGAAAAAATATGCGTTGTGTCTGATGTAATAAATATACCTCTATTTAATTAAATGAAATAAAAAAAAGTAATTCTAAGAGTAGTAAACTTTCTGCGTAATAAAAAGGAATACGATATATTTAACACCAGTAAAGTTATTTAGAAAAGAAATGGTACAATTTAATAGTGTAATCTTACTCCTGATTTCTTACTTTAAGTACAGAACTTGAAATTCAAATTTATGTGCACTAGATTATATCCTATTTTTCATTGCCAAAGTTTTAGGTGGGGGAGCAACTTAAATGAATTGCTGAAATCTGGAGTTTAAGTCAGATGAGTTGTGCTGTAGTTTTGTCTTGATAGCAGGCGACGAGCAGAAACAGTATGAAATAAAATTGCTTTACAGCCATAATAGAATTATATTGGTAAAACTGTGAGGGGAAACTTTAAAGAGGAGAGGCAGAGGGTGTTTTTCGGAGTCTGCCAAATGCAAGCGAAAATAAAACGCAAACGAGCGACGAAATTCGCTGGTGGCATCGCTGGCTTCAGTGGCTTCACCCTCGGTTTCGGTGGCTTCCGTTGGCGGTGGCCCACATTTAATGGAGACTCGCATTCCGCCACAGACAGTGATATATCTGGGATGTGCAACACACGAAAAAAACTGGAGGAAAATCCAGCAGAGAAAGCGATTTTCGGGCGACGTGACACCCAGCGGGCAGGACTTTGAAATCAAAAAAAAAAAAAAAAAAGAAGCAACACCGAACATAAGGATTAGCTGCCGAGCTTAAAGGGAAAACGGAAACGGTAGCAGGGGCTCACACGGCGTATGCGCAATGATGCAGCAAATGATCTATTAAAGCATTGCCGCCAGTGGAGTCAAGATAAATTACCTGTATGAGGTGAACGGGAACGGGAAACAGGACTTTAGACGAGCTGTCGAGCTGCTCAAAACTCTGACATGCTACGGCAATTATTTGCAGGAGCTAAGGCACCACCCAACCACCTAAAGCATTGTTGCCAATTTAGCCAATTTCAGGCTAGATCTGGCATTGTAAAAAATCCTATATCTATAAATTAGCATGAAGCAGTATGGGCACGCTTAATCTAGTATTTTTGAAAATAAAATATCTTGGAAAAATTGTAAAAAGCCTATAATTAAAAACCTAGCATGTCTTTGCTCTTGTATTTAATATAACTAAGCCGCTTTAGTATCTATTTAAGTTATTTATTTTCATTTTCTATATTCGTATATCGAACATTTACAATGAACATGTACAATCTTAACAAACATAAAATAAAGTGTGTCAATTGCCAATACTATTATTTATAAAAATAAAGTTTTTTAGTATGTATTCTTTAATTTAAATATAGTTTGTTCTCCAGCATTTATTTTTAGTTCTTAGTCTGTTTGTATACAGAACGCAGATTACGTGGGAGTTTAATACCTGTCAACACTGCATCCAACTTACTAGGGCACCCCGATCGACCTCCGTGGCTGCATCCACAGAATCCTGGAGCATGGAAACCGGGCTCAAAAGCCAAAGACTCCGACAACTGGGGGGCAGCAGCTTAACGTCAATCCAGCAGAGACAGCTAATTAATGGACGCTAATTTCTGATGGCTGCAATCCCCCTGATGACGAGGCGGGCTTATCATAAAAGTTTGTCGCGCATTAAAAACAGAAACTGAGTACGAAGACAACAGTTTTAAAATAAAGATTAGAAGCAGGCAAACGGAATTCCTAACTAGACGAATAAATTAACTATTTCCACGGATTTTTCGGGGAACAGAAAATCTGAAACGCAAGTTTTAGCGTAGAGAAGTAGATACAATTAAAAAAAGTAAATCCTTTAAGTTTAAGAAGCACACAGAATTTAAAGATATTTAAATTACTTTTCTATTGTGCTTTTTTAAGAAAACTGAATGGTTGAGTACTATAATAAATTTAAGCTTATTATAATGTAATAATGTTTGTCAAAAATGTTGTTGTACCAGCTAATCAGTTTGTGGATCTAATTTTAAACAGAAATTATATTGCAATGAAATGAAAAACTTAATTGTAATTGTAAAATGCTGACAGCAAATAAGCTACTGAAAGGTAAAGGTCCGCGTGGTTTGTCAAAGCGAATTATGAGTTGTACCTAATGCAAAGTGCAGTCTCGTTTTATTTCGCAGGACGTTGTAAAGCAGGGATTACCAAATCAGGGGGCGCGTAAATCAGAGAAGGGGGATTTTGGATTGTGGATTGTGGATTTGCGGCCTGCCAATATTTGCATAATAGATATCGCATGTCACACACATTTCACAGCGGTGATTACGGCTGCCGAGGGCCAGAGAGTTGAGAGCCTGGCTTTCGTTTTGCATTCCTGCGGCTGTCTGTCACAAGGAAAATCCGGAACTGAAAGGAAAAACAATGGAAAGCAAAAGCAAGGCAAAGCCGAAACAAATACGATTGACGGGCATAAAACAGGCAGAGGGCAAATCAAGTGGCAATCTGCGGTTATGAGCGGGTTCCCCATAAACATTACTCCGTAAAAAAAACCCCTCACATGCATACAGATCGTATGTAAATGGGGGCTTAAGCTGGCTTTTCCTGCAAATACTATCAACGTGTCGACAGAGCAGCAGGAAAAAACAAAAACCCTAGGACATCGAATAGACGATAGGTGACAATGGAAACCAGGGAGATAAACAAAACCCTGTTTTGTACTTTATTTTATACCATTTGTCCGAAGGGCAAGGAATTCAAAGACAATCACGTTCCATTTCCATTTGCAACTCGAATCTCGTGATTTGTTGTTGTTGTGCAGGAGGACACATCCTCGGAAAGCCATTCCCCTGGGATCGGTAGCATTTCTTATCGCCTTATCAACACAACATAACATTTCGTTCGTGTATTTATTCAATTAAAATCGGCTGCATGGGGGGAAAGGCCAAAGTGTACACCGGGGATTAATTCCAGCTACTCCGTACCACTGGTACCAGGTGGGTCCTTGTAACTGCCCCCCAAATCCTCTGCCCAACCCCTCAATCCTCGCCAGCAACCATTATCATTGGCTCCACCTGCCATCCAGCCCATTCATTCTGGCCCTTTTTTGTTCTGCCCTCGTATTCGTATTCGTATCTCAGTTATTGCCTTTGTGATACTCTCTAATCCGGGGAGTAAAAAGTGTTTTCGACTACGTAAATTAGGTCTTACATCTCAATTACCTTAAAGAAGAATAATATTATTTAAACATCATTAAAATCTTCTCATTTGAAACTATTTAAAGCATTAATAATTGCCCAAGATTTTCTATTAAAAAATATCTTTATAATATATTGTGGTGCACTCTCATCTGGGGATTAAAAACTCTTTTTGCCTATCAATTGATTATTTAAGTTTTAGAAAACCCAAAACAGAGCCTGTTTTCTCTCTTTTCTCTTATAAATTAGACGTCTCTTTATAGGAATATAACTTCGTCTAAGGGCATGCCACTATTTTGTTTCTTCCAAATTAACGAAGAACTAACCAGCCGACTCTTCTGACTATTTTTCACTGCTTTTTGTTCGTTTTTTGTCTGTTTTATCCCCGGCAAGATAAATGTAACATGTATGGTGGGGAAACAAAAGGAAACCCCCCGAATAATAAACCATCAGCAGACAATGCATCATGTGGTGGCCAGCAGGTCAGCTGAATAATTCCATGGGCAGCGCTAATTTCGAGTTTCTGTGTCGGTTGCACATATCGAATTATTCTGCCTGGCAGTATGGGAATTACCTGTCACACATCGTAAAAGGCAAAGACTTGGAAAATTAATGAAAAGTTCCATTACTTGAGGACGATGGACGGCAAAAACTTTTGCACTTTGACCAGTTTTTCGGATTCGTTTGGATAATAAAAAGTGCTTCAAGGAAATGTTTTTTGGGATGCAATCCTGCTCAAGCACGCCTCTTTTTTAACTTGCCACCCGTATTTCCCATCCACCTTAGCTTTTCCCATCTTTATGCATAGTTGGCGTGCTTTCTTGGCCTTTTTCTACACGTCTGAAAGGAAAGAGCAACGAAATTTGTTGCAGATAAATTTAGATTTTCCAAATGGGTTTCGGTAGCAAGAGCACATAAAGAAACTTTAATGATCAGCAACTCAAAATCATCAGAAGTGCATTTACAATAAAGTGTAGTTCTACCTGCTTAAAGTTATTTTAAAGTAATTTATTTATAATTTCAAAAATTTATTTCACAAATCTTTTTAAGTTAAGTTTTTAAGGGATTTATTCTAACTTTCAAAAATTGGTTTAAATCAACTTTTTAAGTAGGGTCTAACTTCATTTTGTTAGCTTTATAGCTAAACATCAATATTTTTTAATAATAATAACATCAGAAGTACAATACTTCAAGGAAACCTAGTCCTATTTTCTTTCAGTGCTTCTGGCAGTGCGAGAAACTGGTCAAGTTGAGAATGCTGATGGCTCTTGGCTGCCTGCTGCGTGTTTGTGAAGTTTTGCAAATTGCTCGCACACACACTCGCCAGTGGACAATGATAGATTAGCCACCCCCCCTCGCCCTTACTTTTTTGGCCTTTTTGGCCTTTTTGAGTATGCGCTCGAGAAAACTTCAATTGGCAGTGCCAACATTTCTTACAACAATATTAAACTGTAATTGAAAAAGTCAATTAAAAAGTTTCGCATTTTGTTCTCAATGAACGCAGTCAGACATCCTGCCATGCCACGCCCCCTTTTGCCGCCCACAAAACGATGTTTGCTGCAAAACTTGGCGCCTGTGGGTATGCAATCAAAAAAAAGGATAAAAAAAGTGCAAGGCGAAAGCGAAAACTTTCTCCACCGCCTGTTCATATCATGCACTTCCTCTTTATTTTTTATTTTTTTATCCCTGCAGACTTGTGGATTGAGACTTTTGAGTCGGACTGCAAAGTGTCAATTAGCGTGCAGTTCATTCCTGTAATTGTGCAAAAGGGTGCATTCCTTTGAGCGAATTATAAAGGCAATTAAACGATTGATAGCCAAAAAGAATCCTCATAAAAACTTACTAATGACCTTATCTAACATACCTACTCGAAAACTTTTAGCTCCAAACTAAATAAAAGCCTTTTAAATCAAAGCAAATAAACGGCTCTTGTATAAATATATTATTTTTTAATTATGAACAGGCTTCTGCTTGTATCATAGGCATTATATACACACAACAACATTTTTTAAATTTTACAAAGAGAAAAATTAAATCAATCGTTCGAGATAAAAGGCTTAAGCTTCTTCAATTTCCTTTTATTAAAAGTGGGTGTATCACAATTTCCCACAAAAGTTTGTGTCCCAATAAGTAAATGGAAATTGAGTGAAAGTGCAAGCACAAATATTTGCAATGTCCAAATTGTGCTATCGAAAATGTTGCAAAAATAAGAAACTCTCTGAATATTTTGACAGGCGTAAGAGATGCGGATTCAGATTAGTTTTTTGACCAGTACTCAAATTTATAAATAAATTCGCCCAATTGAATTGCAAGTGCAGTCAAAAACACCACAAGCTAACTTTCAAAGAAAAACACAATGAAATATTTCAGCAGTAATTGGGGAAATTGATTTCTTGGTTTGAAAACGACTCGGAAATACGCTTTTGTCTGTGGCAACTTTTAGTGATTCGAACGAAACTAGTTTCTATTGCAAGTTTAAATTAGAAATTCCTTTAATAAAAATAGTAAAATACTCAACATTTCAACTAAGAAATGTAAGACAGCAAACGATACGCGATTGTAATTGACAGCCAATTTAAAATTCTAAAAATGGTTTTTATATATATTATCCCTATTCCCAGTATAATACGAAATCACCGTAAATTAAGCACGTTTGCTAGCATTTCGATGCGGATGATGATGGATCTATTCGAACCGGAAGTGTAAAAAATTCAGCACCTCCCTTTTAACCTTCCCCTTTTGGCTGCCCGTTGAGCAAGCTTTATTTAAAAATGCAACAAGCAACGTTGAGCACTTTTTGTTTCGGTTTCGCAGCACAAATCGATAGAAGCAAACAAAAAGCGTTTGCAGGCCAAAAAAAAGGGGAGAAAAACTGGCAGCCAAAAATGCCAAACAAATTGATTGGAATCGAAAACGAAACGCAAACGAAAACGATTCGAATGATTGACTGGCTGGCTGACTGACTGACTGACTGATGGATCGACGGACAAAATATGATGGCTTATGGCGGTGCTGGTGGTGATGGTGGTGTTGGTGGTGTTGGTGTTGCTGAAATGTAACCATTGCGACTTTGATTGCACACGTTTGCCGCTCACCTTTAATTTGGGGTTCGAAAAACATTTTGGCCTGTAAATTAATTTGATTGCCCGACTCATGAATGAACAAACGGACGAATGAACAAACGGACAAATGAACAAACGAATGAAAACCATTTGCCCGTTTTTTGACAAATGCAATTACGCAACGGTCTGCAATGCAAATTTGTGTTGTTGCAGTGTGCCTCCAATTGTTGTTTTTGTGTTCCTGCCCAGTCATCGAAAATGCATTTGGCATTATTTGCTGGCCGTCGCCCGAAGGAGACTTCCGCCGCCACCATTCAAATCGAATATCGCCTCTGCGCATAGAACAGCATCGATGAGAATCGAGCTGAATCGCGTCGCAATGAATGCATGGACGTCTTCTGCGCCACGTCCTTCCCGCCCTTCGACGCTTTTCCGCTTCACTGAAATATAAATTGAATTCAAATGAAAATTCTAGATTTTAAAACAAAATGTAGAAAGAAATTCATTTTTAAAGCGAGATATTTTATAGAAAATTTAAAAATAAAAAATATTCCAATAAAAATTTACTTGATACATGATACATAACACTAAAAGGGATTAAGTCCCTTTAAGCATTATACTTTTCACTCACTTTTCTCGCTGTGTAGCCGTTAACAATGACAACAGAAGCGAAGGCAAACCCGCAGCTCACAATGCAACTGACGCAATCGACGAATCGACAACTCGACGTGTTTATTCACTGCATTTCCTGTTGATATTCAACAAATGTCAGCTGCACCTCCTTTTGGCCCCCGCTGTTTCAGAGTTTCTGGAGGAAACAGGAAGCGCATTTGCAGCGCTTTGCCAGGACATCCCGCCAAGGGAAAGGAGGCAGGGGAAAAGGGCGGTGGAAAGTGGGAAAAGTTTGAAGCTGCACATTGATTTTTGCACTTATTGTTGGCAATTGCATGTGGCCTTGCTACACCAGTCTGCAGACCTTAGAAAGCCCCAGCTTTAAACTTGACTAAAAGAAACATTTTGACTCATCAGGCCAAGAAATATGAAAGAAAACGCTATTTTTAAAACTCCGTTTTTATGTCCGAAACTTTTTCTTCTTAAAACTTTGACTTATAATAAATTTTTTGTATATTTGAGCTTATGCATCTTCTGAATAATACTTCTTCATCATTATTAAAGGGTTATTGAGGATTCATATTTAATTGGTTCAATTAGATTGAACCTTAAGTTCATTAACATAAGACCTTTTCTTGCTCCTCTACTAAATCGAAAATTAAAAATAGTATTAAGTATAACCTAATCGTATATAAAAATCGTCTGAATTAATTAATACATTAAAATAGAGTCGTAATAAATTTGCAGTACATTTTCAAAAGAACATAAAATAAAGTTACTGCTTCAAAAGCTTTTAAATTTTTGTTGCCCAATTAGTTTAAGAAACAGCTCAACTGAAAATCAGAAATCGAGCAAAACTTTCCCGAATACCGTGTATAATTATTGACTCAACCGGCAGCAGCCAACTGCTTTCTCCTTCCGCCGCCCAAGGCCAAAAGAGAAATGAATTTAATTTTCATAAATATTTCTCATTTTGGCAGTGGGAGTATTAAGTTTTAAGCTGCTGTTGCAGTTGTCGTCATCGCCTTGATTTTTGTGGTGCCTCTCATTTCGCATTTCAGTTTCTTTGGATGCGAAGAAAACCCGGGTTTTTACTCACAAACATGTATATATAACGCCCCTTAGGCATTGCCACGCCCACTGCAGTGGCAAGTGCGTCAAACCAGAACAAAAAATGAAAACGTGGCCAAGTGAGTGTGAGTGAGGTAAAACATAAAAAATTGAAACTAAAAATGTTTTATGCATGGGCAAACCACAACAAAGCGCGTAAATGTCATTTCCTTTTGACTAAAAGGATACTTTGAAATTGAAATTGTGGTATTTTTTACACACCCACACAGCTGCAGTACAGTGCTCACACTGGAGGGCAGCACCTCCTCCTCATCCTCCTCCTCATCTGGATCCTAAAGTCCTGGAGTCTCGCTCCAGGCAAAAAAGTCAGCAGTGCCTTTGTAATAGTTTCTACCCCCAATTCAGTGGCTGTTTTGCCAGTTGCATTGTGCGGCCATCGAGCATTTTGAGTGGTCTGCTCATGTGAGCAGCCACCAATGGGTTAAAGCAAGTGGCTTGGCTGCGAGTGGGTTAAGATTGGGGTTTTTTTTGCGACAAGTGACACAGAGACAAGTGGCGAGCTGGAAATCAAGCCTCAGCTAATTCGACAAATATACAAGCGATATTTCTATTTGTTTATGAAAAATAGCTTGTACTCAAAATAAAATTAACTTTAAATTTTAGAAATTTGGTAAAACAAAATGAATTGTTTTTACAACAATTTTCTACATTCCAGAAAAGATTTAATATTTTTCGTGACTTTTTTTCCTAGATTTTTTTAAAAAAATTTTTTTATTAAAAAAACTAAACCTATAACTAAGAGTATAAATAATTAATTTTATTTTGAGTGTAGTCTTTTAGTTAACCCTCTTATCCGCTTGTTGGGAATATCAGTAGTAAAGGCAGTGAGTGTCTCAATACAAGACTTTGTGGCAATGTCGAGGCCATTGACGTGGCAACTTATATAGCCAATGTGGAATATTGTACAAATAGCATACTTTGCAACTAATTACGCTTGACAAATAGGGGGAAAAATGCGATGCCTTCAGGCCAGAACTGTTGTTCACACCACTGAACAGTGGTTTCTCAAAGTGGCTGACATCTCCATTTGAGGGGTTTCTGATAAGGGGACTCTGAAAGGGGACACTTACATAGAAATGTGTTCAATGGATAGAAGGTAATGTACCGCAGAATAAGTACAAACTAAGTAGTCTACAAACTACATTAATGGATACATTATACTCTAATTTTAAGAAGAATGATATATACATTGAAATAAATATCGTTAGATTTAGACAAAAGACGGTCCTGTTTTCTTTAACTAATATTGTATTTAAAAATCTTCTCAATTGGTAATTAAGTTTAAAATTGTATTAGAACACTATAAACACTATATAAACATTATACACGACTCTTCAATCCTAAGTTAAACTAAACGAGAACCCTATTGTTATAGTTATAAGACCACTGTGCCCAATGGGAATGGCAAATGGAGAAAGCGCTCCGTGGCGAAGGAGCAGTGGCATTTGAGCATTGTGCCAGTGACAACGAGCGACTAAACATCACAGTTGAGTGCAAAACTGTACGGGGGACAAGGGAGTGAATGCATTTTCCGACTGGCTGGACAGCACTCTCAGGAAAACAGGGGAAAACTTGTCGCTTGAGGGGAGAAGAGTGCCAATTATCGGCATTTTGCATTTGGAACTTTGCATTTGGCATTTGTGGCCAAGGCAGCGAGGCATGAATTATTATGCCGAAAAACTTTCGAGAGACAGAACTCTTGCATTGGCATTGAGTTAAATTTCGATTTTACTCTTGGCCCCTAATCTACTCGGTCCATAAGCCCTCGAAAGTTGCCTCTGAAATATTCATGCGTGTGGCGACAATAATGCCGAAATTCGGAGAAAAGAGGGAAGTGCCATTTAGTAATGCAATTGCAAGACAAAAACTGGGCAAATTCAAAGGCAACTTGCCATTGTTTGCACTTATTCAACACGCCTTTTTAAAGCACTCAAAAAAATGGTAACTGGTGTATACTTATTGATTTCGTATCAATGAAAATAATATATATTACATGAAGCTTTGGTAATCAATAACAACAGTTTTTCATGGTTATTTAAAGTCACTGAATAAAGCTTTGTTTTTGGGTGAAATACAAATGCTTTTATATATTAAACTTTCTCAGAAGATTACACATTTTCCCCTTTTAATTTTGATGAGGTATTATTTGTCCTCAATTTGTAGTTTAAATTTAAATATAACTCAGAAAACAATCACAGCATATATGTAAAGTCCTACACTTAAACAAATAACAATTCTTTTTGGATGGCTTATTTCTGGACTCTGCAACTTTTAGTTTAAATTAAAATCAAAAACCCAAGTACTAGCAAGTACGTAGCTACCACACATCAAAAAAATATTGCTTCAGCGCCTATTTTAGTTTTAATAAGTGATTGTTTGTCCCACCAATTTGTAGTTTAAATGAAAATACAACCCAGAAAGTAATCAAAGAATATTCTTTAAAACTGCAATTGAAATCATTTAAATTTGAATGGTCTATTATTTGTCTCTGTGCATCTGCAGCTGCTCGGGTTTTGAGCAGGCTAATTTGCGGTTGGCCTTATAAATTGGTCCGACCGCAGCTCGCACATAAAATGAAGCACACAGAGACAGAAATCAACCATTCGCCGCAGGCTGCGCGCTAAGAAAGCGGGAAAAGTAGGGAAAAGTGGGAAAATCGGGGGAAAGCGACAGGAAGCGAGGAAAAACTTTTACGAGCCTCGCAATGAGCGGTCAAAAGTTTGCTTTACGACAATTATGGTGACCAAGGAGACTGGAGGAAGTGAGTGGTGAAGCGTGTTTTGAGGCCGACAAAGTTCAATTACGGTCAACAAATTGTTTTGCAATTTGAAAACACATTTTCATAGTTTTTTGCTGGCCGCAGCTTCAGGAAAATGAGGAAAATTCCCCCCTCTTATTTTTAAAGCCCGCTTATAGCCGCAAAGTATGCAATGAAAAAAGAACGCTCAAGATTTTAATCGTGATTTGCGCATATTGCGTAAAATTGAATTTTCAAGTAACCAAAAAGTTCTGTCAAGCGCCTCAAGTGGGCGCCTGTGGGGGACGAGGGGCGTGGCACACCAGAAAATTTCTCAATTCGAGTTCTCAAATGAGTGTGTTTAGTGCGGAGATGACAACGTGATTTATATTATTGACGAATGGAATTTGTATTTGGATTGTAGAAAATACCTGAATCGAAATGATGCAAATTCAAAGCTATTTTAACTCTATTCATTTTAATAATATTTAATAACAAAAAGTGATAGTTTTACTAAAAAAAATATACTTTATTCCGATCTACTTCTTTTTTGAACTTTATCTAAGAGATCTTTTTGAAAAAGGTTTTTGGTTTAAATACAAAACAAAATAAAAATCTAGCTTTAAAAAACCTTAGTGGTTTAATTATTTCAAATTCATAACTGCATAACTGTATGTAGTTTCAATTTAGTTTAAACTTATTATTATTATATGAAAATATAACAATCTAGTAATTCTACTAATTTTAGATGCAATTATACTTAAAGCCATTTATTGACCCCCTAAGAACATTCTGGTCCCAAAATCACGTTTCCATCTCCCATTTTTGCCTGCGTCTCCAGCGAGTGGCAGTTGCAATTGGTCGAGCACTCATGGAACTGATGTGTTTACATTTAGTGCCAGCTGCCATCTTTGGAGTCCTCCGAATCGTTTAAATCCCTGCCCCTTTTGCATCCGCATCCGCCTCCGCATCCACTCTCTATTTGCCCAGACTTAATTGTGGGCAGACT
Organism: Drosophila elegans; assembly: GCF_018152505.1. Classification (NCBI taxonomy): domain Eukaryota; kingdom Metazoa; phylum Arthropoda; class Insecta; order Diptera; family Drosophilidae; genus Drosophila; species Drosophila elegans. The sequence goes on along the minus strand of NW_024546167.1, from coordinate 21,029,794 downwards.
GCGGGAAATTGGGGGAGCTGAGTAACATTCAAACTTACATCAGTAAGCCCTGGCGTGCTGTGGAATAATCTTGCTCCTGGGGAGTGGCCACATTTTGCCATCCTCCCTTCAAGTGGATGCAACTGTTTGCCCCGACTTCTGCATGCTGTTTTGTTTCCCTTGCTGTTGCTCTCTGGCATTATTATTTTTAGAGAACACGTTTTTAATTTCATTTGAAATTCATGAGCTGCATTTTCTCGCTTTACGAGACAAAAACAAAACAAAAGAGAAGCAAAAGACTCTTAAAGCTGCAATTGAATTCGCGTCGCAACGTCAAATAGCTTTATTCCGGTCTGGCGGAAAATTCAATTTGGGAAGCTCTTTTAATATGCGGCGTCTTAGGCATTGTCTGGCATTTCCATTTCCATCTCCTAAGCGGCTTTCTTCGTCCTCCAGGTGGTTTTACTTTTACAGGCTCCGAATTCGGTTTCTGTTTCCTGGTGCGGGCCCAAAAAACACAATCAAAAGGCCGTTTTAATTTAATATTCATAAGCAGCAGTTAATGAAAATCACTTGAAGTCATCAGATGAGGGGCGGCCAGAAAAGGGGGTGTGGCCATGTGTGACAAGGGTAGCAATATCAGACGATATTGCGTTGTTACGTATATACTATATAATAAAATGTCAAATATGTTTGACGCAATTTAACCGCAACACAATATCCGCCGAACGGTGAACGGCAAACACCCAACTGGCACTCGAGGACGCTTAAGGACCCTCAGGTTATCAGGTGGAAGGAGGTTAGTGACAGGGCACAAGGACGAGGACGAGGACGAGGACAATATCCCTGAATGGGATATGGCCTGCGACAACGTCGATATGGCCGACGTGGCAGGTAAAAAGGCAATTCCCGGCTTCAGTTACCCAATGCAGCTGCCCCGCAACCGGAGCCCTTTCACCGATACTTCCGATACCCTGTACTTCTTAAGGTATTTATGCAACAAGTATAACTATTAAATATATTTAATAGTTATTATATGTATAAACTTTTTTTCATGCTTTTAAAAAAGCAGATAGCCATAGCAATAGCATTTGAGACCATCTATATTTCATTCGGATTTATTTACTGCCAAAAAAATTGATCACAGAAAAAGTATACAACTTTAACTTGTATTGCTACCATATTGTAAATTTTAAGCAGATTGTCAAGAAACATAATATTCAACAATTTGTCTTCACAGAAATGCTGAATTACATTTTTAGTAAAATTAAAACATTACATATTAAATAAATTAATTGTTCAGTCAAAGCAAGTTTGAAAGAAAACTAATTATTTAAAAAACATTTTAGTAAGAAAGTCTAAGCCAATTCAAAAGGTTTAAATATAGTTAATTTTTGTTTAATTTATTTTAATACTTATCTAAGTGGGCTATAAGGGGGTTCAAACTACCCCCTGTGTGATACAAAATCTGATATTTAAGCCACCCACAACGAAATTCTGGGTCCGCTTCTGATAATAGGTATCTCAGTAACCTTAAGCCCACAATATCCTTGCTGAGTATCGCTTTTACTGTATTGTTATTAGCATAAAATGGGTACGTGAGCGTGGCGCAAACTGAAGGCCAATCTTAAAGAGCTGTACTAGCCCAATCAACCTTAAATAGGGGCCAAAGTCAATTTATTGATTTTTCAGGAGCGCATTTTTCACTTTCCAATCGAAGACAACGGCGATGCACGCCATTTGTTGTGGCCCCCAATGAGATATAGCCCAGATATTCGAGCAAAAAGGACATTGCATGCTGCTTGAGGATGCAGGAGAAAGGATCTAGGATATAGAGAGCAGGGAAAGCTGAGGAAAGGATGAAGCAGCCTTCGGCTATTCAGTCTGCCAGCCAGCCAGAAAAACAGTCAATAAAAGTCCACTTACATTTCTGCCGACATCTCAATTATTTTCCTTTCTCTTACACACACACACAGACACACATACACCCAAGAAAAGTGAAAGGAAGAGGGAAAAGGGTCACAAGGGACGAAGCTTTCACCTACTGGCACACCTTTGAAGGCCTCTACGGATTCGAGTCTTCTTGTCTGCCTTTGACACTCACAATTTCACCAGCAATGATAATTCAAATTAAATTTCACCAAGGCAATCGCAATCGAATCGATATGGGTGTTCATAAATATTTCAAAAATTCCTTGGAGAGTTAATAATTTAAACTGGCAAAGGATAAAACACTTTAATTGATTAATTAACGGCAGTGAGCTAAAACTCGTGGTAATTCATTATTAGCTTTTGAAAGAAAACAAAATAAATTTATAATGGTTATGTTGTTCCTATTTATAAACACTATATATGTTTATTCTAAAATTTAATAATTCCCTATAGAATTAAATTAAAAGCCAACACCCAAAAATCCTTGAAAAGTTCATAATTTGGTGTGGCAAAGGATACAAAAATGAATTTATGAATTAACAACAGGGAGCTTAAATCCATGGGAAATCATTATGAGCTTTTAAATGCAAATTTTTTAATTTCATACTGGGGTACCAAAGTTGGGATAATGACCACTTAACACAGCTGCCAGACAATTTATTGCCCAATAAAATTACTCAGTCGAAAAATCAAACATTGCATTAACTTGGCTTTTAACATTTAAAAGTTAAGTTAGGGGCTTGTATTTATCTTGATCAATTCATTAAAATATATTTGTAATTGTTTTGGTAAGTCATAATGAGCTTTTAAGTGGAAATTACTTAAATTCATAATGGGATACCAAAGCTGGGATAATCTGCACTTAAAACCGCAGTGTTAAGTTTTATTATTTAAGCCAGACGACGACTTGTTGCCCAATAAAATTACACGCTCGAAAAATCAAACATTGCGATAAACCAAGTTAATGAATCGAGCTAAGCTAGGGAAAACCCATAAATGGAAAATGGCAATGGGGAAAAGGCAACCAGAAATGGGGGAAAAACGGCTCCCCCGAGGAGCTCCAATTAAGCAAAGGAAAACGGACAAACATTACGGCGAAATCGCTTTATTTTTGAAGTTGTTCGAAAACACTCGAAATGAACAAACCCATTTGAGCAACTTAAGATGATTACGACGGGTCTGACCGACTTGAGACGGGAAAACGACAATGCCAAACAATTCATTTGGCGAGCGGATTTCTTTCGCCTCTGCGGGAATAAGAAAGGGAAACGGAGAACTTCGAGGAGAAAGCAACGGGATTAAGGGGAATCGCGTCAAGCTGGCATAATCTGCGCTCCGCTTGCTTATTTGCATAAAATAATTGAAAGGCGAAATTTAAAAGAATCAACAAAGGCGCCAAAGCCGGGAAAACAGAAGGGAAAACAGAAGGGAAAACAGGGCGGAAAACAGAAAACCCAGCGAGAAACGCACTCGAGAAAATCCCCAGAAGAAGGAGAATTCTCGAACAAAGGCGTACGGTCAAGTGAGCCGGACTGCACCTCCGAGTGCACTAATTACGCCGGATGCAGAGCCTCCGGACTAGCTGGTTAACACGGAGAGAAACTGAAGGTGCCAAAAATAATATTTGGATACTACATTCCTAGCTTTAAATTTATTTTCAACTTTTAACAAGAGGTAAAAATAAATAAAACCATATTACACATTCTCCAATAAGGTTTTATTGCCTTTGTCTTTTAAAAAGATTTCTATAATTTAATTGGGACGAATATAATGTTGTTTGAAGTTACAAAAATAAATAAAAACATATACCACATATTTTTTGACTTTTAAATTAGTTCAACAATTTAAATAAGAAAAATAAACTGTTATAAAAAATTATCCGCGTAACTAATTGAAAGCAAAAGTAGAAAGCTTTCCCTTTTAAAAGTTAACAGCTTTAAAACAAAATATTAAATCACTAGAAATTTCAGTGCTATTTAATCCCTTTCTGAAAGCTTATAATACTGTCCCAGATTTACTTAAATGCAATCCACAACAATGCTGTCATCTCATCGACATCATAGCCACATATAATGGTAGGATCTTTGACAGCGACAACTGGCTGAGTTTTGTTTTCTGTTCTATTAATTGGGTTTGCGCCGCGACAACTTTGTTTGCTCTCAATGGAAATCACGACTGTTGCCGTCTGCTGATTGACTAATTGGCCGGGAAAATAGCAAATCCAGGAGTGTCGTGGCAAATCATTCACTTATTCAATTATTGGCACGATGCGCATTCGATTCGATTATATGGCCCCTGTGATTCCGATTGCGATTCCGATTCTGCCGTGCAATTAGTTGCAAAGAGACACTCGGAAAATCAGGTTGGCAAAGGGGCATGTTCAATTGGCGATGAAATCTTCGACAACCAATTGCATGGAATTAAATCCGGCATACTGGGCCAATAATAATAACCCGACTACACGTGTCCATCCAACGCTCGTTACGTCCATCGATGCTCATAATTGAGTTAACTCTGGGAGAGATGGGTGGTATAAATCACTATACCACCCTACATTTCACTCCATGATGTCCTTTAATTGACAGCCACGTATTTAAATCGAATGCCCGGTGATGGACAACGGATGGAGACGTCGTCCTTAACCGCTTTTGCCAGATGGATTTTCGACGCACGAACAGTGATGGTATCCTGGATATTTTCCTGCTCAAACTGGAAATCCTAAGGATAGTAGTTAGATACTTAATCTTTCTAAGCACTTAAAAAAATCTATTCTTGGTTATTTTTAACCTCCAACTAGAAATTCTAATGCTAGTGTTTCTAGTCATTACAAAATTCTTTCTCATTCTAAGCACTTATAAAAAAGGTATTCTAGTGCTAATGTGGCCAATATTCTTATATAGTTGATGCTGGCTGCTAGACAATTGTCGTTTCATCAACATAAATTAATCTTTATTTCTTATAGTGAATAACATCCCTTCCAAATATATTTTTTTTTAAATGCCTTTACCTATGTTAAAAATTTAGCTATTTCTAGCATTATACAACACTTGATTGAGTCACGCCTTGTACATTTTGCAGTGGGCAACACTGAAGCTGGCTGCTCGACAATTGTCGTTTCATCAACTTAATTGAATCTGCCGCCCCACAACAATAGTGGGTTGGATATCCGCGGAATCGGGATCGGGATCGGGGTGGAGTTCGCGATGGCGATGGTTTACAGGTAGGTAAATCTGGTGTCAGGTGTTGCGGCGTATTGCTTACTCAGCCCGCGGGCGGAAACCTTTGTAATTGAAATTCCCTGTCGGAGGATTGCTGAGGCGTCTCCTCCACGGGGAGACATCCGACCAAAATAAACGTCAGGCAAATGACATAACGCATACTTTTTTAATTATGCAAAGAGCCGGGGAGTGGGGGTCGAAGGGACTGATTGATTGCCGACAAGCCTCGGCTGCTAACGAATGGAAACAATTGATGACGACCGCCGTCGAGTCGGTGAAAGTTATGCTGATGCTGATGCTGATGCTGGGCTTACTTTCTCTTCGTTCTCTACTTTCGCCACCTCAAGCGTAAATTTGGCCAAGCCCGCTAATGGCTTTCAATCCACAGAGACTCTCCAAAAGGAACTATCAATGTCGCGGAGTTTTTCGTGACAACAGCAGCCATTAAACTTATCGAAGGACTCGCCTTCACCTTCTCCTCATCCTTCACTGCGTTCCTGAATCTTTAAGCTCTTTTTGTAAATGAAAATACTTTAACAATCTGTTTGAGGCAAGCACGATTCGGTTGCAGGAAATGGACGGAAGTCCATTTTGTTAAAGCTTTTCCAACGTATCAATATTTTACAATTTATTTAAGTGGACAATTTTTTAGCTTAGCTTTAACGACTGTTGGGGGAAATATAATGCATGCTTAAAAGTTCAGAAAAACATGTGTAATTCCTCATTAAACAAAATACAAATTCTGTAATGTAATTTTAGAAAAAAATACATGGTAGGTTTATAATTTACTAAAGCATATAAAATGGCTTTTAATTAGCTACTTTACATCAAGGCCCACAAAATATATGAGTTAAATTTGGTTTAAGCTTTGGCAATGTATCAACATTAAAACAATTTAATTCAATGAAACTCTTTTTCGACCTTAAACTCAACAAATCTATCAATTTAAAGCTTTAAAAGTAAAGTTTAAAGCTTGAAAAAGACGTTCTTATTTTATGACCACGTAATAAATGATTTTAATGCTCAATCGATGCTGACGTGTTCATTGACATTCATTGAAACTTCCATTTGCAATAATATCATACTGTCCATCCGTTAATCTGACATCATGGCGAGTTTTAAACCTTAAATTCTCATTCATTCACTCAATTTTCACGTTGAATGCTATCGAACGGAATTCGATTTGCCACAAGGACTTCGTCAGCTCCGCCCGTCCTTTCATCCTCCCATCCATGCACATTCATTGCCCCTTCCGGCAAATGCTGACAAGTTTCGAATTTCCTGGCGCTTCAATAATAATAACCAGCACTCCATTTCGCAAGGACAAGAAAACAGGAGAGGTGATGCATGGCTTCCAGCTGGGAAGCTCCGTGGTAGCTAGTCCCTAAACCCACTCCCTTTTCGGGATTCCCGATTCTCAGATGCTTGGCTTCCTAAGTCCGCACACATCGCTGCACATTTATTTCCGGCAAATTAGGCTCAGCACGGTTCGAGATGCCACGACCACGGTAGTTCAAGAAAATCCAAGGCAGTTTTGCCATCTTGCAAGCCGCTTTGCGATTCAAACTTGACGTTGCTCATACGCCCCGACGACCCAGACGACCCAGTCGACCCCCAAAAAAACCCAACCTTTGTCAATGCGAAAACATGAAAATGATAACAGACAATTTATTGAAGCGCCCAGATACATATTATACAGACTTACAGACGGTCAGGGAATCCAAAAGTACCGACCTCGGCGGACTCTCAAAAGTAGGCAACACAAAATATACCCACGCAATTCCAGAAATGTTAAGATATGCCCATGATTATTATGATTTGTCGATTCCCGGCCACTGCCTCCGCTTTCGACTCTTCCGCCCATATTTTTGCGGGATATCAATGCGAGGCTGTTAATTTATTTCAGCTGCCCTGCACAAAGCAAAAAATTTCAGGTTTTGCTTTCCAATACAAATTGATGCGGTGAATTTACACTGTAAGACTACAGTTTTGGACTCATCGGTATAAATACGAAAGTAAATAATTATAATTTTATTATTTAGTATTGAATTTATAAATATCAGTTGTTTGTTTTACGAGACACTTTTATTTAAACTAAATCTTTAGGTTTTTAATGGTTGCTACTATTTAAGGGTTCTCAAGTTTCTACAATAACATTATTGATAGCGAATTTCTAGAATTTTGATTTATTTTATGACGCTGAATCCCATTTTTGACAGTTTTTTTTCACTGTCTTATTCTGTTTGTTGTTTTTTTCCACGGTGTATTCCTATTTGTATTCATACTACCTACATTTGCGTCGGTTTTTCATGCCTGAATTCCGACCAAAATTCATTTTATTAACCACACACGCACTCTATTTTCCGTCACATGTACAACTGCGACTTTTTCAGCTTGACAAATATGCATCGCTCTCGACAGTGAAGCTATTTTGCATGTTTTTGATTTTCTACGAAATCTGTGAAGACTGTGCGAGAAGGGAAATCCCCGCAGACTGTCTGGCATGGGGGTTAGCAACCGTCTTGGGCTCCTTTTTTTCGGCAGCTGCCGAGTGAAGGTCGGAGTTCCCAGGACCCCGACTTCAACAGCTTAGCAGCCCGTGTCAATGGCTCGGTGCGTGAGAATTTGTTGCCTTGCGAGCTTAGAGGATGGAACATGCCAACCGGCGGCCAAAGGCAAGGGAAACGGAAGGTGACAGGTGGCGGCGCTCACCTGAGCCACATACATCACTTGCAACCCCCTGGTCCATGTTTAGTAGACAGTTTTATTTACGCTGATGGCCATAAATATTTGAATTACAATATAATATTTAAGCCCAAAGCCAGCGAGCTAGGGGTGAAAGATTTATGGCTGCCGCAAATCTACGCCAGCCACTTAATGCATTTTAATTTATTAAGCTGTCAATCTGCCGGGTTCGGCACAGTAGCACATCCGCATCCGCCTATCCGTATCCGCATTCGCACAGGTGTAGCACACATCACACAGCACGTGTGCCTGGGATTTGTTCAGCGAAGAGTTATGCGTTTACTCTTGGACATGGACGGAATTCAAGTTAACTGCATTAACCAAACAGCGATGGAGGAGCCACAAGTTGTTTTTGCGGAAAAGAAAACACAAAGAAGAAAACAGCTCAATTTCATCGTGATTTACGTAAATCAAATATTTTTGGGGAGGAAATCACACAGAAAAAGACAGCTAAGAAAACTCTCCGAAATTGAAAAGTTTAAAAGACTTAACATTTTCGACAAAATTAATTTATAAACCTGAACAACAGTATCTTTAGTGCAGGACTTGCGACATTAAATTGTGTAATATTAGTTTCTCCGTGGGTACAGGGGGAGAATGAGTTAAGAGCCCGATGTCGTTGCTTGCCAGTCACTTGTCGCCTGTCATTCGTCAGTCTTGAGTCTGCATGTCGTCGGCCTCTGGAAGTTCTGTGGCAAATGACCAATTTCAATTAGAGATGCAGAGCCAGACCATCGGAGCTCACAATAATACACAATGCATGCCACACGCACTGCTTAAATATCCTTAAGGGACTACACAGAGAAAGCGATATGCTTCAAAACAAATCGCAATCCTATTAAATCACTTTATAAGTAAACAAGTAATCCTGCTAATAAACACATTTGAGGAAATAAAATCAATTTTGTAATCAAAATTGTCTATAAAATAAACACACCAAAAAAAATAACATACTACAATTTGGCCAAAACTAATAAACATTTTATTTGATAATAATTTCACCATTTATCAGGGTGCAGATGATATGCACACAATGTACAACCAAAAATATAAAAAAAATAAAATTGTTCAATGAAAATTTTTGTTTTTCAATAAGAAAGTTACGCAGTTTAAATTGCATGCAAATCCAAACAAAAAAAATGTTTAGTCCTTCAATTGACAAGCCGTATAAAAGCAATCAACATTTTTCATAAATTAAAATGGAAAAAATTATTTTATTTCAATTATTTATAGTATTTTTTTTTTTTTTGAGTGTAGCCACACACACTCAACAACCTGCTGGCTGTTTAAATATGAGCAACAGATTAAAACTTAATTTAAAGTTGACCCAGCCGGGTTTCGTGTTTCCACTTCAAGTTTAATTAATATGTTAAGCCCGTAAAAGCTGCATCGGTAAACTAACCCCATCAGCCAGCTTTCGTGTCCTGTGTTTGTTTTTTGTTTTTCCATTCCCCCAGAGACCCCCGCACAACGCTTAGGCAAACAAAAGGTTTTGGGGCTTATATCATACTCCCCCCACATCAACACCCAAACACACAGAAAATGAAGCATCTTGCACGATGGCTTACATGTGTAGCTGGAACTCAAGGTGAATACCAATTGTCTGCCAGTACTTTTTCCCATTGTACTTAGGTACATTTCATTTGCGTGTGCAGTGTTAATCCGCAAAAATCGGTAGACTGCGGCTGCCATATCCAGATATATACATACATAAGCATATACGCTTTGGTCTTATGCATTGTTCTAATGCGTGCTTAAAGCGCATTTCCAGCATTTCAAACTCGTCTGCACGCACGAGTGCCCACAGTTGTGGTCACATAAATGCTGTCAAATCAGAGTTAACCATTTCCTAATACACATTTCAGTCAAACAATTATGACTACCAACTTGGGAACTAATATGTATCAGACAATAAATGCATAAGCATTTTATGAACAAATTACTTGTAAAATATTTAAATATACAGTGATTAAATATCAGATAAAGACAAAAAGTGGTTTAAATTAAATTTTGCTGACATCTTCATTTGGGAAAAATGTGTACATTAAAGCTGTCGGGCTCTACTCATGATTTTATTTTTTTTTAATTATTTAAAGATGGATTTTAATTACATATCCGTTTTATTGAGTTAAAGCTGTCGGACCCTTCTAATGCACATACATTAAAATAAAATAGTAAACCACAAAAACCAACTATCAGAAATGGTTTAATAATTTGAAACGAGTTTTCTTATCTTAAATGCTAGAAATGTAATTGAATGGTATGGTAGAGAAAGCATTGAAATAATCTCGATAAATGCGACCACTTCTGTGGCTTTCGTATGTGAATGCCGCGCCCAAATACAGGAACAAAGCACAAAGCGCCACTCGACAAATGCGCTGTAATTTGAGGCGACAAGTATGCAACGCAAGTTTTAAATGCATTTCACGCACTGCGGCTGACGTACCACTCATTCCCCCCGCTCAAATGATCCCCTCCATAGTCCCCACTAATTCTGGTAAATCCATGAAAAGTCCGACATTTCTGTCACGCCCGAAAGTGTCGTCAAGTGATGGCTGTCGCCGCCAGCCAGGGCCCACTGTGGCACACACAAAAAAAGTAGTTTATTACATTTTTCGTATCCTCTTAATTTTAAATAATGGTAAATCATGATAAACCAGGATATATGGTTAAACAAAAAACAAACGAAATATGGTTAAACAAAAAACGTACACTAAAATAAAGGTTATATTAGAAAATGTTTTTAAAAAAGAAAGAAACCTTTAATTATTTAAATTAATAAATAAATACTAAGAAATTAATAATAAGAAAAATATTTTGTTTAATTAAAAAGATCCTGATCAAGAAACGTTTTTAGAAGAAATAGCCGGAGCTCAAGTCTCAGTGTTTTCTTTCTGTGTAGATGGCGTGGCCGCGGAGTTAGGTTGGAGTTTGACCATCATGATAGTGCACTCGAATGGATTCACAAAGCACGCAGATTTCAATTACACAGCTACGCACGAGTGTCCTTTATTTCACCTTTTTTTATGGCCTCGCTTATCGGGCAAAATGGTGCAGCAATTAGAGCCGACTGATTTATCTAATTGGGAGCAGGAAGGGAGAAGACCGGAAGTGGACACGAGACCACGCGACTTCTTGATAAGTAAAATCACGCAATTTGGCAAATGATTTACCTGACTTTCGTCAAAGAATCGAGACACGCACACGCATTGTTCTTTCATTCTGATTGAATTAAAATTAAATTATTAATAATGTGATTTGCCAAGATAAGGAATTTCACAAACATCACATTTTAAAGTACTAAATAATAAAATTTTTTTGTAAAGAAAACATCTCTTGAAGAATCTTTACTATCGGACTATTTTGTTTAAGACAAACGACAAAGTCTTGTGCAAAATATGCATATAGTTATATGAAATTTGAATATTTCAGAATTCTGAAAAGTATGCAAAACTTTGTCTCAGAATTTAAGACTGATTTGCATACCCAGTCGCACCGCAAAAAGTCAACATTTACAAGTTCTTCACACCATGTGCACGAGCATAAGAATATTAAAATCGCATTTTGCTTGAGGTGTTCGCTTTATAAAGCCATTACGAACTATCCGGGGGACGGGGAACGGGGGGACGAAGGCAAAAGGGGAGGTTGAGGGTGGAGATGGTGTTCTGCAAAGTCCGCATGTGTCGGGCCGGCATTTTAACACTTTAATCATTGAAATGCAAATTCAGATCCGAGTTTCAGCAAGACATGCGTCAGCCAGTAGCACTTGTATGTTAACACGGCCACCGAATGCCACGCCCCTGAATTCTGGAGAGGACAGCTCAGGATTCTGGCTGGGATTTAGCATATTTAAGGCCCAATCTACACAGAAAGAAATATGTATACGAATCTGAAGTAGGTTTTTTTTACAATTTTTAATGAATTCATGGCGGTTAACATTAATTTTTCTTGAACTTAGGCTTTTTTTTATTTGAAAATCTGGCCTCTATTTTGGTTGGAATTTAATTTTGGGGCGACTCTTTTGTATTACGAAAAACAGTTTTTTTTCTGTGGAGGGCAGCGCATTTAGAATTCAGCCTACTCCACACAACTGAGTTCCTTTTCGGCTCCGAAAATAATGAAAATGCAGGACCTGGCAACGAATAAATTAACCTGAATCGCATTTATATTCGAAAGTAGTGGCGCGATGCTGCTGCTGCTCAAACCTGAATTTCGCGCGGAATGCTTTCTTTATTGCACGTAAATAAAGTCATAAAGTCATCATTACAACCGCGCCAACAAGGAGCACGATACGAAACGATAAAGGAGCACAAAGGACAAACTTTTGTGACTGCGATAAAAATTCGCAAATGTGCACAAATTACTCAAAACATATTAAAAACTGCGTCTCCGCCTCAACAACTTGCGCAAAACGTTGCACACAAATTAAAAACTCTTCGAAAGAGCAGAGATAAAAGGAAATTCCTTTGTGGCAAGTTTTGCCGCCGACCTGAAGTTGCGTTCATTGTCGCAGGAAAATGCAGTACAACTTTTCCCAACTGAAAATCATTGAGTGTTACTAGATGACTGGAAGTTTCCTTTTTCGACACGACATATGAAAAGTTTCGTAATTCAGTTGGTAAAGTCATCTTTGAATTTGGCGGTGAATTTTTTTTTGTTCTTCTACTAAAAATGGGTAAAAAACTTCTTAAAAATCATACTCATTAATACTAAATATCAGGCTTAAAAGGTAACCAATAATTTAACGCAAATTAAGTAATTTTTATAACAAAATTTAATCAACAATTTTACAGGTCCAAATTAAACAGTAACCTGTGAGTACAGTTTTGGGTTACCTTTTTGCCAGACTCAAAAATCGAAATTCTTTTTTGAAATTAATTTAAGGAATAACTTTTTGTAATCTTTAAGGTCTAAATATACATAGTGTTTTGGTTGCCTGAGTGTGGATTTCCACTGCAGCACTGGGTCGGAATACCCTTTTTGAGGGTTGTTTTGATCGATTTGGTATTCTCAAGCTAGCTGAATATGGTCCCATTTGTTTTTTAGCCTCCAACTTTTGTTTAATTAAATTGAAGTTCTTATCGAAGGAGTATGAAAACCGGCGAAAAATGGAGGAGGAGACAGAGACTGCATTTGAACGACACCAAGCTATCATTCCCCAGGTGAAGAAGGCCTATGACGAAGTCATTCAACAGATATTTGCGGACTTGAGGTAAGGCGAAGATATGCATCCCAGTCAAGGAAGAGATGACATCTAAGTACATATTTGTTTAGTCCTTCAGATCTGGATGTTTGTGCAGCCATTTTGGAGGAAAAGGAGGATACTTGCTTGGACACCGAACAGATGATAAATAGCACCCGTCGGCTCATGACCAAGATCGTCCTTGATGTGAATCAATGCTTCTTTACCGGCAACGATGTGAAGACCAAGCTGACCACTTTGGAGATGCTGAAGGAACAGTTTGCTGCTCACGAGGGAAAGGATTGGTTGGTATTATAGCTAGTAAATAGCTTATAGACCCGGAACAACTTTATGTTTTACTATTGAACCCTCAGGAACTTCAACGGTGTGTCCCCAGAAGAACTCACTCGCCCGTTGCGCATGCACAGTTTGGCTCTGAGCATTCGCTTTATGGAGCGCCAACTGAAGTCCCAGGAAAAGGAACTTGAGGTATTACTACCCTTTGATTTTTGCTATCTGAGAAACACTAAGAACTAAAAATAAACGAATTTTTTAAATTTTTATTGCAGATTGCTATGGCCAAAAGCAATGCGAATCGACAGCTTGTACGCGATGTGCAGAGCGAACGAGTGAAACTGGGCGTCATAATACAAGAGCAGCTGGCTCAGTATCAGGAAATGATGCCACAATTAATCGACATAGAGCGTTCCATAAATGAGATTTGATTTAATCTTAAAATAAAACTATTTATGTTATGATTATCTAATAAATAATACGTTTGAATCAATTACAAATGTATGAATAGAATGGAAAATGTATTAAATACAATATGTACAATATTGTAGATATATATATAATTTTTTTTTAAGTACTAAAAATGCTTGACTTTAATTTAATTAGACACTAGTTAGAATTAAAGTTATGGAAATAAACATACTAGACACCTTTTCCTAAAATTTAATAATTTTTATAAATGCTAAAACTAGTGCCTCTTAAAATGTACTTTAACTTTAATATGTATTACGGTTATTTATCAAAAGTATAATATATAAATGTGCCTTTAACAAAAAACATTTGTCAAACATCCCGCCACATAGGCAGCACTTTAGAAAAGGTATTTTCCAGCACTTAACTCCGGAGCTGATTTCCTCGCCGGCAAACAAAATAAAACTAATCCGAAAACTAGAGAATGATATCAATAGTGAAAAAAGTGTCTCCTAAATGGGATTTCAATACTTGTACGCACTTAAATCTTTTATAAAAATGTAATAAAAACATTTTTTATACTTTCTGGCACATTGGCAGCACTTTCCCAAATGCGTTTTGCAGCACTTAACCCCACAGCTGATTTCCTCGCCGGCAAATGGAATAAAAACATTGAATAATCCGGAAACCGAAAGAATGCTGAACTTATCCGTGGTGCTGCGGGTGCAATCTACGGCAATCCGACGGACTGCATCCTTCGCTACAGCGGCGGCGGTCAAGACCAAACCGAAACCGAAACCCACAAAGGGTCAGCCCAAAAAGCAGAAGGAGCAGCCCCTAATCTCCTGCAAAAGAAGCCAGTTCAATTTAACCCAGCACGAGCAGGAGGATGCCAAATTTGGAAGCCTTACTCTGGCCTCCAAGGGCTGGTTGCACAACAAATCCAAGGGAGATTACTTTATCCTGAATGCCAGTGTGCGAGGGGAACAACTTCATCATGAAATGCAGCCAGTTGATGGGTTTCTGGACTCCTCTGGGCTGCAGATTCATCCCCAACTGCTGGACAATCTTCGAGATGAACTGGGCATAAAGCTGCTGACGGGCATCCAAAAGCAGGGAATGCCAATTGTCCATGGGAAGGAACACTGTCTGATAGCTGCGGAAACTGGATGTGGAAAGACAGTTACATATCTACTGCCCATCCTGAACAAGCTCCTCCAAAGAGTGGGTGCCGATAGGAAACTCAACTCTCCCCGAACACTGATCCTCACTCCGGGCAGGGAGCTGGCCACCCAGATAGCCGGTGTCGCAGAGAAGCTCAGTCAGGGCACCAATCTCAAGGTGCAATCCCTGCTAGGAGGCAACACCAAGCAGCTGATGTTGAGTCCGCAGTTCGAGGAGTTGGATATTCTAGTGGCCACTTTGGGTGCCCTCAGCAAACTGGTCACCACTGGCATCTATCGCATGGAGCACGTTCGCCATCTGGTTCTCGATGAAGCGGATACCCTTCTAGATGACACGTTCACGGATAAGCTGACCTACTTCCTGAGGAGATTTCCCGTGAGTCTTGCTTGAGTGGGTTCCCCAAGAAGAGTTAGTAGTTTTTCTTTATCCTTGACAATAGTTCCATTTGGTGCAAAAGGAGGAGACTGGCACCCAGCTAATCCTGGCCTCGGCCACCATGCCCACCAACACCAGGGAGATCCTGCACAAAGTCATTGATGTGGACACCATTAGGGAGGTAGTGAGTCCGCATCTCCACCACCTGATGCCCCATGTGACCCAGAAGTTCCTGCGCATGTCCAAGGCCGATCGGCCAGCCCATCTGCTCACGCTTGTCAAGCAAGATCTTTCAAAGCGACGACCACTGATTGTGTTCAGCAACAAGTCCACCACAAGTGACTATGTTTCCATCTTCCTGAACAACAGTGGAGTGAATTGCCTCAATCTCAACGGAGACATGCTGATGAAGATCAGACTGGGCCGTTTCGAGCAGTTCCAGAACGGCCACTGCGACGTCCTCTCCACCACAGATGTGGGAAGTCGCGGTCTGGACACCACCAGAGCGCGGCATGTGCTCAACTTTGACTTTCCGCTCCATGTCTCCGATTACATCCATCGGTGCGGCAGGATTGGGCGAGTGGGCAACAACTTGGACAATGCACTGGTCACAAACTTCATATCCTCACGCCGCGAAATCGACGTCGTCCAGAGGATCGAACATGCCGCGCGAACCGGTGGCCTGCTGCCAAATGTGAATGCCAACATCAGGAACATTATCAACAAGCGAATTGTGGCTGAGATGAAGGCGGCAGGAGTTCCAGTTCCGGTTTTGGGGCCAACCAATGGTCATCAAGCACAAGAAGAGGCCTTCTAGTCTTGTAGTTTTAAGTTTTGCGAGTAAATAGTTTTGTTTTCACTATGATAAACCACTGTGCTCCTTTTATGTATCAATGGGTTTTATGTTATGTTTTTTGAGAAGGGGCTGTAGTTGATAAAAACTAATATTTACTCACCCCAGCGCACATCAACGTTGAAAGTAAAAGTATAGTTTTATTGAGATCCCCAAATAATTCTCCTTCACAACCCTTAGGTTCAAATCCTCAGGTAGTGGTAGCCGCTAATGGGCGACCATCTTCGCACGTTCGTCAGCGGCTTAAAAAGCTTTCGCTTGGCTATGAGAATATCGGAGCTGGCACCACCACCAGCCCCACCATTCGCTGTGGACGCGGGCGAGTCCACGGAATGCGGCAGATTGGAAACCTTGGGCTTTAGCAGCATCGGTCGACAGCCGGCGAACTTGAAGCGGATGTGTCCGGCGCAATTAAGCTGCAGATTCGGTGGCTGGAGGTGGGGGAATGCCTCGCACAGAGTGGGCTTTGGCTTGAGCGCCTTGCTGGGATCATCGCCATGGCACATGGCTGCCGCCAGGGTGCTCCATTCCAGTCGACGCACTCCTGGTACTGATTCTATTCTATAAGCCGGTGGCTTGACTCGTACGTACCGCCTGCTCACCATCTTTTCGTAGGTTCCTGTAATATAGTACTTGTACCAGTTACTAAGAAAGTTTTTCGAAGTTTTACTTGGCAAAACTTACGCGCATAGTGCACCAGAAAGGGTTGCAGAGCGGCACCGCATCCATGCTCCAGCCACTCGTACAGATATGTGTCATCCTGTCCGCCCAGGAAGATGGCAGCCGGTGCCAGATCCTGCCACAAACTGTCTGGAATTTCCTCCACGCGTAGTTTGTAGATGTAGGGTATAAACTCTCGAAAGGCATACTCCCCCAAAGCGATTAGACCGCGTACCGCTCTGCTGATGTACTTAAAGTCTGGATAAGAAGGTTTTACAGATTAAACTTTAAATTAAAAGCTGTTTGTGAACATGTACCCCTCTCACTGCAGATAATGCGTCCCTCAAAGAACCTCGCCAAACGTCGTTTGATGAGGAAGAGGCACTCTGCCTGCAGATAACCACTCTGGGAGGCAAGCTGACCCATTGTTTCGCACAGTTCATCGACGAGGAGATTACCCACTGGAGTGGCAAAGTAGGTGGACAGGTGTTCCTGTGTCTCCGTTTGGGGATTACCCTCCTCCGCCTCCTCCTCCTCCGTTTGCAGCCTGTATATGGTGTGCTCCTGCAGTGTATTTTCACTGGGAAACATCTGGGGCTCCTGCTCCTGCTTGCCCACCTCCATGACAACGGGATTATCAGCGGGATTGGGCAACTGTTCTGGCTGCTCTTCAAACTCCATTTTGATGGTGGCCTGCTCAGCGGAGTCTGTAGCCTCTGGTGGTGCTGGTCTGATGGTTTCGTAGGGAGCCATCAGTTGGCTGACGAGCACCTCGGCCAGGTTGAAATACTCCGGCCGACAGGCATTGTGATTGGCCGTGGAGTTGTAGTTACAGGCACGTAGCAAGCGCCAGCAACGCTGGCTCAACTGGTCCTGCTGCTTGAAGGCCAGCAGCTGTACGATCTTGCTCACTATAACCCGGTAAATGGAGCCCATGAGGGGCGTTTGGTAGGCATGGCAGATGGCAGCCATCTGGGATTTGGTGTCTGCGAAAAGGGCAGCCGTAATCAGACTCTGAACACACTGCCGCAATAGATCCGTGTGCTTATCTTCCACGGGGCAGATGCTCTGAAAGTCCGCATCATCGGGTGTGCAGAGATTGATTTCCTTTTGAAACTCGGCACTCAGTTCAAAGATCTTGTCGGAGTGGAAGTAAAAGCTGCCATCGTAGTCGATGCGGTCCCAATCGGTGTCCATGGCGCCCAGCATGGGTGGCACATCGGCATCCTTGAGCACCTCATTAACCAGATCATAGGTAACCACTCCACCCGAATGGCGGGAATATATCTTCACGTTCTAATGGGAAAATCAATAAATACAAATGTTAATGGGTAACATATTTGCCATACATTGATCAGTTCCCAGATTTTGTAGGAGGCATCCTCGGCCAGTTTGGCGCACACATCTTGTGATAGTTCTACATCCGTTTGGTCGTGCTGCTCCCAAAATATCTTAATGCTCCGCGGATCAAAGCCGGCATAGCTCTTCTGATGGCCCTTCAGTAAAAAAAGGGGTATTATAACCAGGGAAGGCCCTTGGAGTATCCTCTCACCATTCGACTGGAGTTTCCAGAGGCCTCTGCTCCTGCAATTCCTCCTTGGAGTCCATGGCCACCACCGCCACCTCCGGCCACCGCAAATGAGGCATCAAATAGATTGTAGTTACCCAAACTCGAAGTTGGCGTTGTGGGCGTCGTGACCATATTAAGGTGGGTGGGCGTGGCTGGCAGGCTGCCCACTGCGGATGCGGAAGTGGCAGATGCGGATGCGGATGCGGATAGGGAATTCTTACCAGCCAACTCCAATTTGGCTGACTTGGAGCGGGATTTTGTGGACTTTTTGGTGACTTTACTGTGCGTTGACTTGTTCAACTCGTCGGAATTGCCAACGCCCGAGGTTTTCATCGTTTTATATATATATTTAACAAAAACAAACAAAAACAAAACAAATTTCGAAAGATTAGCATCCAGTGTTGTGAAACGACGTTCCAATGATGCCCTGCACACTCGGCTTTTTTCAAGCCGAAATAAATGTTTATAGTTTTTCTCCCGCTGTTTTATCGATAAGAAAATCCTTACAACAAAACAACTGCTTTTATTTAATTTAGCCAGAGGTTTTTAATAAATTTAAGAGCCTGGAGCGGCATAAAAAACTAATTTCGCCCGTATACGTTTTTGTGTAGTATTCGTACAATTCCTCTTTTAAGCCAAAAGAGTATTTCTAGCTTTTTTCGCTTATTGTATTTACGTTTTCAACAATCGATAGCCCCAAGGACTGATAAGAAATTACTTGACGCGCTTTACAACACAGACCAAACAACTGTTTTTATTTTATTTACCCAGAGTTATTTTAATGAATTTAAACAAAAATAATGGCAGAAGCCGCTAATGTGCGCCAGAACCTGCAGAATGTGCCCTCGATATTTGAAATATCGGCGGCGGAGACACTGGACAACCTAATTTACCCGGCTCTCAGCAAGATCTTCGACTACTTTGGTTTGCGGCTGGACTTTAAACTTTGGGGAAGTTTGCGGATTCAAGAGGAGCTATCACCATTGTTGACCTGGCTGCTGCAGTACTTGTATCTCCGGAAAAGAGCATCCTCGTTTGGCGAGAGCTTCTACGGACTGCAACGGACGGTTACGGAAACTGGGGATTTGCTGAGCCGCCGGCAGCAATTCACATCCGCCACATTGTTGACCTTCATTCCTTACCTGGAACGAAAGTTGAAGAGCAGAATAGCCCGCCATGAGGACACAAATCCCTGGGAGCAGCGACTGCTCAGTGCCTTCCATGCTTTTCATGCCGCCAAGGCGGCGCACACATTCCTTTACCTGATCAAATACGCTTCAAGTCATTCGCCCATCTTCAAATCGTTGGGTCTGACCCTCCGCTATCCCAGTGAGCCTCCCAAGGAAGATCAATGGACCTATCTCGTCCTCAAAATGCTAGAGGTCTTGGCCTTTTTCCTGCAGTTCGTGCAATGGTGGTACTCCACGGATCAGCGACGCAAAGTCGGAGGCACCCTGCTCAATCCGGAGGCCATGCCCAGGAAGGAGCTACCCCCGGAAGTCGAGAAGACTCTGCCCAAACGAGGCGAATGCCCAGTTTGCTTGCTGCCCATCCAGACACCCACTGCCTGCTCCGTTTCTGGGTTCGTATTCTGCTGGAAGTGCATCGTTAGCCACATGAAGGAGCATGGATGTTGCCCGGTCACCCAGTATCCTATTAGTCTGGACGATCTAGTTCGCATTTACGAAACATAACCCTAAGTATTTTGTTGTCTTTTACACGATTTTGTTAATACATTCAATAAGAAAATTACGTGTTTAGATTTCACTGAGGTAAAAGCCCATTCGCTGATCGTAGCATATATAGACGTGGTAGAAGTCGAAATAAGCCAGGCATAGATACAAACAGAAGCACTCGCTCGAGACAAACTCCCCAAAGCCAAAAATGGAGTAGGCTGTAGGATAAACACGAATTTAAACTATAAAGATACTATTTTTACCCGCTCAACTCACCAAAGGGAAGGCAAAACTTCTGGTGGATAAAGTAAAATAACCACATTATCACCACGGTTACAAAGTAGAGGAAAACCAGTTTGCTTTTCAGCCGTATGGACAGCTCCTCGTGCAGCTGCTGTCTATCCTTGTCGAGCATATAATACTTGCAGCACACGAAGGATCCCGCCATGTAGATGGCACACGACATAAACAGGGATAAAGCGATGGCAATGTGAAGCAGTGAGTCGCCATCCACTTGGGCAAAGGTTCCCCAGAGCAGCATAATAAAACTACTGACCGCCAGCAACATGACTATCAGGTAGCCGAAACTTCGGACCGCTTTGGGCAAAGTCCTCCGGTAAAAGCGGAACTGCAACCAGGCATTCGCAATCCAGAAGGGAAACTCCATCCAACATGCAAAGGCCCAAATACTGTGCTGCGACTTGGCAGCCGCCGATGTGGTGGGGAAAAAATTGAAGACATGGCAGGAAGTGTATGTCGTGGCCGCAAAATCCGTGGCAATGGCCATCACCAGGTTGTAGGCCATGCACAAGGGCACTTGCAAAAGTCCAAGGGCCAGAAAAGGACCCACCGGTAAGCGAAAGTGCCGCTGAGGCCCCAAATCCTTCATTGAACTAGGTAGCATCTTTAGTTTATCCTCATGAAAGTGATTCATTTTGGCACAAATAAAAATAATTCGTTTCCTAATTCTCACAGCTTATACTACAAGTAGAATGACAGATTTTACAGTGATATCTTGTTAGTATTAAAAAAAAAAATGTTGCTTGCTGTCAAAATAACCAGCCTAAAGTTTGTGACACATGTGCATATCATACCTTAAAAATCATTTAAGAAATTTCAAAATATTGTATATTAATATTACGAAATGGTATACACAATTTAATTAAAATATTCCTAATTTATCATTTATCCAAATTCAAATAAATACAATTTTATGCTTACAAAGTATTAAAATCCATAAAGCCATTTTTAAATTGCGTTTTGTATAAAAAAGAATATTCTTAAAGCCTTTTTCTTATCCAAGAGCAAGTGTAAAAATATTGCATTACATAAAAGTGGAACACGGTTCGAATTTAACTAGATTCCTTACAAACTTTTTAAGCTTACAATATTATTAAAGAACCATTAAAGAACGTGTGAAAGCCTTAAATAAAAGCGTGTGTAAGCATTAGATCCTGTCATACTGAATCGTTTCCTGTCGGAGTCCTTCGGAAGCGGGTTCCTTTGGTAAAATTAAGTAAACTTTGAGCTTAAGCTAAACACCTCGGCGGCTGGCTGGATGATATGGCGGCGTTGTGGGGATCGACCTTGCAATTGATCTATAATTGTGATAGGTAAAGGCCGTGCTTGGCATCGCATACCACGTTGAGGGCGTAAAAGTCCCAGTAGGATGTCATGTGAAAGCCCATGTTGGTCAGCACTACGATGTACTCGAACAAGGCAAAAAAGGTGTAGACTGTGGAAATTTATATTTCAGTTTAGAGGCATGCGGAACAATGTATCGGCATGCAACCAGAGTAATGGGTAAGGAATAAAATGATTTGAGGATTTTAAAACCATCAATCACTCACCTCCCGCCTCGCAATGGGAATTGTGCCTGACGAAGCAGTAGCCAGCCAATCCAAAGGCCACCACATTCACCAGAAACAGGTTCCTCTTGTATCTAAGTGATTTCTCCTCGTGTGGCAGGAGTACGGTTTTCCGGGTATTCCTATTGAGCAGGTAGGAGACCAGCATATAACACTCGGAACAGGCTATAAACACCACAAAGGCGTTCCTATGCGTTTCATAGTGATCCGCGGAGGTCCAAAATGAGAGGCAGAAAAGGGCCAAGTCCTCGATGACATTCAGGAAGCAGGCCAGGATGCCCAGCAATCGCCGGCTCCTACGGATATGTTCCCTGTAGTGCTCCAGGTAGATTTTGGCCACCGCCAAACGAAGTGGTAAATGCAGGAAGATGGCCAATCGCCAAACGGTTTTCTGCGGCTCATAGTTCCCAATGGCTGCCGAAACGGAGGGCAGATAGTTGGTCACATCGCAGTGGGTGTAGGTGCTCCTCACAAAGTCAAAGGTCAGCGACCAAATCACACAGAAGAAGAATCCTCCGAGGGGCAAACTCAGAGCCACCAGTGCCAGTCTTGAGAAGGGAAGCCGGAAGAAGACGCTTTTGGGATCGTTAAAACGCTCGTATGTGGGCAGCATTTCAACTTTGGAGATTGGGATGGATTGGTTGGGTCTGGAGTCGTTTCTTCAGCGGCTCACGCTCCACATTCTCCAGTTCGTCGGCTCCCAAATAAGCTAATCTCGGTCTTTTCCGCGCACTTTTCTGCTTACGTCGTAAACATTGCGAAAAGAAGTTGTAAACAAGTGATCGATAAACAGCTGGCTATCGACCGAATGGCGGGGGTGGTTAATTATCGTGTTTCCTCAAACACAATTTTTTAAATTAAACTTATTCTTAACGTGGCGCTTATATAAGTGGCCCTTATAGATAAACAGTTTTATCATCAACACTAACGGGGCGGATACTTAATCTGAACGCCAAAATACAACAGCCAACAGTGCTGGTCATTATCGATTTATAAAAGTAGCTATTTGGATTGAAAGAAATAAATTCAAAGCTTGGGGGTTTTGCTTTGTTAACTATTGTTTGATTTAAATAAATCTATTCTAAGTTAACATTTTTTAATAAAAAAGTTTCAGTGATAAAAAAATATTGTTAATATAAATGCATTTTTTGTTATGTTAGCAAAACTAGCTTAGATAGATACTCCGGCTAGACTTCGCTAAAAAATAACCAGGTGTCCAGCCCTATCCACTGCCACCCGCAACCTCAATCGATATCGATAACTTTTCGCCGGCTGCGTGACATCACTAGCAGCAGTAAAACAAAACAACAAGCGCAAAAAAAAAGAGAAACTGCATTGTTTACCAGATTTTAAGGGCACCCGAAACCCAAATTAAATCCTGCCGAGATGGACATCCTACTGGCCAACGTGAGCGGGCTGCAGTTCAAGGCGGAGCGGGATTTGATCGAGCAGGTGGGCGCCATTCCGCTGCCCTTCTACGGCATGGACAAATCCATTGCGGCCGTCTGCAATTTCATCACCCGGAGTGGCCAGGAGTGCGACAAAGGAAGTGCCTGTCCATTCCGACATATTCGCGGCGACAGGACGATCGTGTGCAAGCACTGGCTGCGCGGACTGTGCAAAAAGGGCGACCAGTGCGAGTTCCTGCACGAGTACGACATGACCAAGATGCCCGAGTGCTACTTCTACTCCAGATTCAATGCCTGCCACAACAAGGAGTGTCCCTTCCTGCACATCGATCCGCAGAGCAAGGTGAAGGACTGTCCGTGGTACAAGCGCGGCTTCTGCCGCCATGGCCCCCATTGCAGGCATCAGCATCTCCGGCGCGTCCTGTGCATGGACTATTTGGCCGGGTTTTGCCCCGAAGGACCCGCCTGCAAGCATATGCATCCACATTTCGAACTGCCCCCGCTGGCGGAACTGAGCAAGGACCAGTTGCACAAGAAACTGCCCACGTGCCACTATTGCGGCGAGCTGGGCCACAAGGCCAACTCCTGCAAGCAGTATGTGGGCAGTCTGGAGCATCGCAACAACATCAATGCCATGGATCACTCGGGCGGAGGGCATTCTGGCTACTCCGGTGGTCATTCTGGGCATTCTGGCCATTCCGAGGGCAATGACAATGACAACTCCAACCCCAACAACAGTCACCACAGTCAGCATGGTCCACATGGGCAACATGGTGGACCCGGTGGTGGTGGTGGCGGTTTCGTCAAGGTGCCCACGCCGCTGGAGGAGATCACCTGCTACAAGTGCGGCCACAAGGGACACTACGCCAACAAGTGTCCCAAAGGACATCTCGCCTTTCTCTCCAATCAGCATAGTCATAAGTAGTATCCTCCTCTGCTCTGTATGATTAGATTGTAAGCGAGTGCAGCAAATAAAGGTTGAAAAGGGTTCCGTTCCGGCCCCCAGAAGCCACAGAGATCGAAAGATCCTTACTCCATTGATCATTTCATCCCTGAAAAAAGAGTGTTGGCCTGCATTTTTCAAAAATGTCCTATTAACTGCCAGTAGATTGTATTTTGTTATCAACGAAATAAAATTTTTCATAAGACTTTAAATATATATTATTTTTGAAGAACGTCTTAGATATGTGAGACTTTAGAACGAATTCTTAAGGGCTCTTTTAGTGGAACCGTCATTAGTAAATTAAAAAAATTTAAATAAAGCAACTATAGATATTCATTAAATTTAAAAAATAATTAGTGTGAAAAAATACTTAATTTTATTGAAACTTATTCATGAACAGATATTCAAAAAACTAAGAAAAAATTTTAGAAGCAAAAACACTTAAATTCATAAAAAAATAACAACATACAGAAAATACTTTCAAAAGAATAGGTCTATTATATATGTAACAATCGTTTTATATCTTAGTTTTTAAAATTTCAAATTTTCCTTTAGGCGCTTAGCATTCTGATCCAAGTTTTCCACCAGCCTTGAGTCTCATATTTTAGGTATTCCGAATCCCACAGAAAGATTGATTGGCATGGCAACGGTCACACTGTCTGGATCGAGATTTCAACTCGTCAACAATTGCGCACTAAATTTTCAGTAAAAACAAACAGAGACGAACGTTCCGAGGCATTGAAAACTAGTTTAAATACAGAGCAGCCATGACAATTTTGGGCAAATTGCGGGGGGAGATCACGGACCAGGAGAAGGTGCCACTGCCGATGAACCTCAACGATGAGACGCTGATGCATCATGGCTCCCTAATCGCAGTGAGTTTAGTTTGCATTCCATCCCATTTCCCAGAGAAGATATATGTACATATGTAGCCTCATTTTTGCGCAATCGTTTTGCGAGAGGTGTCCTTGTGTCCAACCCACCCCCTTGTCCTTCTGCCCCCAAAAAAAGCCACAAGTTCTGCCAGGGGGGTGGTGCTCCGAATCGGAATCCGAATTTGCAGCCTCAGCGCAGGCAGAGGCAGAGCTCGACCTGCAGGCCATCGATTTTTCCCCGCTGGAATTCCTTGTCGCCCCCAAATTCCACCACCCACCTCCCCTCCCCCAAATGACGTGTACCCATTCACTTTCCTGGGCTTTCCCCGCCAAGGACTACTCACATTTCTCGAGGTCAGCGGTGGGTCTCTTCCTGTTGCTGGTGGAGATTGCAGATTGGCCCTGACAGCTGGGGTAAACCCAATTTGGGTTGCAATTTCAGATCATACTTTTTGTGTGTGCAGGTTTTGCTCTTTGGCCCCGCACACACAGTGACCTCGATAAGTATGCGAACGTGGAGAGTATCCAAAGAAAGTCGTGTCTTATCAGCTGGCAGTCATACATAAACACTCCCAGCCAATTTGAGTTCTAAACATATTTCCCAATCTCTCCCCCATATCAAGTTTCTACGATAATGCAGCGACAGCAATCAGCTGGCATTGTTCACTTTAATATTTTACTACTGCACAATGATATAAACAATAAAAAGTAAAAGTACAAAAGTAAATTTTAATAAATGATGTTTTGAAAAAATTATTTATCCTAACTTTAAAAGCGTTAAAAAGCTATGCTTTTACATATAACTGTCAATTAAAATTTTTTATTTAAAAAAAAATCTTTTAGACTCATGTATTATTTAGTACATTTTTGTGCTTATTTGTTGTGTTTATAGTTGTACTAAGGTCCACTCTAACTAGCATGCAAACGATTTCAATTGACTAAATGGTTGCAAGGGGAACATTTATTGTTTGACCTATCTGAGAAGTGCTTGCTAACGACGCAGTAAGCGAGTGTTTAAGCAAAGCAAAGGGATGCAGTTTTGATTGTCCTAATCTTAGTTCTGGAAAGTCCCATTTATTTTACATAGCACCCAGTAAAGAAGTATTGTTCAGCAAAGGCAACTTTTGGACTTATAGAATTTTCCTTTGAGTCAGCTTATTTATTTATTCGTTTTGCCGACGACTTTATCGCTGTTTTTATGACTGTTCCATTGGGAAACAATAAGTATATCTTGATAAGGGGGGAACACAAGAAGGCTTTTAGCGTATTTTGTTAGATTTTTGTTTTGTCTTTTATAAAGATTGTAGTTTTTTTTAAATATATTTTTTACAGTTTGAGGAGTATTATTTTAAACCTAACCAATTTGTTCTTATTTGTATATCAAATTCCAAATAAAATTGTTTTTATTTATATAAAATCGATATAAGGTCATAATTTGTATAAAAAAGTCTGTTAAGAATTGCTTTTCGTTATATTATTTTTTTTTTTTTAATTTTGAATGAAAAATCTATATAAAATTTAATTGAAATTATTTCGCCCATGGGCACTATCCCCAAAAAATGTATAAATTCACCTTATTTAAACCCCAATTTCCCATTCACAGCCCAAGGTGGCTTACAGCGACAATGAAGCCGATGCGGAATCGATGGTCTTCAATAGGCCCCAGCACCATTGCCTCAAGTCCTTTCTGCTGTTCCTGATCGCCGTGGTCGTGATGCTCCTGGGTGTGTTGGGCGGATGGACCCTATATCGCGTATACGCCCCATCGCACGGAAGCATGAGGTACCACGCCCTGTGCGAGATTCCCTATCCAGAGGACTCGATGGAAATGGCGCGTGTGTATCCACGCTCCGATGGACCCTTCGCCTTGAACTGGCGCTCCCTGCTGCCCGACTTTGGACCCCCGATGACAAACAGTGAATCCCTCGATGACAACTACTTCCGCGAGGACATCGAGCTGGATGGCGATAGCGATGAGGAGGGATACGCCCGTGTGGACGTGCCCGACTTCAAGGATGGACGGCGAGGTCGTTTCATGCACGACTTCAAGGAGAATCAGTCGGCCATTATCGACACCACCACTGGCAGGTGCTTCATCATGCCCTTGGATCGGGATACCACTCTGCCGCCCACCAGCTTTGTGGATCTCATGAAGAAGATGAGCACTGGCTACTACAACATCGATACGGAGCGCGTTCGGCGCCAGATGCGCGTGGTGACGCCCCGCATCACCGATCTCTCGCTCATCTCGGAGCGAATTGCCAACGAGTGCTACGACATGAAGGTCTACATGATGGAGAAGTTCGTCTCGGGCAGTAAGTTTCCCCTTACTTATCATTGATTGTTATGCTTCATCGTTTACAACTAGACTAAGAGAGCAAATCACTAGATAACTCTCGTTTTTTAATTACCTATCACTGATGGCATGCTGCATCGTTTACAAACAGATTCAGAGAACATTTCACTAGATTACTCAAGCTTTTACCCTGCTTGAAAACTAATTGCACGCTTCATCGTCTACAACCAGATTCAGAATACATTTCACTAGATTACTGTAGCTTTTACTTGACTTAACACTAAATGCATGGTTTCATCATCTTCAACCAGAAACATTTCAGTTAATTACCCTAGCTTCTACCCTGACTAATAACTGATTGCATGCTTCATCGTCTAGAACCAGATTTAGGGAACCTTTCATTAGACAATGCATTTGCATGCTTCATCGTTTACAACCATATTTAGGTAACATTGAACTAGACAACACTAGTTTTTGCCTTAGCAATTACCAATTGCATGCTTCATCGTCTACAACCTTATACCTTATACCCTTTTCCTTTGCAGTTTCGAAGAGATCGGCTGATCCTCTGCCTGATTCCGGCAAGTACGCCGAGTTCATGGGCAAGGGAGTCATCGAGTACGATTTGGCCAATATTGCCGAAGTGGAGGCCTATGAGGCAAATGAGGCTAACCAACGGGCCTGAGCATCCAGAGAGGAGGATCTTTTAAGCTACAACACCCCATATTGAATACACAACCTAAAGAAATTATTACTTAGAATCGATTTATACATATAGCGAAGAGAAGCGATGAGATCTGTTCGAAGCCATGCCTAGAAGTGGTCTAGATCTGGTTTAACACTGGTTAGCAGGACACGTGCACCCCACTCCGGGTGGATATATATCATCATTGGCCAAGTTAAGCGAATCATGGACGACGACCCTAGTAAAGAAGCGTAACGAAAATGTACCTAGAACGCAATCAAAGCGATCGACGAAATTGTGACAAATACGAGCAATGTATTAGCCTCGGGTGCGGAATTAAAATTGAGAAGAGATTGGATCAGATTAGAGATTGCTACAACACACACACACTCACACAGACACACTGCGGCATTCCAAGTACATATTTTATATATATGCTCTTAAACTATTCTAACAATTAATGTATAGAACGGATTCAGATCGAAGCTATTTACATGGAAAAACCAAAACCAAAAACCCAACCAGGAAAAACCGAAAGAGGAACGGAAACTATCAGCATGCGTCGAGTGGGAGAGAAACAAATTAATCTAAATGTTCTTTAAAACTACTTAAATGTATTAAACGCGAATTTGTGATCTTTAGCCGTTTTCTTTTTATTGGCGGGCTTAACATGTTTCTCCTTCATTAGAATACTAACAAAAACATGTTTCTTTCGACTAGCATATATTTAAACTTAAATTATTATTATTATTTTAAACAGATACTATTAACAATAACAATTTCACGGTTAAATCTAGAAGTAGGCCTTGCAGAGAGCAATAGTGTGATCCACTCCGTAGGCAACTTTGGTAACTTTACCATTGATGGCCGCCTTGAAGGGGAAGAACTGATCCTTTTTGTGTCCCAAGCCCAGATGACCGAATCTATTCTTTCCCCACATGAAGAGATCTCCATCCGAGTTGACAGCGCCCATGTGAAAGACTCCGCATCCAATGGAAACCACCGAAGTCGCGTTGCTAAAGTCATTCCTTCCAAAGAGCGGCGGCAAGAGATGCTGTGGCTTGGAAGTTTGCTCCACAAAAGATCCAAAACCGAGGATGCCAAAGCCCCAGGTGTAAACCAAACCCTGATCATTGAGGGCCATGCAAAAGGATCCGCCTGCAGCCACATCCTTGATCTTGCCAATGGATTTGGTTAGCTTGAGAGCTCTGGGTACATTTATTTGGGTCTGCGCATGTTCAGAGTCATCCAGCTGTCCATACTCCGAGTTGCCCCATCCGAAGGCATCGCCTGCTTCGTTCAGGGCCAAAACGCAATCCGATGAGCAGCTTAGTCGCACAATTTTCTCCTTTTCTATGTCGCCGCCTATGAGGGTTATCTGCCCGGCTGTGTGGTAATTTCCCTGGCCAGTCTGACCATCTGCACCCCAACCGCAGGTGTGAACCCGACCGGTTTTGGTCAGGAACATGCTGTGATCCTGTCCGCATTCTACCTGGACTATTTCATCATCCTTGCCGCATATATCTTCCTGCGGAATTCTGTGGATTAGGGCACTCTTGCTGTAACGCTCCTCCTCGATGATAGAGCGACCACACTGCCCATAGGAGTTGTTGCCCAATGTGAAGATGGTTCCGTTTCTGGTCAGGATCACCAGATGAGCTCTTCCCGCTGACATGCTCTTCACCTGCATATCTTCATCCGATTCTCCTTGCACTCTGGGTAGTTTTATGGCTGTGGGATAGATGATCACATCCAGATTGGCTGGATCCTTCGGATTACCCTTGACTTGGAAACCCAGTTGGGAATCCGTGTTTAGGCCGCTGCCAAAAAGTGTCTCCCCGTCGTCTCTTTTTACGGCGTAGGCTGTGAACCCGTAACCTGCCGCCACATCCGTAATATCATTATTGTTGGAGAATTGCAACCTAGTGGGATGATGAACCATCTCCGTGTAGCGTTCCTTGGCTTTCTTCACATTGGTTTGGAGGCCCAGAGCTCCAGTTTCCTGGAATCCCCAAACGTAAACGCGGTTCTCATGGCTGTCCGTGGTTTTCGGGGTGTATTCCTTGATTTTTGACTTATCCTGGGCCAGAACTACCCGCTTGGCCTTTGCTGTATATGATCTGCTGATCCCAAGACCAATTTTTCCGGCTTTAAGCATGGTTTAACAGCTAAAATTAATATATCAGGTAATTCAATCAAAACAAACCAGAAATAGTGTTGCAAAATACCATTGCTCACCCATCGATAGGAGAGATGGAAAAACATCGATGGCGCCCCGCCAAACATCGATGAAAGCGATGTTTTGAAAACATCGATGGCATCGATGTTGGCATCGATTGCTCTAATCGAAATCGGATGGGCGAGTGAAAGAAACGGCTCCGGCAAAATCATTAAAAATTAATTAATTAACCGCAAATCAGCGCTCCAAAAGTGTGCAAACAACTCGGTATTAAAAGTAATTAACGCGTGCGGTTATTAGAGGACTCGAAAATCGTTAAATTCCCAGGATTTGTGTGTTTTTCCACTCGCCGCAGCAGCATATGTACACACACACACGCGCACCCCCGCCCCAAACACACACACACACACTCGGAAATATATATATGTATATATATAATATTATAATTAAAGTTGTGTTTTAAAGTGTGTGCGTAAAGTGCAATAGCCCAGTGGAAAGTGGAAGTGAAATAGAGTGTGGTGTTCCAGGAGTTCCAGCAGTTTTGAGTGTCGTCTTAACACACATGTCTTCCCATTTGCTGCTGGCTTTTCCAAGGGCTGGTGCTAAGGGTTAAGGATTGAGGATAAGGACACACGGATAGCGGATACGGATACGGATAAGGAGTGCCAGGCGGAGAATCAGGAGGAATATAGGAGTTGTCCAATCGCTTCGTCTCCGGTAGGTACACACAAAATATTCGGCTGCTCCTTTTTAGCTCCTGTTTGTGGCCTCTCTCGAAAATCTCTCATTCATCTCTCTCTCTCTTGCCTCTCTCTCTTTGGTCCTGCGCTTTCTCTCTCTCACCACCTGGTGGTGCGTAGTCCTTTTGGTCCACCACCCCTGGTGGGTGGCGGTGCTGCAACCCTTAACCCTCGGCTTCCCATCACCTTTTTTTTGGGTAACCATGGTCGTGTGTTTACCGGTAACTGTGCCACCAAAAGTGCTAGTGTTCTGAAGTACCTTTACAGTACCATTAATAGTTACCTTAATAAATATCTGGTACTTTTTTCCCTCGAACCTTTTGTTCCTCAGAGAAGAATTTCATACGAATATAAAGTTATCCTTGGTTTAAGATTATATTTATATTGTATATTTAAATTGATGTAACTTAGTTGTGTGCCATCAAAAGGGCTATTGTTAGAGAGTACCTTCAAAATTGTGCCCTAATAAATACCAGGTACTTTTTTGCCCAACTCAGATATCAGATAACTTAGTACTGTGCTGATAGTTTTAAAGATGATTGACACAATATTTAAATTGATTGAATTGGCACAATTGATTTTCATTTAATCCTAGTCTATGGTTCTGAAAAAATCTTAAAATTTTTACCCATGTACTTGCACACTATTTAGGTACAACAAGACGCATAGCTTTCCCAACACTGGCCATGAGTCCTGCCCTCTAACCTCACTCCCATTTTTAAGGACAAGAAGCCGACCCTCTCGCTGCCGAAAATCCACCACCTCGCAGAGATTTTGCGCAGCATCTCTGGGCACGGCCGGCAAATGTGACAGACTCCCTCGGCAACAATCCCAAAAAGTAGAAAAAGTAAAACAAAGCCGAAAACCGAAAACGAAACCCCATTCGAATCCCATTCCCCAGCAAAAGTATTTACTTAATCAACTTGGGGAATGGAGTTGCGGCCCAAGAGAATGAGTGATCTTATGTAAACAGGGGCGCCCTTTGCCTCCCACGACACCAGATAAGAGACTGCTCCACACAAATGGCCCACTTTCAGTTCCTCCATTTCTTCCCTACCCCCACCCATCCAAGTCGTAACTCAATGTTATAGACCCAAATGCTCTCATTTCGGGGGCCACCAATTTGTTTATGATGGTTTTCGGGGGCTAGTAGCTGGTGGCTACTACTCCCTCGCCTGGAACCGATCTTCGGAAAACAATGGAGGGGAAAGAAAACTTTCCGCCTCATAAACTCATAGGCTTGTCCCGTCGAGCACGTGCAACTCTTTCATTTTTCAGCACTTCCCTCTTTCTCTCAAATAGACGAAATGTTGTCAAGAAAACAATAAACGAATGCACAGAAAAAAATATCTTTTGAATGCAGAAATTTTTCAACTGTCATGCTATATGAATCATATTTTGAAGTTTCTGTAAACAGCAATGGAATGTTTAAAGTTAAAAATATAACAATGTTTATTTCATATCAGAATCAGACTTAACTTATCAGTTTAATTCAAGTTCATATCATATAAATAACATATGTTTGTATATTTGATAGTTGCAAAGATAAAAGTTGCTTACATACTCTTTCTACTATTAGTATCAACTTAATCTTATCTATTTACTTCAAAATCATATCATTGGTATATTCAACTTTACAAATTCCACCCGATTTCTGTGATTCTCTATCACCAGTGTAATGTCAATGTCTTGGGCTTATGCAAGCGCAAACAATAACAAAACAATTGCCAAGCCAGAAAGAAGAAAATCCAAATCCAACGGTGGTGCAGTTCAGTTCATTGGCAGTCAGCCAGCCAAGCGTTTCATGTTTACCAGGGCCTCCTCCTCCTCCTCCTCCTCCTCCTCGTACTCGTACTCGTACCGCCCCCTTATCACTCGAGCATTTGCACAAACATAATCTTTTTTGGGTTCTTTCTCCGTAGCTATCTGGGTTCGGTTACGGTTTCACTCCCCGCTTTCTCCGCTCGACAAAAAATGAAAACACAAACAATAGCAGGCAGTGAATCACTTTGTGACCAGTTCCTCCACTTCCTCATAAACAGGGTTTTTTCCCGAATTAAACAACCTTTGACTAATCGATAGTAAAATAAACAATTAAACGAAAACTTATATGCCTTATATTTTTTGGTTTGTTAATCTAGAACTTGTAGTCTTTTGTTTCCAAATAAACAAGGCGTTTTCCCTTATCTCAGTTTGAAGACTAATCGGCCGAAAAGTAAACAAACGAACTTGTTATCAAATTAATATTATTATGACTACATTTTAGGCAGGAAGTTCGCTAAATGTTTTAACAAGAATTTGTTAGAAGCTTTCGTTTAAAAAGTGTTTCTTTATATGGGTTCCAGGAATTATAATGAGAAATACTTATAGCTAAAAATCTAAAAATAAACATTTTCAGCTCAATCAGTTTGTCATGTTTGTTTATGATCTAACAACATCCAAACTTCTCTCACTTGCCATAGAAAAGTGAAACCAAAACGGCTTAGATTCAAAGCCCCAGAAGAGCGTTTTCTTGGCTTGTGGCCGACACTTATTGATTTTTAATTATCCCAAGATGGCCCTTGGCTATGACATTGACTTTGATTTTTGCTGCCTTGGCCAATGAACCCATCGCCGTGTTGCTCTTCAGAGATCTCTGGCCCGAACAAGCAACCTTCTTTGCCGCCTGCTAACCGCCTTATGTCACTCGACAAATCTCGGCCAAGAAACCAATTTCCCAATACCGCCAACAATTCCCGTTCGTGACTCATTGCGGTCGAATGTGTCAGTTGTGTTTTCTGTGTCTTGTTTGTGTCTTTCTTGGCCTGAAATGGAGGCGAGATTTCGGTTCTGCAACCTCCGAGTAAACAAATCAATGGCCGATGGGCCACTCATTCGTTCGCCTGGCAATTGGATTCAATTGAGTGGAGTCAGGCATCGGAGGCAACTTTCACTTGCACAGATTTTAATTGCTTCGCAACTGGAATGGCCAGATTCCCTTCCCCTCTCTGCAAACCATCATTATTATTATCATCATATAAACACACTCCACTTCATTCATTCATCCTCATCATCGCCGGCTCGCTGACCCCAAAAACAAACATTCATCTCTCGGCTAATTTTTGAGTTGGTTTTCCTATTTAGTATTTAGTATTTCGTGTTTGAGTACTTGCATTGTATTTTTTAAACTAATCATTTTCACGCTTCTTAGCTTCTTGAGTGCTAAACAATTAAACATAATTTTATTATATCATTTGCTCTCTTCTTTCTTTCTTTCTTTTCATTCACTTTGCTTTATTGCGTTATGTTTACGTTTGCCACGCCTACGCTGCCTTGCGCCCCCATCATGACCACGCCCCCACAGCAATTATGCATTGGCTAGAGGCGATTTGCAGCAAGCTTAGAGTGCCAGCAGCGAGCAGCTGCAATACATAACCACCACCAAACGATCACCATCAAAAAAAAGACTTCATCAAACTCCAAGTCCACCACCAACAACAACAACAACCTCTTGCCTCCAGGAGCAGTCCTTACCAGGAGCAGTCCCAGCTGGAGGAGCAGGAATCCCCCCGCGGCGGAGGAGCAGCCAGTCTGGAATGTTGGAACACCCCCAGCGATTTGTGCGCAACATCCCCGACTCCTCAGCCAGTTCGCAGCAGTATTCGCAGCAGCATCCGCCACAGCTGCCGCAACACCAGAATCTGAATCTGAATCTTAATCAGAATCAGAATCCGAATCTGAGTCAGAATCAGAATCTGAATCAGAACAACCAGATCTACCAGTACCGTCCCCAGGTGCCAGTGCCCGTGCCAGGATCACCTGCCCACCATCAGCGGCACTCGTCGCTCTCTCAGCAGCAGCAGCAGCAACAACAGCAGCAGCAGCATCAGCAGCAGCAGCTACATCACCACCGCACCCTGTCCACCGCCTCCTCCTGCAGCGCCCAGCACAAAAGTGTGACCTTCGGACAGCCAGCGCTCGACTGCGGCGGCAACGGCAGCGGCAGCGCCAACGGAAGCGGTAGCGGCAACTCCTCCAGTGGCAGTGCCGCCGGCAACGCTGGAACCCAACCAATGGCGGGCAACATGAAGCACGGTGAGCTGCTAGTACACACTCTATACAATATTAACAGAGGAGCAAAATGGGGTAAAACCAGGATTTAGGGATTCTAAAACTTCATGACACAAGTCAATTAAATTCTTAGGAAGTAACAATTAAGTATAATCTTGGTTTTGAGTCTATACATACATACATTTTTTTGTACTAGGTCATGAAGTTATAATCCCTATTGTCTTGGTTTTCTCACTCAATACACTCTATACTTTTTTTTTAGAATGAAAATAACAATTCGTATTGTATCCAATCCGCAGGCAAATCTCAGGAAGACGTCTGCTACGTGGTAGCCAAGTACGATTATGCAGCGCAGGGTGCCCAGGAGCTGGATCTGCGCAAGAACGAGCGCTATCTGCTGCTGGACGACTCGAAGCACTGGTGGCGCGTCCAGAACAGCCGCAATCAGTCCGGCTACGTGCCCAGCAACTATGTGAAGAAGGAGAAGCCCTCGCTCTTCGACAGGTGCGTCCTGGTTCCTGGCCCGACTAAACCCAAGCGTTCTTCTCTTGCTCTGATTTCAGCAGAATTAAGCCCTCTATATCTATTCTGTATCTGTATCTGTAGCTGTAGATGTATCTATATACGCGTTCGAACTCCCCCACCTTCCACCTTTTGCTTTGGTTTTAGTAATTTAACTTTAGTAATTAAACTGCTTTCGGCTTTTGTATTTTGTATTTCGAAACAACAAAAATTCGTTTTGCTTTCGTTGTCTGTCGAGCCCCGCCCCTTTGCCCCCCTGAAAACTTAGAAACTCCACTACTAACACCCGAAAACGAACTATAGGACTAGTCTAATAACCCACCTCAGAATCTCCCCAAGAAATCTCTCCAAATCAAAGCTTTTGCCAAAGTCTGACCAAATATCTTGATCTGATCGTTCTGTGCAGCATCAAGAAAAAGGTGAAAAAGGGCTCCGGATCAAAGACGCTACCCAATTGTTCGCCCTCGCGCCAGATCGAGAGTCCAACCATGTCGCGCCGACTGCCCCCAGATCCCGCCGAGGCCATCGGCTCGGCCGTGGTCAAGTACAACTACCAGGCCCAGCAGCCCGACGAACTATCGCTGACCAAGGGCACGCGCATCCTCATCCTGGAGAAGTCAAACGACGGCTGGTGGCGTGGTCAGAGCGGCAACTCCGTCGGCTGGTTTCCCAGCAACTATACCACGGAGGATTGTGATAACGACGGCGAGATCCACACCTACGCCATGGCCGAGAACGTGCTCGATATTGTGGTAAGTGGTTCACTTCTTAGAATTGAAAGCACAAAGGGAAAATCTTAGAATATATACACCTTTACAAGAAAAAATAAAGGAAATTTGCCTACCAATTTAAATTTAACTAATTGTAAACGATGGATCTTCTATCCTTCCTAACCACTGCACCGTTTACAACCTACTGAAATCGCAAATCCTTGATAAAGATTGGCTTCCATAGAATAGATAATAGAAAAAAAGAAAGCAATTTCTCTACCGATTTTCCCCAGCATTTAAATAAAACTTATTGTATTATTGCATCTTCTACCATTCCTAACCACTGCACCGTTTGCAACCTTATCAAAATGGGTAAATCTTAGAATAGATTAGCCACTGCACCGTATACAACCTACTCAGAATTGAGAGTACAATTTTAGAATAGACAATGGAAAAACGAGTGAAAGCAATTTCCCTATCGATTTTCCCCAGCATTTAAACAAAGACGATGCATC
The DNA here is from genome assembly GCF_018152505.1 of Drosophila elegans. Taxonomy (NCBI): domain Eukaryota; kingdom Metazoa; phylum Arthropoda; class Insecta; order Diptera; family Drosophilidae; genus Drosophila; species Drosophila elegans. Next base: position 20,992,922 of record NW_024546167.1, on the reverse strand, counting down.
TGCTAAGCTTCCTAACCACTGCACCGTTTACAGCCACCTGAAAATATTACCTAATAATGTTTTTTTTTGTATACTTTCCTTCCCACTAAAGGTGGCCCTATACAGCTTCACGTCGAACAACGACCAGGAGCTGTCGTTCGAGAAGGGCGATCGGTTGGAGATCGTGGATCGGCCCGCCTCCGATCCGGACTGGTACAAAGCTCGCAACAACCAGGGCCAAGTCGGTTTAGTTCCACGCAATTATCTCCAAGAGTTGAACGACTACCTGGCCACGCCCTATCGCAATACGAGTGCCAGCGCCGGCAACGGAAATGGAGGAGGTAGCAATGGCGGAGCAGGGGGCGGCGGTGGAGGAGGAGGAGGCGGCGGAAGCGATTCCATGGAGCGTCGCAATGAGGGCAATAAGCCGGCGGCGCAATCCTCTGGCCAGCCAATTGAACGGCCAAATCTGGCGGGCAAGTCGTGGTATTATGGAGCCATCACCAGAAGCCAGTGCGACACGGTGCTCAATGGCCACGGGCACGATGGCGACTTCCTCATTAGAGACAGTGAGACTAACGTGAGTGAAATGCACAATATTGAACTGCCACAACATATCTGAAGCTTTCCCTTTTAAATTATTGGAAATTCAAACTTATCAATTTGTAAATCAAAAAACGCGAATTCTTTATGTTAAAAAGAGCTTTTCTTATATGTTTATACAGTTTTAGTTATGAGAAAAGATAAGTTTACACAATTATGTTGTGATAGTTCAAGTCAGTTTAAATAAGTAAGCAATTAACTTAAATATCCTTTCTTGCAGATGGGCGACTATTCGGTTTCGTTGAAGGCCCCCGGACGCAACAAGCACTTCCGCGTGCACGTGGAGCAGAACATGTACTGCATCGGGCAGCGGAAGTTCCACTCGCTGGACCAACTGGTCGACCATTACCAAAGAGCGCCCATCTACACGAACAAGCAGGGCGAGAAGCTGTATCTGGTGCGATCCCTGCCGAAGGCCAATGGCACGTAAACAGAGTTCCGGGCGGAATCCAGTGCGGCGGAATCTCAGCAACCAGCATCCAGCATCCATATTACCCGTATTCAATCAGCAACACACATATGCAACACAAAATGATATACCAAGGCTAACTTGTAGGCAGCTCAGCGCAGCGCATCGCGACGTGTAGTTCAATGTAGTTCGGTTCGGATATTCAGTTATGGACACTCAGTACAGTACTCAGTTTTGGATTAGATCTGACCAGCGTGTGTATATAGATCGGTTGGTTTAAACGCGACCCGTACATACATATATAGCCACGGACAAACACAAATGACCTTTTTGTACTTTTATATAATTGAATTAACTAAATTACCGCTTAATTATCGCATTGGCTAAAACTAAAGAACCCATCATTGCATTCGATTCGATTTGAGCAATTCTAGATGTCAACATGCAATACCATTTACATATTTACATACCATACATGTGCACATATACTATATTCTAAAGCAAAGTTGTAGCAGACTTAAATGTACACAGAGAAGAGAAGAGAAGAGATCGCCGCTTTTAATCAGAATCACAACACTCGAACATGTAATATGAGATATGATATGATATGATACGATGTCTATTATCCATGCGTTAACCATAAGCACATACTGTATTTCGTGTATGTACTGTACATACATGGGTGAGACACATCCTGATCCTGGATCCAGGACACTCAACCCAAAAACACAGCCAGAGTAAGGAATACGCGCTCCTACAGTCATTTTTGTTATTTATCCATTTAATTATCGACTACGATATAACCACGCAAAAAAACAAAAACAAATACAATTGATATCTCCGGGCGGAGTCGGTGTTCCGCCGCATAATTATAAACATATTTATAATTATAATATAATCGTTTGCTGGCGTGGCGGAGGAGGAGGAAAAGTGGGCGGCGACTTATACGCGTATAAGCCATAATGTACAGTTGATGCAATGCTAACCTAGGCACTTTTTCATCTCTAGATATACGTGTACTCTTATTTACGATTACGATTACGAGAGAGAGATAGTAGAACGCAGCGATTCCAGCTTTAACTTTTGTTTAATTGCTATTATTTGTTTTCCTACGTTTAACATTACGATTATTATTTTGTTTTTATTTAGCTCTAGGAAAGAAATTAGCGAAGGAACGTAACGAAAGGGAGAAGTAAAGTGTGGCTGCCAGTTAAATGACTTTCAACTTTTCTTTCATACGCGAATTTTTAAATTATAAATCTATATAATACGAGTACGTAACATAAAACTTAAATAATTTATAGTAATTTAAACGATTGCTAAACAACCAACTAGTACTAAAGACGAAGAGAACAAACTAGAAATTATACCGAAACGGAAATGAATAAAAATACATTCAAATAAAACATAAACCGACAGAATTCTGTTTACTTACCCATTTGGAAAACAGGAGCTCTTGCAAAGTTCTTGTATTTATTAATAAAATCTTTTGACGTTGCATACTTTTTGGATTATCTTGACAACCATTCTTGATTCTTGAGTTGCAAGTTTTTAATTTAAACTTGGATATCCACAATTTAATGGGAAAATCTTGCACTAACTTTTCTATAGATGATTCCTAAAAGTATGCCAATAAATTTCATTATTATTTTGAATTTTCGAGGCTGTTTTGACCAATTCTACAACGATCACTGGGGACAATCACAACAGGAATCCAAAGTAAACAGGTTTAGCGTTCTTATTTGTTTTTTTATTGAAATTTTCGTAGTTTAAATAACTTTAAGGCTTCGATAATGTTTGACACGTTAAGGCTAAAAATGGAAAAATTCTTGCTTCTTATCTGGACATGGACATGTGAGCACTGAATTGAGTCATGGATTCGGTTCGATGGATGGGTTGGTTCGGTTTGTTCGGTTGGTTGGGACAACTGGTGTTAATGGAGGCATTACACGGGGCTTACAATCAGACAGAATATGTACAAATGTCTGAGTGCCATCGTGGGTGCAACAAAAAAGGTTTGACTCGCGAGTTGAGCAATCTATATCTATCTGCACGCCCCATATCGCACGTACTAAAATATAAAATTAGCACACGGAAAACGCAGACGATTTAGCAAAGAAAACAAGAAGCAATTCATTAGGTACAAAAGCATATTTGTATATATCTGTATCTGTATCTGCATCTGCATCTGTATCCGTATATATATATATAGTTTTATAATCTTATTAAGGCCACACAATCAATAACTGACAGAGTTCTTATCCGCAAAAGAAAGTGCTAAATGGGGACAAAGACAAATACGAGAGGAGGACAGACACAACATATAACAGAGAGAATCTGGGTCAACTGCATCCTCCACTAGGATAAGGATTAGGATTAGGATTAGTATCAGTATCTATGTTAGTTAGTGGATGATGTGTTTTATGGGCGGGCGCTTAGTACAAGTAGAAAGTTCTAGGGGCAAACGGCAAATACAAATTTGCGTTTCCGTATCCGTAAACGTTAGAGTAGAGTTACCATGTAAAAGAATATATTATACGCCTCAAAAAAGCGCTGAGTGCTACGACCTCCAGGATTAGCGTCAGCGCGGAGCCTTCGGGGTATACATATTTGAGCTATGTACACAGAAAGTGCTCTCCGGCGTGGATTATGTATAATATAGATTAACGCTAGTGTTCGTAAAATGGACTAATTTCGGTTCGCTTCCGCAGCTTCTCCACTTTTTCTGCTCTTCTTTGTTCGCTGGCTCAGTGCCGCTTAATGTCCCCGGTTGAGTCTCATAAGAATGGATTGTTGGTGTTCATGGCGCCGCTGGCCTGTGAATATAAAAAAAGAAAGGGCACCTTTAGCAAACATTGATCCGGACTAAGCCAGCACTGGCTGGAAATAAACCACCGACTGTCTGGATTTAATGTGGCAAAGGGAACGTGAGAAGCGGATAACTTATGTCCACTGATAAAAACAAGGTGCAAAATCACATTTAAATATTTTTGGCTGTGATTTCCATCCATTGTGGTTTTGAGTTATATTATTATTACATATAATATCTAAAATAATTTTTTTTTAATTTAAATATGCAATACGAAAATATAAATTCAATTGATTTACTGTTTAATTCTTTTTTCAGTGGCGTTGGATACGTGAAAATTATTGCTTGTTTGCTTGATTAATATTTGTTAAAGAGAATTACGCAGCCTTATGATGACATTATTTATCGCAATGGCTGGAATCACGTTTCACACTTTAAACAGCTAATTAGGGAAAATGGTATGGTAAATGGTATGGTATCTTTAAATATACCAAATGAATCCAGACAGTCAATATAATGGTAGGTTAGCTGCGTTAAACATAATAGTAGTTGTTTATGGTTTAAGTTTTAAGCACTCCTGATTTAAGGTATGTTTTTGAGCACTTATTTTATTTTGACCGCAAGTGCATAACACATTTCGATACTCACTGCAAAGGGATTGTTGGCCATCACCGGAGCTGGTTGCATGCTACCAAAGCCGCAGCCGTTGGGCAAACCTTGCGAGATGGCGAACCCGTTGTTGTTGTTGAAGTTGAAGAAGCTCTGCTGTTGATGGTGGTGCTGCTGCTGGAGAAGATGCTGCCCCATCTGCTGCTGGGGACTGCTGCCATAGGCATTTGGTATGAGCGTCAACTGGCCATAGAGATTCTGATGCTGTTGCTGCTGGAATGGATTCACCACATGGCTGCTAAGCTGCTGCTGCTGCTGTTGCTGGCTCTTGAAGGGATTTGGATTTGGATTGTTGTTGAGGACTAACAAACAAGTATCCAATTAGCGAGGGTTACAAAAATGAGGACTCTGTGAAGTACTCACCGCCAGCAAAGGCATTTGCATCCTGGCCATTGCCATTGGTGGGCGTGGGCGCCTCGGTGACGCTTTCGCTGGCCTTCAGCTCCCTGAGCTGCTCATCGAGGTCCTTGAGAGCAGCATATCGATCCTCGCTAGGAGCCATGGCTGCACTACCACTTTTGGGAGGACTCGTCGCATGGCCATTCTGCAAGGGTGCACCTGCAACATTGGGGAAACCAATCAATACACTGGTTAAGATTACATTTTTAAATAAAAACTAATAAACAAACAAATAAAAACAACGAGCCAAATGCAACAGAACTTTAAACACAAAACTCAACTCAAGGTAACTGTTGAAAAACTTACTCCACGTAAAGAAATCATGGAAATTGGCATTTAAAATATTCATCTCTTGATCATCTGTCTGATCTTCTTGGGAACTGTTTGAGATGGAGTTGAACAAGAAATACGAATTCGAGGAGGGCTTCTCTGGAGTACTCTCATTCTCCAGGTAAGTCAGAAAGGGATTTGTGGGCGAAAGTGGCAGAGTGCCATGGAAAAAGTGTTGCTGCTGCTGCTGTTCGATTTCCTGCTCCTGCTCCTGCGCCTCTATACGCATCTCCTCCTGCCAGAAATTCCACGCCAGCTCTGGTTCTTCTTGGACGGTTGGCAGTGGTGATGATACTGCAGAAACGGCGGAAACGGCGGGAACTTGAACTGAGACTTGAGCAGAGCCCGGAGAAGGTTCATCGCAATCGTCAAAGGGATCGTGAAAGCCCCGCCTGCTCCAGTCGCTGATCCAATCGTGAATCGTGGTTGTTGGAGCTGGATATTCAGCCAAACAGTAAAGGATTAGAGAGTGGAAACATGGACTCTTCTGGGTGTTGGTATCTATCAAAGTGTGCTCAAAGTGGAAGGCGAGCGAGGGGCGCAAGGCAAGCTGCAGGATCTTACGGAAAGCCAAAGCCAAATTTGAGTTGCTGGTAATTCAAGCAGCGGGTGCAGGAGAAAATGTAGATATTTGAATAGGTCTCTTGTTTTTAAACTAATTGCAAACATGTACCGATGAAAGATTATAAACTAGCCAAGGCACTATCAAATTCTCTAATGCCAAATTATCAATTTGCCGCTTTTGAAGGGTATTTTTTAAAACTCTTTAATAAGTAAGATTGGGGATAAACATTATATAGCTGATCTTTTACTCAAAACTTTGAGCTGAGCCAAAACTCTTTTTTACTTCCAAAATGATGATCATGACTATAAAAAGATATACATTGTGCAGAAGTATGATTTTATATTCTTCTAATAAATTCGCCACATCGTATATGTATACTATTCAAAGCGTTTTGAAATTAATTTATGCCTGTAGCTCAGTCATAATTAAAACTAATTAAATAATGATTACATCTTTAGCGCTTAATCAACTGAAGGGAGATTCAAACCAAAGATTACAGATTACTCATTTAATGAAAACGAATCGAATGGAAAGAAAAGCCAAGCCTAACGAACTGGATACTTACCAACTGCATTGAAGATGGGTGCGTGATCAAAGTCGGCAAAGTTCTCAGTGTTCTGATGATGATGATGATGACCATTGCCATTGAGAAGATGCTGCTGCTGCTGTTGTTGTTGCAGCTGCTGTTGCTGTTGCTGCAGTTGTTGTTGCTGTTGCTGCTGGAGATGAGCTGCCCGGAGGGGCTGCACCTTGGCATAGCCATTGCTGGATCCCACCGAGGAGACGGAGGACACGGCCGGCGATCCTGACGACCGTGCAGACGTGGCATCGAAAATGTTGGCCGAGCCAAAGTCAGCCACAAAATCGGAATCCGCACCGAAGCCATTGCTGGCGCAACTGCTGGTGTCCGAAAGAGCTCCCGTGGATGTGGAACCGGCACTGTTAAGGCTACTCAATCCTCCACCCAGACCAAATGCATCGTGATTGTTATTTTGGCTATTCTGCTGCTGCTGCTGTTGCTGATGATGGTGATGATGATGATGATGTGGCCGACTGATTGAAGAGGAGGAATTCCCAGAGGACGATGAGTTAGCCAACTTTTGCAAGCCATTGGCCGATGTTCGCTGGGCAGCAGGCGGTGTCAAATGAATGCTGGCATAGCCATTATTGCTATGGTGGACACCATTCTGAATGTGATTTGTCGTTGTCATCGGAGCAGACTTGTTCAGGTTTACCGCATTGGCCAGCGACTTAAGCGGACTGGCCGGCTCCAAATAGTACCGCTTGCGTTCGTACTTGTCCATCATCAGCTCACGCTGATCCTGCTGATGCACAGCACGCTTGGGATCCCACAATCCCAGCCAGGTTTTCGCACACAGCTCGTTGCCATGGCTGCGCAGGAAGTCGATCTCGTCCTGTGTGAATGTGGCCATCGATATGGATTTCACCCGATGTGGTGGCGTTAAACCGCGTCTGCAACATAAAGGAAATCACATTTTTATTAATAAAATGGAAAATAACTTTATTATTTTATTTTATTAACTAACTTTAGTTCGGGGGATTAATGATTAAGAAAGAGTCAAAATATTAAAGTACTATAAAGTTAAAAGGAAAGTATTCACCTTAAGAATTGTAAGCTAAGTTTCAAGTCTATAATTTAAAACAAAAAAAAATGGAGTATTTTTGTGTGTCATCAATTTGTTTTCTAATAAAGTTTACTATTTTATTGATGGGGCTAGCCACCACCTTAATGCCTCAAAGTAATTCGTTTCTATTTTGAAAATTGCTCAAGATTTGTCCCCACTTTATCGCCCATTTCTTGTGAGGTGGTGTTGATGGTTGGTGGTGGTTTGCCTGACCCACTTGTACCCACCAGAATGACCCGTCAAATGGGCGTTCAATTTCAGTTAATTGCGCAAATTAATTGCGCTGGCCTTGGGGCCGAAAGCAATTGGAGCACTTTGGAGTGCCCAGAACGGCATGAAAAATGAAACCCATAAAAACAGTAGCCGAAGAGGAGGCGCTCGCACTGTTGTTGTTGTTGTTAGTTTTGGAGAGTTTTCCAGCAAATTCGCCTCGCACCGACGGCTAATTTCGGTTTTTCACGAATTTCCCGAACGAAACGAGTACACAACAGCAACAACTTGGCCACAGCAACAGCAGAGAAGCAACAAAACAGCAAAACAGCAAATCACCAAAAGTGGCAAAAGTGGCAAAAGAGAGCCAAGAGCCAAATATGCATTGCAAGGGGAAGCAGAAGCTGGACGTTTCACATGAACGCTTCGCTGGCTTCAGTTGCTAGTTGGTTGTTAGTTGTAGGTTGTTGGTAGCTGGTTAACCGGTTGCCGAACGGAAAAAAAATTGTTAGAACAACAGGAGCCAGTGTTAAGATTATAAGATACCCCGTACTCTTGATAATATGAACAAAATAATTACCCAGGCTTCATCAACTCTAACCGTTGTTGTTCTAAAGAATTCGAGTTCTTATTACGTTAACAAATTTATTTAAATTGCTTGCTAAAATCCTCTGGTTTATCGAAGTTAACGAGCTTATTATGTTAAATATAAATGTAGCACTTTAAACGACTAAAACTAACATTTATAATGAAATGTTGATTATTTCTATTCTTCTAAAGAATTCGCGTTAATTTTATACCCCTGCAAAGGTAATATAATTTAATTTAAATTTTGTAATATAACTTTATATGATGAAAGCCAACTGGATATTATTATGTTAAATAATATAAATAAATTTAAAACTTAAAATGACTAAAAATAACCGATATGCATGAAATTTACATTGCGTATTTCTATTAAAGAATTAAATAATTCGAGCCTATTTAGGGTAACATAAAATATTTGAAACTTTAAATGATAAAAGCCAACAAACACACTCACAATACCCAGAAAGAGGTATCATAACCGGCAAACTGATGTGGTACATGCAACGAAAATTCTAGAAGCTGCTGATTGCTACCTAATGGCATTCCGAATGTCGTCCTTTGTCATCCAAACGCGACCATTACCGCGCTTCTAATGCAATTGCGGCTCAATTGGAGGACAGAAACTAGATGTCCATGACAAAAGAAAAATGGTGGAGGAGAAAATCCGGAAGTCGTTGAGTGTCTTACCAGAAAACAATCAACTCTCACTTAAGTGGAACCCCCAGTGAAGTGGATCGAAGTGAATTGAATTGAATAGATGAGGAGAGGAAGGGATTGGACTGGAGTGAAGTGGAGTATAGTAACTCCTCCACGAACGGGTGACCCGTAACCAACAGAGCAGCTGAGGACGACTTCCGCCGGCGGCTAAATGGTCTGTGAAGCTGCAACTACGTCACGAAAAAGCAACAGGAGGTTGTCTGACCTTACACGACTTTTCGAGCCACCTCTAAACAGAAAGACCACCGTTACACAGGAAGAAAATAATTAACTGATACCAAGATGATTTGTCTTAGGTAAAAAAAAAGGTACAGGCTAAAAATATTGTTTTATATCAATTTTCCTTTCTGTAAATAGTCTTACCAAACCGTAATTGGCACACTCAAAATTATCATTAGCTACTATCTTAAATAAGTCTTGAATTAGTTAAGCATAAAACTTAAAATAGACATTGGTGATCACATAAATGAGTACTTGAAATTATGAGATTTACAACTGTGACCATTAATATTTGATTTGTTCTGCTAATGTAAAAACATTTTGCATGTACAAATCCACTTTAATTAAATAAGACACAAAACCAGTGGGGGAAAATCATTAATAGATATTCTATTAGTGATTAAATAGTTGGCATGTCTAAATATTTATTCTTCTAAAAAGTTAACTGAATCATAGCTATTTTTCCCCCTATCTAAAACCATTTTATTTCTTTAAAAATACAAGAAAATCAAGTAGTTGTGAAACACTAAACCAGTGAACGAAAAAATCGTTTTAAAATTCGGCGATGCCTTTTTAATTTATGCTGTTTTAATCCTATTAAAATATCAACTTGGCATTTGCCGGATTAAGGCGAGTGGTGCAGTAAGCAGTACGTGATGTTTTTTTATGTGTGGCAAACACCACTCAAGTGGTGCCCAGTTTTCCGAGTGGCCACATCCCCAAGAGCACGCACATGCAATTCGTTAGAGGATTGGTGGAGGAGGAGGAGGAGGAGGAGGATGAGGAGATGCAGTGGCAGCTGCAAGTGGCAAATGGCAAAAACAAAAAACCCAAGGCAGAATAATGCACCATGTGGCAGTAGTGGCTATTTTTGAAATCCAGCCACCACACTGCGGAGAAAGTGAAAGTTGCCTCCACCACAAACACACACAAACACACACACACAACGTGGAAACAGTGGCGGCATTTTAAAGGCGGAGGCACTCACTCGACCACGCCCACCGTTTATGGCTTGCATTTGAAACGCTTAGTGAAGAGGGAAAAAAGTGGGAGGAAGGTAATTGACAATCACAGCCGTAATGACTGCAAATTTCCATGCAGCTGAGGCAGCTTTTGTTAATGCGAAAAAAAACCAATAAGCGCGAAGTGTTATCCCACCCTTTTTATATGCGGTTCTAGGAACAAAAATAATCACTCAGAAAACCATTCACAGAAGCACTGCGGAAAATTTATTAACGGAAAAAATAAGTTTGGAATTTTTGGTGCAAAATTATCTTGACCAAAGGTAAAAACAAAGTTGGTAACTGAAAGAGAAATTAATTTGTATATTTTCATTAGGTTTTTAATTAAATTGACCAGGCAAACCCCTATTTTAAATTGCGGTTACCACTTTTTTATAAAAACCAATTTTTTCAAAAAGTTTTATTCATAATCTAAGGGTTTTCTTTCCTTTCTTTAAATACAACCAAAATTGTATATTATTCTGAATATCTTTCTGATATCGACCAATTGTTTTTCCGAGCATTTCACGACTTGATTCGCTTTGTCAAATTGTTTAAACAGGATGCACGAACTCATTTATCTAGGTCTCAGTTGTCAATTTCTCAGTGCAAACTCTGAGCCCCCTTTAGCGTTGTGTTCAATATTAGCATTGCAATGCTAATTGTTATACGAACCGAGCCCAGCAAACGAACACACACATGGGATTCGAGTACACCCATCAGTAAATACACTCATCATCGTCAGAGGAAATCTCCTCCAGCCACATCATCTACATGCTGAAAAGAACTAGAATGGCAGAGTGCCATGCTAATTGGGAGTCAACAAAGCAGCGCTGAAACTCACAACTCGGATCGGAAAACTGTGTCACACCTCAGAGGTCATGACAGGGCAAAGGGCAAAGGTGAATGGAAATGGCATAGAAGGTTTTATCGCATTTAAGACAAAAGGAAAGGGAACTCCATAAAAAAAAAAAACTTAAAGGCAAAATAAATATTATTTTGCTTTTATTGTTTTATTACTTTCCGTAGAAATTACAAGCGTTAAATGTAATGGGAACTTAAAATATGTCGCTTTCAAGGATGCATTTAGGCTAATAGGCTGTGAATTGCTTGAGATTTGATGGATTATTTCGTGGAAGGTTAGCACAGGTTTTCACGTGCTCATACGCGGCGTTACTTATGCTTTGAGGCTTTGAGTTGTGTGACCCCCTTTATGTCACCCTATACCGCCTCCGCCTCCGCCCGCCTGGTATTTCCACATCGCGGAGATGGCGACTCCGCCGCCGGATGAGATGATGGGTCCCGCGATCTGAGATATCGGATCTCGAATCTCGGCGGTTTCGGTTTCGCTTCGTGCTTGGCACAAGTGGATACAACGAAAATTAAAACAAACACAAATGCAGAGAGAAGACAACAGAGACAAGCGACTGTAGACTGCAGATAAACAAAAAACTTAGCTTACAATCACTCACACTCTGGCATTTTTCGTTTGCTACAAAAGTGCAAAACTCGTTTTTTGCGCATTTTGCGCACTCAGCGTGAAAAAAATCAACTCAGCTGAGCTGAGCTGAGCTCTCCACTCAAACAAAAACAAAAGTAAAACTCGTTGCGGCAGAAAAATAGACAACAAATGCAAAACAAGTACAGAGACGAGTGCCTCGGACAATCCACAAAATATACAAAGTAAAACAAAATCGGAACGGAATCGGAATCGGACCTACCACATAGCGTTTAGCTTTAGTTTAGCATTGTGCAAAAAAAAACAAAATCAGCGAAAATAGCCAAAGGCATAAAAGCGAAAAAAACAAACAAATGCAAAAGTACGGCAGACCAAATTATGACAATAAATAACAACTTAAATATGGACAGCGCCTAACATATGAACTTTTGGTTTCTCGGGTAAACCCAGAGAAAAGTACATAGGTAGTTTGGAAGTTCAGATACCCTCGCTTTAGATAAGAACGCCATTCCAACGATTATCAATAACGTGAATATTAAACTAACAAACAATCACTGATTATTTATATTGACACTTGGTCTGACACATTCGCCGTCAACAGTCATAACAATTATTTTCGCTTGATGGGTTTAGTTTGAGGAAATGTGTATGTAATGTACACCTAGGCAAATATGAGGTGTATATACATTTTTTCATATATATATATAATTCCCTGTTAAGATATTTTTAATAGGTTCTTATTCATTTCTGAATTTATTCTTTTTTAGTTTTTACTAGACCCAATATACTTCCAAATACTATTGCGCAGATCTAAATATATTCATTGATTCCTCAGTTCAATTGCTGTTTATGATGTTTTAAATATATTCCCGAACGCAAACAACACATCCATTAACTTGGCTGCACAGCAAGTTTAGTATCATCATTCACTTCCCCCCTGCGAAGGGTATGCAAATATAAATGCGAATCAAAAAACAGAGACTGAAACAGAAAACGAAACAAAAACAAAGGCATCTACGCAATTTCTTAGGTATAAATACCATTTCTTTTTCATTCCCCATGAGTCACAGGTCCCAGACAATCGGGGGTTTTAACAGCGATGCCAATTTAGTTTTTACACAGAAAAAATGTATTTGATACGATCAATGTTTTAATGATTTTTTTTATAATTTAAAACCAGATAGAATTGATAACATTTGTAAACTATCACAAATTTGAAAGCCTTTGTAAAATTGCAAAAACGAGAATGGAATTTAAATATCTTTTTGACCTGCGAATGTCAAATGTAAATCTTGTTTTTTTTCTGTGTATACTGTAAAGGGAGAAGTCTCACTGTGCGGCTGAAAGAAGCAATTAGTCAATTTCCAAAGAACCCCAGAGACGGGGAGTAAAGCTAAGGGTATGATGAAGACCTTGCCCCAAGACATGGCCCATTTTGCTTAGCAACCGAAAGAGGGGAAAACAAGAGTTCAGAGAAACATCAAAACGCTGATGCTGGGGCCACTGGAACAGTTATAACAGTTAGTTATGACCACTCCCCGAGCTAATTTAATTTTTAAAGCCCAACTCTCGAAGCCAAACACTTTCTAGGTTCACAATGTGGTCCAGTTTTTATTTTTTTACGATGTCGGACTGAGCTTAATAGCTTAGAATGTCACTTGGGAAATAGCCCAAAATGGAGGGCTATTATCATACCAATAAAATCAATATCACCATAACAATCAATATGTGTTAAAATCAATTACTCCTTGCTCGATTCAGAAATTGAAAACAAGGCAATTTATCATTTGTTTCTTATCAATTTGTTGGAATTTAGTTTTTTAAGTAGCTTTAATGCCACCGCGAACACAAAACAGCATTGTTTTCGGTAAACCAGGATTAAAACGTTATTTAAAGTTGGTAACACAATTGTACTCCAAGTTCTACAAATTTAAAATGTTTATTATGTTTTTAAAACTGTACGTTAAAAATACAAAAAGGTGTTTAACTTTTCACCTTTGAAGTTTTGCATTTTAATATAAGTATCTTGTATCTTGTTTAAATTGAACGATTTCACGCATTTGGAGATACTATTTATTTACTTTGATTTAGAGAACGCAGAATCATGATTTAATTTGGTTGTAGGCCAACTTACTGCGTATGAATTTCCTATATGGAGCCCCTTTTTTAATCGGAGACCTCTGCCAGAGGAATTGGGAATGCGACTGCTGACTGTTGGGTGTTGAGTGTTGAGTGTTGAGTTGTGAGTGACTGGTGATGAGCTCGGAACGCGACTGCCGCCAGACCAGCCGGAGAAGGCCGGCGAAAATGCGTTTCAGACGAAGCGGAATTCATGCAAATTGCGGGCGACAAGTGCGATAAGTGGGAGTCAAGGGGCCGACATATGTACCAGGAATCGATGTTTACACAAAATGGATAATGGGAATATTAACAACGCCCCACTTCCCGATCAAATTCCTCCCTCTAATCTTATTCAAAACTTCCCTATTAGATTTCTTACTTTAAATGTCAAAAAAAAAAAATTGTTAATTTGGACGCCTTAATGATTTAAATAGAATAGCACTTAGATAATAACTTATTAAGCTAAGCTTCCCAAATGAATTGCCTCTTTGTTCGCTCTTTGTCTTACAGTTTCTGTCAACTCGGAAGGAAAATCATTTAAAAGTGCCATAAAGCACGAACGCGCTGCTGAAGTTCAGTGTGATTGGCATTGATATTGACCTCAAAATAAAGAAGTCTCATCGATGAATCAGCGGAGAAATAATAAAAAAGAGACGCCGCTTTGTGGGTGGCGTCCCTGGGTTTCCACTGAAAGTCAATCTTTGTCTCGGATTGACTTTCTGCGCCAAGTAAACTTACGCTTGGCCAGCAATGTGCAGGGGCTCAGTCCAGAGTTAAAAATAAAAATGCCGCCTGGTTTCAATTTCAAACCGCAGCCAAAGTGACACACACAAGGCGAAAAAAGCGAAGGCAACGGGATCGAGACACAAAGCCTGGACATTGAATGTGGCATATTTTTATACACACAGTGGTTACTGACTAATTAGAACCTTGCAATTGAAAGCGTTTCTAAATGAATATGATTCATTTTATGTGACTTTGTTACACGAACCACAATGACATATTAACCACATTCCACTCTTATTACATATTAATTTAAAATAATAAATACTAATATACTTTTAAATGCAATGACTTATCAATTTTTTTATTATTTTTTTTTTAAAGGCACATTTTCTATTAATTATTGACATCATACGCGTTTTGAAATTTCTAGCAAGCACTGTACTTGCAAGTGGGCACTATAATTTTAAAGGTGTAAGTGTTTGTTTGGCAAATAAATGAAAATTGCCGCTAACTTTGATTTGGTTTGACCACCCTTCTTCCCCCGACAGCTGCGAAACTGACCTCGACTAGACAAACACTCTAAGTGAGCCAAGGCTCCAAGTCAAAGTCGAACGGAAGGCAAAAGTCCGGGCTAGACACGTTCTATCTATCTATTTAACTGCATCCAGCTCGAAAGCGATCCCACGGTCAAGAGCTATGCACAGAAAAATAAAAGCCTCAATTTTAATTGGGTATTCTTAAGTTAAAAAGAAATGTACAATGCTCAATATCATAATTTAAAAAGATATCATTTTACATTTTGCAGAGTAGACCTTTCTTCAGTAAAAAGAACCAGGTTTGAATTCGGCGAATGCCTTTTACAATTTCTTTTTATTATTACAATTAGTTACAGCGTGATTTTTTTCTCTCTGTATGGGGAAAATTGAAATTCAAGGTCGTTGTGGCTAGATGAAGCACACGACTAGATATATGTTATAGCTAAGTTGAGCCCCGAGATAAAGCCACAGACCAGCGATCCGTCATCTACTTTTCACTCAACTCAGGAACATTTTCCCGACTGAAAAAGAGCTCAAACTGCAAAACTCGCTCATTCATAACGCGCTGCACGTTCCCAGGCACGGAAAAACATGAAAAGCGGTAAGAACTTTTTTTGCGAGACTGACCTACAGGAAAAAAAAAGCGCTGACCCACTCTGAAAGCAGAATGCTGTCCAGCTGTGTGTGGAGCGGCGTTTTAATTACAAAGTTATGCTAAGCTGAAAAAGCTGCAGAACAGCAACTGCAAACATTTCCGACAGACGTTGCACTTTTTTGCCCGCTCCCTCGGTGGCGTTACTCAATTAGGCCAGGCCAAATGGAAAGAGGAGAATCCCACGCATTCCGAACCCGATTCCCGTTCTCTACCATTCCCTCCTCTAGTTTCCCCCGATCCCCCAGAGAATCAATGTGGGCGCCACAAAACTAGTCCGTGGCTGCTGCACAAGCTGCCACTTCTAGGCATCTATGGAGGATGCACAGCAAAACAAAAGATTTCTACTTTAACAATTTTTAAATTATTTAAATTCATAATTTACAAAGATACGTTTCTTTACATAGAAATTTACATAGAATTTGTCAATTATTACACAAATATATATATAAATATATATATCCTAATCGTAAGCATTCATTACTCACTTATTTATGATTTGAGTGCTATTATTTTAAATATTTCTTCATAAACAATGATATTAGACCACTAGGAGTTATTGATTATGGGAATATAAAACTAATAGCAAATGAGTAATAACTAAATGACACACTACAAAATTTCCGCCATCAGCGTTTCAAGTATTTCGTTTTTGGATAGCCAAGCCAAATATGGAAGAAACATAAATTAACAGGCTTTATTATTTTTATTAGTGCAGTTTGTGTCACTTTTGGCGCAGAGCGGTCGCCTTTTGGCATTCGCTGACAGTTGTCGCGTTTGTCTCACAAAATAAATTAAACTTGGCACCATAGAGGAGAGGAAGGGGTGGGGAGGGTGTCATTTCGAATGAGGACTCTCCACTTGGGTCCTATGAATATTTTAATAATGCCATCGTCTGAGCCGCCCGAGCTGCAAATTGCCCGAAAAGCCTTGAGCTCTTTTGCTGGCCATGGGATGGCGAATGAAAAATGCAGAAAGGACCTCCGGATTTGCCATTGAGCCATTCATTCGGCCGGAAAAAGAAATTTCTCGGACAAAGCCGCGTGGGCAGCCGGATTATGGCCTCTCTTTCTGTGGTGGTGGCACTTTGGAAATTTGACTTTTCCACAAATTTAAATATTTTAACAAAGCATGTCTGGATTACTCCAACTCTGACTGAAAGAAAAAATTAGATTTACACAAATATTGCTAACATATGTACAACTTGTAGTTTTAAATTTTTCTCTTTGCTTAATTGGAAGTCTACGCTACGGTCCCAATGGTTTTAAAATCATTAGATGATTTTGGCCATTACGATTCAGTTTCTGTTTTTTGTGCTATTTTTCCCATCGATCCACCTCCATGTACGACCATATGGCACACCAGGACATCTCCAAAAGGGCAATCCAAGGGTCGCAGCAGGCTCCGGCTGACGATGTGCCTCCCAGAGAGAAAATGGGTGGCGGGCAAAGCAGAAACCATAAATATCCGTGGGGGCAGGCGCCTATTGCTCGTTCCCATTCTGCATCGCTCTCTTCCTCTCATCTACTCCTCTCTTTCTGTTTCCCCTTCATGGCGCTCTTTCCTTCTCTTTCTCTGGCGAATACACTGATATAAAACAAAACCTTCATTTCTTTATAACGATACCATTCAAACAATGTTGTCGTACTAGATTTCATTTATAAAAAGCAATATGATTAAATCAATATACATTTTAAAAAAATTATTATTGAAATGACTTAAATGAAAATAATTTTAGAAAAATATATATTAGTAAACAGTTTTTTTTCGTAAACTAAAAACAAATTATCAGACCGTTAAAAAAGGTGGCATGCCACTTTAGTACCTACAGTTTTTTATAGTTTTCATACTCAAAAAAAAATTCAATTGCATGTGAACTTTTTAAAAGTGTATCCGCACTGTTAATTGGCCTCTTCTCTCCAGCTGTTTGAGTTGTTTTTTTGGGGGAGGGAATGGCGCCTGGTGGGACAAACTGGAGCACACCCCCTCGCACTTCTCCAATCCTCACCCACATATTTCCGCATTTAAATTGCACTCACAACTGAGAATTGAGAATTCAGAATCGAAAGTCAAATCGCCTTTGTCGCTCGGCGTTTGCGCCTCTGCATTATTAATAGAATTGAAATCTCTATTTCAAGGCAAGCGCCAAAACAAACAGAGGAGAGATTGAGGAGGGGGTTAAGGGGGCTTGAAGGCGTTAAGGGGGCTGCGAGGGATTATAGCGTGTGGTGGCAAACAACAACAGCAAAACAAAGGAACCAACCAGCAATTACAGCAACGACACCTTCTAAGAGTGTTTGTGTTTGCTTTGAATCAAAACTGCGCAATAATTGCCGGGTCACCCCCACAACCAACTTTATGTCCATCTCTTTCTCTCCGAGTATTCCTATCTCTATCGCTCGCCAATCCTCTTCCTCTTCCCTCAAAACTCATGGGCAATTCACAAACATTTCTTCAAATGCTAAACGAGTTAGGAGCGATTCAATTCAATTCCATTTCGCTTTGATTCCAGGAACTCAACACAAAGCGAATACAGTAAAATACAAATCTAAAAAATATCAAGTTTTATGTACTGTCATTAATTTAAGTTTTATAACAGTCTAATCCGACCACGTTGATCAAACCCAAAATTATATCACAAGCAACGCAAAATTAAGCCTTTTTTTCTCTTTTATTTTGGGTTTACATATTACGAAGTTAACAAAAAAATTTGATGAAAACCTATTTAAATTTATTAGAAAAACCAAAAATTACATTAACTAGAAATTGTAACTTATTGGTTTTGAAGAATGTTCACATTAGTATCTGTTTATTTTTATGATCTTAAAAATAAATGTTAAATATCCCAAAAATAGATTTCTGAAGTAGAACAAAATAAATGGAAACTAACGAGGATAGTTTGCTGAAAGTACAAAATGTTGCTAAATTACATTTAGTTTTCTCCATGTGGAAAACGATTTGAATTATGAATATTTAAAACACATCTACACAATACATAAATGGGAGTGCTGTACACACAATCGCACACCCGTACACATTTGGCCTGTTGTTATTTATATTTAATTGCTCTTACGCTTTGCCTCTTGGTTGCTTTTCTTTTAGTTTGTTCGTTTGTTGTCTTGGCTTTTTTCGGCGGACAGAGAGGCAGAAATAAACGGGCCGCACAGCTGACACCGCATGGTGAAAGTTTGCCCCACACCCGCCCTTTTCCCCCTTCGCTTTTTTTTGGGGCTGTCAAACGCAGACATGTTTATGCTGTTTCATAATCGGAAATTTACATACACTTGCCAGAAAAACTATGCGTACAAACATGTTCTGCAAGTTTGTGCTTAAAAAAAATGTGTTAAAAAAATACATAGAAAATTCATTTTTTTACAGGAAGTACTATATTTAATAGGCTTTATTTTAATGTAACTTCTTACTTTCTAGCACTTAAACTTTTAATAATATAACAAAAAATGTAAAAAAAAGGTATATTTTCACTCAGAAAAAGTATGCGTACAAAATCAAAAATCAATTAAAAATCTGTATTTTTTTTAATATTTAGTACGAAGTTGGATACCCTTTTCGTTTTATAACTTCAGCCAACCGATTTGGCATTGACTGGACCAATTTCATTGTATCCTCTGCTGTTATTTTGCTCCATTCTTCGACAATAACTTTTTTTAGCATATCCTTGGAAGTAATGGTGTGCAGGCGGATCCTGCGCTCCAAAAGGTCCCACAAATGCTCAATTGGATTGAGATCTGGGGATTGCGGTGGCGAATTTAGCTGGTTTCGAACATTATAAAGCAACCACAGCTTTGTATTGTGGGCACAATGCTTAGGATCATTGTCCTGTTGGAACCAAAAGTCACTATCCAGTCCTAATTTCGTGGCGCTTTGGTGCAGATTTTGTTTAAGGATGTCAATATACTGTTTGTGATTCATTATGGATTCAATGAAAACAAGATTTCCAACTCCACTAGCCGCCATACATCCCCAAACCATTACGCCACCACCACCGTGCTTTACGGTTGGGGCAAGGTTTTGGATATCAAGGGCGGTACCCTTTTTTCGCCACACAAGCTTACGGCCCTTTATGCCAAATATACAAAATTTACTTTCGTCACTAAAAATCACTTTTTCCCAGAACTCAGTAGGCTTATTTTGAAAATTTCTGGCGAACTCCATTCGCTTGGTTTTGTTGACTGCTGATATGAGGAGTTTCTTTCGGGCAGTGCGGCTATTATAGCCTTCTTTCTTCAAAAATTTGCATACAGTATCTTCATGAAGGTTCTTATCAAACTTGTCCTTAATATCCTTGGCAATTTTAGAGGCTGTTGTCCTTGGATTTATTTTAATAGTCTTCAAAATGCTTCTCTTTTCCCGCTCTGTGAGCTTTGATGGCCTGCCAGATCGAGGTTTTGACTCACAGGAACCTGATGAACTGAAATTTTGAAGGACTCTTTGTACAGAGGAGTGTGTTCTACCAATAATGGCACCGATTTCCCGAAGCGTTTTGCCCTCATCACGAAGTTTTACTATGAGTTTTCTCATATCAAGATCAATTTCTTTTGTTTTTTTTCCCATCATGAATTTTTCGTGTTGTTAAAAGATAAATATGAAAAAAATGACAAGCAGCAAGTAAACGAGCTTTGATTTACAGTTATTAATGCGAAAACAGACTTTAATAAGCTTTAAATACCGTTAATTTGATATTCTTTGCTTTTGTACGCATACTTTTTCTGAGTAAAAATATACCATTTTTTACATTTTTTGTTATATTATAAAAGGTTTAGGTGCTAGAAAGTAAGAAGTTACATTAAAATAAAGCCTATTAAATATAGTACTTCCTGTAAAAAAAAGAATTTTTTATGTATTTTTTTAACACATTTTTTTTAAACACAAACTTGCAGAACATGTTTGTACGCATAGTTTTTCTGGCAAGTGTATGAGCCGCACAGAACGGGTCAAAAAAAAAGAGAGAGAGAAAGACGTGCTCTGAGCTTTTTGTGAGCTCCACTCGAAGGCAGTTGGCCCAGTTCGACTGCAACTGCAATGCCAATGCGGTTGGGGAGCGAAAAACGAGAAAGGGGAGGTGTCCAGTCCACAGTTCACTTGCCCGCTGACGCATGTACTGACTACATAGCCACACAGAAAAAAAATCGAAATATATAATATCATAAAGCACCAGGTTCGAATCCCACTGCTGCTACATTATGTATTATATTATATTTTTTAAAACATTCTCTTAATCAATCGCTGTACTAAAACTCACTATATTGGAAATCATATGGTATAAATTCATTATTGTTATATATTATTTAAGGAAGTGGGCAATTAAATGGAAAATCAAAGTTCTCTTGGCAGAACAAAAAATTCTTTTAATCATATTACTTTGATAGTTTGACAGAGTATCACAGTAATATCAATATATCAGAACAACCTAATTTATCACTTAATTGTTTATCAAACAATGTTTTTTATTTATTTTTGTGTACTATAGCATGACTATAGCTATGGAGATGTGCTCAACGCCACATAAAAACGAACAACCACACGAACCATTGCAAACTTACAGCCAGGTACACAGAAATAGCTCAAACATAAACTTAGTTTAGTTATTGCTCCAAAGAGTGCATTACTTTAAGAAAATTTGAATAATTGGTAAATAATAATTATGTTCTGATATAAGAAATTTTAATTGTTATGAAATGCTTTTCACACTTGTTTATTGTTGAAATGAATCACTTAGGCCTTGAGTCAAAGAAAGTATTTAAATGCCTAAGGAAATCACACATCATATAAATTTTATGGCCGTGAAGGAAGTAAACAGACTTGTTTTGAAAATTAAACAAGCTAAAGATAAAGAATATCATATCTAGAAGCTTTAGAATAAAGGACTGTAGACCAAACAGGAAACAACATTTTATGACTTTAAATAGATAAAAGTCTTTACAAAATATAAAAGTATGACTTTAGCTTATTTAGTAAAAAAAATCAATAAATTACAAAGGAAACATCTTATTAGTTGTTGGATTTTATTTCCGTATATAAAAGTCAGTAAAACGTTACAGAACAAATATATATAATGAACATCTGTTGCACCGAATAGAGTAATCAACTTTGAGGGCAAATCCCTCACTCACATCACTCAGTTACTTAATAATTGAATAATGCGAATGTGGTTTTGAACTGGCAACCTCATATTTAAATGACCATTGCTGTGTGTAGTTAGTGCTTGGTGTGCGGTGGGAATGATGACGATGCCTGAGAAAGTGGCTCACCATTGCTGCTCTGCTCCCAATGTTCGTTTGCTTTCGCCTTATCTAATCAACAAGTTTCTTGACTTTTATGAGCCAGCCAGTAAGCTTTGAACTCGGCTGCCAAAGCCAAGTCCAAAACGACTGAAACGACGGTGTAGCAGATGGCGGCAACTTCTGCTTGATTGAGGTGCAACAATTTGTCTGCAATTGGAGGCAAAACTTCAGGCAGCACAACTTCAGCCCAAAAATACATTCGAGCATGGCCTGGCAAAAGCTGTCGGACTGGTTTTCCCCGCTCCTCCGGCCATTCCCATTCTGAAAACCCACTCCCAAGTCCCATTCTCATTCCCCGATTCCATTCCCGTTCCCGCTCCCTCATTCCTGAACCGCTTCCTCCATTAAGCGACTTGGAGAAGTGGCCGGCCGGTCTGCGGCGGATTCCAATATCCAAAGGCGGTCGGTCTGGTCTCAACATGAACAGCAATTTCTTCTTGGAGTCGGTTTCATTTGGTATTCCCTGCACTCGCCTCTGCATTCCCCTGTCGCAGTCGCAAGTCGCTAGTCGCATTTTCAGCCAGGAAGTTCGTTGTCGCCTGTTGTCTCCCCTGCCACGCCCCCTTCCTCCTTTGTGTCCCCTATTATGGTGCAGTACCTTTACACACCCCTTCGGCTACACTGGGAAAACACTTTGAAACTATGGTTAACCATTTAAATTATTTATTTAGTAAAACTGAGCTTAATCATAGGTTGATTCAGTCAAGTAGTTCGTAAACAGCGTGCATAAAACTATATATTTAGCCAGTTAATGTATGTTTACCGTTGGCTAAATAAAGAAATAAATGATTTTTCACCAAATTAGTATTAGTTTCCTGTTTGTTAGTTTAGAGTTCTAAAGACCTTTTATTTAAAAACAATAACTATAACTATTTTTAACATGGTTCTAATAATAAATTTGTATTTATTTATTGTGTTTTTATAAGAAACAATTTGTCTATGTTATTGAAAGCATTTTATTTGTTTCTCCCAGTGCAACCGTTTTGTGTGCCCGGCATTTATGCGGCTTTTCATTTACATGCCAACATTTGTTTCCCTTGGCAGTTGGCAACGAGACTTAAGGATTGAGGACTGAGGACTGGGCAATGAGTCATCGAAGGCAAAGGAGTTGGGGGCAAAATGCAGACAGCCGACTGCAGAAGAGAGAATTGCAACGCAGTTGGCCACTTTGCAACCAGGTTTTGATGATAGAGATAAACTCAATGAGTAGGAGCCCGCATGCAGTCCAATTGAGGAGTTCAGTTCACAGGTCCACAATCTGGGGCGCACAGCTTGTCGTGGGATACTGGGGTTTTGGACCTGGGCCAGGCGGAAGTTTAAGAGCAATCATGTAATGTGCTTGATCCGGAAATGCGTAAATCAAATCAAATGCAGTAGTAATATATGACCCCAATTTGGTTATAGCGCGCGCACAAATCACAGAAGCCAATTTGGCAAATTACTCGAGGGGGGTAAAAAGTTTTTGAGGGCGCCAAGGACACCCACAACTCAACCGCCAGGTGGGCGGCCCTCCAAACTGTCACAAAAAAAAAACACAGAAAACACGAATAGAAAGCGCCGCCCGCAAAGACAAAACAATTTCGTTTGCCTCGATGTCGCGCAATTGAAAGTTTCTCGTCTTCGATTTGCATTTCGAAAAGGAAAGGAAACCAAATTGTGCGAAATTGTTCGGGGGAATTGCTTTCGCTTTCACACAAAATACAAAATACAAAATAATAATGGGGAGACGGGATCGGACATTGCATCGAACGGAAATTATCGGTCACTCCACTCGCCAGTTGATCGAAAATTGGACGTCAACAGAGTTCAAATTGGCTGGGTTCAAGTAAAGATAAGAGGCCAGACCAAGAAAGCTCCAGCGATCGAAAGAGATGTTCATATTTATAAATTTTTAGTCCTATTTTCAGACTCAATTCATGCTTTATTTTGATAAACATAAAGTGAATCCCCCCGGGGTAGACCATTTGGCAAACATCATTTCGGATACTTTATTTTTGATAAGAGTATCAGTGTATATGTTTACCGATCCAACGAAGCGTGACTAAGTGGAAGAAACACACAAATTTAACCACTTTTAGTTGATCAAATATAATTTTAAAATAAATCGAGCTCTAGAGCGCGATTGGAAACTAATATTTTTATAGTTTTTGAAATAGGAAATATTTGTAATCTGAATGCAAATATAAAATACTTTAAGTAACAGCACTATTCAAAGCACTATTCACTCAAAAGAAGTGAGTCTCCGAACTTAATTGGATATTATTATTATTATTATTATAAGAATCTCCAAAACAAATCTCAAAAATGAATCTCTAAAATGAATCTCAGAAGTAAATGTCAGAAATGAAAAGAATCAAACAAAAACCAGTGTGATGTTTAGTTTTCATTGACATAGAGTAGTCTTAAAAATATAGACCACCCTACAAGGCGACTAATACGGAAAATTGCAAATTCCTGGAATTGCTTTGTGTCCTAGGGTCATAGGTCATAGATACTTACAGGACTCCGGAGCAGCGGGTGCAGACAAAGGAGCCGATGGTCATGTTCACGTAGGTTGGTCCCTTCTGTCCGCAATCGAAGCACTGGCGATTGCCACCCGAACCGCTGGCCACCAATTCCCGCAGGGCGAGCAGGTATTTATCGTCCTGTTTCTTGCGCACCACCGCCATGGTTTCCGTCTCTTTTGCTCCCTTTGACGCCGACGCCGCAGCCTTTTGTAACGCTTCCGGTGTTGTTGTTGCTGTTCCGATGAGCGGTTTGATCGAGGGTCCGCTACCTGCGCGCTCCTCCTCGGATTCCTCCTCTTCCTCTTGATCCTGATCCGTTCCGGCTAGCTGCTCGGTATCGGAGGGCAGCTGCTCCTGAAGGTCAGGGGGTGGGAGTGGGTGATGGGTGGTCCGCTCGGCCGCGTAGGGCGCAAAGGGGGCGACGGCGGTGCGGTAGGAGGAGGCGGCGTGGGGCGCGGTACCGTTGTAAACGTAAACGAACTGAATCTTGCCTGATTTTCCTGATTTTTCAGGTATCGAAATCGGTTTAAAGGGGTTATCGAATATCGATTTTGTTTGTTTTTGACGTAAATCTCCGCTTTCTTTATTATTTATTTCAAGTTTCGCTTCAACTTTTCTTTATTCTCCTTTGCACGATCGTTATGACGAATCGGAAGCGGTTTCGGGTTATCGGATATTGTTTATCGTTTATTCGTAATTGACGTAACTCTTCGTTTTCTCTCTCTTTTTCGTCCCCCTTCCACTTTACGCAATTTTCAGCTTGACCTTTCCTCTCCTTCGCTCACACTCACACACACCACAACACACGACAATGAGAATCACAGGTGTGTGTGTGTGCTGTGATTGATCGAAAACAACTATTTCCGATGGCTCCTGTTTTGTTTACTTCTTTCGATTTGCAAACTATTTCTCAGGGAGCAGCCTGCAAAAGTTTGCTTTAATTCAATTTATTTACACAGAATGCCGCTGCAATTGCCACACGGATTTCAATTGAAATTTCGACGCTGTGATTGCACTCGCCACTTTTGCTGTTCTTCTCTTCTTGTTTGTTTGCAACGCGGATTTAACAACGAATGGAAAACGTACAGCGAAAAACCAAACAAAACAACACAGACAAGGCACAGACGCACTCAAAACAGCGAGCAAGAAGCGCGATTCTCCGAAATTCCGACGCAAATCCACTCGCCTGCAACTAAAACAGCAGAGTGACCGTACGCGGCCAGCTGAAATATACCACATACTTTTTCAAAAAAAATACTGCAAAAACCATCAAGTGATTGCCTAAAAGCCTATTCACACTGCGGCATTTTTATGCAACAGCCGAGTCACCCACCATGCCGCATCAGCGCCTTTTTTCTTTCAATAAAATTATGTTTGGTTTTTTAAGATATCCATAAATGTTATTCTTCTAAAAGAAATATACAATTTCTTTAGTAAAGTAGTTAATCAAATTAAAAGAATTTGAGCATGCAAAGTACGTCTTAATAGTTTATTATCTACTGATTATTAACTAAATAAAGAGCCTAATCCTCCGTGCGTTGACGGCTATTGCCCTTCCTGATGAACTTTCTTTTGAACGTGGCAGGTGCACTGGCGGCTGTCTCGGGATCCAAGCCGCCTATGGTCTTCTCCTTGAAGCGCTTGGCTGGAGGTTCGGGTTCACTGGTAGCCGAAATCACGGGGGCGGACGGACTGTAGTAATCCGTTTGGGGCAACTGCCAGTCGATGGGCTCCTCAGGTGCCCTACAAAAAAATATATCAATAAAGTAACACAAAGGTAGATTTCTTAATGCTCAATCCATACTTGACTACCACGGTTTGCCACTGGCCAATCTCTTTGGTGGCCGCCTCCTCCTCCGTTTTGAAAGCATTACGCTTCTCCTCCTTTTGCTTTTTCTCCTTGGGATTTTCGGGTTTACGGAATGCCTTCATCTTTTCCCGATTCACTCGCGCCACTTCCTCATCGGCGTTGGCCCGAAATTTAAGTGATTCCTGTGCCTGTGAGATCTCCTGCTGATCGATGGCCAGTTGGTTAATCCGCTCGTACTCCTCGTAGGATAAGTAGCCCTCCTTGGGAGGTTTCCAAACGGATTCATTGGTCTTAACATTCCAGTAGTAGGTGTGTCCCTCATCCGACTTGCCCTCCACCCATAGGGAGGCTTCGGGAATGGCTGCTTCGTTGGTTACTTTGCCAGGAGCCACCCGCCGATTGTCCTCCTCCTCATCGGAGAGTCCTTCGAGTCGCATTGGATCTACTTGGCGCGATCTTCCTGAGGAGTGGGCACCACTAGAAGACGAGGAGGAGGCGGTTGCCCTCATCACAGTGTTTATGGATCTGGCGGTCATGTCCCCGCGGGAATGAACATCCTGGGCATACGACTTCATGGCTGCCTCCTCCATTTTCCGGATTTCCGCATCCATTTTCTGGCGCTCCCTTTCCGATTTCTCGCTGCTCCGGCTGATGTCCGTGATCCTCTTGGCCACATTTAGCTTGTGGCGCTTGCCACTTTCGTGGAAGGCCACGCTCTGCGGAATTAAGTCTCATTAAATATTCTTAATTTAATAGTTTATTAAACTCACCGCCTTGTTGTCGCTCAGCCAGCATTTGCAAAAATCGCAAAACTTGCGCTCGTTTGATTTCCAGAACTCTGTCCTGTAAACATTGGTTATTAAATTTGTTTGCTGAAGACATAGGGTTATAATTTTTTGCACTTACATGTTGATTTGTTATTAAATTAACCAGAAAAACAATTAATTTTGTATTTACAATTGCGAATCAAAACAATAGACTAGTTTCAGAGTTGCCACTTAGTTCGAATCGAGGTGCACCTTTAGCTAGCCACATCTAGCTTATTTTAAATACCAAGAACACACTAGTTTGAAAAATCCAGATTTCACACATCTTTAAAGAACTCAATACTTTTAATTATTCCGTTCATTTCTCTAAATTAAAATAAAAATATAAACAATTTTAAACTAGTATTATATCACTAGTCAGTGTTAGTTATAGAAGGCGTAATTGGTTGAAATGGCGGTGTGGTTACCCCGATTTCCAGTCCATTCCTACTTTAGCTTTCCATCCAGCTTTAAATCTATTTTCCCGCCAAAATGACAGTTCCGTCATGCTAATACCTATCGGTAATCAGTTTTAGTGTACGGATCAGAGGAAACTTTTGTGATTTTGGCCAGTCTCTCTCCGAGATTCGCTCAAAGCAGTTGCTCGACGTCTGATCCTCATCCGCATTTAGCGTTACGGAAACTTACAATCTATTTAGTCATGGGCCAGACACGCGTAGCAACAAAATCGCCGGAGACAGTGGTTTCCCCAGAAACTGCAAGTGAGTAAACCGGAGGAGGAGGTCATGGTCAGGTCACCAAATGGCACGCATTTCGCACCTCAGTCCGAAGTTTCACCTGGTTTCGTCTGGCGGTTTCGCCATTCACTTTGTTTCGTCACAGATGTCAGTTTTTGATTTAATTGGAATTCCAATACCTTTTGCTTTTCTTTGTAGATGGCCTGGAGGAGGAGGAACTGCAGCTTCTGGGCGAGAACAGCTGGGAGGAGTTCTCCATCGACGTTCCGTGGGGAACCGTTGAGGGTGAGTCATCTAGGCGCCGTTTCCTAATCACAACCCATCGGCCCATTCATGCCGCTCTGACGTGATTTCGAATGCGACGCGGCTACACAGAAAAAAACAAATAGTTTGATCTTCCTGAGCTCGATTTTTTTTAAAAGAGATTTTTAATATGACAGGTGCACAGAGAACTAACAAATAGATACTGTCAATGTGAAGAAGTTTTTTTTTAGTATTTAATCACGTTCTTTGTTTTTTAAATAAGTAGAACATTACTTTCAGACATTTTTTTTTTAAATTTCTGCTTCGCCTTTTAAAAAATTTAAATTTGTATTATTATTGATTAGCAAACAGTTTTTTTAGTCATAAAAGTTGGACTGTAGTATCCAATAGATATGCATCATACAAGCAAACCATAAATACTATACAAATTTGTTATTCCTGTGTACTAATCGATTTTCGTCGCTTTTAGGAAAGTGGTGGGGTTCGAAGGAGAGCCAACCAATCATCGCGCTTCATGGCTGGCAGGACAACTGCGGCAGCTTCGACCGCCTGTGCCCACTGATGCCGGCGGACACCTCCGTTCTGGCCATCGATCTGCCTGGGCATGGAAAATCCTCGCCGTATCCGCAGGGCATGCAGTACTTCATTTTCTGGGATGGCATATGCCTGATTCGCCGGATAGTGCGCAAATATAACTGGAAGGATGTCACCCTCTTGGGTCATTCGCTGGGCGGAGCTCTGACCTTCATGTACGCAGCCAGTTTTCCCCTGGAGGTGAAGAAGCTGATCAACATCGATATTGCTGGTCCCACAGTTCGGGGAACTAAGAGGATGGCGGAGGGCACCGGCAAGGCATTGGACAAATTCCTGGACTACGAAACACTGCCGGAGAGCAAACAGCCGTGCTATTCGTACGATGAGATGATAAAGCTAGTGCTGGACGCTTATGATGGCTCCGTGGATGAGCCCTCCGTGCGGGTGCTGATGAAACGGGGAATGCGTCACAATCCCAGCAAAGATGGCTATCTGTTCGCCAGGGATCTGCGGCTGAAGGTGAGCCTGCTGGGCATGTTCACCGCGGAGCAGACATTGGCCTATGCCCGTCAAATCCGCTGCCGAGTGCTCAACATTCGGGGAAATCCCGGCATGAAGTTCGAATCGCCGCAGGTCTACGCGGAAGTGATCAAAACGCTGCGGGAAAATGCCTCCAAAGTGGTGTATGTTGAGGTTCCCGGCACGCATCATCTGCATCTCGTGACCCCGGAACGTGTGGCACCCCATATCAATCAGTTTTTAAAGGACCCGTGAGGTACCATTGACCGATTGACTAGAAAGTTACTTAAGTAGGAGGCTAGATAGAGAATGCTATATGTAGATAGTTTGTATATATATCATCCCATATATGTGATGTGTCTGTGAGCAAAGGTATGTGTCCGATTTCTGTGGTATCTAATAAAAACACACAAATTTATGACCAAACAAAAACCCGGCTTTTTGTCATAGCTAAACAATTGTTGCTACTTGAACTTTGAACGGCGAGAAAGCTTTCTGGCACGATGTATCTTTTTATGGTCACCATTCTCTTTAGAGCAAGTCATTATTAAAATTCAATTTGCTATTTAACTGTTTCGCCAGTCATCACTACCATGCAAGCTTACAATCTTTTACAAACTTTTTATAGCCGTAGATAAAGACGCTTTTTTTATAGAATAGTATGATGTTTCTCTCTGATTTCTTATCTTTTGAAGGGATATAGATTTTGCTGGACTTTGGAATATAGTAAATGGATTTATTATAAAAAACCTACAGGGCGGAAACTAACCCGGAAGATAAAAATGCGATGCCGGAAAAGGTTTCACCTAGACGATATATTTGCGTCAGCTAGATTAGAAGTAAAGCACATAGGAAGAAGGTCTTTGGAAGATAGTGAAAAAAAAATCTATCTTGGAAGATTGAAATCGGTATTAAAAGTTAGGTATTGTATAACGATGGAAATGAAATTAAACCCAAAGTTGCAAGACTAAAATTAATTTGCTAAACTTATCCGACTTTAAAAAAAAATAAATTATTATGTGTGTAACTAACATAAAAGCGGCGTATATACTATATTTCCCAGAACTATTTATCAGCAAAACATTATTTGCACATATAATAAAGCATGTAGAGATAGACTATCGCAATTTCACTTGTAATTACTTTCTCATTTTATTGACTATACAGATAAAATAATTGTGCTTAGTGCAACAACTAATGGCCTTTTTTTCGTTTTTAAATCCAGTGAATGTTCTTTTAGTATTAATTTAATACAGCATAAAAATATTTTTAAACTTATTATATTATTGAATGTTTATATAAATATAATTAATTTTATTGATAAAAAAAAATGTGCAAATTCTTTGCTTTTTATAATGTACATTTTTTCCCAATACCAATTATTTATAAATTCTTAGTAAAATAATTTAATAAGTAAATAAAAACAGATTTTGTTTTTTTGGGTTAAAGGTATCTTTTTTCAAAGCTGTGGCAACACTCAAATGAATAAAATACAGAACTCAGGTAACTACGACTACGTCACGAATGTTTTTCATCAACCTGGTAGCACTGGCAGTCAAAAAAATTTCCGTTGCATAGCAACTGATTTGTTTACGTTTTTATTTACAAATCCTTTTGCAAGGACGCACAATGGACCTGATCAAGGAGATTAATGACAAATACCTGGCCCTTGAGGCGGAGATCGATCAAAAATTGGAGAAAGTGTGGGTTATTCTTGTGTAAAATGAAAAAAAGATCTGGGATTAATTATTTTATTTTTAGGCAAGCTGAAGAACTAAAACTAGAACGTCAAAACGAAAAGCTTGCCGAGACTTCTATCCATACCCCTGCACCCAAAGTTTTGTCCTATGAAGATGCTTTACTGAGAAATACCAACACCTTGAAGGTAGGCTTTTCTTTTTAAAAGTATAATACATACACAGGAAAAAAACATATGTAAAATTAACATAGAAAAATTGTCACTTCCCTATTTTGCGAAATTTTCAAGTATTTTGGAGGGCTTAAGTTTAGCTATTGTAAACTTTTTTTTCGTTTATTAAATGATAGTAAGCTTTTTATGAAATGTTAGTGTCTCTAAAAAAATCCAAATATAAAAGGAACTATGATTTAAATAGTTAAAGTACAAATATTTAGGACAGTTACCATTTTTCAGTGTACTTAAAAACTACAATTTGTATAGCAATAAACTACTTTGTAGAGCTGTTTTAACAATAAAAATTCCAATTTTAAATTTTTGATTTTACACATGTTTTTTTTCTGCGTATATGCTAAAGATCCTAACTATTTTTCAGGCATTAGAAATAGCAAAAGCCCGCTTAAGATCGCGTTCTACGTATTCGCCCGTGGAGAAGCTCCTTCAAGAGGCTCTGCAAAATTATAGAAAAGAACTGGAAAGTCTTGAGGAGATCAAGGATAAACCCCACGATCAGGACACCCAAAAAGATGAGGAGGAGGACAACC
The DNA here is from genome assembly GCF_018152505.1 of Drosophila elegans. NCBI lineage: Eukaryota > Metazoa > Arthropoda > Insecta > Diptera > Drosophilidae > Drosophila > Drosophila elegans. Next base: position 20,961,384 of record NW_024546167.1, on the reverse strand, counting down.
TGTACGATCTGGTCATGCAGAATGTGATCGAGGCCAAGAAGCAGCTGCCCCAAAAAACAGTCGATCTTTAAATTGTTTCCATGGAACTCGTGATGTATATAGGTATTCGCTGTACTGTGTACAATAACAAGACATTGTCAAGCTGAATAAACACCCACCAAATGTACACATTTGCTGGAAATTGAATTGAGAATGGGAATGCTGGGGAAAAATGGGTAAAAATGGGGTGTAGGTGTATGCTCACTTTCTGTTCCCACTTCAAACAACGATCGAAATGGAGCAAACATTGGGTGACGAAATGGAACCATGCCATCCCAATCACTAAGTGCCCGATCGACGGCATGTTCTCCACCCTTATTGTTGGAAAAAAAATGATATCTGTCAAGGCGAGAAGATATCACCTGAAGTCGTTGGAACATCAGAGCAAACACATTTACCTAATTAGTTGGTCAAATAACTACTTGGACATCCCCAAATCGGACCAGGGCAAACCCAAGAAGCCGTGGCAATCAACTTTAGTAATAAATCAATTAATGACTCTCCGCCTCGTGCAAACATCAAAGAAAATTATGACTTTTCTAGGCATGTTCGCTGTCCTCCGATAAAGTCACTGACGAAATTGTGGAACAGATCGCTCCAGCGCATAGAATATAAGTTGTCATTTGTCGGAGGCACTTACTTAAGTACAGTTGAGGTCAAAATAGTAATACCAAAGGTTGGATCTCTCAGCTTAACTGTTTAACAAAAATCTATCGAGTTTTTAAATGTATCAAAGATATGTATTTATATACCTATCATAGCAAACTTCTAAACACTATAATATGATTTTCAAAGAAATCTCTTTAAAGTTTACGTCAGTTGAATTCTCTCAAGTTCTTAAGTCCCCAAAAATTCCATGTAAGATGTATAATTAATTAATGTAATATATAAACAGGACATACTATTTTCCACAGCATACTTTTTTGAACACTTTAATAGAGCATTTAATCCTCTTAAAGTCTCTATTATAACAACTATAGTAGTCTAATCAAGGTCTCAAAAATGGACAGAATTCTCACTCTAAAAACCTAAATCTAACAAAAGTAGAAAACACTATAGAATTGACTGCCATTGTAGGGTGCTTTGTTGATGGATGCGCCTGACCGGGTCGCAGGTAAAAGGGAGCTGTCGTCGAGAGCCCTCACCTGTTGGCACACTAGCTTCACTGATAACGCCAGCCACGACAGAATCTATTGAGACAAATTGTGGGGCGACATTTCCACTGGCATTTCTACTGGCATTTCCATTTCATTTTCTTTTCAACCCGTGTGGCTACGTTGACAGCAGCGTTTAATGGCCAATACAAAGACAGCACGCTTGCTCCGGTGTGTGTTTGTGTGTGTGTGTGTGTGTTCTGCTATCTACAAAATATCACCCACTTTCTGCTCCAGTTCAATATTTCATATTTATTTGTTTTCCGTTTCTGTTTTTGGACTCTCCCTCTCGCTCTGGCTATACCCTTGCATAGAGTATTTTAATTTTAGTCAAACGTTTGCAATGCAGAAAAGAAGACACATCCAACCCTCTAAGCAAACTAGCTACCTGAATAAAACTTTCCCAATAAGTTATCATTCTGCTGGTGCTATATAAGTAGGAACTATATAAAGTAGTATAAAGTATAAAAAAAAATTTTTTTTTTTAATTTATTTGAATATTAAAAATCAGACAACGATAGAACGATCGAAAAATTCATTTGAAAATCTGCGAGTCTTCATTGTCCCAAAACGTATAAGATTAAAAAAATAAATATAGTCGTTTCATAAAAATATTGAATATTTGTATAGCTGCTAGGGTATACAAACTTCGACTAACAGAAGTTTGCTTCCTTTCTAGTTCTCCTTCGCATTCGCACCTGTACAGGTGAGATATCGCCAGCGATCGACGATACTTCGTGGGCCGCCGCCATCGGGAGCTGGCGTTTTAAACTTCACCGTCAAATCCGACGTTTCAGTTACGTTTTGAATCGCGACAAGTGCATATAGTGCCACCATCGATCCCCGTTCTTGTTCAGCGAAAGATATGGTTTCAATATAGCGTTCAGTGCCTACGTGTAACTAACTCCTTCAAAAAAGGGGCAGCGAATTACTTGGGCCAAGGGAATGCAAACTGTAATTGCAATGCTACAAGTTTGTTCGTTTGGCTTAAGTTATTTTCATGTCTGATTTAAACGCCACGTGGTGGAGATCGGGAGTAGTTCTGGTTCTATATAATATGCATACTCAAGGAAGTGTTTTGGAACCTGGAACTAATGCGGTTATCAATGGATATCTCAAGTGTACTAACGAGTTGGCAACTGCGGGTTTGTTTTACACTTGGCGTTTTGAAATGAAGACGTCATCAGGTGAGGATCGGCTTTACATTGGAATCAGAACACCTGAAAAGCAATTCCTCGAAAGCCCTATCAATCAGAAATGGTTCTTTCATTGATTGGGGTTTGATAATTAAACTGGTACTGATACTGATACTGGTACTGGTACTACTGATACCCAAAAAAGCAGACGCCACCAAAGAGGTGAAGCCGGTCGATTAACGATTGCCGCCACATTCGGCTTCCGTTTGCTTCTTCGATTCGAATTCGGGGATTCGAAATCGGGTTCGGGTTGGGTATTGGTGTGCTGGCATGGACTCTCGGTGGCCATAAAGCCATTATCACCTGTATTGGTTGTACGATTTGCGGTTCCGTCGGCAGTCCCGCGACCGTAAAATCTGATTTCTGTAGACGTGTCGTCGCTCACCCCGAACCGATTCGATACGACTGGGAAAAATGACTTGGGAGCGAGATAAGAACCCTGGAGAAGTGCACAGAAAGAAAAGACGATATGATGAGGCTGTCAATTAAATAGGTTGTGGACCTTATTCCCAAATATCGGTTGAAACTTGTCCGGCGAGTATCAAAAATATCAATTTGATATTATAATATCAAAATGATATAAATATAATTTTAACTTAAAGTTTTTTTTTTAATTCTTCTTAATTATTTAGACATTTAAATATCAGAATTAAATAAAAGTGATATAAATAAATATTATACACGTTGAATATAATAGTAATATTATAAATATAATCAAAATTTTCCTGATGCATAGTAAAAACAAGAAACGCCAGCAGAACAGCAGCAGGAATCGAACCTGTACCCTTTTGGTTTCTTTTTTTTTTTAATAAAAATAAAAGTGAAATAAGATTGAAGTGTAAAATGTATTTTTTAATGACATCACTCACTCAACAATAATATGAACTAGACTAATATTTATTTTTGACCTGGCAATATATAAAAAATGGAAATATAAATTTGTTCCCTGCAGTAGGGTTAAAAAAGGGTTCTTGGGGGACAACGTGGCACCTCTGTAAGGTAAAAAGGTAACCGAAACTGATAAATGTGCAACGTATACAAAGCTTGCTCGCGTTGCTCCACTTGCTTTCGGGTTATCAGTTGGAGTGACAAGCGGAAATTAAAGTTGAAATCGACACGATTACTTCATTAGTTGTGTTTGGAAAAGACTACCAAACAAGTGGGCGGGGGATCAGAGGTCAGAAAGGAGTTGACAAGGTCATCGCGGGATGTTTATACATTCGGCTGTCGGAGCCGATTGATGGATTGGATTGTCAGTGGCCATAACTAACCAATTAGCAATTTGCCATTCGTAGCAGGCAAAGCCAGGCACATCATTGAAAGGTTGGATCTGATGGGTGGTGTTTTGGGTGGTTTGGGTGGGAGGCAACTCAGGGTGTGGGTGCACCAAGGTGAAACGCAATCAGAAATAAGTGAGCCGAGCCAAGTCGAGTTAAACTTGAAGACTTGGACCCAATTCGATCAGGTGCAAGCGACAGAAACAGCGAAGGAAACATAGACAAACAGAGGCCACGTATTCGGCGCGGGAGTACAGTAAAACCATAAAAACTGGACAACACGGACCTTTGTTAAGACAAATTCTTTTTTAATGACAATCCTAAAACTGGATAAATCAATGTTTGCACTTACACTCATGCAAAACCCTCGTTTAATTGTCATCTGGGTTGTAAATAATGAAATAATTTAATGGTAAACTGTTTTGGGAAAAATTGTTATTGGTTTTTATATCAGCAAAGCTCTTATTTTTTGTGTGCCTGAATTTTGAATGAAGCTCATTAGAAACTGTAAATCTAAGAAGTATGAAAGCCCAAAGCTAGTAAATTTTCATTAAAAAAAAAAAATAAATTAATAAAAATATTACTCAAAATTGTTGTGCCGAAAGTGGAATTTGACTAGATTTGACTGTACGTTGATTATTAAATTTGAGTAAACAGTTTTATATCTATAGAAAATACCTGACCATCCAGAGGACCTTTTGCTGTACTAGGATGAGTGTGGAACCCTGAGGAGATGTCATTGGTTTGGACGTAGACGAAAGCGAAAGCAAAAGGTGTAGACGCAGACAGAGACGGAGACAGAACTTCAGCGAATATGCCAAGGTACGTCAAAAGAAATGAATTACCCGAACTAAAATCACGGGTAGAAAAGTGCTCCAGGCCGAGGGCCGGCCCCCAAGTCGCACTTTACTGCAAATGCAAAAACTTTAGACAGGGAATCAATTGTTGTTACCTTGTTTTATTTTGCCCAAGACACGCAACAACAATGGAACCGTCAAAAGGGAGAGGTTAAGATGGAGAACACGGCGAGAAGAAAAGGAAATCTTTATAATCCTTTGACTTGACCTGAATTATTCGAGTCTTAGAGGTAATACTTTCCTATCTTTAAAATAATTGACTATAGTTTAAATAAGCCAAGTCTATCAACTTGAAATCTGTATCAATATTTGTTCAGCAAACTTTTCCTTTATGACTTGCCAATATAAATTCATAGTTATACGAGTAATAAATATTACGATCCTAAAATTATTTTGTGGTAGTTAAAGGGATATTTTTACTTGCCTTAATATTATATTTTTGAGAAAGGAAAAAAAAATGTTTTTTTCTTATGAAAATTGATTTTTATTTCCGTAGTGTTTGGGGTGGATTGAGTTGGAATAGTAATTATTATAACTGCAAAAGTATTGTTTAAAAAGTATTATTATTTTTATTTTTTTTTTTGCTACAAATTAGAGTTTACATTTTTCTCTCAGTGGCGCGAGTAACTAGCAACAAATGGGCAGTCGGCAGATGGGGGCGTGACAGCAACCGTGAAAAGAACTCGAGGATGACAGTTATGGGTTACAAAGGCAAGGATTGAATCAAATAAATAAACGCGCAAGGTTCTCGTCATGAAGCGCAGCTCACTGGGTCGGATATTTGGGGGTTGCCTGGGGATTTCTACAGTTTATATGATTCGATTGAACGGGTTGATGGCTTCTAGATGGCAAATGGGAATGGGGATAACCTTACCACGTCCACGTCCATGTCAAGTTTGCATGCGGCTGCAGGTAATTCCTCATTTCACCCGCTTTACATAATCACAACAAATGAACGAGGAAAGGCGACGGATGGCGAATCTATTAGCATAAGGGCGCATAAAACGGCGCCGTAGCTGGATCCTAGCTGGAATCCAATATCCAATACGGCTACGGCTACGGATACGGATTCGTTGAGTCAGTTGCAGTGGAACCGCGAGCCGCGATGAACGTGTGGAAGGCAAAGGTCCTAACGGAGGTGCCGTTCGGGCATGTCCTCATAGTCAGTGGACGCGTCAAGCCCCATCCAAATAAGTAAGAAAAACATTCTTATTTTCGGGTAAACTCGGTACTCGCTAAATAACGTGGAGAGGATTCAATATCTATGTTTTAGCATACCCGTTTGTCTGCTTAAAAGTTTTGTCTTGAGATTAAATTTTAATCCAAACGAAAGGGTTTTGTATGGAAACCTTTGGCACGCAATAATAATAATAAAAACATGAAGATGTCTCAAGTCCTTTATAATCACTGAACTATTTAACAAGCTTATTGTAAAAAAATTCAATTTTTTTATGCAATTAAAAGTTTTTATTGATAAACCAACCAAAAAAGTTTCAATGCAAATACCTACATAAGTTATTAAATTTCAAAAAATTACTGCATATAAAAAAAAATAACTAAAAATTAGCTCACTACATAAATTAAAAAATCATTGAAAGAAAAAAATACGAATACCGAGAACCTTAAAGTTTACAATTTTTACATACAAATCCCCTTTCGATTTACGGACAGAATATCTCTGGACCTCACGGACAATGTGAATGCGCAGAACGAGAGCGAAACGGTCTTCCTTAAGATCGAGGCCAATTTCCGCGAGGGTCAGATCATCCGGAGCATGTTCCAGCCGGGCGAAGGATGGCAGCAGGAGGAGATTTCAAAGAATTGGAAGTGTGACGGACCGAAGAATCCTCTGCAACCGGGTCAGAGTTTCACTTTCCGAGTGGCCGTACTGCAGCGATGCTTCGAGATCTACGTAAACGATCAGTTGTACGGATCATTTGAGTTTGTCAAGTTTCCCAAGCAGATAAACTACGTGCGGGCTTACGGCGACTTTGAAAAAATCACCCAGTTCCATCACCGCATGCTCTTTCCGCTGGTTTTCCCGAGAACTCTCATGTGCCCGGACAAAGTGGCCTTCCAGAGCGATGTGCCCCGGCGATATGAAACCGGAACCGTGGTTGCGATGGAATGCATCGCCAAAGGGCCACCGACCACGGAGTTCTCCATTTGTTTCCAGTGCAACGACACTGGGAGGACAGTACTCCGTTTTCATGTGAACTTTGACAGGACAACGGTTTCACGAAGCTACCAGCGGGAAGACAACAGGTACAGTGAAGTCACAGAAATAGTACTTTATATATGCTTATATGCTTATATCTTCTAATAACCCGATGCATATGTTAAAATATTACTGAAAGTTGTAAATATTTTGTACTTGTTACAGAAGAACCATGATTTCTGTTTTACTTAAAATTTTTTTTTTTTAGTTTAAAAATTTTAAGACGAGTCATTTACTTATACATCAATTTAAAAGCCAGTGATGTATAGAACATAAAAATTATGTTGAAGCTGTTAGGTTTATTCCTTGTCTTACAGACAAGAATGCAGCCGCTGCATCGTTTACAACCGGCTTAAACATTCTTTTAAATCCTCTAAAAATACTTGTTAAATGGTATTTAAGTTTTTAAATATTTTTTAAAATAAAAGTTATTTTATTATTTTTAGAAGTCTTCAATTCAATGTATTAAATTATTAAAACGATTTGATATTCAGCTTAGTCCTTGCCTTACTGACATGAGTGCAGCCGCTGAACCGTTTACAACCAATACAAATTTAAATATTCCTTACCTTATGTGACGAAATTCCTTTTTCTTTATTTCAGCTTCGCTATTAGTGACGAGGAGACCGAGGGTGAATTTCCATTTGTGCGAGGAAAGCTGTTCAAGATCGCCTTTGGCCTCGGCGATCGTGCCTTCCTGATCGCCGTTAATGGTCAGTACTTCACCTACTACAATTTTCCGGGACGCCCCTTCTCCATTTCCACGCTGAAGTGCTTTACCAACGAGGTGGGCGACTTTGCCGTGAGGAGCATGGAATACCACTCCGATTCGCCACTTTTGGCCCGCGTGGAAAAACTATCCATCATCTAATCGAAGGGGTTTCCTGGAATCTAATAAGATTGTTTCGAATTTTCGTAGAATGCTCTTTGTTCAATCGTTGGCTTTGATCACCCTACGGCACCAGTTAACTTCTTCTTGTGAGCATCCAAATAAAGCAAAGCAGCTCTCCGTATCTTTGTGTTTTTGTAACCTTAGCTTATAGTAAAGATCATTGGAATATATCAGCCCTGTTATATCATAACCATTATTTTATCGATTTCATCATGATCTAAAAAATATACATATTCCTTATGGTGGGTAGCCAAATTTTTCGTTATTAGATAATTTGTTTATGCTTTAGTTATGGTTTTGCTATGCCAAAATCAATTCTTCACTCCTTTCAGCCGTTAATTTTCTATGTTTAACGGTTGCCTTAGCCAATTTCGACATGGTGTTATTAACAAGTCTACCAATATCAGTATTAGTATTCCTTACCAATACTTATGAAACGATGTCCTTTTATCGCAATCGACCTTATCATTGATTACAACAATCAGAGGGATCCTTTGGATATAATTTTATTAAAACAAATTATTGCCGTCGCCTCCCTTTTTCATCATCATCTTGATCAGCATCAGCTTCAAGTCAACAGTTCCAATCTGGAGCTCCACTTAGGTTAGTCTTAAGGTTAGTTATAGTTTGCACACTCTCCTGCGAGCAAGTGCAAAGCATCGGAGCTAATCCAATCGGTTGGGGATCAGGACTAGCTTCCTAGACGGGACTGCTGATGTCTGGTCTCTCTCTCTAATGCTACGGATTCTCACTACGGATTATATGTGTATATGTATGCGGTAATCGTATATCGATCGATCCTAGAAGTAGCGGAACTCGCCCTTCTTGCCCAAATGCTTGCTACGCATCATGTCGGTGGGATCCGGTGATCTTTGCTCCATGCCTGCGTTGTCCTGGTTTGTAAATATGTCATTTAGTATGGCATTTGATAAATACAACTGGATGGAATACCCACCCCGGATCGCAGTTTGTTGCCCGAGCCTGGAGGACCCGCCTGTCCTGGCTGCTGTTGCTGCCCGTAGAACTGGGCTCCATCGCCATCGCCGAAATTGAAAGGGGTAACGATCGTGTGGGGCACATGGGCCACTTGTCCCCGCATGTTGCGCGCCTTCCACCACTTTCGGGTGTCGTCAAGGATCTAAAGTTAAGAGAAAAATAATACAGTTTTATTATTTTTTTTTTTTATATCAATTTTGGACCAATTTTAAAATGCCCTGTGCAATGGAATAAAATCTGATCTTTTAAAAGTATCATTTTTTGACGGTAAATCGAAATTTATATCTTAATAATAGAAAAGTGAAAAAAAATTAGAGTTAAAAAAACTATCATGTTTTAAAAAATAACAAAAAAAAAACCAAAATTGTTGTAACAAAAACTATATAAATTCAAAAAAAAATTATTATAATAATAATTAGTTTGGCTGTGCGTTTTGTTAATATAATAATTTATAAAATACATTGAACTCAAATGTTCGGACATAGCCCTATTGGTTTACGCTCCGCATTGATTATTAGATTTCAGTGCACAGTTTTACACACATAAATTTAAGAAAGCAATACCAACCTCTAGATATTCTCCCCGCATCACGCTGAGCTCCTTGTCGTTGTTGGCGGTGCGTGGATAGGTGACCAGCACAATCTTGGCACCCGCCGCCTGCAAATCCTCCAGCCAGGACTCGAGCATCTGATCGTCGCTGACATTTGGTGGACCACCCCTTCCTCCTCCGCCGCCGCCGCCCAATTCAGAAGAGGGTCCTGGACCAGAGCCACCGTATCCATTGCCCCCGGAACGAGATTCCCGCGTATGCAGATTCTGCAGACCAGCTGTGATGGCGCTGAGGGTTGGTCCCGGTCCTCCTGGTCCTCCATGGCCGCCATGACCGTGTGGTCCGCCCCTTCCCTCAATCGAGTCGAAGGAAAGCTCGCTGCGGGTGTTGAATTCAGAGGCGCTGATGGCTCCCGCTCTATCTCTCTCGCGTTCCCTTTCTCTCAACACATCATTGCCATGGTGGATGGTATACTTTTCAATGCCCATGGCCATGTTCATCCCGTTCCCCGAGTCGTAGTCATCGTACCCACCGCCGCCTCCTCCTCCACGACCATTTAGTCCAGATCCCGCTTGAACCTCCAGTCGGCGCTTGCTGACATGAGCGGGCGGGGAATTTGGTGGCGGCTCCAGCTCATCGTTGATCAGGTAATCGGGTGACCAGCCATCGAGGAAGACCGGATGATAGGAGCCCACATCGTCCTTCCACTGATCGCGCGGTATGACCCAGGCATCGCCCAACGAACGCCACAGCTCCGTCTCCTTGCTGGTCACACAGTTGATGAGCAGGTTGATGGCCTCCCTCGTGAGCAGGGGATTCACCACGCGTGCCGGCAGCTGCGACTCATAGTAGGTGTCACTAGAGGCCTCCACAATCAGGGCCAGCGGTGTGAACAGAAAGTGCACCAGCTCGGGGGCATTCGGGTCGTGGATGTGCGCCTTCAGCTTGGCCAGAAGGTTAAACGACAGCTTAAATTTGGCGAATATGTCCACGAATTCCTTCTCGTGTGGCGGCCGGGTTCTCAGGGTGAGCAAACCCTCGCCCGGATCCCTTTTCTTGGACTTGCGATTACGACGACGCCGCTCGAGTTCCCGCGAAGCTGCAGCCGCATGTTGGAGTCGCGCTATGAACTTCTCAATGTCATCGAAACAGTGATTTAGAACGGCCACATCGCGTTCGTATTTCTCGCTGGATGTGGAGCTGGTCTCATCGCGTTCCGCTCCTCCGCCTAATCCTCCTCCGATACCACCATGTTCCGAGTCCGTCTCGCCACCGATGTGGGCTACATCCTCGCCAGAAACTCCCACCACGCCGGCCCTCATTCCGTACTGCTCCACGCTGCTGTTCCCTTGGTGCATTTGATGGTGATGGTGGCTCTCACGCTCACGCTCGCGATCTCGATCCCGATCCCGCTCCCTTTCCCGTTCGCGCTCCATCCGCTGCTCCCTGTGCTGGTGCAACTCCACGCGACTGTGCGACGACGACGAGGATGTCTTGCTCATCATCATGGCCATGCTGGACGCCCCGCCTCCCGACTGCGTGGGCGTGGCACCGCGCTGCTGCGTGATCATCTTGCCACTTCTCAGCTGCTTTAGGTCCTCCACCAGATGAACAGCGGACACGCTTTGTGACTGTAAGAAGAAAAAAGTGCAATTGAAGGGTTATTACTTGTGAAATTAAAGAAGATTTTAGGATCTTAAGTACAGGGTATCAAAACCTTTTGAAATTAACTTAGGTTTATGGTCAGGGGTTCTCAAAATTGGCATATTTCAGTGCCCTTACAAACATAATTTATAAAAACAAGCACAAATATAACGAACATCAGTTTAGAGTCGATTATTCGTTTGGATTAGCGATGAAAAGTAAACTCAATGTAAGTAAACAAATAAAAGAACGTTTAAAAATTGTTGAAAATAAGCTGCATTACAATTTAAAAAGCTTTATCAACAAAATGTTAAGAACTGAAATGAGTAACAACCTCACACTGATAACATATGTAAAAGTAAATTTTATTTTTTTGCGATAAGTGCAGTGACCATTTTTAAATTTAACCGGATTAAATATGTGCACTGTACATATCATGTGTCAACCGACCAGTGACAATCTTATGTCAAGTTTTTTTTTTTTGCGCAATTAAACAACATCATTTTACTGAAAATAAGCTACAGTAAATTGCATGACACATTCCACTTAAAAAGAATGAATATAAATTTTGGAATTCTAAATTAGCTTTATCAATTTGGTAATTTCAAACTAGAAAGGCTTGGTTGCTTCCTACTTTTTTTTTACCATCATACAATCATAAAATAAGAGTTACAATGCTCACCTGGAAAATGTGCATCTCGGAGCGGGAACCACCGCCTCCGGACACGATAAAGACCAGAATGTTGTTGTACAGCTCCATGGCGTCGTTGGAGGTGAAGGCGGTGGGCTCCTGGACCAGGGAAGCTGGAAATCTTTCGATGATGTTCTGGAAAAGAGGGATTTCGATAAGCTAAAGGCCTAAAAAGACAATACTCCGGACTTACCCCCGTTTCGTAGTCCATGATGAGAACCCACTGGTAGTCCAGACAGAGCTGCATCTTCTGCGACCAAATCCCAGTGGTCTTCTCCAGCTGAAGGAGTCGTCGCATTCCGTCTGCGGGATACACAATGCCCGACTCCTTGTTCACCGTAAAGGTGGCCAGGTGCTCCAGCAGGTAGGTGGGCTTGTCGTGCAGATCGCTTTCCATCCGCTCCCGCTCCTCGCCACCGCCACTGCGATCATCTCCGGAGTAGTCTCCACCTCCTCCTCCGCCACCACCACCATGGGCGCCGCCTCCTCTCAAGCTTCCACTGCTATTTCCGGCACTGCCTCCGCCATTCGAATGATGGTTCACCATAGTGTCTCCCAATCCGGTTTCAGGCTTGCTTCCACGCCTGAAACTCAGTCTGAAAAATAGGAAAAATTATACTTAAGATTATTAAATGCCAGCTAAAGTTAAGCTATTCATAAACAATTAGGTTGGGCTTAAATATTTTGAATACCAAAAGTGTTATTACCGTTTAGAAAGTCGGTTGAACATCACTTAAATGTTTCTTTGGTTTACAAATAACGTTGCTACTACTTTAATGAATTCTGCTTCATTGGATAATAGAATTATCAGTTATAAATTACCCAATATATAATTTTTGTATTTGTATTTATTTTTGGGATGTCAGAATTTCTAAGCGGACTTCAAAAACATGTTTAACTTGAATTAATTCCTTAATAAAGAACACCACAAGAAATCCGGCTTTAGTTTTTTTTTAGATTGCAAATATTCTGTGTGCATTGGGAGGCTGCCAAATAAGAGTTTCACATTGACACATGAGTTTTTAAAGGGTGTGGTCTGCGTTCCCAATTTGGTTTTCTCAAGATCTTAAAATTTGCATTGACCAAGTTTTAGATACAAGGTACAACAATTGATCTTCGAAAATGTATAAAATCATTTTGTATAAAATCATTTTGTATTTTGTGCAGCTGAAACTTAGATAATCCCTCAGTGTTTTAAGATTTTCTCTAAGCTCCCATCTAAAACCCCCTAAATCCTCTTTAGCCCCTTAGATATTGCGCAGCCAATGAGACTCTGACTCAGACCGCATTCCACACAGCCACTAACGTTATAACACATACACTTAAAAGCGATCCGCACATGGCCGCAATTATTCTCAAACTTTAACATTTCGTTGTTGGCTTGGATCAGCATTGGAATTCAAAAATCGCGCGAGTTCCCCGGGTTTGCCTCTTAACTGATTGTCTCCACTTGTGCTACACAGAAAATAACATTTGGATAGTTCTCAAGGTCGCTGAAGAACCAAAGCTATGGTGACATTTTACATTTGGACAGCAAATAAAAAGCAACACAATTAAAGTTTATCTATAATTTATCAAATTAAGCCAGTTTATCATTTCAAATAATCCTGGCAATTTAGGGTTTAAGGTTTAATATTTGAGGACTTTCTTATAAAGAAAAAAAAAGAATTTTTAACCAAATAGTGTGTCAGTATTATATCAAAATATTTGACAAATCTTGTAACCGAAGTGCTTAAAACAAAATAATAATAAAATCAAAATCGGGCTTAAAGTGATCTTAACATTTTTCAAACCTTCTTGTATCAAGTTTTAAATGTTCTTAACTGTTTTCTTATTTAAAAATAAATAAAAAATCAATATCGGGTTTGAACTGATCTTAATATTTTTCTGTGCAGCAAATAAACACACCTGCAAAAACACACACATGTGAAACTGAGATTTGCAAACACACTCTCCCTCGCTCTCTCTCTCTCTATCTCACTAACGAACAGACACTATAGTTCAGCCGCTCCCTCGACTCAAGTAACAACTGTTCCCCTGTTTAAGGCTGGGCTCAGGCGCCGACTGCGACGCCAACTGCACAGTCGACGGCGGCAGAGACATTCCAATCTACACATAACAAAATTCAGAGGTCAAATTAAACGTAAATAGTTAAATATTTTAAATTCATGATGATATAAATGATTATTCTCACTTAAAAGACTATTTAAATTTAAAAAAATCTGATTAAAGGTTTTGGTATCAATGTAGTATTCCAGCAAATATAGTTTTTTAAAATTAACAAACTGATAGGTAAATTCATCAAGTTTAAAAATTTAAAATCTTTCTTCCTGTGTACCTATCTGCCAGGGGCGCAGGGTCAAGGGGAGGGGGGATGTGTACTTGCAACAGGTGAAAGAGAAAACTGTTTGGGGGGTCAGCTAGAGTACACTATCTTGCAAACGATGTTGCCCAAAAGGAAATCGCAGTAAACAAACAACTCCAAATGCATATAAAAAGAAAACATTGACCCACTACACCCCTGGAAAGTCTTTATTTTTGTTACGATGCAGAGCTGTGTTATATTATCTCGGCGTTTTATTTTTTGTACAAGCCCCATATTGCATCATACTCGTGGAATTTGACAGCTTTGTGTTTTCGCTCTTTTTATTTTCAGCAGCTTAGGAGGCAGTGACGAAACGCGATAAACATTATCGCACTTCAATGAATGCGAATTTGTAAGGCTTAAGTTTTTTTAGTTTTTGAACTAGTTTTGGTATCAAGTTTATAAAAGAACCAGCAAATTTGCATTGTGTATCTCGTTCTCCTTTAAGATAAAAAAAAATTGGCAAAAAAATTACTTTTAGAAGAAGGTGTGCACCTAGTTTAAATAATTGTTAAAATACAATTGTTCCCAAATTCATTGCACAATATTTCTAGGGTATATAAAAATACATAGTGCTGTAAAGAATCGAAATTTTACAAGAAACAACTTAAAATGTTCTCAGTATAAATATCTTAGGCATTCCCGAAGAAATTTAAAATACCTTTACTCGTAGTGGAATACTACTACTAACTTCATTCAGGTGAAGATAATTAATTGAGGCCTGATAACCATGAGATGGGAATTAATGTCTCAAATAATTCAGACAGCACGGATTTAGATAAAAAGGCGGTGGTTCGTTTACTTGTTTTACTTTTATTATCGCTCATACTTTTTGGTAGCAAAGGCAAAACAACAAACAACAATAGTTGTTTTTGCTGTTCTTTGGGTGAAAACCAGCTCGAGAAGGCAGGGGGCTGGGAGGGGAGGGGAAAGGCGAGACATCGACACCCTGATCTACACTATTGCCATCCCCCTCTCGCGCATGCGTGGCAGGTTGACTGACGTCTGAGTATCAGTGTGTGCGGCTTGAAAAGGTATTTGTCTCCGTGTCTCTTTTCCTCCGCCCGCCACCAACCACCCCCCTCTCCTGTTGCTGCAACTTAAGTTTTTGACCGACCGCATTTTTTAAGCTTTCTTTTCCACCTGTTTTCCGATTTCCTCTCTCACTTTGCGCAGTTCATATTTTACAAGTCTCTCACATGCACACACACAAAGCCACCTCCAAGCCGCACTCACACAGGTGAGGCTTTACAGTAATATGCGTGCGTAAACATACAGTGGTTACTTGAAATAATAATGTTATTAAACATAAGTCCCGTATCGAGTAATGAAAAACAATTTTAAGCATTCATCAATACTCTTTAGAACTAAACCCAAAAACATTAATCAGGATGTTTTTAGCCGGTACTGACAAGCCTGCATATTACTTGAATTTTAATGGGTTTAAATAAATAAGAAAGCTTACCAATCGACAATTTTATGTAAGCTAAAGCAATTTTTACCGATCAGTTCAAAATTTCATAAGGCATATTTTTAAGCCGCTCACTTTTTAGAGTTATTAAATGTTAAAGGTCTCACGGAATCGAAGGTTCACTATTTACAGGTATCACTGTATATACAAAAGTGGGAGCGGCGGCAGGTTTCGTATTGATTTTCAACGCTTTTGTTCAATTCATTCACTAATTCACACATACAGGCTTAATTTCGCTATGTACAATATTCTAATTGACCGCATTTTCCTGTGATATGTGTGATAAAACCGTATATACACACGTACATATGTGCATTCCCTTCACACTCACTCGCACTACAGGTATGGATATCTCGTTAGCATTTCGATATCATCCTCTCACCTGGCACATTCTTTTTCTAATTAGCATGAATCCGAATCTCTGTCACGTTCACCTGGTATTTTAACTGGTTTTCGTTTTATTTTTGGCTTTAGTTTTTTAACTGCGATCACTGGAGCATTGTTTTATTTTTTAATTCAAACATTAAAAGTAACTGTTGTTCAGCACTTAATCCTCTCTTCTTCTTCCTACTCCTTCTTTACCTGTCTTCGCCGTTTCTTTCTGTCTTTTTCTGGCCTCCGCCTTTGGTGTTGTGCCTTCTCGCTCCTCGTCGATTTTTATTTTTAAGTCGGCTTTCTTTTGCTCCGTTCTTTTTGGTTCTCACAAACCGTTTTCTTCTTTTTTGTTGTCGCTTGTGGAAAACAAACGTACAAATAACAATAACCCCGGAACGTAGTTGTTATTGTTGTGGCTTTTCAGTCGCCGTATTTGTTGTTTTTGTCAAACGCACGCGAGCGTTCGTCCGCTTCTTAAGCGCGTTTAGTACATGTCAGTTCAGTTGGTACGAAAAAATCGTACTAACTTGGCTGACTCGTAGCAGGGCTGGGAAAATTTATCAAAGATATCGATAGTTTTTTGAAAAATATTAAGTTTTTTATCACGATATTTTTTTTAGCTTAACATTGAAATATCGATATTATTATTGATATATGCTAATATTTCTTCTTCAAAGCCGTGAACCCAAAGAAATTATACCGTGATGTTTAAAAAGGGAAAATAGAAAAATGGAGCCAACCTTATGTGTTCCTCGTTTGAATGAAATTTTTAAGGTCCTACTGCGCGTTGCCCTTAAAGTCTATCACTCATACGCACTGTTGGCTTTCATAATTTATTCTAATCTAGGTAGCGTTGATTTCTACGATTTGAACGAGATCAATCTGTGGACAAGTTTTTTTGGACAAAATTAAAAGTTGTAAAAGTATATTAGGGCAACACCTAATTTATAATCCTTAGGCTTTTAAAATGACATACTAACTACACAAAAATGTATACCATAAATCTAAAACAAAAGTGATTTAACATATGCAAAACTAAAAAGCTAAAAACAAAACCATTTCAGCAATCTAGAAATTCCATGATTTAAAATATTAAAGAAAATTACGAATCCCACAATCCCCCTTATGTAAATAAAATCATTTGGCTTTTAAATCTGCATATTAGCCACACGAAAAGTAAGAGATAGTTACGATTTAAAAATTAAACAAATCAATAATAACTTTGATTTTCATTGCTTCATCTCAGCTCACAATCTTTTTTATTGAATAAATCTAAGGCTAATTAAAAAACTATCAAATAGAAAAGCATCCAGATCAGCTTCTCGCCTTCTTGTTGGCCTTGATTAGCTTGGCCTTTAGGGCCTTCACATCCACCTTGCTGGAGGAGGAGGCAGAGTCCTCCACGTTCTTCCGCTTGGAGGATGAAGGCTCCTCCGTGGGCGGCACAAAGTCCTTGTTGCGGCGCTCGTCCTGCCGCTTGGCCGCCTCCTTTTGCTTCTCGCTGCGCTCCTGGTTTCGCTTGGCCTGCTTTTGCTCCTGGTTGAGGAAGTACTCGCCGCTGGCCAACTGCTTGTCCACCTTGCTCTCCGGCTGGCTGGGCGGGAATGGGGTGTACTCCTTCTTTTGCTTCTTGACCTTTGGCTGCTTGCGTTTACTGATGTTCTTGTTCTTGAATTTGGGCAGGAACCTGGACCAGTCCTCGTTGGCCAAACGCGGGTCCTTCATCAGTTCGCGCTTGATCATCAAAGCCTTAATGTTGTATATGGGATGCACATTGTTCATGGTCTCCAGGACAATATCCCTAACCTGCTGCAGGCCTTTGTAGGGACCCAAGGCAGATACAGTGTTGCCTTGCACCAAAACATAACAATCGGTAAGCAGTTCGATGGATTTCAGAGTGGCTCCATTGGGTCCTATTAAGCGCTGGCGACGCTTCACAAACTTCTCCTTTTTGTGCACCAAATTGCCAATCTTAATGATATCACAGCCAATGTCATCCTGCAGCACCCGCTTTGCCTGTTCGAAGGGTACACTTCGGGCCATCAGTTTGATCATGTCCCGCGCCTTGATGATGATATAGGGGTCCCACGTCTTCCGGCTGGTCTTCACCACCATGCTGCCCTCCATTAGGTCCAGTTCCGCCTTCAGATGGTGCTCCTCCAGGCACTGCTCCACCAGGGGCCAAACTTCTTTGAGATAGCGCTCCCTGTATTTTGGAAACAGCGTGGCAAAGGAACTCTCCTCCACCATTCCGTGCGGATTGTCCTCCTGCTTAAAAGCCGGAATCTTCATGGACCACGCATTATCCACCGGCTCCGTGCTGATTTTGGTCCCCTCCGCTTCGCTGTCGCTCATTTTTACGTATTTTTATATGATTATTCCTGAACAGGTATAATTTCTTGCACGCTTGATTTGACAGAGCTGCCAGATCAGCGGATAAAGGTATGTGACCTAATCACATTTTCAGTTTAACAGTATTTTTTAAGTTTAGTATTAATTTTATTTTATGTTACAAAAGAAGTTTTGATATTCTTTTAAATAAATTTTGAAGCATATATATTTTATATTTATTTGGTTTATTTATTTATATAATGGTAGCTCAAGGTTTAAACCTTAAAGCTTATCGGCAACTTACAGCATTTGTAAATGACCTCCAACTCCTCTAGGATAATAATATATTTTTAATATTAAAATAAGAGAAACATATTACAATTTTATGGATGGGTTGGGTTTTTGAAGGAACAAGATGATTTTTGTTATATTTTCGTTGGTAGAGTTTGGTGTTAGCTGGGTTGTCGGAAAAGAAAGTTTTTTACATTTTTTTGGGAGTTGAAAGGGCGGCTGGTCGCTGGGCTGGAGCTATTACAGATTGGGAAAGAATTCTGGAGTATTATGTATATAAAATAAATGGTAACTAAACCAAAAAAAATTATAAGCCTTTAGATGTGGTTCACAATTTCTTAAATAAATGTTAAAAAATAATACTAGAAGACAAACAAAAAATGTTTACACTTGTTGGTATTATTCAAAAAAGCAACGTCTATTTTTCATGGTATTTTTCAACGCTCAGCTAACGGTCACACGATTTTGTAAAACTAAGCCGAGCGCACGCTGGAATTTTCGGAGAAAGAAAAATCGTCGCAAATAAAATATATAAAAATTGTAAGGCCGATAAAATATTGTATATACATATATTTTCTGGTAGGCTCATTAAGTTCTTACTCGACCAAAATGTCAGCGGACAAAGTCGCCAAAAAGTCTGGCTAATTTTGGGGCGTGGACGTGATCAAGATTAGCATAAAGACAATTCATTAGCATTAAACAAAGATAAACAATACAAAGTGGCCGATATTGTAAATACTGTAATTGCTATAAAAACGCAAATTTTCTAGCATTTCATTTGGTTGCGGATTTAATTACGCATTGTGAAAAAATTGTGAAAATCAAAATGGCGTCTTTTTTGTGTGCGTGGCAGGGCACTGCCAACTTGCTTGAAATTAAGCGAAACTGAGTAGCTTTCACTTTCTGTTTTCCCAAATGTCAATCTTGGGTTGTACAAAAAGAAAAGCTGAGAGTCATTCGTGCTACAAAGGTTAAAGCAATCGCATGTTTTTTTTGTAACACGCTAGTTTTTAATTTTTGGAGAGTGGACAGCACGCGGGGTTGCACTCGCATATCGATTATCGATAACCGCGGAGCACACGTCTGCATTTTCCCAAGTGCCTAAAAAAAATTGCGACGCGAAGAACACGTTTTCCCGCAGCATAGAAAAACACAAAAAGAAAACAATAAAAATTTGCCAAGGAATTGGTTTACTAGCAGCTATTACAATAAATGAAAAAAACGACTCAACTGCTGGCGACAGCAGCTGAAATTTGTTTTTCCTTCGTTTTAAAAGTGAATTGTAGGGCTTCTGCATAGTTTTATCTTTACGAAATCGGTTCTCAGACAGTTGTTTTCTGCTATTTTAGATCAATTTGGAAGGCTTGCGAAAGCTGATTTTGATGGAATTACGTAATCAGTGGAAATTTTGTATCCATTAGTTACGCACACCAACAAACGAGCGTCGGCACACGCAGGCACCAATACACACAAACTTTCACGCATATGGTCATACCAGCACGCGTGGGAGAGAGACGGCAATAGGGTCTATAGTGTTGCCAGACCTTGTTTCTCTTGCGACAAACAAAGGAAAATGGTGAGTTTGAAAATGAATATAACCATGAACAACCGTGTCTAATTAAAGTGATTTATTTTGAAATATTTAAATAGCCTCGCATAGTGCCATTGCAATTGTTGCGGTGCCTTCGGGTGCTGTTGGACAATAATGGTGGAATTTTAAGTGCTTCGGAGGTGAAACGCATTTCGGGGTAAGTTCACCACACAACACAGCAGCGCCCCCTGGTGGCCTCTATTAATATGTTTTCTTTCCCCCACAGTTTGATGGCGAAATATTCAAAAAAACTGGTTTCGAAATGTGTTTACGTACAAATACTAAAGTCCACGAAGACGGAGTTGTTGGGTGACTTTATGGCCGTGGGCGGTTGGTCGCTGGTCTACACTTGGTTAAATGATGCCATTAGGGCGATGAATTGGCCCCTGGTTCAGGAAATCCTGGAATTATTGCTCCTTTCCCCAGTGGATGTCAATCGGCTGAAGATCAATTCGGCACCCATTTTGGTCAAGGGTCTGTGCAAGGATGGCGGCAATGAAGGTGAGTTTCGTGTTCTTTTTGGTCCTGTTGTTCAGTCCTCTTTTTATCCTGTTCAATACTGTTCAGAATCTTGTTGTCGCGCCTATTTGGAGCATCCTTCTATCCATTTTTCTGCCTGGGGATTACTAATTGCCTTTCTTCGACCCCATTTTCCAGGTGTACGCATTCTGGCCAAGCGTTTGGTGGAGCAATGGCTGAAGATTGTGACGGAGAACACAAGCGTGATGATCCAGCAGCAGCCTCCTCCACAAATCGCGGCAGCAGCTCCACCTGCCGCCCCGTTGGTTGCTCCAGGACTTCCGGCGGACTCTGCCTCGTCCTCGGACAGCACGGACAGTGCCGGCGCCCCCGTCACATACACCATCACCTCGGCGGCCAATAGCAGTAATTCCAACAGCATAACCATCAAGTGGAAACCGCTGCTCGATAAGCCAGATGATGGCGATGAAGATGAAGCTGATCCCCTAGCAGTATCCTCATCATCGCACAAAGACAACCAGGAGGAGGATGATCACCAGGATGAGCAGGCCCATGCAGTATCTGCTGACACCAGTCTGGGGAAAAAGTCGTCCAGTTTAGATGATAGTAGTTCAGCTTCAGCGGCTTCAGAGGTTAAGTCTGGGGAGGACGTTGATAATAAGAAGCATAAGAGCGCCAAAAGCAGCGACAAGAGTAAACGGTCCGAGAAGGAGCGCGAGAAGGATAGAAAGAAGGAGAGTAGTTCCTCGAGCCACAGGTCCTCCTCATCTAGCCATAAGTCGTCGTCGTCTTCCTATTCCTCCTCCTCTTCGAAGAGTAGTTCCTCCAAGAGCTCCTCCTCATCTTCCTCCTCATCCTCCTCCCATCGCAGTTCGAGCGATAAGCATCGCGATAAGGACAAGGCTCGCTCCAGTTCTGGTTCATCCAGTTCAAGCAAGGACCGAGAGCGCAGCGGTTCGTCCTCATCCTCTTCCTCGAATAAACACAAGTCCTCAAAGTCCTCATCCTCCTCATCGTCGTCGTCGTCGAGCTCTGGTTCTGGTTCGTCTAAAGATCGCAAGGACAAGTCCTCGTCATCATCCTCTTCGTCGTCGAAGCAGGAGAAGGACAAAGATAACAAGCTAATGCCTCCGCCAGCAGTGGCATCAGCACCATCTGCTAGTGCATCTCCCACTGCTTTGGCCAAGGAGAGCGAGGCACAGAAGCCCAGATCCATACCGATCATGTCCAGAAAGGCCTCGATTTCGATAGAGATACGCCGGGATACGGAGAAAACGGCCACGGTGAAGACGTACCAGTCCAAATTCAGATCGCACGGTCTGACAGAAGAGGCACCGCCTCCTCCCTCGCGAAAGGGTTTGAAGAAACCCACTTCATCGGTGGTTCCACCGGCACCAGCTGCTACTCTACTGGCTGTACCGCCGCCGCTGAAGCGTCCTTCGCCGCCGCCCAGAGATTCGCCCACCGAGAAGAAGGCCAAGATCGACATGAACACCATCGCCGGACATGTGGAGCGGCCCGGAGCCGCCAAACTGATTGCGCCCAAAAAGAGTAAGCATCCGATTTCGAAAAACCCTACTAATGCTCTCCTTCTTTTCCATTCCATTTCACAGCGCTCGGAGTCTTTGGTGGTTTTTGCTTTTGTGTTCGATCGGAGTCTCGAAAGTCTCGTACTCCGCCGTATTATTTTTCTCCTCAAGGTGTTTAATTTTGCTTGGGATGGGGTCTTAAATTCTAGAAGTGTGTGGGGTTTTTGAGTAGCTACTTTGCATTTGTTATGTATTGTGGGGCAAATCCCCTAGATCGAGATTGAATTGTAAATTACCAAAGTGTGTGAGTCTAAAGACGTTGTTTCCAACCGGCTGACGAAGGATGATGTCCGGAGGTCCGAGTTCGAAGTTCGAGTTCGGGGCACACTGCGCATGCGCTGAAACCGAAACCAAAATCCAAAAGAAATCTGAGGCACAGACGATGTTGCCGCCGCGACTGCCGCTTGGTGTTAAGTATCCCAAACTCTCAAATCTTGAACGTATTTTGCTTAGCTTAGCTATAAGGTATGTAGATTCCATTGGCTCGAAGCCCACTTTAAAAACTTACAAATAAAAATACGATTTCCTCTAGAAAAATACGATTTTTCTATTGAATAAAAAAATGCATTGAGCGCAAAAGAAAAACTAAAACGAAAAACTATTGACTTGAGCTGGCGGTTCTAGACGTTTGGTAGGTGGATCACCACCCCGTGGGCATGAATCCCAGCTGCTTCGCTTTGGCCTCGATGATTGTCGTGCGTCGTGTGTCACCGAGGGTCGCCATGATTGTTTTCCCGGTTAGATAAGGGAATCCCCCCCGTGTTCACCCACTCCACATATTCAGTGCATCATCATCAGCAGCACGGATGCGTCACTTTGTCGGCAGAGCTGCACGATGAGCCTGATCTGATCGCTGTTATGTTTGGTCGATTAGAAAGCAAAGATTTTAGTAATCTATTTGAATTAAGTTAGTCTCATATTTATTGAAAAAGTTTATAGGATCCTAATAAATATTTTAAAGCCTCAAAGCTAATTAAGACCAAAAGCTATTTATATTAAAGTTTTCAATTAAACACTGTCCGTAACAAATTCCACTAACACTTGAGTAGTAAACAAGTAGTACACATTTTTTTTTTTTTTTTAAATTTTTTTAAGAAATTATATAAGTTCTAATAAATTTTGTATATTTGAGATCAATATCAATTTACATTGATCCTTTAAATTAAAAACTTTGTTGGTAATAAATTATACTTGACAGTTATATAACAAAAGTTGAAATTTTGATTTGGCAAAAAAAATTCACGATCTTTAAAAATAAAGAAAAAAACTAACGTAAAATGTCAAAAATCTTAACCTTAAAAAAAATATAAGTTTAAGTGCTGTTTAATACCCCTTCTACGCAGCAGAATAGAAAAAAAGCAACACTTCTACTAATACTGTATACTATAATATTGAGTTTTATCAGTTTCCGATCAACTTCAGATATAAACGCAATAACTATCATTAGGAAGATAGTTGTTTATTACAAAGACATACTAATTTTCAAAAGATGAACTACCCTATACCTTTTTACAACTTTTATAATAAAAACTTGTTAATAATTTTCCATCTTTTTAGGTTGGATTAGCTTGTTTAGTACTTAAAATTTTCATAAGCGCCCTAATTACTCAAATTATGGGACTTAAGTGGGTGGGCAGCAGTCTGTTATTTTTACTTTACTTTTCCTGATTTCCAGCAAAAGCAAATACCACCAATTTGACCAACTCCTAGCAAAAAACCCTCAACCAATTATTTAAACAAACAAATTATTACTAAATAACTAGTTCAATTGCTAACTATTCCTTTGTTGTTTTTTTCAGTTCAAACCCTGGTGGAGACCAATCTGTTTTCGGATGCATTGGCCGCCTCAATTGAGCCCAAAAAGGTGGTGAAGCGTAAGCGAAACTTTGCCAATTCCCCCACGGACAAGGATTCCCCGGTGGCACCATTGAAGTTCTATCAGGACACGCTAGACGATTCGAAGAGTGAAGAGAAGTCGGACGATAGCAGCAAGGAGAACGACGATGCTCGAGGCTCTGGATCACCCAGCAAGGATACGGATGTCGATGATGATGATATTCCCTTGAAACGAGTCAAGGAGGACATCGAGCAGAAGGTGCAGAAGGAAAAGGCGGCGGCAGGTGGAGAAGGAGGCGAAGCGGGCAACACCTCTGACACGGCGGACGATCTGCCCGAGGAGCCGAGGAAACCAGGTCCTGGCTGTGGTCCCAATGGACCACCTGGTGTCCTCATGCTGCACCGTCGCAAGGGCCCCAAAAAGAAGCTCACTTGGCAGCCCGAGGACAAGCTCACCCAAATAAAATACTTCGAGGTGGATCGATCGGAGCGCGTGAATGTGATGAAGCAGACCTTCTTGGAGATGAAGAATCTGGAGCGATTCAGCGAACGGGATGCGATGACGATTGCGCGCCGTGGCTTCGATGACACCATGGAGCCGCAAATGGAGTGGCGTCCGCTGATCGAAGTGGACAATGTGCCCGATCACCCCAATGGCAATCTCTCCAAGCAGCGACAAGTGCAAATGGACAGGGAGGCAACCACGCTGCGAGCTCTCTACTTCTCCCCCGACATGATTCCCGATAGTGCTGCCGAGGCGGAACTGGAGCCACATTTTGCCCATGACATTCCCGTAATACCCATGGACGATTTGACTGGCAATCCGGATGCTGTCAATGACTACAGTGCCTTAGCGTGGCCGGAACCCAAGGGCTATGCGAGCAGTTCCGGGATGGGAGCGAGCAACAGTGGATCGGATATGGGTTTCAGTGAGAATATGATGCCGGTGCTGGGTGGCGCCGGACCCAATATGATGGCCAATCCCTTTGATCCGTTCATGGGTCGCATGCCGGCTCCAGCGCCCATGACGCACTCACCCAATCTCATGCCGAATGGACCGCCGCAGATCTGGCAGAATCAAATGGGTCCCGGTGGTGGTGTGGGTATGCCACCTGGTGTGCCGCCCATGATGAATGGGCCACCGGTTGGTGGTCCAGGGATGGACATGAACAACATGAACAATATGCCGCCGCAGAACTTTATGGGCATGCCGCCATTCGGTGGACCACCGCCACCGGGATTCAATCAGTACCCGCCCATGATGATGAATGGTCCGGGACCTGGACCTCCGGGAATGGTGGGACCCAATGGTCCTCCCATGATGAACGGGCCACCCAATGGTCCGCCCATGATGAACGGGCCACCCAATGGTCCGCCCATGATGAACGGGCCACCTAATGGACCTATGATGAATGGAATGGGACCTGGACCCATGCAGAATGGAGGTCCCAGGAACAACAACAATCGGAATAAGAACAACAATGGTGGCAATTGGCGCAGCGGTGGCAACAACTTCCAGGACAACTCCGGCGGCGGCGGCAACTGGCGGTCAGCGGGAACTGGCTCCAATCGAGGCGGTGGCAGTGGTGGCAACACGGGCATCTGCAAGCAATTCATGCGCGGCCACTGCAACATGGGCAAGAACTGCAAGTATGTGCATCCGCAGAAGAAGCGCATGTAGGACTTGCCCGAATCTTCTGCGGAAGATTCAGCTGTATAGATCTCAGGCGACGCACAACATCAAACGGAGGCACTGATTCTGGAATCAAATCCCCACACACGCAAGACTGTAGCCAGGTTAGACGCCGCCGCTGTTAGTTCGTTAGTTCGTTAGCTTATCTCTAAGTGTATATATGTATCTGATATAGTTTTGTGTAGAGCGGCAGTTTATTATCCCTAAGTTATTTAGTCTAAGATATACGTTTAGGCAACATATTGTTGTCGAGTACTTAAACCGAAGACTCTCCTCCCGAATTTTTGTATACCCGCTCGCTAGCTTCTATAAATTATGCAGATTATTCATACAGTTACGTATTTATAAGTTCATACAATTAAAGACCAAGTCATATGATGAAAACAAAAGAAGCGTATTTCTTTAATTTTTTTGAATAGGAATGTAAGGAACCGAATTTATGAATACCCTGGCATAATATTTTTGCTTGTTTTGTTGAAAAATATTAAAAAGTTGCTTACCTAAGCATCGTAAATGGATGATTTAAAATTGATGACACACTAAAAAGACAAAAATGCATAAATATATTAGATAAATGGTTATTTTTTTTAAACCTACTACTAATTTAAAGAAAAACGTAAAATAGATGATTTATTATATGAAGTAGATATTTTTTTTTCAAAATTAAATATATTTTATTTAAACCCACTATTAATTTAAAGCAAACATTTACAACATTTAACATTTTTTCAAATGCCAAAATACCTATTTAAAAATTAAAATTTGTATTTAAATTAAAATGTTAAGCACAAATCAAGTATAAATTAATATCGAAAAGATGCATATTCTCTAGCAGGGTGTTAGATATCGATTTGTTTTAGCGGGGTATGCCATCATCATGCGGTGCTTGCACTTAACCTGGAATTTCTATGGATTCCGACCCAGAAATTCAATTCTCTAATTTCCACAATCCAGTCTTTTGTTTCAGTTTTGTGTATTTCATCAGCGCGTTAAGACCGGAACCAACGGAAACTATGAATTTCCTCAATTTGATAATCTGTTTTAGCTCTTTTTCGGTCGCTGTTAGTGGTTTAAGTTTCATGGTGACATCCAGAATCTACATGGATGTGAAGCACAATAAGAAACCAGTGGGCCGGATAACCTTTGGATTGTTCGGGAAACTGGCTCCCAAGACAGTGGCCAATTTCCGACACATCTGCCTGCGTGGAATCAATGGAACCAGCTACGTGGGCTCTCGTTTTCATCGCGTAGTGGAACGCTTCCTTGTCCAGGGCGGCGATATCCTAAATGGTGATGGAACCGGGTCAACTAGCATCTATGGCGAGTACTTTCCGGACGAAGACAAGGCCTTGGAGGTGGAGCACAATAGACCCGGTTACTTGGGAATGGCCAATCGCGGTCCGGATTCCAATGGCTGCCAGTTCTACGTGACCACCGTGGCCGCAAAGTGGCTGGATGGAAAGCACACCGTATTTGGCAAGGTACTCGAGGGAATGGAAACCATTTACGCCATTGAGGATGTGAGTTTATATAGATAAAATAACAACAAAAATAGGTTTTCAATTTACTTCAAACACTTAATTTAATCCCTTTATTTAAAAATCATTGGATATTTTCAAGCATTTTTGGCTGTAAGGATTTAAAGTGGATAGAACCCTTAGTCGTTCCTAAAAAATAGATTTAAAGTTTGTGCTTCCGTTTTAACAATAGAAAAAATATATATTTTCTTACGAACATTGTTAGTTCGTATTAATTACTAAAGTGCACAGATTGTGAACAACATTTTTGCCACGAAAATAATAAAAACATCCTAATATTTGCTTACCTACAAATTTAAAATAGAAAAATGATAAGGACTTACAAATATATAAAAAGCTTCAAAGCTTTATAAACATTACATGTTAAAAACAAGGTGTGCGATTATTTGAGACTTTTATTTTAGAAAAGCAACTGATATTTATTTTTTTTTTTACCAATTTGGCAGATTTTTCTTTAATTTTGTAAACAAGAGTAAAAACAGTTTTATTGTTTAAACTCGCTGAATTTTATGTACCTAGTGTTATGTTGTAAAGTAAAAATTACACAAGTCCTTCTGTTTTAAAATAAAAATCACAGTAGTCTTTTTAAAATAAAAGTCTCTCAGTCCCTGTGAATTTAACCCAAAATGTAGTTCTCATACTACAAAGACGTTTTATATTCCAGGTGAAAACAGACACGGATGATTTCCCAGTGGAGCCGGTGGTGATCTCCAATTGCGGCGAGATTCCCACCGAACAGTTTGAATTCTACCCGGACGATTTCAACATTCTGGGATGGATAAAAGCAGCCGGCCTGCCCGTGACCAGTTCCTTCTGTGTCCTGCTTATCTTCCACTACTTTTTCCGCCAGCTCAACATGTATTGCTAAGGCTCCCCCAAAAGTAAAAGCTTTATTACTGCACATAAAATTAAGAAACCCAAGAAGAAACCACAATAAATGCATATAAAACTAGGCAACAATCAAGCCTTTCAATAGAACCGGAAGTGTTGGTCCCATGTGCAACTGTGAGTAGGACGTTAGAGGTCAAAGGTAATATCAGTTTAAATCCGAAATTACTCACATCAATATACAGGTAGTCTTCCACAAGCTGATCCTTTTCGTAGAAACGTGACTCTGGCTTAAAAAGTCCCACCATGGTCACATCCACTCCAGAATAGTTGGACAAGCAGCCGGAGAAAATTTTGGCCAGTGTAAAATGGTGCTTGTGATCGGGATAAACAGATGGATTCAGACTGTTGTAGTACTCCACGATCAGTCGACGATCCTTTGGCGTCAAATCTCGCTGGTGCTTAACCATTCTGTCCAGGTCAAAAGAGTGGGCGTGTTTCAGCTTGGGATCCTGCTCCGCATCCATCAACCGCTCAAACATATTCCTGTACTTGTCCTTAAAGTACTCCAACGTGGTGCACTTTTCAGCCCAGAAGGAGAATTTTTTATCCGCACTTGGGAGAATAATTAATCAATAATTAAATATATAATATTTAGTTTTACAATCGTTTATTCAAAGATGGAGCTATGGGACTATCTTTTGAGGATTACTAAAATAAGCAGATTTAGAACTGCCTGAGTAAACTAGTCATAATATTAATCTTTTTGTTTAAATAATTTACTAATTTTTATAAATTAATTACATAGGTTCTAAAAAACTCGCGTTTTTTTTCTTCGAGCAAATCAAAACGCTGCGTTTCTATAACGATGCCAATTTGACAGTTAATCGGCAGTTATTTTTGTACCTACTCTTTCAATTCTCTAGCATAAATATGATTTGAGATGTAAGTTTTATTTGAAATTTTGAATGACTATGTTAATTTTACCATCATTACTTACTGTTGAGCGTCGGTGACATTAAAGTCCACATATAAACCTGGAATCCTGACAGCCGTACGTGCTGCGGCAATAAGTTTGCCGGGGCCAAAGAAGTGTAGTTTAAGTTCGAATCGCCGCAAGGTGTTCATGGTCAACAGACCCAAGTCGAGGACAAAACCGTGTTGCTCGCAGGGAACGGGTTGGACTGTGAAGTGTTTGACCATCGCTGGGTGTTTGAAGCCCGGCGCCTTGTGAATCTTCTGGTAAGATTGGTAGACCTGCTGATGCACCGAATACAACTCCGGTTTCAGTCGAAGGCGCCTTAAATATCTCTCGGCCAAGATCAGTTGCCTTAGAACTGTGGCATGGGGCAACTCCTGGTTGTTATTCACCATCACGTAAGTGTGAACCATTCGGAAGAGCTGCAAATCGTGTTGGTTTTGACGCTCCGAGCTCATCTCCTCCTCGCTGGACGATAGCAAAGTAAAATCCTCGGTGACCGAGACTATTTCTTCCACTTGCAGCTCCTCTTCACCTCTGTCACCCTTTGGCTCTTCATCCAATTCTGTGATGCTGCGAAAGATCTCATAGTGGTAGATCTTTTGCAGCAAACGGTATTCCTCCTCGATCTCTAGAGGACTTAAGGGAGTGCTGGACAGTGGGGATGCCATATCCAGCATGGGCATTACGCCCTGTCCTCGTAAACAAAAGTACTTGGTGTCACTGTTGTTGATCATGGCTCCAAAAGTATGCCTAAAGCTTTCGCTGAAACCCAGGATGCCTTTCACACGGATCTGATCCGATCCTAAAGGTTCCAAATGCATCATATCGCTTGTCATCATCTTGCAGTATCCATCAACCAGACGTTTTTCCAATGGTTGCTCCTTGGGCGACTTGGGAGGTGGCTTCTTCACCTCGACCACAACCAACTGGAGAGGATATTTGGTTAGATTGCTCACACGCACCACGGTATCGAAGGACTCGTACCAGGGCTGAAAATAATAGTATCGGTAAACATAATAATAATTAAATATATATATTTATTAAAGAATAAATAGCGTTGATTTTGGTTTTGTCAATAAATTAACAAAACAGGTATTTATATCAAAAAAATATAAGTTATATAGTTTTATAAATTTATTGTCTACAAGAATTACTTTATTTTTAAGCTATTTCCTAAAGAATTCGCGTTTTTCTATTTGTTTTCGAAAATCAAAAACATTTCGTTTTTATAACAATGCCAAATGGAAAGTAAATTAATTTGTTAAGTCATCTTAATTTAAATATTTCCTTTTTTTATTTTCTACAGAAATTAGTTTGTTAATTATTAACCTGTGTTCTAAAGAATTCGCGTATATCATTCATCTAGGCATCTATTGTTTTTATATTACTGAATTTATTTTTTATCGACTCGTTAAGTTATCTAAAATATATACCCACCTTGATTCCCACGTAAATGCTGTCCTTGTGGAACTTGATCTTCTGCGGCAGATTGATCAAAGTGACGGTGAAGCGCTGACTTCGTCCGCCTATTAAGGCCAACTCGAATACGGCCCGCATTTCGTGGCTTCGCCGAATGTGCGGCAGATATAGTTTACACTCCAGATCCGTGTCCACAGTGCCCCGTTTTTCATAAAAGTAGATATACCGACTGGCAAAGCAGTATTCGGTGGATGCCTCAGACCATTTTTCGCTGGACTCAAGGTGAAGGCGATTTAGTATATCCGAAATGGTTTCTCGCACAACACTCGACGAACTTTGATCTCTGTCCTCCTCTTCTTGGTCGGCAGGGGGAAGTTTCGGAGGATAGAGTAGTGGTTTATGTGCTAAGTCCAGTTCGTTGATGACCTCGTCCAAGATTTCCAGTATCAAATCGCCATTCTCCTCAAAACGACGAAATTGACAGCGGCACTCTTGATATCTCAGTGTCATATTTGGCTGATCCTCGCAACTGAAGTCGTAGTCCAGCATGCGAAGAATTTCCGAGAGGAGATCCGCTGCAATGCCCTCCGGATCATCCTCGTCGCCAATGAAAATCTCCGTGGTCTGCAGCCTTTTCCACTTGAACTCAGCCGGCATGCAGCCTTGATTAACTAGATGGATCATACTGTCATAAGGTTTGCCCCGATCGAAAAGCACAAGTTCTGGCTGCAAGATCACAACATCTGGAACCATTATTGATGCCCGCAGTGGTAGAGACTTCAACTGCTTTCCCAGCGCCATCACATTGATTCTTCCCTCGATTTGGCGACAGAAGAGCTGTTTCGAAGCTCCTCCCTTGAGCATCACGAAGATTTCTTTTCGCTCTAAGCCACCCAAACTGATCTGTATCTCCTTCTCGTAAGTATCTTCGTAATATTCCTTGATTTTGAAAGGGCCAGTAACCTGGAGGATCACCTTTTCGATGGGCACCGAACAGGAATTCACCAGGAAAGGCGTCTCTACGTACGAACGCTCTTTTAGAGGTTCACAGCGTTTGTAGTTGAAGATCACCTTCGGAAATTTAAAAGTTTTATATATTATAAAGTAAATATTGAGTATAATGTATTTAAAATACATTGATAGGAAATCAATAAAGACACATCACTATATAGATTTAAATTACAAAACTAGGATGCCAAAAAAAAATATTATTATTGTGTTAATAAATATGTTCAAGCGCAAATGTACTTTACTTTGAAAAAAAATCGAAAAATCAAAATCAATCATATCGATTATGATTATTACACAGGGGAGTTAAATGGTAAATTCAATTAAATAAACGCTCATATTTTTACCTGCTTGGGGCTCCAATGCAGCTGGACATCCACGAAATCTGCCGAGGTCCTAATCCTAATGATGTGTTTACGCTGCGGATACTTTTGGTCGATGACCTGCACCAGAAAGTCGCCGGTGGCGTGGCCTTCCACATAAGAGCTGGCCAAGATGTCCAGCTGATTTTCGTCACTGGGCGACATGTAAAGATTCTTTGGTTCCATGTCAAAACGGGAAGTTAAAGCGTTGTTGGCACAGGCCGAAGACACATTGGCCCCCGGTCCATAGGTATTAAGGCGGATAATCAAAATGCGGTAGGAACGACGACCTTTGTTGATCACCCGAATGGGAAAACGGTGCTGGTAGAGGCTTTCCTGGAACTGCTCCTTGGTATCGGTGTAGAGCAGTCCGGCATCGAAACCCTGGCGTATATCCGGCTCGAAGTAGAGTGGCACCCCCTCCACCAGAAAAGTGATGGGAATCGTCATCACATTGTCGAACTGCAGGTCAATAAACATGGTGTTCTGGTACAAATCCGGATCGGTGAACAACGACACCAAGGTGGTGTACATGCTTTGGCCTGTGGGAGCTAAAGATCCACCTCTAAGTGTCAAATACTGGAACTCTATATCTTTCTGAAGAGGAGTTTTAATCGAAATTAGTTTGGGAAACACTTGAAGAATATATATAATCTATAACAAATACAAAATATAATACAATAAATTTAAATGTTATATATAAATTATTTTAAGCCGCTAGTGATTTCTGCAGCTGGTAAGCTATTTACGAAAATAATATGTAAAAGAAAAATATATCGTTATAAATTTAATTTTGTATACAAATTATATGTTTAAATCACTAGGTTTTTGAAATCACCTTTAAATGTGTCTAAAAGTATGCAATATAAAATATACTTTATTAGAGAATTTGTATAGACTCATAACAAATATTTATTGCATACTTTTAGACACCCAGATTCCTAGTGACTTTTGTAGCACCCCACATAATAAGGTTTTCCTAAAAATAATACCTAAAAGCAATAGTATAAACATTTAAAAGCTAAACTGTTTTTTTTTTGACAGCTTTCGACTTGAGTTACCCTTACCAGTTGCATGCTCAGCTTCGTGTGCGTGGGCGTATAGTTGTCGATATAGAAGTGCACCAGGCTCTTCTCGTAGACCTGCAATCGCTGGTGCACAAACATCGGCATAACTCTGATCTCTGTGGGTAGTACATTGGCGAAAAGATGAAAGGCGTACGGCGAGTTGGCGCCCACCATCTTGACAAGACCAGATAGCCGGGTGTTGCCCAGCGATCGAAAGGTCACAGCGCACTTGGCGGTGATCTCCGATCCACCGTCAATGAAGAATTTCCACGTGCCGTCCCGAAAGGTCATGTCAATGGGCTGGATTTAAGAAATTAAAGAGATGAATTATGATTACAGAGCAAGTTTAGAACAATTATGTATGAAAAAGTAGCAAAAGCTTTTGCTTTGCTGTGAGCTGTGAACTTGCTTTTGCTTGAAATGCAAATGTAAAAGCAAAGCATAATCTATAAAATCTTTGCTTTGCTGTGAAAGCCATTATTTGACTTTGCTTTTGCTTATAAGTTTAAGATTTCGAATTTGTAAAAGCAAAGCCAGACATTGCCTCTTTTTGCTGTGAGCAAATTGGAAGCAAATTTTAAATTCGTTAAAAAAATATCTTGGGACAAGATTGTTCAAACTAGTTGACCGTTAAAGTAGGTATCATCTAAAATTGCTTTCGCAGCAAAAGTAACAGTCTGTAGTTCTTACAGCTAAATTAATAGCATTGCTTCTGCTCTTGTTGATATTGCTGTTACTTTGCTTTCGGCTTCTAAAATGCTCACAGCAAAAGCAGTCAAAGCTAAAATTTTAAACCACTCACAACGACATCATAGTGAAGAAAGACGCCTATGATAGATGGGTTGGAGAACTTCATCTCGAAGTCATAGTCCTCGCCAGCGTAGATTGTTCGGTGCGAAAGGTCCACCATATTGGACCACACGATTTCGGGGACCACGCAATTGTACTCAAACCAGAGCTTCGAGCAGAGAAATTCCGACTTGATGAGGGTCTTCATAATGGGATGATCATCGCTGGAATCCACAGATGGTGTTGCAACGGAGGGACAAATCCTCACGGACAGCGATCGATGGAAGTAGCCAGCTTTGTTGGGCACCAAAAGAATGGTAATGCTCCGTCCAGTGTTTGGACGCAGATAGATTATCTCATTGTCGCAAAAAACTTCACGTGGATCACTGGGCAGTGCGTTCCAGTCCATGAATATATAGTTGTTGTGCTTCGTGAAAACAGAAAAGTACTTTGTGTTGAGCAGACCCATAAGTGCCTCTTGAATGACACGGCGGTCCGTCTCCGACTTGTCAAAGATCTTTTGTTTCTTTAGGTTGGTCAGCAGATGGGCAGCCATCTGTGGAATGGGCTCTAAGTGGGAGGTGGAAAATAAATTAATATTTATAGAAAT
Source organism: Drosophila elegans (assembly GCF_018152505.1). Lineage (NCBI taxonomy): Eukaryota > Metazoa > Arthropoda > Insecta > Diptera > Drosophilidae > Drosophila > Drosophila elegans. The sequence goes on along the minus strand of NW_024546167.1, from coordinate 20,927,245 downwards.
AAAGTAAGTGCACTTAGGGAAAAAACCAAGAAACCTTCGTTTTAGTACAAAGCAGGCTTGAAAATAAGTCAGGTTCGAAATGTGCTCATCTTCATAATATTTTCTTGTTTCAAACACTTTGCATTCTTATATATATAGTATAGTTTTGCTTGATTTATGAACAGCTTTTCAAATCAAATATAATTTAAACTTAAACCAACCTTAATAAAACCTTATCATTTCATGCAAAGTGGATAAAAAAAAGTTATAGTCATTTTTGGGTTTATGGTATATTTCTTCTAGTTTTAAGTACAAAACGTATTTCGTTTACGAATTTTTTTAGTATCTCTAGAAACTATTTGTACTTGTTTTTTCGAGCTTAACTATTATTTTAAGAGTTTAACTTTTTAAGATAGGTTTCATTAAATATTTCTTTTTGAGTGAAGTTCAAACTGAACAAACATTCTTAAAACAATACCTTTTTAAACTTAAGTATCTTTTTCTGAGCATGCTCACCCATCACTTCCTCCTCAAATTCCAAGCTATAGTTTGATTCAGTCGCTTGGACGGACTTCATGGAAAGCACTTCCGATATGGCATTTGTGAGACGGATTTCCTTGGGCTCCTCCGTTTCGTGGCTTTGCAGTTCCTCGTGCACCTGCTGCAGATGTCGTATGGGATCTCGCACTGTTATGGGCAGCATCTCCGTGGAGTTGCGTATATTGAGAACCAATGGCGTTTCCTCCCCATCATCGGTGGGTTTCACCTGCAGCGTTATTGGCACGGCCAGTGGATTCATTAGTAGCATATATCGTTTCTGGGGCACGGCCATTGGAATGCTCCCAAACTCCACCAATTGGGGAAAGGTGCGCAGCTGCACCGGTTGTCCAGTGCCCCTGGACAAAAAAAAATCAACGATTTTAGAGCAGAGAGATTACAATGCTTATCACTCAGATACATACTTTATCGCAACTTTGTAGTGCGCCCCATTTTGCACTTTAAAACGCAGTGTTATTGTGAAGCGAGCGGGATACAATGAGTAGAAGGACACATTGAATATACCACGTGTGCAAGGCTCCAGCAGGAATCCTTCAACGGGCGTGATGCGTATGCCGGCCGCATCAGGATCCGTACAGTCCTTGTACTCCACTTTGGCGGGCACAACTGCCAAAAGGGTATATGACTGGCTTATATTTGTAATTTATATTGTTGTAATTTATTCTTACCATCGGAATTGAGAACTTTGATCTGGGCGCAGTGCTCTTCGCCCAGGTAGATTTTCCGGAAATCAATCACTTTCGGGTGAAACTCCATTTCGATGCCCTCGATTAATCCAGCCATGATCACAAAATGCGACTCGATGCACTCCTCGGCGTCGGTGAAGCAAAATGTGGCCCGAGTGCGCTGAAAATACGGTGGCTCCTGATCATCCGGAAATGGATTTTCCGCATCATAGGTCGGCCGGAAAATCAGCATTATTTCTGCCGAATTTCCGGTTCCGATTTTATTTGGCATGGAGAAGTCAAAGTGCTTGACCGCTTTCGCATCCATCAACAAATCCTGCACACTCGCACGTTCCTCGAAGTCAAAGATCAGTGCACTGTGCATGCTGATGGCATCGTCGATCAGTTTGTTGGAGATCTGATCATCCTCATCCTCATCCTCATCGGTACTCGGCTCCTTAGCAGCCGGTTCCGTGTAAAACCGACCGGTGACGAATACCTCATGCGGACTCTCGTTACACATGATCACCATGCGAGTTTCGTCGCCAGAGAATTTGGTCGAACCGAAGACCACACTGCCGATATTCAGATGCACACTCATTGATTTGGGCGTGAAGACGAACATCACCGGCTTTGGAGGCACTGGGAATGGATAACATTGAGGAGATATAGGTTTATCTACCGGAAGAAGATGATACCTACACACTCCAAACTTGATGTTGAAAAAACCCTTGTACACGTTTAGTTTTTTTGGTTGGATGACTAACAGCAGCCTGGCGTAATCCTGTGGCGGCAGGATGTCCTTGTTGTTGTCATGGATCTCCAGGCCGCGATTTGTGCTAAAAAAAAGATAAATTAAAAAAATATATATATTTTTAAGAAATTGTTGGTCATTTTGAAACTTTTACTATGTGACTTATTATTTTTAAAATGGAAGTAATTTTGAGGTATGTATATCTGATTTTGGGCTGTTTAGCAGTCAGTATTACCAGTCTATGGAACTTTTTTTTTTTTTAATAATACCATATTTATAAAAAACAAACAATTGCTTTTTTCTTTTCTTTAAGTGAAATTCCAACTATTAGATAGAAAGGTGTATTGGCACTTAGAAAAGTGCGGTTGCATTTTTGACATATTATGTAGTTTAGTTATAAAACTAGTTTATACCTTTTAAACATACTTGGTTTTTTTCGATTTAAATTAAGGCATAGACATACATAACTCACTTTCTGTACCGCACTCGAACGCGCTCTTTGGTGGGGTTGTAGATTATCATTTCGTAGTGGGTTTTGTTGCCGGGAACGCAGCTGGGAAAAGTTATGGTGTCGCTGATCGACGGATAGTGTAGTTTGTCCAGAACTGCGGAGAAGTTCCATAAGAACTGGAAATCACTCTAAAAGCCAACGTGATTACCAATGATGGGCACTTGGAATATAATATTCGGGTGGAAACACTCAACAAGAATGTGGCGCCGGCGATTTATGTCGCGCTTTACAGCGGACCGTATCCAGATCTTTACCTCCAAAGTCTCATCGGTGTCCAAGTAGCGGTGAAGGTCCAGTTCCGGTATCGAAATAGACGTGTCTTCGGGACTGTCAGAGGTTATGTTGATACGACGTGGGAACTGCGAGTAAAATGACGCCATGATTGAACTCTCGTTCCTCATTCAAAATTATAATATTTCAAAAAGTTTTCTACATAGTATTAAAACAACATGTTTGTGCTTTAAAAAATACACAGTTACATTATCTTTTTAAATAAAAAAAATTAAACGTCAATTTTTTATGAAAAGCCATATATCCATATTTTAAGTGGATGATGATTATTTTAAAAATTAAGTTAAGTTTAGAAAATTTGTGTTGTTTTTTAAAATAATTTAAAATTGGTTCCACTTTTGCGGACGCTGCTGCAGTTGCCGACTTACCAATCCGGTGTTTTTAATGCTGAGAGTCAGACCGTAAGTGTTGTTGACCTTAAAGCACTTTTGGTGGACCATCATCCGAGGCGTGATATGCAGGGAATCAACCAAGTTCGAATACTCACTGTAGTCTACAAGAAGGTCAAGGAGGTCAAAGGATAAGTAATATACCCAGTAATCTTACATTCCTTGGCAATGCAGCACTGAAATTGACGTCTTGTTTTGCTACTGCTAAAGAAACGATCCTTTTGCCTTTTTCCAACACCCGCGGCTGATTCCGCGGTCGAACCCGTGGCATTTTGCTGCTGCTTGGACATTTTCTATTGTGTTGTGTCCCTAAAATGTTTTCGTAAGCCTATGTGATTTTAATTCAAAAGGCATTCAGACAGAGCTGAAATCGCTATTTTAATTCAATTGAAATTTGCATATGCTTATGAAGAAGAAATGTGGTTTGGGTAAAATGTATAGAGTTTTTTCTTTGTATTGTTTTTATTTATTTATTATATCTTCCTTCCAATCAGTGGTCTTTTGCTTTTAGTTGCTTTTCAAGGGCCGTTGTTTTGCCAAAACAATTTCAATTTGGCAAAACCCAACGCAGCATGAACACCACAAAATGTCGAACGTGTTGCAGCCTCTTCTTTTAGCTTGAGCTCAACCACAGTTTCGTTCTGGAACCTAAATACACAGAAAAAATGCGGTAGCAAAAAATATAGACTTAAATTAAGTTGTTGAAGAAAAAAAAATTTTTTAATAATTTTTTTTAAACTGTGTTTTTACAATGTAAAACATATGAATTTAATAGATACAAATGCTATATAATAGCTTTTGCAAAATGTAATATTTGTAACTAACCAATTAAAGACCTTTTTTTTGCCGTGTAAAACCAAAGCAATCCCAACCGCAGAGCTGCCAATGCACAACAAAGTCTGCTTGCCTTATTTATTTGCTGGTCCGCTCGGAGGACACCGCCGACTGGCCAATTCTGCACTTGGCAAAAGGACATTTCGTCCTTTTGTGCAAAATTAATGATATGGGCCAGGAGCAAAAGGACTTTGTGCGGTTGCGACGGCCTCGCCTGCCTCGCTCTGCCATCCTATTGCCATTTTTATTGTCAACGGGGTACCCGAAACTTGAGATAAAAATTTGCCGGAAAGCCAAGCGACCACAAAACCGTACAAAGAAAATTGAAAGAAGGTCCTGTCGTCTATCTGTGGTACTATGTGTATGTGGAATTTGCATGTGTTCCTGCTGCATCCCATCTTCACCCATTGTTTGTTGGGCACAGCCCACTTTTGTTATCGCCAGCAAAGCGCTTATAAATCACGGCACTTCACATGCAAGGCACTTCACGAACCTCGGACCTCGGACTTCAAACACGGACACACACAGATAACTCATGACCATTGGGATGGCCGAAAATTGCAGCATCCTTCAATGGATTGGCAGGCAGTCCACTCCGTAGTCCGTAGCTCATTCTCATGGACATGTTACTTTTTGATGGAAAACAATTGCCAGGACTTCGGCCATCGCTCTCATCATGGTTGAATTGGCGCTTTTATTGAGTACAAATTGGATGCCATAATGATGACAAAGAACCGCTAACAAACGCAGCTTTAAGTGCTGCCTTTCGTAGATGGCATTTTTATGACATCCAATCCGAGGTCTGCGACTGATTGCTGCGCCACTGCATCCCCGACGGGCAGGATGCCCAAGGACCAACCTCAAGGATCTGCTGGCCGTGGGAAAAAAGGGTTTTTATTTGTCCGGCTTATGTGCTCCTTACGACTGTAAAGTGGCAATTCTTTAACAATTTATGTTGCCAAACCAAAGTCGAGTGTGTGCCATTGCCTCTGAAAATGGATTTTTCGAAGGGAGGAGGTGGTGGTGGTGTTGGGGTTTTGTGGCCAAAGACTGCAACAGCTGACGCCACTCCCCCGAACCGTTTGCCCTTGTCGACGCTTTTTATTTTGTTGGTCCGTCGGCGGCTGTGAAATTTTCGTGAATTTATGAGCACTTGAGAGCAGGCGCCATTGCCAAAGGCAGCCCTATTTCCCCATCCTTAGTTTTCTCCGAGGGCGACTTTGTTGGCCTAATATAAATTTCAACTCGAACAACAACAGCTGCACTTGAAAAAATTATATAGCTCAATATATTATAGCAAGCCAGTACTCATGCCAACAAATGGATTAAGAATAAGAACTTCATTGCTTCAAGCTAAAAAAAAAAAATATTTTCTTATTGGTTAACTTATTTTTTTTAAATCAAAGTAAAGCATACTTTTGAAAAAATCATATTTTGAAATAAATTCAAAGAACTTAAAAATTAAAAGAGATATAATATATTCTGAAAAACAAATCAAAAGATTTAAAGAATTGAAAGTAATATAATGAATTAAGATTCAGGAAAAATCTGGTACTTTCGTCACTGTAAGCCTTAGTTTTGTAAACTAGTCTACCTTATTTAATAAATAATAAATAACAAAAAAAGATTCAAGAAAGTTTGGTCATAAAAATGATCAAATTATCATACAAAAAATTATGCAATAAGACTGAATATTTAAAGAACTTAAGAAATCAAAGCCAAAACAGATATTTAAGAATATGTTAGCCACTGAAAATGCTTAGAATTTGTAAATTTTGGTAGTTTTAAATACATATCTTAAAACAGCGTTTTGCTATTCATCAAATTTATATTTCTAAGTGTAAAGAGAATTGGGGGTCATGGAGTTGGAGGCTTGGGCAACATTTTAATGCGCCACGCGGTATTTTTCGGTTTTTTCTCGCCCCAATTCTAAGTGGCAGCAAACGGGGCAATAAAATGGTCGCCGAATGTTATGAAAGGATTGTGGCCAAGTGCGAGGGCTCGTAAATCGTAGGCCAGTGTGCCCCTTATAAAAATTAGTTTACGTGGCACATAATTTTGCATTAATTCCGCCCTGAAATGACACTCCCAAGGAAGAGGAGCGTGTTGTGACCAGAACTTCGAGGACATGACTGGCCGAAAAAGACCACTTTGCCACATTTTAAAGTCTCTGTCACATAAAGTGCTCACTGGGGGCCAGAGAAAACAAAATGCAACAAAATATTTTGATATGCTGCACACAGAAAAACAACACGGCTTCTCCGGAGGAGCAGGCAAACAAAAACAGAAACAAGAGGAAAAACAAATGCTTATAAAATGATAAGTTGCAGCTGGATGAGGACGTGAAGTCAAGTGAAATGCAGCTGGAGCATGGCAGCACATCCTTGGGCTGCAAGGGGCGAAAGTGGCAAAGGACCTGCCATCGACGATGTGTTGCGGAAGTATTTTGTGGGAAATTATTGCGGCCAGAGCCGAGACAAGACAGCACAAGCAGACGGTTAGGGATGTTCGCCACGAAGGATACCATCAACTAAATAACAAATAAAATACAAAATAAATTTGAATGAGTCCCTAAAAATGTATTTTTTTATTAGTTATTGAAGCGAACTTATAGTGTGCTCAAGCCATTGAAAAGACAATGTTTAAAATGTAATAAATTTATTTATTTAGGTCATATTTGTTATAAAATTACCTAAAAGGGAAGCAAATGATCTATAAATATGGAACAAATAAACAAATAAAATGTTTAATCCATTTTGAGTTTAGGAACTATTTCACTGTCTTTTAGGGTGTACCTTAGCAATTGTTTTAAATGCATTTAAATGTTCTAAATTATTTGTGACATTTTAATAAATATCTGAGAAATCTCCAACATAATGTCGAGCAAAAAGCATTAATGGAAGACCGATTGCCTTGCCACAGCTCATTTACAAACAAATTTGCATCGCTTACTCGCTGCAAGGGAGCGATGACGTATGCGCAATATTTGTGACCATGGCCCGACGCCATCTAGCGGGCAACCGCAGCAGCAGCAGCAGGAGCAGCAGCTAATTAGTGTGACAAATTGCTTAGTCAGAGAAAAGGGAGAATGCGGGGACAAAAACCACATCCCTGTTGGCCACATCCAGCTATGCCAGTCGATGTCGAACTTTAGGGTCCACTGCAGAATGAAAACTCATTAAAAATTTACAATTGATTGACTGCAAAATGTTCAGCAACGGGTGGCTTTCCCTGTGCCAAAAATTTTGACAGTCCTCGTTAATTTCGGTTCGTAGTGACCATGGCTAAATGATGCACACATAACGCATCGAATGGCATATGGCCATCGTCATAGCAAACGCCCCTTCAACTGGAGCAATTTATGTTAATGCTCGTTAGTGAAATCAAACAGCAACACAGGGCAACAATTGTGTAAACAACAGGGCTGTAAAGCAAACTACATACTACTACATACTATACTACTACGTGCAAGGGTCCGTTCAGAGCAACTGAACTGCATCTGTCGGTTGCACAAAATATTGACGCATATATTGGCAGTGACAATTAATCTGCTAATTGCCAATTTAAGCACGTAAACCAAACACAGGCGGTGGCATCGACATGACCAGGGCGTGGTCACTGCACAGCCAGTGACAGATAGAGGAGTACACTTGGAAAATAATCGAGTATTACTAGGTTTGTGTCTTTTAAAAAAGTTTAAGAAAAAGTTCTAAAGAATTCGCGGGCTTATCCAGTTTAAATTTAATAAATTTACTTATTTTATTGATATAACCATTTTGCTTTAATGATGAGAAGTGATTGCTATCATGTTTTCTTTTACACTACAGAATTCGCGGTCTATATTTTTCTTATTAAATTAATTTATATAAAATATAATTTTCATCCCTATCCCTGTGTACAGGAATATAATTTCTAATACTACATCAATTAAGGTCAAACAAATATATTTATAAATATTTTCCTACAGAACTTGCGTTCTTATTTAAATTAACTTTTTTAATATATTCATTTATATGACATTTGGTATACGCCCCCACCAAATTCTCTCAGTGTACAGATAGGTAATAGGAAGAGCCAATGGTCCGTATCGGGGTTGCCGTTTATGGGCTGCCAGTCCATTGCAAACCGAGCAGAATGAAGGCTGCGGACTGCATCTGCAAGTGAATTTGATTTGCCGTCTGATTTATGCGTGTGACGCTCGAGTACTTTTGCGTAATTTGAGCTAATGAAAGTCAACAGAGGCGCAGGATGCTCAATGCAGGATGCAAGGACGTTTAAGGGGGACCCGCAAGTGCGTATGAATAATCAGGGTTTAAAGCGAGCTCGTAAATAAATTAGTTTTGCTCTTGACACGACAAATTGATGTGGGTGGAGGTGGAGATGGCGAGGGAAATAGAAGTGCCAGCGACTCCGGAAGCCGGAATCCGTAATCTGGAATCTAGAATCCTTAATACGCCGTTCCGGATGCAGCACAATGGTGATCTAATGAGCACGCACTGCCTCTTCTGCCTTTGAGTTGTTGGGCACGGAATTTATTTCATTTTTTTCCAGCAGAAGCAGCAGCAGCAGCAGCAGCAGTTTTCTTGCAAAACTTTCGCTTAGTTTGTCGGCTTTGAAATGGGGAGGGGTGGGGGGAGGGGAGAAAATAAAAAGGTTTAGGGGCGTGTCTCTGCTCGACCCTGTCAACTAAATGCGCTCCATTGTTGGCAGCAGGACGACTCTTTACTTCCTTTTCTCCTTCCATGACGATTGTGTCGCAGCTCATTAAATCCAAGGCAAGACAGCAAAAGGCAAGCCACAAAAATCCCTTTGCACTTGGCACAAAGAGCTTCATTGTGCTGCTCGTCGTCCACAGCCACATTCAAAATGCCATTAAAAGCATACTAAAATTAATTTGTAGCAATTAGTTGCAAATTGCTAGAAAGCAAGGCGGCCAAAAGCAAAGGATAAGAGCAGCCCAGGCGCTTCTGTCCAGAGAAATGGCTCAACATTTTTATGTGTTTTTGCTCATTTAGAGAGCTGTCCATGGCCATGCCGAGCAAAATCATAAAAACCCACTGCCAATTGCCCTCCCTCCCTACTTTTCTTCTTATTTTTTTGCCCAGCTGAGTAGTGGAGCATAAATAAATTCTGTGTTATTTTTGGCAATTATTTTCACATTCGACTACATCTCCTCCTCTGCCTTCCGAATATGTGTTTTTGTATCTCTTGTGTCGAACTCATTTGTAATTTGCAGCTAGTTCGGAATGAGAAATGCTTGACGTTTCTTTGAGAGCTGGGGAATACAAGGCTGCTCAAGGCTAAATTACAAAAAAATAATAGTATTCTTTGGATTTAAGTAACCATTACAATTTTATCTTGATTTTTAGTACTAGTTTGCATAAAATTGGGCATTCCTAGTAACCATGTTTCAAATAAACTTTAACTATATATTAAGTAAACAAATTTCGAATTTCCTAAGATATTTATATAATCAAATGATTAAATAAAAATAAAATCTTAAATATAAACTTTCATTACACAAAAGTAAGAGTACTTATTATATATATTTTTATAGTATATATTTTCCTACATAATTCGCGTTTTAATTTAATTGAATAGCTTTTTCTGGGTATATTCCATTCGAGTACCACGCCGAATTATTTCCATTTGTTGCTGTGACTGTGACGCCATTAATTAGGCCCCACCTCCAAAGCTTCGAGTTACCCTACCAACGGGACGCCTATTCCCTAAATCCAACTGGGATTCTCAGCCAGCGATAGACATCTCGGTGCCGGCATTTGTCTTCGAAGGCGTGGATAGCAGGGGATTGGATTTGAAATGGAAGGAGACTGCATGACACATGTTGTCAGCAGGCTCATCTTTCTTTATGCACTGTAAAAAAAATGTACATGTCTTGATGATCATTTTATACCAAATATGGTTATAAATACTTATCAAAACATAAAGTTCAAGAGAAGAGCATAAGTAATCTCATATTATTAATGTTAGTTAAATTAAGACTAAGTAGAAAGGTTTTTCATATGTGTATTTGGCTGCAGCATCTATACGCTCCGCTAATTGGAAAATGTCACAATTTATTTCTTTTTTATGTTTAATTGGATTTTGCTGAAGGGAAAGTTTACTTCAGAGGGCGGAGAGATGTGCGTCGCCTAGGTACGATGCATGATAATTTTCTTAATTTGCGCGCCTTGATGAGCAGAGAAAACCAAGGGAAATGCTGGGCAAAATGAGATGGGGGGAAGTTTGCTAGTGAGAAAACGAAACTTTTTCCATTTTGCTGATGGCATGTGTACGTGTAAAAGTTTTGCCCACAGCTGAGCGGAAACGTAGAGATGCCTCTGCCTCCTGCCACAAGGATGACTCTTCAAAGGTGCAAATAAAGTAAATTATTAGATTCTTCTTTTACTTGCTTGTGGATTTCCGCTTCAATTACGGCCGCTGCTCTCGCATAAATTTCACTTGACAAACTTGCTCGTGATAGTTGGCAACCTTAGCCCACACTCCCGCACTCAAATTGACAAATTAAGGACTTCCGCAGGGGCGACATGTAATTGCTATTAGTTATACCCCAGCCAAGTTTAATGACAGTGGAGCGTAAAATCGCAGCAGAAGTTGCTTCCAGAAAAGCCATTTCATCCATTTTTATATTACATTTAAAGCTCGCTGGCTTTCAAGTCTCAAAAATGAAAAGGTTTTAATCTTAAAATCTTTAAGCTTACTATTACTTAAATAAAAACAAATTTTCCAAATTTGAAGCATATTGTATTGACCATTTTTATTAGCGTTAAAAGGAGAGCGTTAACATACAAGTACAGTTTTAACTAACATCTTAGCTAGCATATTGATAATTTATTGTAAATTATCATAGAATAAAAGCACAAACTTTCAGAGGCATGTCACTTTGAAATTGGATTCCGAATGAGCACGTTATGGGTTTTAGAAGTGTAGTTTTTAGTCACCTTTCTGTAAAGCTACATGAAATGAGAACAGGTATTGTTGAACCATTTTCATGTGAATTACCAGAGGGATGCCTCTCTAAAATCAATATACAATTGCACTTTTGGCTCACCATTAGATACATCTTACATAAAATGAAACCCAAAGCACCAGAATCCTCGTTAATGTGTCCCCACCACTCCTTAATGAACGCTTAAAGTTATGTGGTTTCTCATCGCCTTTGTGTTTCATCCTGTTAAACCAACAACTTCATATGGATTTGGAATCAAAGGCGGCTTTTCGTATAATTTCTCAGGCATATAAATAAATCACGTTGTCTGCCAGATAAAAAGCTTTATTGGCTTCATTATGGCAACGGCATTCCGTTTCGGGGCTTAATGAGAAATGTAAGCTGCACGGCGTTACGTATACGCCTCATAGGCGGTCGTCGCTTGTTGCTGCGTGGTGTCCTGTCCTTCGTCTTATTTCTTTAAGGGGTGCGCATAATAAATTTTCATTTTAATGACTTAACGCATAAAAACAAAAACAAGAACAACAACAGAGCCATGAAAAAATATGATGAAGAATGCAGGGTGTTACAGGTGTGCTGTTGTTGTTCATCCTTGTTTCTGGTTTTTACAACGCATTTTTGTGCTGAGCACATTCTGTTGTTTTTGTTCTGGTGTGTTCGTTACATATTTCTTTGCTTCATTTGTTACGCATTATTCCCCAGCTTCTCTCGCTTCCCCCGCTTCGAATTTTCATCGTGTTGTGGACCCGAGAGGCGTCGCATAAATGTGTTGGCAAAACATTTTTATGATGACGTGCTAAAGGGAACACCGGGATCCGTAGCTCACCATTCAAGCCAAGCCTGCGAGCAAAAAGTTAATTAGAAATTATGCTCGAGCTGTGGTGCTGTGCGAAGACAAGTATACGTATAATGGCCAACACACAACACCTTTGGGCTTTTGCAATGAGGCTTAAAAATCATACAAACATACATGACGAGCCATAAACCTCGACGGCATAGGCATAAAGCTAATGAATGCCACTTTTGATGTGTGTGCGTAGCAGTAAGAGGCGTGACAAGGCTTAAACTGAAACACCGTCCAGATTTGTTGAGAAAAGTTTGATTATTCTGTGTTTAAAGGTCCCCTTCCATAACTCAAGTACATACATATTTCTAAAATATTTTAACTTGTTAACTGTTTAAAAGAACAACGCAATTCATATTCTTAAGTATCTGTATCTAAACCTAAGGTTTATTAAAACATCTTAATGAAATTTCCTAACGAAATTCTTCTATTGTAGTATTTTTTAATTCAAAATAACAGCTCAAATGAATACAGCATAAGCCAGGCAGAAAATAAAATTAGGAATTTCTGTTATGGCAGGACACTCAATGGTATGTAAAGGTTATGTCAAATGAAGAGTTTCGCATTTTCGCAGTCAATTTTCTTTTATGTGTTTTTGTCGCACTCATTTTACTTTTACTCCTCATCTGAATATGTTTGTGTTCCGCTGTTTTCATAGGGCAAAACATATTTTTCGTTTTTGGCTTTGCATGCTTTGAGGCGTGTGTTTTTTGGTCAGGGTTGTCAGGTTCGTTTCCTTTACCTTTTTTTTGTACTATTTTTTATAAAAGTAAAATTTCAATCAAAATTTCCTTTATTAAATTTTAAGTACCAAAATAGTGAAATTAATTTCTTAACTAGACATATAGCAAATAGAAATGTAAAAGTGGTTCAACTCATAACATTGAGGCTACTAAAACCTGGCAACCCTAACTAGGTAACGATGAGTGTGAGGCTTGTATTTTTAATACATTTTCGCTTCAACATTTTCACAATAACAGACAGGAGCGGAGTCGAGAAATTACCATGCCGCTTATCAACACACTCACATCGGCATGAGCATCGTTTTGCTAGATGGCACTTTGGGGAGCAACTATGCAGCGCGTTCGCAGTGACAGTGACTAATAAAAGCACACACACACGCTGGCAGCAGATCCTGGCATTCCCACAAAAGCAATATAATAGTCAAGCCCTCTCTCTCTCTGGTAATATACAATATTTTCCGCTTTCTTTTTGCACCGTTTTCATTTGTTACTAAAAATCATAAACAAATGTTGGTGCAGAGTTGCCCGCTATCTCGCATATGGCATAAAACTCGCACACACATACTCGCAGCAAATAAACTGCTCATAAAGAAAAAAAAAGTATCAAAAAATAACAACAGGATGGGAAACACAGAGAAAAACCAAATATAACGGAAAACAAGTAAAAACGTTAAGGTCAAGGGATTCGACAAAGTGGTACCCGGCATTTGGATTTCTAAAACATTATAGTGTTTTCGTCATTGATATTGCTCCTAATTGTTGAAAATTGTTAAGAAATCCGTCTTGAAGGACCATTAATAGCATTTAGCATTAGTTTTGGATGACAAACCTGTAATTTGTCAGGTGAATAAGATATGGGATTGTTTCATTAGATCCAATACGATATATATATCCCATGTTTCTGACATTTGCAGAAATATAACATACTCTTAAGCTCAAAAACTACCGACTAATAAAAGGCATGAGTCGCTGAATCTGTGGGTTTCAAGAGGTTTTCTGCCTGGAAAGCCGGCAGCGGGATTACGAGGGGGTAGCGACTTAATCTCCATCTAAACGCAATGGAGTCGTAATAACAACAGAAAACAAATAAAAAAACACAGACCAACAGAGCAGGCACACAAGATATCTACAAATACATATGCATGATCTGGTATGCTTGTGTGTACATATGGTCGCATTCATAGTTTACTTTTTTTCCACTTCATTTTATACCTCCACCCTCGCTTTTCTTCTAGAAAAGCAGGAAGCGTAGGAAAAATGGCAATTTGGTGAGCTTTTTTTCATTTTGCTCATTTCTCTTTTATTTCGAATGTTGACTGACTCACTGACTCCCTGACTCACTCGCCTTGCGTCGTTACAAGCTCCTTTTTTTTTCCTTTTTCAAGGATGTGTGTTTGTGTGTGCTGCTGATTAGCCCACTTGGGTGCCATTGGAGTGCTTCATTTGATCCTTGGCCGCAGTTATAAACCCCCCTCGCAGGACCTGTCCATGTTCATGTCCTTGTGCCACCACATTGTACTCACACGTGTCCGCATGTCTCCGTTTTAGGTGTAGTTTCTTCTGCCGTTCGGTCATCTTGTCTCCTGCATTTTTCACTGGCCACAAATATGAGTGTGTTCGGGGACAACAAAGAAACTATAAAATAACTGAAGAGATCCGGCAATATGCTCTGAATTGATGACCTACCTAAATTGATGACCTGCGGTTTAAATGAATTTTCCATGGTGATTTCTGAACCTCGTAAAACTAGACGACATTGAGTTTAATGTTTCATGGTGACAAAAAATAACAAGCAGATTATCATATATGTCATGATAATTGCATTTTTTGGAATCTGGATAGCAGCAATATGGAGCTTATCGATAATTATTCTGATGGTATATATAAAATGAATAGTTTGAGATATATATTATAGGTTATTTCTTAATCTCTAGTTAGAAAATGTTTATTTTATTTTTGAAAATTTAATTTAACTTCCCTGCAGCGTAACCGAAATATCCTCTGACCGAATCATTTATATTTTTTTCATGTTGCTTACATGCTGCCAGTTACAACGAGTATGGTGCATTATTGTGTTGTTGTCTCGCCTCATTTGTGTCCTGCCCCTTCCTTTTGAACATTGTGGTCCTTGTTGCCATCTTTGTGGTCATTTCGAGCACCCCGCTTCCCATCCCAAGAAAATGAAAGGACGAATAAAGAAATTCTCCACAAAATTACTGGCAAAGGGACAATGAATTTGCTAGGGTATCGAATGCTTCGACAACTGCCACCCACTCGAACCCACTCGCAGTTGCCCTAATTTGGCCATTACCAAGGTTGATGAGATCGTAAAGTGTTGGTGTGTGTCCTTTTTTTTGTGCTGCTGCTCCTGCCAATACAATTTTCAGGTCATTTAATTCAAAAGTCATATGTTGTTCGTAATTGAAACCCGCAGGGGTAGGGAAACAGAAACGACTGAAACAGAAAAAGAAGTCCACTGAATTGCATAATTTGATTAAAATATTACGGCATATTTATGCTTGGGCTTGGGATTTCATTTCGTTGCCAAATCGAATATTTCATGCGCTGGAAATGTTTTCCTGCGGTTGAACCCAAAGGGAAAATCGGGTGGGAAAAAGGGCAAGGCCAGCATTTGCTGACTTGGAAAATACGCCGGAGATACACAAACACACACAGAGCAAAAAGTAGTTTTGTGTAAATTTACATTTTATATTAAAGTGACGCGCGACGAGGACGCAGCTGTCATTTCTGTTTTTGCTCGGGGCTAAATGAGTTTTTAAGCGCTTCTCATACCCATATGTTGTGTGTGGATCTCCAAAAACCACAAAAATCAAGACAAAGGGCAACATGTGGTTGTGGATAAAACCTTTTACGTTCAAGCCTTCTAATTTCCTTATCCATTCAACACCAGAAACTTCAATAAAGTGCTCTTTCATAAGGGTTTAAAGTTCATTTCGCCCATTTTCAGATATTTTTGTGTGGCTGCAACTAATTAGTGGCTGTCGTTGCTCCTGATCCTGCACCTGCTCATCATTTCGCCCTTTGGTCCCTTCGGTTCGGGCCATTATTAATGCTACTGCTGCCATTTTGGCCATCTCTGCTGGCCACGTCATCGGATATCGCGGCTTGCCCCTCATCTTCTTCTTCCGTGTCATCTGCTCGCCTTTTCATTTTTTTTCAGCCCGCCCCGAACAGGGTAAAACCCCAAGCCAAACAAGCTGATAAAGTTAAAAGCAGCCACATGAGTGAGTGTGTATACACGGGAAATTATCAAAAAGGTAGAAAACTGGTGACTGTAAATCTATAATTTCATCACTTAAAAATCATAAGTAATAAATGCAGAGTGTGTTCAATTTTTCTTAATTTTAAATTAATTCAAATTTACTTTTTGGTCCTTCGAGCCGAATAATAACGTAAATGTTTAAAATCGCAATTATATTTTATTTTATTTTGTAAGCACACCTCAAGCTGTCATTCTCCCTTTAATTTTATTGCACTTTTACAATATTGTGCACCATAATTCTTGCAGTGTGATTGTGTGGAGCATGACGGTCACCATGCGACAAAGCACACGATTAAATTACAAAATGTCAATAACGATAACGAAATGAAATTGATTGAAACGAGTGGTGACCACACAATGGATGCGACATCCCATGGTTTATATAGAAGCTACATATAGTATATTACCGGGCCCTGGACATCGTCATTCCCTGTCGCGTGATAAATGATGCGTGTGTGCTTGAGTGGATGACACCTTGCAGATATGCACACATAGATCCCATAGCCCCGCACAATGGCATGTCAATTAAAATGCATGATGTTGAAATCATTCGCAATTAATTCATAATTAAAACGCGACACATTATCAAAAGTGTGCGACTGGGGTGGCATTTAAATAAATTGCGAATGAATATTTATAAGGGGCTTCGAGCGTCCACTGTTCATTAGGGAAAATGCGGAAAAACCAGAATCGCAGTTGGTAAGGACAAATTTGGTCCTTCGAGTCGAATAAAAATGTAAAAATGCACATTTAAGTTCTTCATTTTATTGTAATTTTTTTGTTTTTGTGAACTTACCTCAAGTTTAGGTTTTTCGAAATGGCGCAGAAATGTTTTGGGGCTTGCAACTTTCACAGCCCCAAAAATCTGGGAACAATGAAGTGCACTTAAAAGCATTTAGTTGTAGCGACAATATTTGTAGCACTGAAATGCGGTTGCCTCGAGGACCAAAAAAGGGAGTGGCCCTGCTACCCTTTGAAATTAATGTGCGTGCATAAACAAGGAGTCAGGGGGTTGGAGCTTAACTTTGGCAACTTGGCCTGTTACATAGATGGAGGCCAGTCCCGCCCTACCAAATTAGCGCCATAAAGTATGCAACAAGCTTTTGCAAGCGCTTTTAATTTGTTCCCCGGCACTAGGGCCATCAAATATTCATTTCTGGGGCCTTCTCAGAGAAAAGTGGGTGGTTTTTGGGGTCTTTCAGAGTTCAAGACAGGCCTCGTGCTTCCAGTTAAAACTTTCGGCTAATTTGCGTGCGGCAACTAAAACATTTTCCTTGTAGGCGGTTTCGTTGGCGCTTTGTGTGGCTTCCCGTTAACGCAGTGTTTGAAACTAAATTTCCATTCAACTGTCATTTGTGTGGGGGCCATATTATGCCATCCCCAGCGCCCAGCTGAATTTTAATTCTGCTGCTGTCATAAGCAAATTGACTGACAAGTAATTAAAAACGCTGCGATAAGTTATTTTGGACGTTGCTGGAAAAACTCCATCTTCATCATTACAAAAACGGGGCGTGAGGGTGCCATCATTCGATGGCTTTGATTGGGCCATAAAATTAAGTAAACGGCTGACTAAATTCCACTATCAAATTGAATTCGGCAATTTGTCTCTGCACTCTGCAGCTCCGTTTATTATGCAAAGGATCTTGGATGGAGAGCAAACTGTTTATGTTGCCTGCTTTTGGCCCATAAAAAGAAGGCGGTCTGCTGCGGTTCTTCGCCGGAAATCTCATTTTGTTTGTAAATCAGCAATTTGCAGCCGGGCACAGGACGTTCTCGATGTCGTTCTCGCCTCAGCAACACCCACACTTTTGGGACACACCCACACGCCGCTACACAGGGCATAAAAATCGTATTATTTTTGAAGATCTTACAGAGAAAAACACTTGATTCAAAGATAGGGTAATTCTAAATAATTTCTATATTTTGAAAACAATAAAAAGCTTGTTTGGCAATAATGCTTTTTCTCAGTTTTTATAGAGATTAATTTTTTGTTAAAGTAGAGAGTAAAGAGATATAAGACAGCACTTTAAAGTATATTTACTTTAAAGCAGCTTGAGATATATCCCAGCTTTTCTTCCCGTGCACACACTCACATTTTTAAACGCTCAATAAGATTGGAAAATTGATGGCGGTATTGCTCATTGGTTTGGTAACGCTTTCCCCTCATCCGGTTTTCCGATTTTCCGGCTACCCGTTCGCTTATCGCTCGGCAGGATTCTCCGGCAGCTACTCCACCCACTTGGTAAGTAAGTAAATCCCTCATTTTCAGTGAAAATAAAAATTGCCCCAGCAGCGTAACGCAAAATAAACACATTTAAGTTGCAAATTGAATTTTGCATAATCCCAGGCGCTGTAGCGATGCCACTTGGGCTGGGTTTTCTGGATTTCCCTATCCTGGGTCCGTCTTCGTCCTGTCCTGTCTGTCCTGTCTGTCGTCCTTTATTTTATTTTTTTTTTTCGGTACGGTGGCACTGGCACACTTCACATCAGCGCATGAGACGGAATTTCTGATTAGTTGCCATGGATTCCCCTTCTTCATCATCTGCCTGCCGCGCCCAACACTTTGCACTTGTTTACCCTGCTTTGACTTTGGCGGAATTCTATTTATTTTCAAAATTTCTTTTGGGACAAATTTCCCACACCACATGAATGTCACACACGCAGAAAGGAAGAAGAACTCTTCCTAGGCGTGTGATCCTGGGGGATTTACAAAGTAGCCGCGTAATTGAATTTACTTTATACTTTGCCTGATTAGAAAAAGTTGATTGGATTTCACGCAGTCCCATATGCCGATACATCTTCAGACTGGAACTTGAGTCACCAGACTCCTTCGTCTGGCCCAAGACAATTATGGTTGCCAATAGGCTACCCAGATATTCGGTTATTAATAGTATTTTGATAGGCTTTAAATTAAGCCTTATTACAATTTATAGTTTGCTGATAACTAGAAATATATAAAATATACAAATTTATTAACTAGAGAGTAGCAAACAACTAGGAATCATAACTTGAAATTTATAGTTTTTCTGAAAGTACTATTATTTTCATTGCATTTGCACATGACTCTTGGCAGTAAATATACAAAACTAGTTTTATTTTTAACATAAAAACAACAACTTTAAAAACAAAACCAGTTTGATCAGAATATATTTTTCATCCAAGATAAAGATACAAATATTGACGTAATAATCTATAGATTGCATTTGCAGATGGGTCTTGGCAACAACAATTTTGAAAATAATGTTCTTAACTTAAGAGAAGAGAATCAAACCAATAGAAAGTGGATAATGTAACTTCTAAAAACACCTATTAAGCTTTCAAAATAAAACCAGTTGTTCCCTTTAATCAAACTATATATCTCCATCCAAGACAAAGACACAAATTCTCCTAAAATAAATATGCAAAAACACAAATGCATGGAATGGAATTTGAGATTGCGGGACACGGATTTAATTTAGCTTGACGTAATAGCATTTTGATTGCATTTGCAGATGGCTCTTGGCAACAAGAATCGATAAGTGGGTACCAAACACGAGTTCAGGTGATAAGAATGTATAGCTGACGACAGCTGCGCAGCGAATTTGGTGACAGATGGCGCGATCGGAGCACCTGAGATACACCCGATGACCCCTGAACTGTACCTGAACTGCGATATCTCGTCTTAAATTCGAAGCTCTAAGCCCCAAGTATCCCATTTTCGTAGGCGGTACTTTGGGTATAAAAGCAGCCCCATCGGCGGCACTAAGGCAACAGTCTTTAGGCATTGGATCCACTGGGTGCATCTGATCCGGAGCAGTTGAACAGTTGAGCAGACGAGTGTAGTAGCAGTAGAGGTTGCAGGAGTCCGTCAACATGAAGATCGCCATCGCATTGCTGGCCTGTGTGGGCCTGGTCGCTGCGGCCAGTTTCCACCAGACCCACGAGGTCAAGATCGCCGACAAGGTCTTCTTGGAGAAGCAGAAGTTCCTCTTCGAGATCGTCTACCGCGTGGAGGATCCCCTGATGTTCGAGGAGTATATCAAGAAGGGCGATAAGTTCTACTTCGAGGAGTCCTACTACACGGTGAGTAATCATAAGATTAGCATAAGTTTACTTAAAAAAAAAAAACGAAAGAGTGGTTAAATTTAGAATTTAATTGAACTTTTTTTTTTGATATTTTAAAGTTTAAAACAAAAAATCCAATATTCGCATTAAAGCCTTGTGTTTATATACGTAGCAAAATCATTTAAACATAAACCTTTTGGTAGTCAATCCTAGGAGTTTCATAATCCCTAAAAATCCCGTTTTGCTTTTCCTCCCATGACAGCACTACGACCTGTACATGAAGAAGTTCTTCGAGGCGTACAAGGCTCACGCCCTGTTGCCCAAGGGCGAGTTCTTCGGCGCCCTGGCCATGTCGCATGCCAAACAGGCCCGCGGTCTGTTCAACTTCTTCTACTACGCCAAGGACTGGGAGACCTTCATGACCAACGTGGCCTGGGCCCGCATGCATGTGAACGAGGGCATGTTCGTCTACGCCCTGACTCTGGCTGTCATCCATCGCGAGGACTTCCACGGACTGATGCTGCCCTCCATCTACGAGATCTTCCCGCAGTTCTTCTTCAACAGCAAGTTCGTGTACGAGGCCGAGAAGTTCGACTACGAGATGTGGATGAAGATGACCATGTACGAGAAGGAGTACATGGATGTGTACTACAAGACGCATGCCCATGGTTATGGCTATGGAAACATGTACCAGACCACCGACTACATGTATATGAAGGACTTCAAGACCTGGCAGTGGTGGAAACTGATGGGTCTGGGCGAGCACTGGTACAGCGAGGACAAGTACATTCTGCGCGAAAACATCTACGAGTTCAACCAGGAGAGCAAGTGGCTGTCGATGATGAAGGATGTGAAGAAGTTCTACATGCCAGTGGACTACACGCGCGACCTGAACATCTACAACGAGGAATCCAAGCTGTCCTACTTCACCGAGGATCTGGGATGGAATGCCTACTGGTACTACCTGAACATGGACTACTCCTTCTTCTTGGACGGAACCACCTTTGATCTGAAGAACGACCGTCGCGGTGAATGGTGGTTGTACAATGTGCACCAACTGCTCAGCAGGTACTACATGGAGCGTCTGTCGCACGGATTCGGTGAGATCCCCGAGTTCTCCTGGTACCACCAAATCGAGATGGGCTACGATCCCCAGATGATCTACTACAACGGCATTGGCTACAGCTACCGCAAGAACTACTACGAGATGGAGACCTATGGCAACTTTGACATGCTCGACAAGATCACTGGGTTCGTGAAGCGCGTGCACAACATCATCGAGACGGGCTACTACAAGACGGCCGATGGTCACATGATCGATCTGCGCAAGCCCGAGTCCATCGAATTCATTGGCAACATGATGCAGGGCAATGTCGATGCCATGGACAAGATGTTCTACCAGTTCTGGTACATGCTCGCCCATATGTACTTCGCCGACACCGACTACCACCAGATGGACGTCTACCCGAATGTGATGCTGAACTTCGAGACCATGATGCGCGATCCCATGTACTACATGTTCTACAAGTCGATTGCCCAGGTCTACTTCCAGTTCATGCACTACCTGCCCAAATACACCAAGGAGCAGCTTTTGATGCCTGGCGTGACGTTGAAGCATGTGGAGGTCAGCGATCTGACCACCTACTTCGATCTGGTTGACATCGATGTGACCAACATGCTGAACGACAAGATGATCTTCCACGATGGCAAGTTTGTGTGGGACAAGTCTCTGTTTGCCCGCCAAATGCGTTTGAACCACAAGCCCTTCACCTACACGTACACCATCGAGTCCGATAAGGTTGAGAAGGTTGTGATCCGCGCTTTCCTGGGACCCAAGTTCGATGAGTTCGGCAAGACCATTTCGCTGGCGGAGAACCGCATGAACTTCATGGAAATCGATGAGTTCTTCTACGAACTGAAGGCCGGCAGCAACATGATCACCCGCAAGTCCAGCGAATTCTACTGGACCGCCAAGGATCGCACCACCTACACCGAGCTGTACTACTACACGATGATGGCCTTCGACGGCAAATACGACTTCCCTCTGGACATCAGCGAGCCCCACTGCGGCTTCCCCGATCGCCTTGTTCTGCCCATGGGCTGGAAGAAGGGCATGCCCATGCAGATGTTCTTCATGGTGGTTCCCTATGTTGCCCCCAAGTACGAGCAGTTCTCCACCTTCGACTACACCTACTCGTGCGGCATTGGATCTGGCGCCCGCTTCGTGGACAGCATGCCATTCGGCTATCCCTTCGATCGCGAGATCGACGAGTACGAGTTCTTCGTGCCCAACATGTACTTCAAGGATGTGGCGATCTACCATGCCGACACCACCGAGAAGTACTACCAGTACAAGAGCTACTCGAACTACGGCCACTTCGACTACACCTTCTTCAACGATTACTACACCAAGTACTTCAAGTTCTAAGCGTTGTCGTCGTTGTGTGTGCGACCACGGATTTGGAATGCGAAATATGACCATCAAACGAACGAACCAACCATTGAGCGGATGTATTTATGTCTGATGTTTAGTATATAAGTTGCGCAAAAAGTCTAATAAACTTTCGAAAAACCAAGAAAATGTAGTGGCGTTTTGTATTTACTCTTACTTTTAGGAATTTTAATGTTTTTATATATTAATTATTATTAATCTGGGTTACTTACAGTTTATAAAAACAAAAAGTCTTATGAAATAAAAACCAAATTGGTACAGATAATAACTAACATAAAGTGTAACCATTTTGAAATAATCGCAACACTGGCAAAATAATCTTTTTCTTTAGAACTAGTTATAAATATATCATTCAGTGTCACTAACATACTTTTGGGAGTGAGTGTTTTTTCGCAGCAACCTAAATAAAATTCCCAACTGGTTCTAGCACTTTCCGCAAGGAAAACCAACCCCAGAGAAGAGGAAAGCATACTTACCTGGCGTAGAGGTTAACCGTGATCACGAAGGCGGTTCCTCCGGAGTGAGGCTTGGCCATTGCACTTCGGCTGAGTTGACCTCTGCGATTATTCCTAATGTGAATAACTCGTGCGTGTAATTTTTGGTAGCCGGGAATGGCGTTCGCGCCGTCCCGACATGAGAAATGCATTTACATTTTTAAAACAACACAACATTCTTAAATAATGTTAAAAGTATAATGTTCTTAAATGTTCAGTAACGGCTGGGCTGAGTAGCTTGACTAATTTGCTCTCCGTTCTGATACTGCGCGAATCTCGTTACCCCTTCTCCAAACTCAGCTGCTTAAAATATTTACTTATTGAACTGAAGAATTTGTTATATTATTTTTCTTACCGAAAGACATATTTGACAAATTTAATAAATTAAATGGAAATTTTTATAGTTTAAAAATATAATGTTTCAAATTTCACAATTATTCGCTTTGATTTTCATTCTGCGCTGTTTTTAGTTATTTTTAATGTGAAAATTTTAGGTATTTCCTGACCAATTCTGTTACATAAATCAAAGAAGAACTTGTTAGCTCCCGGACAAAAACAAATGTTATATGTCCAATGTCCAAGTGCTAACAAATTTTCTGAAATGTATTTTTTATATATATACAATACTTCCTTTTCAACATATTCTTCATAGTTAAATTATACAATAAATATTGCATGATTTAATATTAAAATAATGTGAAAAATATTAGATACAAATTGGTTCTGTTTATTTTAAATTTATTATTTTTAATATTTTAAATTAAATTTTTAGATGTTTAAACAATTCCAAAAACACTAAAAATTTCACATTAAAAATAACTAAAAACAGCACAGAATGAAAATCAAAGCGAATAATTGTGGAATTTGAATTTTGAAACATTATATTTTTAAATTTTAAACTAACTAAGCTGTCATTCTGGTATGAATAAAATATAAAATATATAAAAAAGTAATTGGAAGCAATTGCTTTTGTGAGAAAACGTTGTAAATCCAAATTTCACAATTATTCGCTTTGATTTTCATTCTGCGCTGTTTTTAGTTATTTTTAATGTGAAAATTTTGGTGTTTTTGGAATTGTTTAACATCTAAAAATTTAATTTAAAATATTAAAAATAATAAATTTAAAATAAACAGAACCAATTTGTATTTAATATTTTTCACATTATTTTAATATTAAATCATGCAATGTTTATTGTATAATTAAACTATGAAGAATATATGGTGTTGAAAAGAGTGTATTGCATGTATATAAAAAATAACATTTCAGAAAATTTGTCACTTGGACATTGGACATATAACATTTGTTTTTGTCCGGGAGTTAACAACAAGTTCTTCTTTGATTTATGTAACAGAATTGGTCAGGAAACACCTTTTTGGGTGAGAGTTTAACAAGAACTCCGTTTTTCAATGATGAAACAATATATTTTTAAATTTGAAACTTGAAAAATTTCCATTTAATTTATTAAATTTGTCAAATATGTCTTTCGGTAAGAAACATAATATTACAATTTTTTCAGTTCAATAAGTAAATATGTTAAGCAGCTGAAGTTTGGACAAGGGGTAACGAGATTAGCGCAGTATCAGAACGGAGAGGAAATTAGTCAAGCTACTCAGCCCAGCCGTTACTGAACATTTAAGAACATTATACTTTTAACATTATTTAAGAATGTTGTGTTATTTTAAAATTTAAATGCATTTCTCATGTCGGGACGGCGCGAACGCCATTCCCGGCTACCAAAAATTACACGCACGAGTTATTCACATTAGGAATAATCGCAGAGGTCAACTCAGCCGAGGTGCAATGGCCAAGCCTCACTCCGGAGGAACCGCCTTCGTGATCACGGTTAACCTCTACGCCAGGTAAGTATGCTTTCCTCCGCTCTGGGGTTGGCTTTCCATGCGGAATCGGCTAGAACCAGTTGGGAATTTCATTAAGGTTGCTGCGAGAAAACACTCACCCCCGAAAGTATGCCGCTCTAAAGTTGTAGTTTGTTTTATAACTCTGCGCTAAATGAAACAGATTTCGACTTAAGTAAGCATTTATATGAACCTCTTATCGGTTGTTAAATCGTCTTTATGCCTATCTCACCACTAAACTGTTTACAAAGTTTACTTGTTAGAAACAACATGTTTAGATTAAATGATGAACATTTTTGACTATAATTGTTATCTAATGCTTAATAATAAGTATAGTTATTATTATGAAGCTGTTAAAATGTAAACGTTTTTATCTAAAGGTCATCTAAACTTTGATTTTTTAAAGCGAATCATGTGAAATGATAAACCAAATTCAAATTTGATTTGCATTTAAAAACAAAGCAATCACAATGATTCACAACAATTTTACAACCCGCAAAAATTTCGAGAATCGAAAAACATTTCAAATGGTGAGAATAAACCAGCGGGATTTGGTCAACCTGGAAAAGAAGCCGAGCAATCGCCTAAACCCGATATTTATGGGAATATTAAATGGTTTTTCACAATTTCACAAGCCGCAAAAAACTAATAATCGAAATAGATTCAGAACCTGGGAAATTCGATGGTAAGAGTGGATCAGCGGGACATGGCACTACGAAAAAGTGCTTTAATTTATGGCAATTACAAATTGTTATTAGAAATTTGCGGTCAACGAGTGCACACAACCGCAGGTAAATTAAAAATCAAATGGGAAATGAACCAGGAAAAAGGCCTGAAAAAGCAAAAGCAAAAATTATTGTTGACATAAGCCGCATTCGGTATGTTGTGTGTGTGTGTGTGTGCCTGAATTGTTTGCTGTTTGTTTGCACATCGGGATGTTTGTTTGATTGCGGACCACTTGTGTGTCCTTTGCATTATTCCACAACATATTGTGAATGATAACAGAAGAGTGGACTCGCGCTGAAGGACTCGCTGGAAATGAATAATTAAACTAACAAACATGGGCCATCAATTTAGCCTCTGTCGCTCTGCTTTTGATAAGCACTTGACAAAACGCTAATGAAAGAGACAAGTGGAGCGACGCACGGTGGCTGCTGCGTGTTTGTGTTTTTGCGGCATTTTAATTAATAAATGTGCATCCAGTTTGCCGCCGGGCCAACCGCCATTGAGCGACCAACGAACTTTGCCACATTAGCTGCAATTCAACTTTATCAATAGGCTTCTAATTAACTCGGCTCGGCACATTGGCAAAACTTTTGGACACAGTTCGCCCCGAAGAACCTCTAGCTACAACAACTGCTGTTTTCTGATGAGTTTGCTGATCTAGTTTTCGTGTTTTCATGTTTAATCAATTCAAACGCAGCGCTACGGGAAAGTTATGTAATGCCCTTTTATCTACTCAGTGCGTCACGTAATTCAGCGCTTATACCCGTCGGGAATACATATTGGTGGACATCAATACACTCGGAAAAATAACAGAAAGACAATCAACAAACATATAGAGCGGTAAAAATAAAAGTAGATTTTTTTAACAATCGAATATAGTTTGGATGGCACTTTCTAAAAACTTTGTTATATTTTCGTGAAGCTAATACCATTAACTTAATGTGAAAATTTGACAATCAGCATTTAACATACGTATAGTATTTTAAAATATTTAAAATAGATTGAGAAAATATTTTTTTTAATTTTTAATCTTATAATTATATTGGACATTAAAAACTTATTTGTTTTAGTTAAAAGATGAACAATGGTTTATGGTTATTTTTATAAATTGGTAGATGTTAATCTTTTAATACTTTTTACACTCATAAATGAAATTGCCTTAATTTTAGGACAAAGTTGCCTTTGCATTATGAAAATTGTCTTATATATGAGTCTTCCATACAAAATGGTTAAAAATAAACATTTTTCTATTCTTAAATATATGATTTTAAGCACTTTACAAAGTCCACCTACTACTATTTTTACCTTTTAATTCAAAGTTCTTAAGGTATATAAATACATATAAGTTTTTAAGATGTAAAAATATATATATTTATTTGTTTCACAATCTCTTGGCAATTACTTCAAATTTTAATTCGGCAAGGATCACCGTGGGTGGTATTTGAAGCGAATTCGAAGCATTCTCTCGAAGGGCGTCCGAGTGCGTTATTCGCGTAATTATTACAGCATCAGGCTGCTTGCTGCCACCGCAGATGGAAACTTTTTCGCCGAGCAAGCAGCGAAACTTTGCCATCATATTTTCTAGCTGCCGTGTCGTGTCCTTTGTGAGTGGCCTAGTTCTCTGGCGGACCCAGTGTTTCTGGCCAGGAAGCGAAGGATACGAGAGTGGGCAGCATAAGCAGGGATAAGTGCTCCTGAGTGGACAGGACTCATTGTGCGCCGGCCTTCATTAGAGCTGACTGAGCGCATAATAAACAAGAAGCAGTAGCAATCGCTTCGCAAGAAATTCGACTTATTTTCCTTTGCGGACAACGGACTTTTGCTTTTTGTTCCGTTCGGGCGGAGGTGTGTTTAAAAGCATTTCCATGCTAAAACAAAAGGCCATTCAATAGGATTTTGCCTTTATGGGACTGGCTGCCCAAATGCGGCTTAAGTTAGTTCCTCCTCCTCATCCCTTTTCTTTTTCCACCCACCTTGCAGGCGGAGAAGGAGGAGCAGTCCTTTGGCCAGGACATCCACAGTTAGCACTCTCGCATTATTTACATGCTTGCCCTCCTCTCAGTATATTTGCTCGTCCAAAGTCGCCTTTTCTTCGTTTCCTCTGTTCTCAGTGAAATTCTAAACCTTTTATTGGGCGGCAGAGAGGTCGTGGTCTTATGCACTGCTTCACTCACAAACGAAGCTTTTAAAATATTCATAGAATTGCTTTAATAACGGCAAATGAGCAAGCCAAAACGATCCAGTCAGCCCCAAAATGTCATTTTGGTTTGACTATGCACAGTCAAAAAAAAAAGATATTTTTTAAGGATTGCAATTTAGGGATTATTTGTAAAGCTAAAAAGAAATCCTATACAAATACATACAAATTAAACCCAATATATATCTAATATTTTTTGCATTAACTTAAATATATAAATATTTTATTGGTCAATTTAATATGCATTGTATTTCATATTATTAAGTATACAAATTATGTTTACTATTTCAATTTTTTTTATCAATGTAGAATTCAATTTGCTACCCAATTGACTTTAATTTAATTTAAATACGTTATATACAATATATTTATTTGAATATATATATTTATTTTTTACCATACTATAGTTTTTATCAATGTAGAATTCAGTTTGCTATCCAATTGTCTATCTCTATCGAAGGCGGATGGCATATGGACTGAGAGAGGGAGGAAAAGGGGGAGTAGGCCACAGGTTATGCGGCAAAAAGCAATTTTTATTTACCAGAGGGCTCCGCCGCTGACTCCGTTGGGTTGACTGATTGGCGAGACGGCGCCAGAGCGCAAATACTGGTTTACTAAGACTTAGACCGGCGACCGGAGACAAACGAGGCGTCCATCTGAAGATGCGACCACCCCAATATAAAGCTCATCTCCCCCTTCATCAGTCGACTCCATTGGGTTGGTATGCAAATCAGGGACGACGACGCCGTCGTCGTCGAGCAGGAAGTTGATTAAATGACAAAATAAATAGAAAGTGAAGGATAATGTCAACATTCTAAGTGGTTTTCTTTTAAAAAGCTTAACTGACAATGAACCGCAGGGCAGCGGTCGTCGTCCCGCCATCCCCCCTTAAAAACTTCGGGTTTCCACCGACCAGCGACCACGGCATCAAGTTGAATAAATTATTTTTGTGACTGGCGGGCAGGCTGGAATCTAGAATCTGGATGGGGGAAAAGCTGCGGGAGTCGGCGGAATTCAAGACACGAGTCCTTGAGGTCGCTGCCACAGGAAATTGACTTTGATAGTGCATGAAATTTGATGATAATTTAACATTTTTCAATTTGGGTTTATGGTCCCCAAAACCGACGTGGCGGCTACACTTGAAATAATTGGGAATGTATCTTGCTCTTCAATTAGGGTTTTTAAAACATCGATAGTTTTGGCTATCGAAGGTGGCTACTATCGATTATATCGATAGTGTCAGATAAAATAGAACGAAATATCTATAAAAACTAAAAACGCTGATTAACAAAATTTGTGTAGAGCGTTAGCATAGATGGTGATCTCAAAACATCGATGTTGCTAAATTCTTTGATCATCGATGGTATCGATAGTGCTATCGATTGTTCTACCAACTCAATCAAAAATTGTATACGTCACTAATGTAAATTGTAAGGGAAATTGGGGAACAACTAATGTACTAAGACTAATAAAAAAATTGAAGATTACATATATAAGCTATGGAATTTCAAGGTTTACATTCTGGGAAAATAATGGTTTTGATGGCTCTATCTTTTGTCTATAATTTTTTAATCTTTCTCGTTTGGTTTTTTTCCAGTGCAGCCCTACATGAGGCCGCTTGAAGTGCATGGGGATGATAAGGGATAAGGGTGCTAGTTGAAGCATCCCCGACGTCGGCTAATGAGCTGCCCTTATTAAATTGAGCGTGCGGAAATGTTGGACAACGCCAAAGTCTCTTATCCTCTGACAGCGGCAAATTGTTTTGCCCGCTGACAAATGCCGCTTTGAGCCGTTTTTGTGTCGCCGGTTTAATTGAAAAAGAAGTCCCGCTGGGAGCCTCTTTGGCGCTGTTCCTAATTGGTTGCCCCGGATGCAGCAGATCCACTTTGATACAATGTCCGGTCTTCGAAGAGAAATAGTGGCGACACGTATGCATCATTAAGTCGCTGGCCAGACGCCAAGTCTGCCCTTTCGGTTGATTTAGGTGGCACGTGATTAGCTGGACTTACAAATGCACTAAGAGAATGTACAATTGTTTAAGTAGAACTAAAATTCAAGATCTATCTAAAAAAAATATTTAAAAAACGTACCGATTTACAATGCTTAAAAAACAGAATAAATAAATCCACTCAATACAGATCAAATATGTTTTCTTTGACCTTTAAGTTGAGCTAATGATAAGGGGTGTCAGTTGGCAAGCAACCACTTCGCGCTCAGCAATCTTGTGCTGTGTGTGCACAGTTGTTTCAGTTCGTGCTTTTAAAATAATGAAAATCTTTTCAGCATTACTTTTTCTGCTGATTTGGTGAATCTCACAGAGTCACAGAACAGAATCCTTAAATTAATGCCGACTATCCCATAGTTTCAAAATTTTAAATTGTCTCCTATAGATTATAAGAAGAACAGAATTTAATGTAGATGATATAAGGGGATCCGGTTGTGGCTGTTTTGATGCTTGTCAAACAAATTATAAGCCACTGACTCAACTCAAGTGCCTCAACGAAAGCGGTTTACCCACTTGTGTTCATCGTCCTCCCGGCTCAATCTCAATGCTCATTTCCAACCTCATCCTGGCTGTTGGTTGCGTTTCGTTGTAAACTTTCCATGCTGCCTCTGCCAAAAGCAGCTTATGGCTAATCCGCATATGGCAAACTATATAATATACATGAGAGCAAGTCTCAGGACCAAGAAAATACCGAGGGCAGGGGCAGTTTAATGGAACTTTCGGGATGCAAAACTCTCTCAGAACCTGACAAAGCAATTTCCACAGTGACACATTTCCTAGCCACACGGAGACGAGAGAAACGACGAGCCACTCGAGTTTCGAGTGCAATTTATTTGCTACGTGCATGTAAATAAATACAAATATACGTATAAGCATAAATAATAAAAACATATTAGTGCACATTTTAATTCGTTTTTATTAAAATGCGCGCAGAGCAGTCGGACGGGGAAAATGGGAAATGGGGAAAATGGGAGCTGTCTGTCTGTTTGGTTTGCGGCTTGGCTGCCTGTCAGTCTCGTTAGTGGGTTAAAAAGTGGGTGGTGGCTAATGGGGGGGGCGGGTTGCGGGGGGCTAACCGGGGGGGTGGGAGAGGCACTGAAGTGAGGAAGACGCACTTACATCAGTGCACAATTTTTTTACATTAATGTGTAAAGTGCTCTGCTACAGATACAGATACAAATACAGAGCGTGTGCCGTCGAGGGAAATTAAAATAAAAGGCAACACACAAACAAACAAACTATAGCAAATGCCACTACAACTATATGAGCTTCAATATGTCACAGTTGAGGACATAAAAATATGGCATTAACTATTGAAATGTGATCTTAGGAGTGATAATATTGAGGCTAAAATAATATGTTATTAAAACATTTAATTTTTAATTTTTTTTTCAGATTTCAATTTAAGTTCCCCGATATTTTAAAAACTAGGCTTCAAAATGCCATAATTAAATAAAATAAGACCAATTCCTTTGTCGTACAAGGCGATGTCGGATTTACTCCACCAGTTTAGTTTACGCCCATCTTTCCTTAACAAACTTTGGAAACAATAATAGAGCACACAGCTTTCCATTTCTGGATATTTTGATTTCTAATCTATTAAAATTTTTAATTGGAAAGGATTTTATACGCATAATACACACTGTTACCTTGCATACAGCCCTTTAGTTAGTGTTGGTGGACTATCTCGCAGATGGGGAAATGCAATTTCTGACTTTATGCTGTTCACTTTTCACTTTTCCCAGGTCCATGTCCAAAATGTGGGCGATGCATAAAAAGGCGAAACATGAAACATTGGTGCGGAGCCAAGTGAATTGCGGTCTAATGGGTTGTCTTTCCAGCTCGACGGCGGAGTGCAGAAGCGTGTAAGCTTCCGTTGTCGCAGTTCTTTCGCCCTTCCCCATGTAGAAAATTGTGTTTGAAACTATAAAACCGTACTCTTTAATCAATCGGCGTTATATTTTTTTGTTTTCTGAACCCATAATTAATGCTTCAAAGAGCAGTTTTTCATTGATGAGGAAACGGAAGTGGAAGAGGAGCCTGCCCCGCTTCACTTGACAAGTGTAGCATGAAATGAGTGCGCGACATATTCATAAATTATGCTCCTTTCATTGCCAATTAGAAGGTCCTGAATACGGGCGGCAGCGAAAAACGCCACGTAGCAGCCACACGACAACCCCAAATGAAGCCAATTAGTTGACGTAATGTTAACGACAATCACGATGATGGTGGGGCCCAAGTGCAGGTGCTGCTGGAGTTTGGGGCAAGAGGAGGAGACACTTTTTGAACTGCCTGCAAATGGAAACATTCGAAGCTGCGCCATGACGACGAGTTGCACAGAAAAAAAAAGAGAGACTAAAAAATAATTCAAATTAAAAGAAATGTCTAAAATGATTACCATTAGCATTAAACAAACGGTAATGTCATATATCTCACGTTTTAAATGGACGGATTTTGTTTATTAGGTTGAAAACCTACTCAAAACTTTATAGTAGAATCAGTCTCAGTGAGATTCGTCACTAAATGGTCTTGTGTCCGTAATTGAATAAGAGCGTGATATTGCTTTTCTATAATAAAGGACCAAATTCTTAGTTCGATTCGTAAAATATTAAACTACAAGTTAATAAAAGATTTCTTTTAGCTTGTTTTTACAAGTGTATTTGAACCCCAGACAGGTGATGGGCGTTGGGCGGTGGCTTCGAGCAGCTAATTAATACGCGCCGCTGCACCACAGAAAAGAGGAAGGAATGTGGCAGTGACACGGTAGTAGTGGTCCTGGACCTGGACCCACCAACTAGAATGCCTGGCTCAAACTGTCAGCTTTTCCATCGCGACCTGTAATGAGCGTTCAGAGTTAATTGGCGTGCAAGAAAGTGGGTGGGCTTGTGCACAACGACAAAAAAAAAAAAGCAAATGGCCAGGCGGCAGCGAGAAACTTGACAAAATTTTATGCGTCTCAAAGACATTAATTAGAAGTAATTGGTGCGGCCTAATGAGCTTGTTTGTTGGTTGGTTTGCTATTCCCTGGCCAGGCAATTTGCAACGACTTCGAGTGGATTTATAACCCTTCAATACCCCCAACACCCCACCCTCTGCCCTTTGCTGGCAATCAACTCATATTTCATGGCATGCTCGGCTGTCATTAGGCGCGAAAGCTACGAATTGAAACGCGAAAAACAATCAAAACTTTTAATAAAAGAAAGCCCAGGGAAAAACCGTCGATGGAGAACGAATGAAACGAACAAAATCGAACAGGGCGACGCACACAATCGTAAATATTCCCACCCATTTTAGCTTTGTTTTTATGCGATTTCAATCAAGAAACTCGAGGAACCATTCTGATATGGAAAGGTTGCAACAATTCGAAGCGGCGCCGCCTCAAATGACGCGCGAAATGAAATGAAAATTTCCCCCATTTTCCCACCCCCACAGACTAGAAAACTAAAGTGTAACACTTGAATTGTTGTTTGTGTTTCGATTTCTGTTGTTTTCTTTTTCTGCTTTTTTTTTTTTTTGCCAGCCAGCCAGCCAGCCAGCCATTTTCCATATTGAACTCTGACACGCAACATGCAAACGATACTGTATTGATGGTGGGGCGGCTTATATAATGAAATATGCCAACTTTGATGATGTGTCATATCGCACGATTGAAATACTAGACGAAAACGAGCCAAGAGTCGCACACACAAAGGGAACTCAACTTTGATTCATTAAAATATTTCGGTAATGCGATGGATGGGCGATTTATGCAATGTTCCTTTGACTGAGAGCACAAAATGGAATGGGGAAATGGGAGGTTTCCCGTAATTGAGTTCCCCTGACAACAAAGCGGTTTATATGCCATAAATTGACTTTTATGTCGGTGAATTGAGGAGGCGAACTGAGGATTGGTAACGTTGACAACGCGATATACCTGCATATGCTTAGAATACAGAGTATGTGGAGCATCGATGATGGGAGGAGACGTGAATGGAAAGCAGCTTACATCAAACTAACGAACAGCTCATTGGCATCCAAAGCCAGATGCGTTGCAAATAAATAAGTATAAACAGCTGGGGTAGTCAACTAAGCCTCTAAAAGTATACTATGTAGTAAAGTTATTTAACAAATATTACCTAAGTAGTGCGATATTACCTTTCTTTTAAATGACCAGATGGCCGGTTATTTAAGACACTGATTCATTGGTAAAACTATAGTAAATAAGCTTTAAAATATTCAAGCCTTAGCCCCATTTTTTATAAAAATAATATAGGTTTAAATACTAAAATATATATTTTTAAAGTTCTTAAATTGTGAATAAAACTTTAAAGTTCGAGGGCTAGTAAAGAACTTCGGTAGACATTTTAGAAAAATTAACCTGCTAAATGACCCTTGAAATTTAATTTTTCCCTGCAACATAAAAAAACCTAATGCTTAAAATGTAATTTTAGTTCTCAGTTTAAGCAAGAACCGCGCAGTAAGCTTTTTCTGGTCATTTATTTCTTGGTCGGCGGCTTTTGTTTGTGCGGCGAGTGCTTTTGACGTGGTCGTAATTACAAAAATTTCGGTACGTTTCCCTGAGCGGACTCCGTCAAAATGCTGACACGCCCCGGACCTCAGAGCCTCGGGGGTTTTTTCCTCAGAAAAATGTGAAAAGGCGTGGAGGAGCCATGGAATTATTTGCATTTGATGCTTGCTATCCGCGGGCATGGATTATGATGATGTGGATGTGGAGGGCCAACCAATGCAGCTAACCATAAATAGCGGTTATCGGAAATAGGGATTCCGGGCCAGGACCGTCCACCCCCCCTTTTTTTTGTGCTCCCCCCTCGATTCGTGCAACACATACAAATGTGGCGCATTTATTTTAATCCTTGGCCAGGAAGGACTAGCTCTCGGCGAACAGGATGCGATGGTCGTGGGACCACGGGGCGCATTAGTAATCGGAGCAGGGTGAAGGTGGGTCGTTTTGTGCTGGAGCCAGAAGCGCCTGGGGAGCAACAAAGTTGCGGATTCATAACTCTTTCATTTGGCCATATCTGCACATTTTTTCCATGCTGAGCAACCCATCTCGATCCATGCTGTAGCTGTAGCTGTAGCCATACCCATACCCATTCCCACCGCCCACTGAAGCCTGGCCTCGTAAAAAGCGCGCCGAGATTGGCATTTGGCTTTCGTTGCCAATATCCTTCGCGTCCTTTCCATCCCTTCCGCCCCATTTCTGGCCCCCTCCATTCACCATTCTCCATTCCATTTGGTTCATGGCTTGCTCTTGCCAAGGCATTCATCAAATTCAAGTCATGTTATCGCAGAAAATGAAACAAATTTTTGCAATTTGATTGCTTTTCGTGTTGATGGCATGAGAACCAGACACTGAGAGAAATTTGGCCAAAATAGAGATAATATGCTATACAAAATATGTAAAGATTTTTAAATATCATTTCTGATATATTTATAGCTGTAAAAATATTTAAACTTAAGATAAAACAAAATTTTATTTAATGCGAGTTTTTTTGATAAGTATAATAGTATAGAAAAAATACATATTTATTTTGAAACAATTTGTCTAATTTGTAATAGGTCTTTTAAAATTTACCTATGATTTTAAAGCATTGCCTTTTGTATAATTTTACTCTTAAGTTTGAAATAATTTTGCCGATTCTTTCGAAGTCTTAATATACATTAATAAAAAAGTCGCACATTAAAGCTATACAGTTTTTAATAAAAGGAAAAGCCTATTGTTATTTTTACAAACGTGAACTCACACATTTTTGTTTCAAACATTCTTTCGATTTGTAGTAAAATTCAAACTTAATAGTTTGACTGTATAGATTTGTTTTTTTTATATTCATTCTTTTATTTCACAAATTAATTTTTGTTCTTTTTTTGAGTTTTTTGTTTAACTGTACCCCGAGGATACACTGGAACAGGGGGCGTGGCAATAAGCGCACTATGCTGAGGGTCCGCCCACGTATTAAATATGCATGCCTATGCGATGGGTCGAGATTTCTGCCGAGTTATGAACTTCCTGCCTGATTATGCGAAATTTTTCATATTTTTTACGTGCCTAACAACCAAATGGAGCAGAGCACAGACTTCGATTGCCGCCATATCAGGTGAATGATATTCGATGTTCTTGCGCCACCTTAATCATATTCTCTGCGGTCTGTTTTACATGCAGGAGGGAAAAACACATGAGTGAGGGAAAAGCAGTAGCCGTAGAACCGTATATCATTTGCCTGCGGGAAGCAAGCCGTTGTTGTTTTATTTCAAAAGTTAATTTCGCACTTTATCATCGACGGAGCAGCCGCTCAGCTCAGTCAACGGCTTGTGGGAAATGAAACTTTTCAGCGGAAACGGAAGCTGTACACGTCCTCCGATTTTCCTCCATCGCCTCCAATTGCAGATATTCCTGGCCTGGCCAACTTTTCCTCGGCTTGGTGTGAATAAAGTAAAACAAATGAAAAGGCTTTTCCCATACCCCCCTTTTCCCCACTTGCTTTTCTTTGGCAACAATTGCATTGCGGTAAACAATATTTCTGTTATCTGGGCACCAGGGTGGTATACTTTACAGCTTCGTTTCCGTGCCCATTTTTATTGTTGGCTGAAAGGCAGCCAAGTGTTCAATGCACAACTTTTAGCGCAATTGTTAAAAGAATTAAAAGGAGGGAGAGACAGGGTAAAACAAAAGCCAGATATGATAACAGCCAGAGGACCAGAACCGGAAACGGAAGGGAGCTGCCATAGACTCCGGTTAGAGTGGAACATGCGAGAGAAATGTGCCGTGACGTCGTGGCAAATGTAATGGAAAATGGTCACAGGATCCAGATCCACCT
This sequence comes from Drosophila elegans, assembly GCF_018152505.1. NCBI lineage: Eukaryota > Metazoa > Arthropoda > Insecta > Diptera > Drosophilidae > Drosophila > Drosophila elegans. The sequence goes on along the minus strand of NW_024546167.1, from coordinate 20,890,834 downwards.
CATCCTGCTCCTCCTGTCCTGCTGTTGTTGTTGGCCGGCAACTATTTTTATGCAGCCTGGCAGGCAATGTGTAACGCGCCGTAGAAAACAACGACACCATTCTTGGCTCTAGAGCTATTTATATGTTTATTCTCCTTTCGAGCCCTGACTATGATTTCTGTGCCAAGTGCGTAAGTGCCAAGGGAGGGCTGGCAAAACCCCGGACTAACAAGCGACGTTTATTGCCATAAAACTTTACGACAAAAACTCATTTCCGTCACCAAAGCAAAGCGATAAATGTGATGGGGAAATCCACAGCGAAATCCACGGAAAAAAGTGTATGGGGTTGATTATTATATATTTTATATATAATATAATATAATCTAGACTTTGAAAGAATATTTTATAATTATTATCTTGTTCACACAACATAAGTTCAGGATATAAGATTTGTTGCGTTATAGGTTATATTTGTTTGGGGTTTGGAAAGTACATCTTAAAAGCGATTTGCTTGACTTTCTAAAGCTAAAGAAAAATAATTATTTTTACATCAAGAAGAGCTGAGCTTAATTTGATTTTAAATTAAAATAAATGTAAGGAAAATCTCTACCGAAATCAAACAAGAACTAAATTTTGAGCTGAAGGATTCGCGGTAATTTGTAACCAATGACAGTTTCTTTTTTAAATTCTTATATTAAACTTGATCTATTTAATAATATGTTCCTTAAAGTTTTATCATAATGTCTTTTTTTAAATTTAAATACTACACTAAAGAAACTATTGAATAATATGTTTTTTTAAGTTTAATTAGAATATCGGCTCGAGTATCGAATAGAGGCCTAATTTTTCTTCGCCTGTGGGGCGTCAATTGTGCAATGAATCTAGGTGGGGACTTTTGGCTCTCAGCTACATATGTCGCAGAAGTCGCATCCGGAACGGAAGTGGAGCACTCAGCAGCAGCGGAAGAGCCACAACTTGAGCCATTTGTCAGCTGGTGGCATTTGGCTTTGGATCTGCTATGCAAATGGAGGGGGATCGGCTCATATAAAAATGCTAAAAATAATAATAATAATTCGGTTGACATTAGACGGGCGAAGAAGAAGGCGCTGCCGAGAAGCAATTTAATTATGCAGATAGTCTTGCCGGGAATTACCTGGCCGGCCGGCAGCTGAAAAAGCAGCCGGAGCAGGAGCCATTGCTCATTAGTGTCAATCTATTTAGCATAAATTTCAATTAAAGCAATATCCTGCAGCCAGGACACGACGATGAAGCCGACTTAGGACACTTTCGAAGAAAAATACGACTAAGGAAAGGAGTGCGGCGGAGAAAAAACAAGCGAAGCGAAGAAGGATGCAAAATTATGGCGCCCGCTGTTGTCATCACAGCCGCTCCCTTCTTTTTCTCGCCCACGTTGGCGTCTCATATTTCAGGAACGAACGCTCATTAAAATGCAAAATGAGACTAAAGTACAAGTATATTGGAAAACTCACGGAGTAAAGGTTAAAGGAGCGGTTAAAGTAGCTCTAGCTTGAGTCTTAGGGCACCGAGTGCCAATCATTGACCAAGGCAACCGCCACTCACAAATCCCGGCTAAGAAATGTACTCAAGACACTCAACAGTCGACAGTTGGTAGGAAAATAAATGCCTGGCGAAATTGGGGTTTAGTATACTCTTGCAAAGAACACTTTTGATACAAAATCGTAATGGCAATACATACTTTTTTTTGACAATTTTTAAATTAAACAAAATTGTATATTTTATAGAAAGTACATGTAAACATATTCTGTTGATTTTTGTAAATTTATTTTACTTTTTGTGTACAAATTTCGTGGTTTAATTAATGAGTCTTCTTATTTCGTTTTGTAAAATTTGCACTAAGCAGAATAGTTGTTTTAGAACAATTATTAAATTTAAATTTAATTAAAATATATATATATTTTTGTTTTTTATTATTAGATTTTATTTTCTTTACACAAAAGTACACGTAAACACATTCTGTTGATTTAAGCCTTACAAATATTTGCGAAATGCTATTGCAAATAATGTTTGATGAACTTTTTGGTACAACAATTTCCTTTTGTGTAAACATAATTTATGTAGTTTAATAATAAAGTCTAAATGTATTTTGTCAATGTCGCCAAAAATGTTGCTAAGAAAATTTCCAGGTAATTTAATTAATTTAAAAATTAAGTGGTCCAAATAATAGGTCTATGAAAAAAGTGTTTGAGGTTTTCAAAAACTCCCCAAAAAGAAACGTTGTTTTAACAAGTTCTAAAGTTAAAATTGAAACACATTTTTGGAGTTTAAAAAATTCTTTCTTGAGATAATGTCAAACTCTTGGAGGAAATCGTAATACCCGTGGAATGTAGAATAAATTGTCGTAAGTCTTACAGCCTTAGACGCCGACTGAAACTCAGACTCCTAGTCGCCCGTTATAAGAATGCTGCAATATTTCCGCACAGCTTACATGCCACAAAACCCAGCCCAGCCAAACAAACACACATAAGGAGACGCACTAAAGGATTGCTAGCAAGGAGCGCTTAGGAACTGACAGTTTTGTAAATATGTGTGCAGAGGTTCGCCTTCGGAAGGAGGAACTAACCGGCAAGCGGAAGGAAACAGTTAATACTTCTGTCTGTTATGCGCTTACTTCCTGTCTCCATTAAAAGTCATTCTTTCGGATAATCCTTTTGGCAACATTATGGCAAGTATTAAAACTTTTTTGCACTAGCCGTGTAGCATCATCATCCCTCTCAGTTTTTACCCCATAGCCATAGCCTAGCTGTGAGTTCTATTACCTTGCAAAAGTTTTGCAGATTCTTCTGCTGTTGTGGCCAGGATTTGGATTTGTTGTGCTGTGTGTGTTGCTGCGTGTTTTCTGTTCGTTGAGCTTTGCTGGGGACCTGCCTGAAGTAGGGATTTGGTGTGGGTTTCTGTTGGTCTAGTTGTTCTGGTGGCTCTTTGGTTCCTTTGGCCAGCTGCAGGGCATTCCATTCCATTCCATAGGTGGCCCCTTTTTGTCCGCTGTTGCCTCCGCATGATAGCCATAAATATTTCGTGTAATAGAAAATGTTTTGCAAGTGCTTGGTCCTGGCTCATTTTATTTATTTTTTTCGTTTTGTTGTACTCACTTCTTGGCTTTGGCTTGATTACGGCAGCGAATACCCGGCGAAGTTTTAATCGAAAAAAAAAGAAGAAAATAGCTCGGGAAATTCCACGCTAATGGGTATACAGTGTGGGGTATTCAATTCGGAATAGTTGCCATGGCTATGGTGAACATTTATCATCATCAGCCGGAGCTTGACTGGGGGCATATTGAATATTTGGATTTTGCCCAACTTCAAATGAATATTAACGGTTAGACGGGTCGGTGTTTTAACCTTCTTCCGGAATTGGGTGGGAATTATTCAAATTTCGACAAAAGGTGCCCAGGCTAAAACACGAAACGTGTTCGGCATTCACAAAATCCTTTGAGCAAACACAGTGGCAAAGGTTAAAGTGACACCAGCGGCAATATTGTTGCTTCCATGTTGTACTCCACAGCCATTAAAAAGTATGCTTGGCTGAATGCTGAATGGTACCTTTTATGCAAATCCAGGAACCTATGATGACTGGAAGGCGCCTTTTCTGTCCCCTTGTCGTTTTTGCCATGAAAAAGTGACACCTCATCGCTTTTCAATGAAGCACCTGGAACCAGAAGCTCTGCTCGTGGGTGACACATTCTGCGGCTGATTGAACCGTGTCCAAGCTTGATGGGTTCTGCTCCTCGGGGAGCTAATCACTGTTCCTTTGGCAGATGCCTCAGATAATGGTCTTGATTATCGTTATATTCTTCTTTTAAGTCCAGCGAAAAATTGACTGCTACATGTCAAATTATCAGGAACGTTTCTTTGTTAATAATAACTTAAATATCATTAAATGTTTTTATATAATTATTGATATACAAATATTTAGCAAAATTAAATATACATTAAACTGTTGGGTATGACATTTTTTAAATGTAAAGTTATAGTTTACAAATTTGTGATATTCTTATTTTTGAATTTAACAATTCTTAAGAATAGGTAAAAAAAATTAACTTCTTATTGAAATCACATAGTTTTTTGTGATACGAAGCAAAATCAGCTGACTGAGCTTTTCCAACCAGCTGATCTCAGTTCTCCATTCGTCGTATTCGATCTTCAATGGCCAGAAAAGCTTCGCCAGTTGCCGTGTGTGTTCGCCAGCCGGTGTGTGTTCGCATGAAAAACGAAATATTTCGGAAATAGCTCAGCCCGCTGGCCAAAAATGTTCAGTGGAAATTCCAGAGCAGCAGGCATGTGGCATCGCATGATTTGGCTCAGCTGCATTTGCAGTGCATTTTTCGTGTGTCCCAGCCGAGGGCAACAAATAAACATCGGTGAGATGTGGTTAGCCACTGAGAAAGGCAACAACCTCATGTCCTCTTTTTTTTCCAATCCGCAGGTGCCTTTTTCTACGACGATGAGCTGGAACTGGAAAAGGAGTTCATGGAGGTGGTCAACGCTATTAATGGACCAGAATCAGAGCAAACCCTTCGTTTTTATCCCCTTATAAAGCGTTTAAAATCCGAAGATGGGAGTGTTATGTTGCAGGAGCAGGGTGAGTCCATCGTTTTCCCCACTCTTACCATAAAACTCTGAATGAATTTTCGCTTTCAGCCTGCGATCTCATAGATAATGGTGTCGCGGCTATTTTCGGACCAAGTTCAAAGGCGGCAAGCGGTAAGACGGGTGTAGGAAAAATCTTGTGTAGAAGACGAAAGCAAAATAGAACAAACAAAAAAGCTTGACAACGAATTTTGGACCAGAAGAAAATGACGGAGAACTTTCTCAACAAATTGCCGCATCTGTTTGTCAACAGAGCGGATGAGTGATGACATTTCTTTGGGTATAGCATATGTATTACATTCGTTTTTCGCTCTCTTTTCAGACATTGTAGCCTTGGTTTGCAATAATACCGGTATACCGCATATAGAATTCGATGTTTCCGACGAAGAACATCAGGAGGAGAAGCCCAACCATCAATTAACCATTAATCTCTACCCATCCCAGGTAATACTCTCCAAAGCCTATGCGGATATTGTGCAGAATTTTGGGTGGCGCAAGTTTACTATAGTCTATGATGCGGATGATGGTGAGGAAATTAATTAATAGATGCTATAACTTCATTGTTTCACTAAATTGTTATGACCGCAAGCATTGTTGCATATTCTTAGTTTCGGCAGAATTAATTTAAAATTGTTTCTATTTTCCGAGATTGTTTAGTTAGTTAACTATATTTTTTATATTTATTTCTAATAATATATTTATTTCTTATAATACTGATACATAATCTTAACTTTTACAGCCAAGGCAGCGGCACGTTTGCAGGACCTTTTGCAGTTAAGAGAGGTCCACAACGATGTAGTGCGGGTAAGAAAGTTCCAAAAGGACGACGACTACAGGGTCATGTGGAAAAGTATCCGAGGTGAACGACGAGTGGTTTTGGACTGCCCTCCTGGCATGTTGGTGGAGCTATTGAACTCCTCCTCGGAATTTGGACTGACTGGACAGTTTAATGTGAGTTATTATTGCGTTGTTTTACTTCAATACTTAGTTTTATTTAACAAACAGCACATATTTCTGACAAACTTGGAAACCTACACTGATCATTTGGAGGAACTCTCAGCGGATAATGAAACTTTTGCAGTGAATATTACTGCTGCTCGTCTGTTGCTCAACCCTGAACCCCCAGCAGTAAGTAAAGATGCGGTTTAGCATAAGAAGCTATTTTGTTTATAACCCAAATTACCTGTATGCAGTACTCCCAGCCCTATGGATACGTCATTCAAAAGGAAAATATCGTCTACGAAAGCAATGAATCGCCACGCACTCTACTCCACGACCTGATACATGATGCACTGCAGCTTTTTGCGCAATCCTGGGGGAATGCCAGCTTCTTTTACCCGGACAGGATGGCAGTGCCGAGGATAACCTGCGATTTTGCTGCATCCGGAGGTCGCACCTGGGCCATGGGTCGCTATCTAACACGCCTCATGAAAGCGGTAAGAAGGCCATACCCCCAAAGAAAACAGCCGTTAATCTCCCTGAGGTGTGTTACAGACTTCCGGCGTGAACAGCACGAACTTCCGGACAAGTAGCCTGCAGTTCGACAAGGATGGACAGCGGATAACGTTCAACATCGAGGTGTATGACCCATTGGACGGCATTGGCATAGCCATCTGGGATCCAAGGGGCCAGATAACACAGCTCAATGTAGACGCAAAGGTGCAGAAAAAGATAATCTATCGCGTGGCCACCAGAATAGGACCGCCGTATTTCTTAAAGAACGAGACTGCGGTTGAACTAAATCTAACAGGCAACGCTTTGTATATTGGATATGCCGTCGACCTTATAGACGCCATTTCCCAGGAAGTTGGTTTCGAGTATGTCTTTGTTCCAGTTGCCGATCAGCAGTATGGAAAGCAGGACAAGGACACGAAGCAGTGGAACGGCATTATTGGCGAAATCGTTAACAATGTGAGTACAAACAAGTTCAAACTTTGTTAAGTTTTATGGTGCTTAAGAATTCGCGTTTGGTCTCTCTTGTGCCAAATAGATAATAATTTAACTATTTAAAACTTTAGACTGATTTCATTTAAATTTAATAATGGAGTACTTTGATTCAAAAGAATTCGCATTTCTTTTAATTCCAAATAAATAGAAGATAGTATATCATTCTTTCATAATTATTAAATTATTTTTCAGGATGCTCACATGGGAATTTGTGACTTAACCATCACCCAAGCTCGCAGAACAGCAGTGGACTTCACCGTGCCCTTCATGCAACTGGGAGTTAGTATCCTAGCCTACAAAAGTCCGCATGTGGAGAAGAAACTCGATGCATATCTGGCACCCTTCGGGGGAGAAGTCTGGATCTGGATTTTGATATCGGTTTTTGTGGTTACTTTTCTGAAGACAATAGTGGCGAGGATCTCCAAAATGGACTGGGAGAATCCACATCCGTGTAATCGCGATCCCGAAGTGCTGGAAAATCAGTGGCACATCCACAACACTGGCTGGCTGACTGTAGCCTCCATTATGACAGCTGGATGTGATATACTACCAAGGAGTCCACAGGTGAGACAAGAGAAAAAAACATATATACATATATTTAATATATATATATATATATATATATATATATAACATTATTTTCAGGTGCGCATGTTTGAGGCCACCTGGTGGATTTTTGCCATCATTATCGCCAACTCTTATACAGCCAATTTAGCTGCCTTTTTGACCAGTTCCAAAATGGAGGGCAGCATTGCCAACTTAAAGGATCTGAGTGGTCAGAAAAAGGTTAAGTTCGGCACTATCTATGGCGGCAGTACGTATAATCTTCTTGCTGATTCCAACGAGACTGTCTATCGACTGGCTTTTAATCTCATGAACAACGATGACCCATCTGCATACACAAAGGACAATCTCGAGGGAGTCGATCGCGTGAAAAAGAATGAGGGCGGCTATATGTTTCTCATGGAGACCACCACATTGGAATATCATCGCGAGCAAAACTGTGACCTTCGATCCGTCGGCGAAAAGTTTGGGGAAAAACACTATGCGATTGCTGTGCCATTTGGTGCGGAATACAGGTCAAACTTAAGTGTCGCCATTCTGCGGTTAAGTGAACGGGGTGCCCTTTACGACCTGAAGCAAAAGTGGTGGAAGAACCCCAATGCCAGTTGTTTTGAGGAGCCCGATCCGGACGCCACTCCCGACATGACTTTCGAGGAATTGCGTGGCATATTCTACACGCTTTACATGGGCATCCTGATCGCCTTTCTCATCGGCATCACAGAGTTTCTGGTCTACGTTCAGCAAGTGGCATTGGAAGAGAAGGTAAGCTTGCTCTCTAATTACAAGTCTTGAAAAAATATAAAATCCTACAATTATTTGGTATTGTTATATTCACAGCTCACGTTTAAGGCCGCATTTAACAAAGAGATACGGTTCGTGCTATGCGTGTGGAACAACAAAAAGCCCATTGTGGCCGGCACCCCAGTGTCTAGTCTGAGGACTACACCACGAAGATCCTTGGATAAGTCATTGGAACGAACTCCGAAATCAAGCCGTCGCATTGTCATCGGTCGCTCTTCAGAAGAAATGCGAGAAATGCCTCAAGGATCTGGTTCCAAGTCCTCATCAATCACAAATAACACGAAGGTAGAACAACAGGAGGCGCGTTGTTAATAAACTGTCTTAACTATGATAAGTTTTCATCATCTTTATTAATATATGAATTGTGAATGTAATTTACTTAACCTTGACTTTTGCTTAACTATACAGTTTGGATTAAGTTCTGCTGCTGCAAAACATTTCAGTTTTGTCCACGAAGAGTTCGTTTCAATGAAAGGTACGCCCATCAATATGAACCGTAATCAATTTGGAGCTTCTTTAAGCTTGAAATTACTTGGCGGGGGTTCTTTTCTGGTCCCGCGGGCGCAACACGAGATGTCGACGCTGGAAGTTAGTGCACGCCTCGTTGGCCAACTGCATTAACCCTTGCTCCTCGTCCTTGAGCACCATTTCCGTTTATTGTTGCCGCAGTTCAGCTTCTGGCGACGGAGGCTGTCTCAGCTTGTCAATTGCGTTATTGGAGCTTATTGACATTTTATATCCGGCAACTGACGAACCTCGCTCCCCATCGCGAAAATTATTTAAGCAGCTGCAGGCGAGATGAGCGAGAAACAGGAGCAACAGCAACAGCATCAGCAGGAGGGAGAATGGACCAAGCTCCAAGGACCAAGGAGCTCCTGCTGGGGAGATTGTCGTGTTCGTGTTGGGTAGCCCTTGGCCTTTGTTGGTTTGTGTAAAATGAGCAGCAGTGACAACAGCAGCGACAGTCCCAGAAAAAAAAATAAAGCAACAAGAAGATGTCAACTGACAACATAGAGTGCTATGCACTGAAAATCTTTTGGTGCTACAAGACTAAGGAATGCTTTTTATTTATTTACCATTAATCTGTATTAAATAAAAATAAATGATTTTAAAAAATTTTTTTTTTTTTTTTATTAAAAGTGAAAGTCAACTTTTTTATATGCTGTAACTCAATGAGTTGAGATTTTAGGCATATTTTCTAAAAATTCATGAAAAATGCAACAATATGATAAACTTTTTTATTTATCCCATTTCGCGCAGTGCATTTGTATCTGGAGGGCCGCTTCCTGGGCAGATCGCATTGCATTCCATTCCATTTCGTGGCGAGTGTCATTTGCTAGCCGTTTGTTTGTCTGCTCCGCAGTTCTGTGTGTTCAATTTTTAATTATTTTGTACTGAAGTGGCTTCAGCTTCGACTGCCGGGCTACGTGAGCCGTTCGAGTAGTTGACAACTGGAAGAGGCAGGCGGAGGAGGAGTAGGCGGCAAAACACCACAAAACAAAAGTCTCCACAGATCCGCTGAATTTCGCGGGCTGAGTGAAAAATCCAACACACTTGTTGAGGCCACAATTATTTTGCAGCATGCGCAGTAGCGTTCTGGTGGCTCAAATCCACCACCGATGGCCAATGGTTGAGAGCTGGGCTACAAAGCGACAAGTTCCACAGCCTCCCAAAACGTGGGAAGGACGCACCCCCAAGGACGAAGGACAAAGGACGAGGGACGAGTCTTATACGGACGGCGGGATGTCATTTGTTAATGCCACGCACGTAAGCAATTTCCGCACGAAAGCGCATTCCTTGAGCCTTTAATGTACTTTTTGATGTTAACAAATTTTTCGAACATTTGTTGTTGACTGACTGAGGGCAAAAAAAAAGGGGGAGACAGAGCAACACACACACACGTTCATGAACTGAATCTTAAGTTGCGGCCACAGTTGATCTGCGGTTTTTGGCATTGGGTGTGAGTGATTAGAGTCGCATAAACAAATTAATAAGTGGGCGATAGAGTTCACCGGATTTTAAAAGGGGGGCAATCCAATCAAGTGGCAAATTTCAAGTGTGTGAGATACAGCGTTAACAGAAATTGGCGCCCAACGAAGTGCAATCAACACCTCGCCACAGTTATAAATTGAGCAATTTTCCACTTGGGAAAATTTATGAGCTGCAGCCGTGGTGTAAATTGTGGCCAGAACGAAGTCGGATAAGCTGCCAAGTCCATAGGGCAATCGTTCGACTCTTTGGCTCTCTGACAGGCAATCCGAATGGACGGACGAACGGACGGAACGGATAGACACACGTATGGTCTTCATGGGCTTCACTGCACTTCGGCACTCAGTTTGCGGCCGCAATTTCTTGAGCAAATTGAAATTCTTGTGGTCGTTTCCGTTTCCCGGCGACGACCTCTATTAGCCGGTATAAATTACCCTTGCTATCCCTGTATGCAGTCGGGCTCTAACTTGTATGGGAAATTGCTGGCAACATTTTTAATTAACAGCTTGCGAAGAAGGCAGCGAGGGCAACGAATCCCGCTGGATTTATTGTGGCAATCGCAATTTACACGACTTGGCAAGAAACTTTATAAACACTATGTGTGGTTTAAAACCACTTTGAAAAAGTTGTGTGTTTTGAGTAAAAGCTGATCTAATAAAATAACTAATAGAGAAAAACAAGCACTTATATTTATTTAATTAAGTTTGTTATAATAATTATTACAAAATTTCATATTACATATTCAATTTTTATAGAAAAACATTAATCATAAAACTTTTTATTTAAATTCAATATTTTTGTGATTCGGATTTAGCACCATCATTTGCGTTCAATATTTTGGTAATAAGCACAATAAGTTATTGCGTTAAATTAATGTGAGAAACTGGCCACAAACGCCAGTTTTAGTATTTAACAAGAATAAAGGCCTACTCCTTTGAAGAAGGTGAAACCGCAAAAACCGGTTAACACGAAGAGACGAGCCTGTCCAGGAAGGGCTTTCGAAAAAAAAAAAGAAAGTTAAACTTATAGGTCAGAGCTTCCTTCGACATCACCACCTCCTTCCAAGATTGAGAGCGCAGTGACTTTCCAGTTAGTTGCGTGTCCTGTGAGGTCCTGTCTGCAGTTAGCCGTAGCTTTGTTTGTTTGTTTATTTGCCTTTCCACAATGCACTAGACTGCAAGCTGGCATCTTGGCATCCGGAAGCCTCTGTTTTGCCTGTTTTCCCCTGTTTGTTTGTTTGTTTGTGCGCCAAGTGGCCAGCAGTTGTGTGTCTCTTGGCTTTTGCTGTTTGGTGTTTGGTGGACAAATAAAACGCAGTTATGCAAATGATGGAATCCCTCCAACCATTACATACTGTACTCGCACATAAATTCAGGCATTTGCCGCTGAATTCAATTTTCCGCACAATTGAAGGTCTCACATTACTCAGGGCGAAGTTCGCGCACGATCGCTGGTTGCACACATTTAAAAAGAAAAACAATTGCCAAAAACCATTGCAATTTTTCGTCTAAAGGGGCAAATACAATACCGTAAAACAAATAAATGCAGACAAAAGCGGATGCCTGAAACTAGGGAGTTGAGAGTGAAGAGTGAAGAGCAAAGAACAAATAGCAGCGAACCGCAAGACGGAAACAGAAACAGAAACGCGTCACACAATGTCGAACTCGCACTCGTCCTTGCAGGACCTCCCCTCCCAAACCCCTCAATCTACCGCCCCCTTATCCGCTATTAGATATTTATTTCTGCGGATGTTTGCTGTGTCGCTGTCTGTGTGGGAAGCGCGCACATATTTGCACATGTTTCGCATTTGTATTCCATGCGTTATTGAGCTGAAAATTGATGCACATTACTTACTCTATTGAATTACACATTAGCCCCGACTCAACTGCGAAAGCAGCTGGAAATGCACCGAAAAAAAATATACAAAATACCGAAATTACAGGTTTTATGTCAATTTTAATTACACCCAAAAAAATGTGCATAGAAACAGTGCTTCATAAAATTTAAACTACTGGGTATGATACATATTTTAAAAGGAAGAATATTTAAAAAGTTTTAAAAGTAAACTTATGTGGGTTAAAAATGAGGCATGAGAAAAAAATTAAACTTAAAACTTTCCATATTTTATTTTCAAGACACATTTATTAAAACTAAATTTTTAGTTTTTTTTGGTATGTGAAATTTTTGTTTGGTTGTGTCTTTTAAAACTTAACCCTTTTTTAGACATTTAATTTTTTTTTCGTGCAGACTCTAAGCTGGAACTGAAGCTTCTGATGCTGTGGCTGCATCACCGCCGCCGCTCGTTGGCCAATAAATAATTTGAAAATAACAAAATAACCAAGTGAAACAAAGACACGCCGCCAAAGTGCGCTATGGCAAAATCAACGTCGCCCCGGGCGATGCAGCCATCGATAGACCGAACCCAAACCCCTTTTTCCCACGCCACTTTCGCATCTTGCATTGAATTATGCATGTGTGTAAGTATGTGACCACCTCCACCTCTCTTTCCCGCCCACTGCATAGGGACCATAAATTGTACAACTAAATACAATTTATTTCTCGTCGTCGCTGGTGACCCGTGTATTTTATACGTGCCAGACCCCCTCCCTCTAAAAATCCCTTCTTTGCCACTCCACCCATGACCCCCTAGTGTTATTTATGCGCTTCTCTCAGCATTTTTCCCCCTCGCTGCAGTTGTTTTTCCTATTCCTCTGGCACTATGTCTTCGATTCAATATTTATGCGGTTTAAAATAGTTTTCGAAATACTCGGCTACATTTGATTGTGTTTTTAAATCACCTGTCTCAGCTGCTGCGAAATGTCAAATGTTGTAATAACGTGATATCTTGTTTTGGAAGACATGTACTTCAGGCAGCATGGCCTTAAATATATAAATTGTTGGGTAATTTTAAGAATCAATTTTTGTTTAATTGTTTTAACATTTTTAGTTTTCATTTGCTTGACTCATTGTGCTTGGATTTGAGAATAGTTTACTTAAAAGTTAAAAAAAAAAAAAAGTGTTGTGATTCTCAAAATTTCTGGGTTTTTTTTTTCGTATAATGTAGATATTTGAAAGTATTTAAGAGCAATGTGCCAAGAAATGAAATTTTAAAAATTTATAAAATCAATGTTGAAATGTAACATCAATGTAAAACCAGCTCCCACGCTCTGGAGACATAACAGATTTAAGTTAACAGCATGGTAACATATTAAATATTTTAACCGTTTCCACATTTAAAGTGTTCTACTGTTAGTTTCAGCCCCTCAATGTAAAATGCAGACATAGTACACTTTTAAGCATGCTGTTAACTGGTAAAATAAGTCTGTTACGAGCTGTGCGTTTAAGGGTGAAACATTGAAAGAGGGTGAAAAACAGAGAGCTAACATAACATTGCAAAAACAGCGAACGGATAAATATTTATAGCACTGTTATCCCATCTTTGTATAGCAAAATCACCCCTTATTTTATTTAACATCCGATGTTATGGTAATAGAATGCGGATAAACTTAACATTTGAATGTTTTCTTATTTTTTTTTTAGAAATTGTGCATTATAAAGACTTTTTGACTTGTTTTAAAAGATGATAAAAGCATGAATTCGAATACATTTATCAAATTTATGCTTACATTTATAATAATAGTACTGTTCTTATTTGTGTATATGTTGCTGTCAATAAAAAATATATGTTTTTTTATTAAAATAGTAGGGTTTGTCTCTAGAGGGTTTCCGCTTATACTTCCGCTTATTTAAAATTTAGAGAATTCAGGTAACTTATAATTGAATTTCGATGGAAAAAAAACCTACTAAACCTACTACTACTACTTCGTACATTTCAAGTCAATTTATGGTTTTGATTTTCCCTAATCTTCCCCGAGTAATCAAACTCCGGCTGGCTAACATAAAACTGTTGCATTCGTCGTGCCAGCCACTCGAAAAGTAACCATTAACTGTGACTGGCAACAACTCAATCGCACTGGGCCCGAAGTCCTGCTGAAGTCCTGCAGCGTCCTGCGGAAAACTCACCACTCGACGGTCGGTGGGACTTCGCGTATATAACAACGAGTGCGCCAACTGGCTGATTTCAGTCTTCGTTTTGCCTCCGAGTCGTGCGGTCAGCTACTAAAACCGGAAACTGAGTCTGGCCAAAATAAAAAAAAGAATGGCAATTGCTGCCTCGGCCGCGATGTGGCACCAATCATTTCGATTCTGATTCCGATTACGATTCCGTTTCAGTAGAATACCAGAAAAGATATATATAGTCGAAAGATAGGTGGGTCATGGTTCAAATCCGGCCGGAGTCAGTTTTAAAGTAGGGCTCTTAAAGCTACGGAATTTTCGTGCGCTCGTTTCCGTTTTTGTTTTCGTGTCGTCGCGTGTGTGTGTATGTGCCAGTGTGTGGGTGAGTGTGCCGCTGTGTGCGTGGCATTGTCGCTGCTCTCCGGGCAAAATCGGGATACATTTCCGTAGCCGTACTGCTGCAGAATACAGCAACTCAAGTGACACACAGCAGGCAAGTGGAAAACCCGTAGAATTCAGAGTAAAACCCAAAGGAAAACCCAGAGGAAAACCAAGAAAATGCCAAGATGATAAGAAAAAGGAGAGGCGCGGGCGAGCAGACAATTTCTGCGGTCGCAGCTTTTGACTTTCTGCGGCATTGAGTGCATTTCGTGCACTGTCTCCCTGTTTCCGAGTCAATTTGCGGCTCCCACTTGTTTGCAACTTTCCCCTTGACTTTTCATGTTTTTCCTTAGTCAGCTGATGCTGCATTAAATGCTTGGTAGCCTTCCATATTTCGAGTTTATATGCCTCGGAAATTTGTCCGCATCTGTGATGTTTAAATGCTGTAAACATTGCAAATTTTGGTATTTGGTCCTTCAAGCCGGATGGAACCTGAGATATACTGAGTGGGGAGTTAAAAATATAGTTGAACCCACGCATTGATTTGATTAGATTTATTTGCACAATACAGATATTTGCAATGAAATATATATTTAACAATTTATATTTATCTATGCAATTTAAATTAAACAATTAACAGAGTTTTAAAAATCTGATAATTTGTGATTTAAACAGAATTTTTCAGCTGGCTTTTTTCAAGCATTTAAATAACCGCTCTTTCAAACTAAATTCATTTAGCTCGTTGGCCATCGCCTAATAGTCAATTTTAGTTAACATAACATGTATGTATGAAATCCTCTCTGGAACAGTTATGTATTTATTTGTTTGTGAAATTTTACCCACTCTCTCCACTCGCGTTTTTTTAAACCTATTCATTTTCCATGTTTGCCACCACCTACAATTCGCTCCACCGCAAAAATATTTCTATCACGCTTCAAGTGCGTGCCAGTTTAGGGAATTTCCCATGCAAATGCCTTAACAATTGAAATTAGATTTGATGCCAGCCTGTGCTGGGTGAATCCCCGAACCGGGTTTAAGGTTAACAAAAAACCGCGGATTGGGCGGGATTTTGTTATTGTTTTGCCAGGCGTTCTAGGCGAGATCCTCTGCCACTTCCGTTTTGCCTGCTTATGCTTTTGCCAGGCATTGAGGCAAAGCGAACTGGCTGCCATATGCGCCAGCCGCAAAACTTTTGAATTTTTAAGTGGCAATTCGTGTAGCCGCGCTTCCTGCCCTCAAAGTCAGCCAGAAAGGCAGCAAAATGTAGACATAACTTTTACTAAGGCCCTGCCACTTGCCCCCAGTCAGTGGTATTTATTTAATTTTTAATTCGGCACCAAAAAAATTAAATGAAATCCTGCTATCTAACCGAGATTAAAACAAGCAAGCTTTAACAAGCACCGATGATTTCGCTATACAAAAGGATTTATAAGATTTTGTTATGTTTGACTTAGTTTCAAGTAGATAAAAGATATATTTTAAACTAATTGAAAGGCAGCAAAATGTTTGCTAAAGCGGCTTAAATAAAATCTTTAACTGGAAAGGCGGGCCAAAACATAGCTGAGTAAAGCTTAATTCTAAAATTTAACTCAAATTAAAATGGGTAAAAATAAAGCGGATTTTCGTATTTTGATTTTTTTGAAAGTTGTAAATTTAAATAACCAAAAAGTAATTCTTAACTTAAAAGGCTTTACTTACGTTAACTTTTGATAAAATGAAAATGTTCATAGCGTACCAAAAATATAAAGTTTACATTACATTACATTACAGTTTACATATTTTAATTTCCCTACAAGTGCCGATAATGTGCTGAAATTAAAAAAAAAACGCTATGTTTTGCCAAAAGCTAGCTTTTTAAATAATATTGTAACCCTAGAAAGTGTCCAAATTCCCTAGCACTGATTTAAGCCATTATGTGAGTGCGGACACTGGCGACATGCAAATTAGTTTACTGGTAATGAATAAAGTGAAGTGAATAAGTGCGGCAATAGCAGAATTATTGTGTGAAATGTGGAATTCAATTAG
Source organism: Drosophila elegans (assembly GCF_018152505.1). Lineage (NCBI taxonomy): Eukaryota > Metazoa > Arthropoda > Insecta > Diptera > Drosophilidae > Drosophila > Drosophila elegans. Next base: position 20,874,503 of record NW_024546167.1, on the reverse strand, counting down.
CTCTCTCTCTTAACATTCACAGTAAAGTGCAAAGTTGTTCCTTAGAAATTGCCGGAAAACTTTTTTGTCAGTAAAATCCCATAAATAAATTATTTTTGTGTAATTCGCTTTGGAAATAATTAAGCAAGTTGCAAATGCCGCCTGCAAATAAGAGATTGTGAAAGATTTAAATAAATTTGCGTGAAAGCTTTGCGGAAAAAGTGAAAACAAATCCGTGTTTGCAGCAATTTTGGGTCATTAGCTTAGTTCATTAATTAATGTATTTTTGGCATGAGAATTTAAAGATTTCTTGAATTGAAAAACATATTTAATCTTGTATCTGCCGTAATGGGAGTAACTAACTATAATAAATTAATTTAAGACATGAAAACATCTTATAAATTCGCTGCTGACATGAACATTTTTGCAATTAAAATCTAAGGCTTTTGGGCCAAAAATAATCCCAATTTCAAGCTCTGTACTTTGCGTTGGGCAAAATTGAAAATGCTTTCATTGAACTTACTCGAGTTTCCCAAGATCAGCTCAAGCAGCTAATGTGTCTCAATTAGTAGAATAATTTCGCATTTAAGTGCAACATTTACTGGGGTGGTTTTGCATCGATTCCTACTCGGGTTTCAATTTGCACACGAAAATACGGCTGAGATTGGTAAATACGCAGGCGGCAAGTTCAATGGAACTTTCGATTTTGGACCAGTCTATGGTGTTAAGGGGTAGTAGGAACAGGAATAGGAAGTTCGGTGAGCATCGTCAGCTCATTGGAAGTTGCTTGGCTGGTAGTAAAAGTGCAACTTTGTCTGCAGAGCTGCAGTAAATATGCAAGCTCCAGCTTTAGCTCCTCTATTTTTCTCCCGTTTCCCTCTAACCTTGGCAGTTTCAAAAGTACAAGTGTGTGTATGTGGTTATACTCTAACCCACACCCTTGGTTAGTCCTTTTTACTTGCACTGGAGGAAAAATCACAACCTGAAGTAAATAATACAATTCGTAACGTACAATCAGAAGCTTTGATTTTCTTTTAAAAAAACAAAGGGCAAACTGACACAAATAATAATAAACGAGCTTCTTTAATTTTAAACTTTGAATTTAGTTCAAAGACTTTACAATAAAGTCATTACTTGCTATCTGTTCTTTTTAATAAAATTCCGTCGAATTTAGTTTAACTATACTTTTTGTAAACATTCTTAACCACAATTTAAAACATTTAATTTACTTCAGACTTTGTAATAAAGTTAAAGCTTAATATGTTATTCAGTTCAGTTGAAATTAGTTTTGTTACATAGTTTAGATTAGGATTTTTAACTATTAAAAATCCTTAGTGTCAATTGTCTTTTATTGTCTAAATTAAGACATTAGTATATAAAACCTTCGTTGTTTTCTAACGCTAAACCTTAAATTACTTTTTCTTCTCAGTGCAGGACACAGCAGCTGTTGTTCTTGCCCAACTTCCAGTTCACACACGCCCTGACGCCCACTTTAACCCTTCCCTGACCATCAGGCACCCGCATCGCCCGGACTTTCAAGTGTGCTCGGGATCTGCGCGTTATGCAAAACTAACTTTTTCCATTATTTTCTGTGTGTTGCCGCCGCCGCTGCTGCTTCTACTGCTGCTTGTGGTTTTTATTTATGGTCTATTTTTGTTTTCATTTTTTTTTTTCGGTTAGTTACCCCAAACCTCGCCATGTAAATAAAAGCCAACTGCAAAGTTTTGACAACGCTTCTCTCGGTTGTGCAGCAGCAGCAGCAGAGGCAGCAGCAGCCGATGCCGCCTCCGAAAATTGGGTCGGCAAAAGCGAAATTTATGTCGCAGCCGCGTGCAAAGTGACAGCGAACAAATTGCCGCGACACAGACACTGGAACACACAGGCGAAAAAGCATACTAAAACTGCACAACAAGGCATGTAAAATGTTGGCGAAAGTTTTCAAGCCGAGCGCTAATCAAGTGACAAGGAAAAGGGGGGAAAACGGAAGCTGCCAAATCGGGGCTTCGAGTGCAGCTAATTTTTCGGATTTCCTGGGAATGCACTCCTTGAAAATCTCCGTCTAAATGCGGCTGCAAAATTCCCAAAAAGTTTTTTGGAAGCAACTTTGAATTATTGATAAAATACTTAGACAGCATGTGTGTGAGCTTCCCCCAATTTCCCCCCGCAGACACTTTTAGCATACATTTGGGCAAACAAATTTCCAACTCGCAATGCACACAACTTATTTGATGCACTTCAATTCGTTGCCAGAGACAAATCCTGGAATTGCAAAAGGCCTTAATAGAATGGGAAAATGGGGAGCGCAGACGACATTGATAAATGTTATTTTGGCAAACTTTTCTGTTGGGGGCAAACAAGCAAAAATGGGTAAATTCCACAACCCACAACACAGAAATGCAATCGAACGAGTAAAGCAAACACAGAACCTCACTGAGAACTAGATCCAAATCAAAATATTTCTATTCGACACAAATGGGGCACTCCTTTAAGGTCATAAAAGCTGGGAAAACTAACTAACTTTTGTTATTAATGAAAAACATCGCTCCCTGAAATCAGAGAAATTGGGAAAAAGACCTGACCAAACAGCGATATACATTTTTTGGTAAAATAAATAAACTACTATATTTGTATGGTATTTGAAACTTTAAACCAATATCATTAATTGACAATATTTTTATATAAGAGGGAAATCCAATTTTAAATGTTCGATTTTCAAACCAAAAGCAATTGTTAAATTGCTTGAAATTTGTTTTAACATTTTGATTAGAAAATTAGACTACTGGGTTAAAATGAGTAAGGGGATTATTATTATTATGTTTGTTTTTACCCTTTATAATTAAATTAATTAACTATTAAAGAACCGTTATTTTGAAATTTGTTTTCTGTTGCCAAAAATTTATAGTGTTTTCAGGATACGTCTAATAGAAATTTTATTCGTACAATAAGTATATTAAAAAATTAGAAAAAATATTTGAGAAAGGAAGAAAATATTACTCCTCAAAGGTTTAGAAACGAGAAATTCAAATTAAAAATCCATCTGGCACATTGACGCGGCGAAAGTTAAACTTTCTAATTAAATTGGCTACTGGTGGCCCCGACAACCTATCCCGCCATGAGTTATTAAAAATATATTACAACTGCTTCCGGAATGCGGGTAGAAAGTGTTAAGCGCAAGCAGTTAGCAGCATTTGTTGCTGTTTGTCGCAAAGTTTGCCCAGCCGCCGCAAAATTGAAGTCCTTGATGCCGAAGAGTCCTTTCCTTTCCCTTCTTTGTTTGCTGCTGCTCGAGAAACTTTGCCGACGACGACGAATACTGGCCATTGTGGCAGTCTTCTTGGCCAGCAGCTGTAGTCTGCAGTTTGCACTCTGTGATTTTGTGTGTGCTGCTGCCTGCTGCCCCTTAATTTGCTGGACCAACTTTGTCTAATCAGTGTGCAGCTGTTGGCAGGTTTCCCCAGATTGCGTATACGCGTCGTTGGCCCGCCTTCGAAACCCGGGTTGTTACGTATATGTAAAAGCGCTGGGTCTTATATGAAGACCAGCTATGCCTGCAGTTTGACAGCCTTAAAAAAAAATCATAGACTGGGCATTAATTTGACACTATTACACATGGAGAAAATAAAACTTTTCTCTTTAATTTTTTTGTGATAAGTCAAATTAATATATTAGAGTATAATAAATGGTATCAATTTATTAAACTCGTTTAACGTGCATTATCTTTCCAAGAACTTACGATTCTAGTCTATGCGGACTACTCATTGTGACCAACAATTTAGTTAAACCTTGAATTCTTTAGAATACATACATCGCAATATTCAAAATTCGAAATTTAGGTACTATGGGTTGCAAGCTGAGGGGACAATACAAATACCCAAAAAGAAATTTAAGAACATTTAGTTTAAGTCCAAATTTAATGAGATACGGAATATTTAGTATAAAGAAATCAATTAAAAAGTCGAAATCTAATATGAAAATTGGTTTTATTGAACTTTTATTTACCACCATATCCACGATCTTTCTTTGCCATACGCGTTGCGACACTAAAGTGGATCTAATGACTTCGATGGGCGGGCAAATAGCGAGTATAGTGCTGGCACCGCCCACGCAAATAGATCGTTCGATGGATTGTGACACGCGGCGTATGTGTGATATGTGTAATTTGGAGCCATGTACTTACGAATAGAGTACCGCCGCAAAGCAATTATAGTGAAATGAGCTAATAATATTCAATTTCAACGGGGCTGGGCTGCCTGCGCTCAGCATTTTGTCGAAATGTCAACCAGCAGCAACCAAACAATAACAGATGTCAAACTGTCACAGGGCCAGACGACAACGAATCGTCAGAGGGCCAACACCGAAATGGAGGAGGAGGTTGTGGCACTCCAAAAGGGTCGTGTGTCAATGGCTGGCACTTCACAACGTGGCCAGTTGCATTGTGGGAAAAATTGCAGCTGGTTGCCGTGAAACGTGAAAAATTACGGGCGGAAAACGAATCGAATACGATAATAGAATAGCAGGGCAGGTGGGCAGGTGGGCAGGGCATAGGAGCCATGAAAATCACTCAATTGGACGGCTAACTGACAGCCACACATTATCAAATATTAATGGAATGGCGGGCTCATTGAAACCGTTTGTCCCCCGTGGAAAAAGGGAACTTGAATGGGTGGCTTCCGGCGAACTTTGACACCAACGCCCCCTCAAAGTCATGGGAAATCAGCTGTAGCCGTAGGACACGATACCCCCAACGAATTTTATAAGCGAACATCTGGGCAACACCGGGTACACATGACTAGCTATAAAACGGGAGGCGCCGCGTCACACACACACACAAAACAAGTGAAGGGCTCATTTATAATTCAGCAAAGTAAAACATTGAAGTAATGAAATTACACCAGAAGAATTTGTCGACGTCGTCGGCGGCCAGACATATTTGCCTGGGGAAATGGAAATATGAGCGAGGCGAATAAATAAAAATTTAATGAAAGCACGTATACGCAGCATGCGCCCGGCTTTTGCATGCGTGAGGCATTTTGACAAAACATTTTTGTATGTTAGTCGTCCGTCCCGGTGGTGGATGTAGCTCGGGAAAACGCAAATAATTGAATTTCTGTCAACGAAATTAAATTACGCCTGCCACTGCCCTAAGCACCCTGCCACTTTAAGGCCCTTTAAAGTTGCAGCCATAATGCATTTTAAATAGCGCATAATTAAAATAAATGCAACAAATGATTTAAATTTATTATAATGCCAGCAAAAACACTGTGCAACCCAATAACAAAACGTAGAAGGTGTTTGTGTGTGGACCCTATATATACGTGCATATATCTGTGTGCGTCAGGATGAATGGCAGATATATACAATAAAAGTTAATGACAATGCATAAAAGTTCATTACTGCCAGACACACAAACAACGGGTAATTCAAAGGACATGACATGGGGCAAGATATGCCGCAATTGTGCATTGCAAAGATGGGACAATGGGGAATCCCGCCGAATCAGACACTTTCAGATATATACTATGTATATACATAGTCCAGGCCATTACAAAAACCCACCTTATCTATTTACCCGAACCACCGCAAAAACGCGGGGAAAAATAATAACAAAACGACAGCAATCAAAGGACACGGCAGTTACACAACAACTGACCACTAATTAACCTAATTTCTAGCCCAACAATCACAAGGAAAAAGGGAATGAATCGAATTCAATCCAATCCAATACTTCGATGTTGAATACACGGTTATGTTGGACAGATGGCAGGATAAACCACCGACCAGAGCCAACCGACACACAAATGGAAACCAATGAGGCCATTTATTTTTATGTTGATTATTGTGTATTTCCCGTTTTTTCGGTAATTATTTATGCCACCCTCTGGCCTGCGCGAGCCGGCTCAGGAAATTATTTCGATATTAATTCAAACAAAACTTTCAATAATCCGTAATTATCGACGAATGTAGATCAAATAATCACGTTTTAGTCGCCGCTATACACCAACAACAAGAACAGAAATTAATTAGGGAAAAACTAAATGGGAATTATTTGCTATGACACCAGGACCTACACATCCTGTCTGCTGTGGGTTTTGTAATTGGCCTAAAATCGCTGGCTGTCATCGTGTATACTATAAATTGTACAATTTTTCCGACATGCGCTTATATTTATTTTACCCACATTTATGCACCACAATTAAAGATATCCTTTGGCTAACTTGGTTATTGATTTTTTCCTACTTGCAGCCGGCAGTTTTGGTCCAAAGAGAAGGCAAATAAAACTTGAAATATATTTGGCTAAAGCAAACAAAAGCCACACCACACACACATATATGTGCTGTGTGTGTACGAAATAAAATCACATAAAATGCGACGAAATCTGCAGCATGCATTAAACAACGACGAGCTGGCAAACATACAATATTCAAACTAAGTGGACTTGCACAAGTCCGGCATTTCATAAGGAAACTCTGATAAGTCCTGGTTGTCTTGGTCCTTCGCACCGGATCCTGGAGAGATGCCGTCAATGGAACCCTGGCTGGGGGGCGATTCCTGGCTGGGGATGTTGCGGCTCCGGCTGCATAAATCAAAGTGAGTTGCACTGCCCCTATCTTGTTATTTGCTCTTCGGTTTTGGTTCTCGTTTCGGTTTGCTTTGGTCTGTGTGAAATCAAATTAATTTCAAACTTGTTATAAACTTTCGTTCGGTTCCGCACTCTGCTCTCTTGTTAAATTTAGCGCAAGTTTTTCAATAAATTGGCACACACACACACACAAACTCGGCATAATAAAAGTCTGCATTGGCAAAGTTATTTTTGCGGCGCAGCTATTTATAATTTTTCCAGAAGAGGGATCCGCTCAAAAGCAGCATTTTCTCAAACCTGACGAGGGTTTCCATTTCGAAAATGGAATTAAAAACGACTACGGCGAAAGGTCTATTTGGGATTCCCGAAAATATAAATCCCCGGCTCTGGTTTGAGGCACTTTTATTGCCATCGATTTGCGCCGAGTGCTTTAGAGAGAACGCTTTAATGGAAAGCCCTCTCGGCTGAATGTTATAATTAGGTATGTTTTACGGGGCACATGCGACTGCCGGGGAAAGTGGCTGTCAAAAAATTCATAAATGAAAAGCCATAAAAGTGCGACCGACCCAAAAAATCAATGCTGCCACAGCTGTTACCCTCTTCCGTCCTGGCTTTTTTCTAAGCCAAGCGTACATGACCAGCATCAATAAGTTGGGCTGGCACACACACACACATACAAACCTTGGGTCAAACAGCTGCTCCTACTGCTGTTCCTAGAATCCCTGAATTTATTGACACTCACACACACACACACACAAACCCCGATAATCACTGCTGCGGCAACGTGCTAAGAGAAATCCGAAGAAATCGAAATGGACGCAGTGCAAATTCGAGGTTAATGCACAAATAAATCTGCCACAAATTGTTAGCCATCAAAAATCACGTTCCACGTTGCACGCCAAATAGGAGGGGTTGCTGTAGCACAAAAATAATAATTATTAACGCTCAACTGCGTCGCAATCAACAACATTTTATCTGGCGCTGCCAAACAGTTTCCAACTTTTGCGGCAGAGTTTTGTGTCTCAGTTTCGGGGTTTCGCTTGCCTTCACTTGAGTCGGTTTATATACCCGTTACTCGAAGAGTGAAAGGGTATATTAAATTCAGTGAAAAGTTTATAGCACTTAGAGAGTGATGGTAGAGGGCTTTTTAAGTTTAATAGATCAATATCTATCGTCACACCAAAAATGTTCCAAACCGAACAATTATTTTGGTAGTTATAAGAAAAGTTGTAAGAAAAGAGAGTAATAGAGCAAAGGAACCTAAACCTCCATTACATATGTTATTTTAAAAGATGTTAGCTAAGTAACGAGTATCTAATAGTCGGGGCACTCGACTGAACGTTCCATTTTTGATTTTTTGTTGTGCTGCTGCTGTGTTCCGATATCGTGAGCCTGCTAACTTCCGATTTCCGGCGTGCGCTGTGATTGAGCGCCGCTTTATTTCCTGCGGGGCGGCGCCATCGAGGACCGCAAGGACACTTCTAGTCCTCCTGCCTGCCAGCGCCTGTTTGACTTCTGATAAACTTATTATACACTCTTTAAAGGCATGTTTCTGGGGTAAGGCGAAAGCACCCCCGTTTCACTTGTTAGGCTTGCCTATTTAAAGTTTAGGTTGAGAGACTGATGGGAACCAAAAATAAGGGGTTGGTTAACCCATTTAGTCATTGATGATTTGCTTATCTACATTAACATCGGTTTCGTAAATAGCCTGGGATTTTTAAGCACACTCAGGTTGAGTTTTGAAATACTAATAATAATACTAATATAATAATAATAATAAAAATAATAATATAATACTAATAATAATAATATTTCGAAATAATAATATGAATTCATATTGTTGGTTTATTATTGTACATATTAAAAAGACTTAATAAAAAATATAAATCTTTGAATATTTTTGAAATACCTTACTTAAATTTCCCAAATAATACACATTTTTAAGGAAGCAGAGTTCAATACATGTATGCCCCAAATTGGATAAGGCTTAACTGGCTGGATCTAGGTGTGAGACCAAATGGGTTAAGGGTGGTTAAGGGGGAAACCTTTTCCTCCGCCTTTTCTGTCTGCGGGCATCAATGTCAGTGATTTATCACAAGGCACAGCGCACATAAATAAACACCAGCAGCCAACGGAGATGGAGTCGGATTTGCTGATACTTTTCTTCGGCTCTTTCTGCCTCTCCATCGGGTGTATTTTTTGACAGTGCGTTGCTTTACGCATCACTAGACTTATCCAGGGTCCCCAGTCGGGAACCTTCATCCTCCATCCTCCAACCTCCTAGTTTCCTTTTCATTTGACGCTTTGTGCACTTGACTTCGGGAGTCTCCTTCGCTGGCTTCGATTTGCTGCCTCTAACGACCCTTATTGTTTGACACTCGGCGTTGATTTTCGCCCGGCGTTCTGCTCCGACATATCTTCGATATCGAGGCCATGGAACACCATCATCCCCCCACCCCCAATATATACTTATCTGCCCAGGATAATGGCGGAGCGCCTTGGCTGGCGACATTATTTTCACTTTATTGAAAACTTGTAGCCGAAATTGATTTTCTGCGTCTCCTGGTGGCGCGGCGGTACATTCCAAACGCCCTGGGAATTGACATTCCCAGTCCGACTCCCATTCACCACCCACCCACCGGTGGCTTTGTCTTCTCGCAAATTTATTTCGCATTTAGTTGAATACTTTCTGGCATTCGGCTGCTTGCGAAATTCCGCATACATTTATTTTAAAGACTGTAATTTCGTTTTATTCTCATGCTAATGTGACTGCCTGCCTGCCTGCCGCCCTGACTTGCATTTGTGCATGGGGTATTTGGTGGCGGGTTATTAAGTATTTATTTGCGCACATTCCGGTGCTAATGTGTTTTTTGCGGCGCGGCGATGAAAATGCAATTTCGTCTGGGCAACTTTTCTGGGCCGGGGCGAACATGCGGCGAAAATCAATTTAAGCCCGAAATGTTCAGCTAATTGTTCCTGCAACTGGGTTATTTCAATTTCATATCGCTGAGCGGGACAAAAAACTATTCCCAGTTTCCGATGCAAAAAATGCAAATTCGCACAACACAAAAGCTTAATATCAATAAATTAATATTGATGTGCTGTCACGGGCCTTTTATTGTACACCCTTTACAGTTTTTCGATACCCTGTAATTGCCAGAAAGGATTAGACAAGTATTGATATTTAACAAAAAATGAATCAAGCCAATGAATTATTCACAAAACATTGGCAAACCGAGAGAAAATTGTTGCAAAATTAAATCTTTACAAACTCCAGACAGTAATGCTTAAATTTAAAATTATAATAGCAACTGATCATACTCCGCAACCCTTTTTTGAGCTTGCATCGCAGACCATCAAATACAATTTTTTGTTGCTTACACCATTGTGTTATTCAAAACTTAAATAAAGTTGTTAGTATTACATATTATAATAAATGTCAGACGATGATAGATCGACAGTAACAACACTGTTTGCTCAGCTGTTTTCCAGAGTTGCCAACCTCTTGTTAACAGTGTTCCATGCTAGCTTATTTGAATAGTTTAAAGCTCGCTACTGGTCATCCTAGCTTCCATTTTGACTTTCTTACTCGCTTCGGTTATCTTTTTTAGAATATTTTATTTGAATTCCGCCGTAGTCCAAACCGGATTCTCCGCACCGTACCCGGCGAGCAGAACAATAAAAGCAATCAGTGCTTAAAAATCAAATTCAATTTGCGCATATTCAGCATTTTTCCGTTGTCCTTTTGTTTCTCTTTCTCTTTCGGTTTCTGTTTTTGTTTTTATTTGTTGTCCTGGTTGTTCTATTGCCGCAGCAAGTACAAATTTTTTTTTGAAAAAAATTATAACAAAAACGCTACCAAAAAATATGAATACCATGCGAGAGAGAGAGAGAGAGCAGGACAGATTCAGATTTCCCAAGGACGCCCGACGACGACGACGACGACGAAGAGGAGAAAATGGAGTACTGGGCAAATCATAAATATTCCCTGAATCAACAGAATATGATGAAAATCCATAAATCATTGTGGGAGCGGTCCTCGGCGGAGTTGAAATGGAATTGTTTGGCGGGGGAAGGGGGCTTTCGCAGAGAGCAAGGCAAGGATTTCAAATGCAAATCAACTGTGTCAAAAACTTTCGCTGCCAAGTGCTCAACGGTAGAGGCAACTTTCTTCTTCTCGTCGCCGCCGCCTTTCTCTCGTGGAACTGAGACTGCCACGCCCACTTGGGCCAGAGCAAACAAATAATGAAGATGAATGCAAACAGTAAAACACCAGGCAAATAGCAGAAGAGTTCTAAAGAGAAGGAAGGGTATGATGATGGTGATGAGGACGCCGAGGAACTGTACAAAATTTAAGCAAACAATGGACGTAGTGTAACTAAAGAGGGAGGAGGGGACTGGCAATGGTGTTCCACTCGAGTGCGAAAAAAGCGGCTTTTGTTTCGTTTTAATGCGATAATTTCATGCGCAAGAATTTAATGGAAAATTATTTCAGCTATTTTCATAAAATCCTTCGCTTCGGAATTTCTCCTTCCTTCCAGCAAAAGCCGGTGAAAGTTCGAAAAACTAAAAAGGAGGAGGAAACTTATGCCAAGCACTGTGCCCGATTTTGAGGAAGCAGCAGAACAATGCATTCCACTATTGCATAGTTCCTTTTTTCCTACTTAATAATTCACATAAAATCAAAACTTGCATATTTACATGTGCATTTTTTGTATCCATGGCTGCATTTGCTATTTAAGCTTGCCAAAAAGTTAGACAAATTATAGAAAAGGGTTTTATTTTAAAACCATAAGAGAAAATAAATACTTCGGGTTAGCCAATGCTTAATACTTTTGTTCAAAATTCAAATTTGGGAGGTAGCTAATTTCTTTAAACAATTTATATTTTTAATCGGTCTCGATACGGAATTATAGTTATATTTATAAGTACTGTAAACTTTTTGGCATTTAAGTAAGCAACTTTATGCAAGGAAGCTACAACAAAAGTAATAGAAAACAAAAAGTAAAATTGGGCAAAATAAAAGTGTCACGAATAAAGTGCAAATTTGTAGCACCTTCAAAGTTTCTGAAAATTTCCAAAAGATTTGCCACACAGTAAGGACACTGGGCCAACAAAGGAAAGCAAGAAAAACAAAAGATACTAAAATTCAGCAATAACTGCAGAAGCAGCAGGAAACAGCCAAAATGGCCACGAATGAGGCGCGAATTTGTTGCAGCAAAAGCTCTCAAATGGAATTTAATTGTCTGCTGCGATTTTGGCCAGCACCTGAAGCGTAAAATTAAACGATGGCCAACTAAAATCAGGGTCCGAATCCTGGCCCAGCTGAGCGGAACCCAAAAACGTTGGCCAAGGCAACTTGTTGCTCCCCATTTTACACGTGGCTTTTTTCGTGGTATTTTTGACGGGGGGTCGAAGGAAGTCTGTCTTAAAGTCCTCGCGCTGCATCAGAAATTTTGAGCACGTACGGCTGGGAAATAAAACGAAATAAGGCAAATTCCCATCTTTCAACTCCTCCTCTTATTTTTTTTTTTGGCTTTTAGGCGGGTGTGAACACCCAGGCTTAAGATGAACGGACGCTTCGAACTTGTCGCCCATAAAACTTGAAATTGAAAAACTTTTACTTTAAACTAGAAACGTACGCATTGTTGTGTTTGCGTGTGCTTCTCCCAACAATTCAGACAAAGGGCGGAAAAGAGAAAGGCGGCGGGGCGTGGGTGGTGAGTCGAAAGTCGAAACACTTTCGCCTGATTACAAACGCGCAAATGATGCGTGTCTAATGCGAACGCAGGCCAACGGAAGCCTCAAACAAAGGCGTCCGACTAACCACACGAGGTAGGGGTTCTGGAATTGAGTCTGACAAGAAAGAATTTTTACATATGAATGTACACTGGTAGAAACAAAATACAGAAAAGTAAGGTTACATAGTTGTTATAAAAATTCGTTATATTCTTCTTAACATAATATTGTACAGTTTTCATACTAGTACGAAACCTGTAAAAGTGTTCGGTTACCACCAAGTCATACAGGAAAATCCGACATGAACCTTCTTTAAATATTTTATATTCATTTTGAATAATAGTTATAAGGGCAGCTGAAAAAATCGTTACCCCTTTTTGTACAGATTTTAAAACCACATGAACAACAATTAAAAAAACATTTTTGTTCAATGCAAACCGTCATTATTGTTAGGGTAGCACCCAGCCTTAAAGAAAAATCAGTCACGAATCAGTCACCATTTTAAGTGATTTTGACTCTCTTAAGATTTCTTCTTGTTATCCCCAAACAATCTATTTTAGGAATCCCCGCTCTAACCTAAATATTTCTTTGGGTGTGCCACAAAATTGTCAAATTGTCTGCTTTGCGTTCTTTTGCAGTAAATGTATGAGCGATGCCTGAATGTAGGCAACATATTTCGCCCTAGGAGACGGGGGGAGGGTGATGACTATAGATACTGTAGAGACAGGGATGGAAATAGGGAAGGGAGAGAGGAATAGAGCAATGACAGACAGCCTCAAGCTGCTTCCAAGAAAGCGGAGCAAGAAGAAGCCCACTTTTTAATAAAATAAAGCCCAGGGTCTGGCAAGCGTTTAACATATGCCCCAGCCAGCAAAGAGAGGGAGAGGGCGCTAGGGCGGGCAACAGAGACGGAGGCAGGGAAACAGAAAGAGATGGCAACAGTAAAAGTAGGAAGAGCAAACGAAGCCCGACGACGGCTTGATATTAAGCGCACCAGAGATAAACACAGACAGCACTAAATTAATTCTGCTCAATTTGCATTAAAATATATGTGTGTGCGAGAGATTCGTTCTCCGAGTCGGTGTGTCTTCTGTGTGTGTTAGTTACATTTCCGTGGATGTCCCTGTGTCTGTGCTTCTCCTCCGCTCTTTTAGTTTATATATATACACAGGAAAAAAAACTGAAATGATGTGAGGATCAGTTTCTAATATTCGTTTTGAGCATTTTAATTTATTGTTTTTCCCATTTTATGGGCAAACTCAAGTTATAAGAAACTAAAATGAAGTATGTTAATTTTAAAAGAAAACAACAACAAAAGGAGGATTTGAATATGCAAAAAGGAAAATCAGTTTGTTCTAAATATTCTAGATACGTTTTCTTAAGTGCATTTTGCGACTGTGCGTTAGTTTATTTAATTTTAAAGCCTGCAGGCTGAGCGACCAAACCTGCTTCCACTTCTGTTTGTGCTTCCTCTGCTAACTCGCTTTTCCACCCCCCGCCACAACTTTCACTCCCCTTCAATCTCAGTGCTCGATGTGGTCGCACAGGTGAGCAAAAACTTTCGCACAGCTGCCTAATGACATTGTGGAGGGACTGCGTCTGTGGTCAGGTATTCTGTCTAAAGCAAACGCCAACAACAATATGGGATGGGCGTTTGTGGGAGTGGGCGGGGACAGCAGCTTTCACCAAGTGTCAGGGCTGAAGAAGAGCCAGCCGCAATATTCGGCGGGGATCCGGGCGAGTTATTTCCGACAGGGCAGCAACAAATTGCCCCGACCCGTCAGACAACAAAGTATTAAAACATAAATGCCAACAATATCAAAACGGATGAACCGCAAAAGTGTACGCCAAATACATATATAAATTTGCATGCATAAGGATACAAATGGATACACAGGACAGCAAAGGTAAAAAGTGTAGGCCAAAATTTCGGTATGCAAAAATCAGGACCTTTAAGTTACTTAAAGAAGTACCTTTTCTTGAGTAGGCAGAAATACTCCATTCTATTTGGATTTTTAACAACTTAAAGATATGTATACATTTTAATCACAACAATATAAGTTATAGTTTTAACTTTGACCGACGGCAAGGCTATTAACTTAACCGCCATTGTAGGCATACAACTCGGATGTACACACAGAAATATATGTAAACAAATTGTTACGCACTTTATGAAATGCCAAACCGAACCCGAAAGGCGGACGGAGGCTGAATTTGTGGTCTCTGCCGGTTTACCTCTCCCCTAATTCGCCAGTTATTGTCTTTTACATCATCGCTTTACTTAGCATAAGTACAGGCAGAAACAACAACAAATTGCCGCCCCCCTGAAAATGCCTCTTCCCTCAGGTGCGTAGACCCAAATTTGTTTTAGGGGGTTTCCCAAATTACAACACAGAACTCTTTAGACCTTTGAGAAGCTTTGTAGAACATTTTACTTCGAAAACCGAAAAACCTCTACAAGAAATTTACTTTTTAATATTGGAACTCAAGAATTCGCGTAGATAGTAAGCCAAAGCATTGCTTTCAGCTACTGCATGACAATACATTTTCTTTGCGTTTAAGGTAGTCTTTTAAGCAGGCTTATCCTTCTGGAAGAATGACTACGCCACTGTCTTTTTGCAAACAGTACTTTTGTTGCTGGCATTCCGTGCTGCGCCGCATGAAACCGTCTGACACCGCCAACGAAAGCAACTCCAACATCCAGTCCGAGCGCCTTTCTGCCATTGTTAACATTTATTTTTATTTTATGCACTCACACCCCCACAAAACATACCCCCTCTCCGAATGAATACCCAGCACCACTGGGCGCCTTGAGCTCCAAATAAGTATGCACAGCACGGGGCAGACTCCAATTCCACTGCTTCTACCGCTCCCACTCCCAATTTCAAGTTAATATTATTGACTGCTTTCCTGGGATGTTCTTACCCGACTTTTCCCAACGCCTGTGTGTTTTTTTTCTGTTTTGTGCGTGTGCGTGAGCGTGCCAAAGCCAATATTTAGCTAATGGTCTTCATATTTTAAATATTGGAGAAAGGAAGTGGGGGCCAAAGCCACTGGCAAACTTTAAAGACTTGAAAACAAAGAACGGGGAAAGGAAAACACAAATTTAACGCAGGCAAAAAATGTGGGAGAGGGTGCGATGTGCGAGTGTAAAATATTTAAATTAAACTGCAAACGCAAATACACATCCACATATGTATACACAATGCAATTTCATTTTCGACCATAAATTGCGCGCATGTGAAAAGTTGCTGCTGTTATTGTTGTTGCCGTTGCTCCCATTTTTACGGGTTTATTTATTTTTGGTTTGTTATTGTTGCTGTTACTGTTGCCTATTTATTTGCAAATGTCACGAGTCGGTTGAAAGTAAGAGAGGGGGGAAAGGGGATAGAGGGGTAGGTAATGGGCGTGACAGATAAAAGTAAATTTGTTGATTATTGTTTTTTGCACACTTCAAACACGATAAATAATTAAACGCAACTCCAGGCGAACTTTGGCTGCGGTTTAAATTGCAAATGCAGAGGAAAAAGGAATGAATCAAATGGATTTTCAGCGATTCGAAGGCTTTTGGGTGGGTGGGTTGGTTGGTTGTGTGACTGCCCATCCCCTAAAGTGCAAATCTTTGCCAGCAGTCAACAGCAACAGCAGCAGCAGCAGCAGCAGCAGCAGCATCGAATAAACCATGAAAATGTTTTGCCAGCCACAAGCAACGAAACAAACAGAACGCATTACCATATGTGCTTGCAACAACAAGAGCAATAGTAACAAATGACAATTTCAACAAAGCACTATAGGCAAACAAAAGCAAACAGCACATAGAACGCAGAACGCAAACGAATCGTACAGAGGACCTACGAAAAATGCAACTCTTGCATATTTGGAACAAGTGAATTGAGCGGGGTGGTGGGGCTGTTCAGGGGTTGCTATACGGAATAAAGTTATATTGATGTCAAACATGCGCAAAAAGGAACAGAAACAAAACCCGAAAAAAATAAAACTCAAGTATTCTAAAAGGTCTGGGATATGCTCGAATTTAATGATATCCAGCATTGGTTCAAATATACTTTGGCAATACATTTATAAATAATTTAGAATGTAAAGTTATAATAAAAACATTTTTCTATAACAATTTTAGTTTTTGGCGACCAACGTGGGGCTTTTTGAGTTGTATCAAATACATAGCTATAGTTACAGGTTTACCGTATTAAGAAATATTTTAGAACATAGTTTTCTTTCACAATATCTTAATTATTTAAGACGCTGTGTTTTATATAAAATTTATCTTTACGCTTGTGGTAAAAGATTCTGATAAACTAGGTATTAAAATAAATTAGTGAAAGGATCCAGTTTTCGTTTAGCAATTATTGACAGCCTTGGGTGCACAGGTAATGGGCACAAAAAGTTGAAACGTGCTGCTCTTTTGTTACCAAAACATCGTCGACACAAAAGCCGCCCAAATAACTGAAACTGGAGCGCAGCAGGAGAGGAGAGGCTGTGCATGGTAGCAGTCAGTGCCTAACCTCTTTTCCCAAGCAATGCAAGCGATTTTCAAACTGGGCGTATACGTAATCTGCCATGAACCAAATATGTGATGCGAACTGTGTTGGCCAGAAGGGAAAAACGAGGGGGGTCGGCCTGCCACAATTGTTGATGGCCCGGTTGGCTGGCAAAGTGAGCAAGTGGGCCAAAATCGAGGACACACACATGGGGAACAATTTGCGCTCTCGAAAATCGCTGAAATCGCTGGCAAAATGATTTGTCCACGTTACCCTACTGGTGCAAACCCCTGCGAAACTGCCTGGAGCTATGCAATCATCTTTTTTGTGGGCTCTTTTCTGTTTTTTTGTTGTTTTTTTTTTTTTTTTTTGTTTTCTTTGCCTAATTGACGACACCCTAGCGCATATGCCAGTGCTTGTGCATACATTTTAATTTGTTTACTCTGTGCCCATTGTTGTCGTTGGTGGGGGATAGGTGGATTTTAGCCTAGGTGCCAGGCACGGACACCCACACATGGCCTGGCTAAATACACTTTTACGTGACTCGACGACATCAGCGTGCGGTATTTATGGGACGTATATAAGGGGCAAAAAACCACGGGTGGCGCAAGTTATGGACTCAAATGTCCCGGAATCGAAGTAAAATCGTTTGACAATCAAATATTTTATTGCACTTAAGGCGCCTTAGAAAGATTTGTTAAAGTAAAGCTTAAGTTGACAAAAAACGGAGAAAATAAATGAACAAAATATATAACTTATTAATTTCCAACTACATCCAATGCTGTATAAGACAACAATTAAGAAATATTTCTCAGACCTTTATTTAGGTAAGGGATCCAATTGTTTTAATAAAAAATTCCCGATTCTATATAAGCCTTTTTCCGGTAAAGACTTCTCCTGGACCTAAGCTAATTTCCCCTTTTGCCAAGTTTAAACCTGACGCATCGCAAAACGAATTTCCTGTCTTTACATTGACACTGATTTCATTTCAGCCAGTGGCAAACGGTCGCGTTTCAATGGCAGCACCATAAAAGACACCACCCAGGGGCTTAAAATGAGGGACTTTGGGGCAAAAGGTTGGGTGAAAAGCGGAAAGCGCGAGCAATGCAAGTTAATGCAAAACGCGGCATTTAACACTTTTGAAAGGAAGCGGCGCGGGCAAACCAAGTTCCCCATACCCAATGCTCGTATATATATATATTTTTTTTTTCCTAGCCCCTTAAACCTTTATATTTACCTCTACCCACCTGACCAGCCAACCATTCACTCTGAGTCAGCCACACTATGGCCCTATAAAATGCTTACAAAATGTTGTTTTATATGAGAATCCCCTTCACATACATGCACATCTCGTCATACAAAGGCACTGCAGTTGAATGGCTGTGTGTGTGTGTGAGTGGGAATTGCATTTTACATGTGACGCACGTGAGCAACAACAGAGCCAACAAAAACCAAAAAGCTGCCCGAAGCAACAGAGGTAGAGAAATCCGGTACTGAGAGAGCAGTCGTCAGATATGCGAGAAAACGACTGCAAAAATACTCTTTTCTTAAAAGAAATATATTGAAAACGCCTAACTTTTGTGGCTGCATAAGTCAGCAATTGACTAATTGATCCAAATTCTTTAAATTGAGCAACACATCTGTTTAAAATGTACCACACATTTAAATGTATTAATGGCAATGGACATGTTCTCAAAATTTATAATTTTTAAAAATAAATAAATTAAATTGAGTTATCTTTTTTAAGTACAAAATGTTTTTTATATTTTATGACCAAATTTTTCAAAAAAGGAAATCAAAAGACTTTTTGCTTTACTAATTTGTTAAAATCTAATGCAGGCAATAATAGATTGTGCCCATCCTTAGAAACAGATACTTTAAGATCCATCCAGGAGCCATGAATATACCCTCTTAGGAATGAAAGGGCATAAAAAGCATAAATCGCTTCACATGCGCAAACAAACTGCCTGCACCGTTTTCCCTTGCCCTTTTCCAACGCTTTTCCACTGGCTTTTCCTCTCTCTCCCGCTCTGCTTGCGTGTGTGTGTGTGTCAGCACTCATTAGGATTAATTTTCCGGTTGCAGCATAAACTGAAGCTTACAGAGAAGACACAGAAGGATACGGAAGGCATACACAGAAAGAAAATTTAAAATTTGCTAGAAAAGTAATATGTTCGTACATTGTATATATGTATGTAGAAATAATAACAAAAATACATCCATTTTTCTTCTCTTAATTACATATCATAATTTTTTTCAGTTCTAAAGTTAAGGTTCAAATTCCTTATAAGAATTTATTAAATTTTTGATTTGCTGTAGTCTTTTGTCTATTGTATTCAATCATGTTATGACTATATGATATTATATAGTTTTTTCTTTCGGTGTGCGTTCAAGTGTTGAATGCGTCCGTCAGCCTTCAAACGTAATAAAAAGAGCGGTGCAGAGCAGACTGCTCTATCTATCTCCCTCTGGCTCTGGACCGAAAAAGAAATAGTTAAACTGCATAAAATTTAATCAAGAGCGTTGAATGTCAGCCCTGGCCCTGGCAGTTAGAAAGAAGCAGAGAAGGCCGAACATAGGACGAACACGTAAACGAGCAAAATGACATTTTATCATCAAAGGTGGGCCAACAACAGCCACAGATAGAGATAGGTATAGAAGAGCGGAAAGAGATGGGGATAGGGACAGGAACAGGGATAGAGACAGAGACAGAAACAGATAGATAGAGCGAGTGAGGAGTAACCCACAGAGAATCGAGAACCATTTTGTGTGCGCTGAAGGATAACCTACATTTTACTTTTCAGTTTTTAGTTTGCCTTTTTATGCACGTGAGTGTATGTCGGTGTGTGGGTTTGCTGGCCAGACTATAGAGCCATCTGTCTCTGTCTGCGTGTGCCTGCATGAATGTGTGTGTGCAATGACAAAGCAAAACTTTCCAATTAACTTTGATTAAAAAGTTTCCACTATCGCCCTACAATGTAAACATGAAAAATTTGTTTGAATTAAACTGCTGGCAGTCAGTCAGAAAAAGGATGGCTATAGGTGGGCGTATGGTCATGTGGGCGTGGCAGGTGCACATAAAATCAATTTGCAATAAAATCAGTAAGTTGTATTTGTCCAGCTCCAACATGGCCAGGAAAATCGAGAGTCAGAGAATGGTAAAAAAAACGAAAGAAAGAAAATATCGGTTGGACTGGTTGGTCAACCTAGGATTAGTTGGAGGATAGAAATTAAATCTCTGTAGAAATTTATAATGGTTTTCATTGAAGTACTCATTCTAAGTCTTAGGAAAATAACGAACAAACACTCTACATTTGTAGACTTTAAATACTTTGAGATCTTTACTTTGGGTTTGAAAAGCCTTTGAAAACGCCTCGTTTACTATCGCTTTCGACTGGTTAAATCATCGATTTAATAACGTTGGAGTAAATGCAGCTCAAACAAGAAGCGAGGATTCGCGAATGAGGCAGCCGCAGAATGGACAGTTGGCCGCAACCGCGGGACCACCACAGATATGCCAATCCATCCACACAACACACGCACACAACAATTGCAAACACCAGTGCACTGGTGTGCGTGTGTGCGCTCTATATTGTGTAAATTTGCAATATTTGTTTTCATTTCATTCACTTAAAATGCTGTATTTGGCGTACAGCAACCAAAAGAAATCACACACAGAAAAAATATCAGAAAATATCTCAAATTTATGGTCTTAAAATTCCAAATCTGGTAGCAAAAAATAATTTATTTTTTGAAATACCGTTAAATTATTTACTTATATTGGCAAATATGTACCGCTTATCTAATTAGCTGTTTAATTTTGTATAACAAACAATTTGTATGTTTAATTCTGCTTTATAAACATGTATAAATTGCATGCATTGTATTTTTTTCTCTGTGCACTTGCAACTCTGCATGCCTTTTATATCTGGCAAAATGTCGGGGTTACCATCTGCAATGCTTTCGAAAGGTTTTTGGTTAACGCTGCCTCCTCGATCACCACTTTGCCGCAAATGGCACATCAATTACATTCTTACATTTCATAGCAGATACAAATTTGCAACAGCAAACTGCTGGCTACCTGGCTACCAGCATTTGGCATCCGCTTCTCCCCTTTACCGCTCCTGTTTATTTGATTGTTGTTGGCTGGTTCTGTGCTCCATATCTGAATCCGTGTATCTGTGTATCTGTGCATCTGAATCTGCATCTGTATCGCTCTGTTCCTGGTCCTTATTTAGCCCGCACATGACGAGCATTTTTGCACAACGGCAAAAAATCTGTCAGTTGTCAGTTTGCGAGTGTGTGAGTTAGAACGATATTGCAATGTGCATTACTTTGGCAATGGAAACAGACAGCTGCAGGTGCTCTATCTTCTGTACTCAAAAAAAAGGACACATTTAAACATTTGAAAATAAGAATTTATTTTTTCTATCTATTTTAAAACATTCGAAACTATAAATTACCTTTACTTTTATTCATAGTGATTTTTGGAAATATATTTCTTAAAACAAGACATATTTTCCTAATTAAACAGTATTTTTTTGAGTGTGCTTAGGTCAGAAGCATTGCGAATCAATCGTTTTGAATGATTGATAGAAATGTTTGCGATATATATTTACCAGCTGGCACACATCGATCGATGTGAAACTTCGCCTCGGGAGAAGTGCAAAAAAATTACACATACGCCCCATGTGCGGGCGAGCGCGTGACAAATTTTAACGCTCCAACGCGTCTGGGGTTTTATGCCGCCGGAAGGCGAATGGCGAGTGGCGAATGGCGAATGGCGCAGCATAGAAAGCCACCTAATAATGCTGCAGCATTAAAAAACCATAAAAGGAATCGCGACTTTGATGTGGGGCTGCTGCCTTTAAGCTGCTTTTCCTCCACTCCCTACTTTACTTGCACAGGGCATTAAAAGTTTGCTTGGGGAAAACCCTTTTCTTGCGGTCCTCGTGGGCTGCGGCAAATCTTCAGTCAGTGGCTGGCCCTTTTTGAAGGGACTTAATAAATAATTTGGCCAGCAAAAAAATTGATGCTTCAATAAACCTCGGGCCAGCGACTTACCTTTTGCGACTCTCAGACTTCGGCACCAGAAATAATCAAGTTTGCACAGCGCTGAAAGCCACACAAACTTCAGTGTGCGCCAAACGCACTTCAAAAATTGTTTTGCAGTTCCCCTCATCTTTTCCACTCATATTTCACCCTAGTTTGTGCCTTTTTTTTCTGCCCGCTCCTCAAACTTGAACGAGAGTTGCGAGTTGTCCAAAAGTAAATAATGAGTAAGAGACAGAACCGCAAAAGGTTTTGCGATTTGGAATGGGAATGGGATGTTTTCGGTCAAGCTGCAAACTGGGTCGTCAATTTTGGGAGCATTTGAAGAAGACATTCACCGGAAGCCAACAAAAAATCGAAGAAAGTTCATGAAAGATGTGCTTTATATTTACCTTTATGAGTGGCGTGGATTTTATTCGGTTTACGGGTTTGTGTGGAAAACAAAGGCATTTATTTATTATTCATTATTTTTCTCTTCGATTATATGTTTCATGTTGTAATGAGAGAATTTAGAAGGATATAATTTGTGTTTTAATATGTCCATTTTATTATAGCACTTTAACTTTATTAAACAAAGTTATTAATATTCATTTTTGGGTTTCTCTGGAAATTGAGAAATTAATCTAAGTCAGTGTATTAACCATATTACTTTAATAATGTTTTAGGGACACAGCACTATAAACTTAAAAGGAGTCAATATCTCAGACATTAGCCAGCTTGGGATCATTTATTTTAAAGGATTATCCATTTATGGAAACCGCTGCATCCGACGCGGTTGCTGCGTGTTCCCCGCTGATATACATTTAGGAAATCCACAGCCAGACTGCGTTTAGTTGTGCAGTATTTTATGGGGCTTCATTTGAGCGTGTGGTGTGGTGGCTGCTGCTGTTTTGTTTTCGGAGCTTTCGCACGGCATTGGTTTTTTATTTTATTGGATTTTATTTTATTTTTCACGGCGCGTGAGTTGCTTGTTTGTTTCGTTGTGTTGTTTGCCTGTCGGTTGTGCATAAATTGCGGTGTGCGAGGGCCCCATTTTCCACATTCGCCACCCAACAACTCGCTGCTGCTGCAGATGCGATGCTCTTGTGCCGTGTGCGGCGAAACAATAAACAACGTGACTTATCACATTGCGTAACTTGTGATTTAATTGGATTTATACCCACGTACGCTCCGAGGGAAAGAAGAGGGAAAATTGCTGTTCGTGAGCATTTCCTGTCAATTTTATTGCAACTGCAACTCTTTTTCCTTTTATGCACCCACTCCCCCCACGTGACTTGTGTAATGTCCAGAAATCGGAACCCAATCGCGTTTCCCATCGATTGTGGTTGCGCAAAGTTTTTAATTATGTTTGCGGTTAGCAATTGGATTTATTTCCTGCGACGCATCAGCGTACGGAAATCCACGGGACGCAGGACACCTGACGAGCACACACATGGATGCCGTTTAATTATTTCATACAAGCCCTGACTTCAGCCTGCTGCCAGTTAATGTTTCGATTTGCACGGTTTTTTTCGCATACCACTCAAAGGGGCTTACTCTGGGTTATTTGAGCAACGCGTCAAAACGTTAAATATTCCATGCCAACTATTTAAACGATACAAAAAAAATGATGGAGTCTGGGTGAATACTGGTGGTGCAAATGCAACAGAATCGTAAATATTTGCCACGTACAGTAGAAACAAATACAAAAATATAGCACTCGTACACTGAAAATACATATGAAATATTTTGTTAAGTTCCCTAATAATTTTACCTTCTCAAAGGCATCAACTTTCAAGTCATCTCTTTCCGACATTTTAAATGGTTTTATCACATAAAGGAAGTGGTACTTATGGTATTTGATCAAGTAATTATAGTACTTAATTAAGTATCTCTTGAAAAGTAGAAAGGCAGACACTGATTTGCTTTTAATTTTGGAACAAACTCAATATTTTCTTGAGTGGAGAAAAGTGGTCAAATCAAATGTGAGCCAACATGGCGTATGCGTAATTATAATTATGTAATGCAAACAGCACAAAGCGCACACACACACACACACACACACAAACACCATACATACACACGAATAGACAAACAGACAGACAGAAGAGACACACACACACGCATACACACATACAGCGGCACTCACATAGACACATGTCATTTTAATTAGCATATAGAGCAACACGCATACGCCACGTTGGTCGTCGGACTCCATTTCAAGGCACTTGGCATTTGGACATTCCAGTTATAATTGTTCAACAGGCTTACGCAAATGGGTGGCAAAATGGGCTGGTAAATCGGGGTGGTGAGAGGGACAACACACGACAGTTGCGCATTCAATTAACGCAGCTAGCTGAAACACACACGCTCACTTACGCACACTATAATACATTTCGTAACTAGGCCGCAGCTTCTCTTTTTCCCCACCGACAATTTCCCGACCTCCAACGCGATTATCGAGACTCTTTGGATTCCGCTTTTAGGGTTTTTAGCGTTGTTTTTCGGGGCGCCAAAACATTTTGGCATAGTAAATCCGTAGCATCCTTCCTCCCCAAAAACCCGCCGTTAAGTGTTTTCCCACCCATGCTCTGTGTGTGTGTGTGTGTGTTTATGTGCGTGTGTGCCTGCGAATACATAATTAAACGATTCACAGTTTTGGGCATTTAAATTAAATTATGGCTGTGAAGTGTTGAGCGGAATATGGGGAAAGTGCGGAGCGAAACTCGAGAGCGTATCGAGCTCTGTTAATTGACAGATGCTAATTATTACCTAATTATTATTTATGTGCGACTGAAGGAGCTGTCTGTCGGATGGGCAACGAACAATGGGAAAAATAAAGTAAAATAGATGTTCCTACATCAAGAAGGGACGAAATATGAATATAAAATGAAGTAAAACATTCAAAGCAACGATTAAAAGGCAATTAACAACAAGAATTAGTTTTAAATACTAGCTTTCATTTATAACTGACAAACCAAGATACAATTTTTAAACAAATCAATATTAATCTTAATCAAAAGTCAAAGTATTTTAGATATATATTTTCCTTTTTCGAATTGCCTTAATAAACTTTTTATCGAAACCACCATCGTATTCAAATTTCGTCGCAGTTGAAGCCCCGAAGCGGAACTGCGGCACTTTCATAATTCGCCAAAAGCCGCTCAGACAGGTTTTCACAGGAAAATCAAGCCTTCTACTGCAATTGTACGAACTGTTGGGTAAATGTTCAACGAGTTATACAACCAAAACTCGAGGAAAACCCCCAGAAGCGAACGAAAACTTTACTGCAGGGCTAAAATATGAAAAGTTTTGCCTTAAAAACACGCCCCCGAAAGGTGAATATGTGTGCATGCTATGCACGTGTGTGTGTGTGTGTGTGTCTGTATGGGGCGGTAAAACTGCCTTTTTTGTGATTAGCATAAAGCTGCCAAAAGTCTGAGTCTGTTCCCGGCTTTGGTTGGAATCTGACTCTAACACTACGAGAAATGTGATAGTTAATTAAAAAATATTTATTTCCAATGTTAGGAAACTAGTCAACATATTTAAGACTATTTTTGGCCATATTAAAGACCATGTTAAATTTAAAAAAAATTATTTATTTACAATGCTGGGAAACTAAAAACTATCTTTAATTTAAAACCAACTTCACAATTTTACTTAATTAAACTAAGTTTCTAGTTAAAAAATCACTTAAAAACAGTGCTTATTTATTCATTCATTCCATTTCATATTCATTTATTTTTTTTATAATATAATTTCGGCAAACCCAAATTAATTTTTCTGCTAGTGCATTCGAAGCCAATAAACATTTATGCTTGTGCTCTGCTCTCCAAGACTCCCACAGAGCTCAGCTCGGCTTCTAAATACCTCAGAAAATATTGGCAGCAGCAAGGGCAGTCCGTGTCCGTGTCCGTGTCCGTTCGTAACGAAAGCTGACCGGAAAGTCAGGCCGGACTGCATCCACAATGTGCCCAATGGACTACGAACTCTAGACTCCACTCCGAACTCTGATCCTCTTTGATTTTGACTTGTTTGCATGTGTTGCGCACTTGCTGTGAGGCTTACCTTGCACATCCGCACTCACACGAGGGTGTGTGTGTGTGTGGTGTACTTTTTTTTGGTGGGAGTACAGAAGGGTGGAGCATTCGTATTTGGCAAGCTAAACGAGTTTAGTTGGCCAAACATTATCATAACTTGGTCGTTTGCAAGCCGCAATGGTGTAATCGTTTCATTTTTAAAACGTTTTCGGCATTTTTACGGTACTTTCCCAAAATGGTTGCCTTTCCGTTCATTATTTTGATGTCCGGTTGGAGAAAGCAGAGTCCAGAGGCCAGGACTAGCCCAAAAACTAAACCAACTGCCTATTTAAAATGCAATGTGTAGGGGCTCGCAGGGCAACGCTGCATACCGCATAATAATAAACTTTCACTTTTGGCAGGTTTACTCAACTGTAGTCTGCCTTTTTTCAGCTTTACTCGACAGCAATTTAAGCGGCAAATGATTGCTTAGCTCTGGGGGATAAAAAAAAATTGCGGGTTTGCAAATATCTGGGGGTGTTGTGGGTGATCCTAACCCCTTTGACCCAAGAGGGGGCCAATGCCGGCCGCAGGTGTCGGCATATAATTAATTTTATGCATAATCAAGCAAAGCGAAATAAAAACGCCTATTAATTATAGTTTTTGCTGCCCGCCCTAAATAACTTTATTCCTGATGGTTCCTATGTGTGTGTGTGTGTGTGGGAGGAAATTAATTCAATGCGCTTAAATTTCACGTCTATTAGTCTCCGGAGTCCAACGCCAGTTTCTAATTTCCATACTGCGCTGCTCCTGTGTTTGGCATTTGGGCATTTGTGCCATCCAACGCCACTCGCCGGGCAATTAATTTGGAATTTTAATACCCAAAGTCGGTGCTGCTAGCTAATTGTGGCCTGCAGAGTGACCCTGGCCTGGTGAAACCCTCGACCACACTACTCAAAAAAGGGATCGATTTAAATGTTATATTCCCAGCTCTTATATATATAAATATACTTAAGCCAAAAGATACAGAAGAAAAAGTGTCAGGTTTGTTTTTCTTACAGATATTTATATTTTTATGAATATTGTTTAAGAAGATATTAAAACATGTAGAAAACTTTTGGTTTCAAGAGAAATTAATAGAAGGGAATTAACATTGGCCATTTTTTTAGTGTGGTTGTGTTATAATAGTATATATATTAAAAACAATTACCAAAAAAAGTACAAATGCTCATGGATTTTGTTGCCAGTGTACCTGTGTTACGTATCTCATACATATTTTTTCACTGTGTACTTCATAGAGATCGATTTCGTACTTTAAAGCAAAACTGGGGCAGCTCAAATTCCAGCTGCATCCGGGGGAAACGAAACCAAGGGTTAAGCGACCTTCGGGGGCTGAACATTAGGTGGGAACTTTGGCGTGGCCAGAGAAACACCTGCCCGAACGGAAGCGGAAACTGTCAAAGGCATACAACAAACAAACGCAGCGATGAAAAAACACCTATAACATTGGGGGGAGTGCCAGCAGGCAAAAAACGCAAAAACAAAAAAAAAAAACAGAGAAAAAAACCATTAGACGACACAATTTACTAGGTCAGCAGCAAAGGATGGCAGGTGGCAGGGCAATAAAAACAAAAGTGCCAACTGGCATGAGCCAAGTGCAAAGACAAGGAAAATGGCAAGTGCCATAGACTCTCGAACTTGTGTGCAAACAGTTTAAAGTGCGACGACGACGACGATGGTGGAAAGTAATAATAATAAGACAGAGTGGAAATTTAATCAACAATAAACCTGAAACTGTTAAATAGGCAAACAACAATGGCTGGGTCCCACGAAAATTGAGACAATGAAAAGCCCCTTATTTATGCGGTGGCCGGGCTAATTACGAAAATAAAACATGATTTATGGCCAAAGAGAGGCTCAAATGGATGGTTGAGAAGTTGCGAAAAGCTAGATTGAGCGGAAGGACGGTAAGGAAGTGTACGAGACAGCAAACAAAGTACCTTCTTCCTTCCCATATATAGTGCTCAACTTTGTGGGCTATTATTTGTGGATAATTGGTATGCGAGTCGTTCGCCAGATGAGTTGACAAGTTGCGAATGATAGTCCTGAAATGAAATAGCCCCCAAGGCAAATGGTTCGGAAACAAACTGCAGGCAAATCAATCAGGCAAACACCCACAAGCACGAAAAGGAAAAGAACTCGGGGGCCAAGCTCATCATTATGGCTCATTAGCAAAGCAATTTTAGCGGGTGTGTAGTAAATGTGCGTCCCTCCCTCCATCCTACGCTTTTCCCATTTTCCTTTTGCTGGGCTTACGCTCATATTGAATGCTGCTAATTTGGTCATAAGCCGCTCAAGGCCTTCGTGCATAATGCCAAATCTCTTAGTGTGTCAACGTCGACAAAACTATGCCACCCACCCACTAGCCAATCCCCTTTATAAGACTTAGCGAAGCCTAAGCCAACTGCTTATTACTCGCATGTAAAAGCTTGTGTGCCGAAAAAGAAAAAAAACCAAGGCAAAAAGCGCTGAAGTTGCGCAATTTGGTTCGACTGGGGAACTAGTTCATTCTGAAAGTGAAAGAATAAAAATAAACTAGGACTTATTAAGACTAACACGAATTATTAAATTAAACATTGAAATTCTTTTTTTTTTGCTTTATATATACCTATGCACATATAACGCAACTTCTTAAGCATCCTTTTGACCATTTGAGTCCTATTCAAACACTCTAAACATATATAACATTTTATCAACAATATTTTAAGATAGTTTTCTTAATCAGTCAATTAACATGATATATAATAAACTTTATGGGTAGCCCCTCTATTATGTGATAAAATTCATTATGTTTTAAAGTACTGATCCTATTTAAGATCCTCGTAAGGATGCTTTTTCGCATTTAGCGGCCTTCGTAATGTGGTTGCGGTGGCCCAAGATCTCATGTGTGTCCATTATTCGATGGAGGAACCAAAGACACAACCTACACATGCACATACTGACTGGCTGGCTGGCTTACGGACAAACAGCGCTTGCCATCGAGGCTTGTTGATAGCCTTTATTGTCTGCAACTGCTGCTGCTGCTGCTGCGACTCTTAATGGGGTTGCATCTCAGGAGTAGGATGGCATTTGCATGGCATGGTGTGCCGTGGTTTGGTTTTTGGGGGGAGGGAGTCAGTCCGGCTTGTTGACGTTGGCAACCGCAGCAACAAATGTGCATAGAATCAGCAGCTGGGGGGATGTTGAAAACTGGGTGAGGGCGGTGGGATGGTGTAAGCAAATGCAACAGCAACAGACTGCTGGCTCTCATTATGTGTAATGGCTGTAGCAACATCATCAACGGCCAGTAAACAACAACAAAAGGGCGGCAGCAACGGGTACAGCAACAACAGCAACAACAACAACAACAACAACAACAGCAACAACAACAACTGCTGTCAGGGAGTCCAAAATGACAACAATGCGCCAAAAAGGAGGAAGTCATGAATGCAATCTACCTGCACATTGCCGTCCGATTTCGAAAGGAATGAAAAGCCAGCGGAAAGCAAGGGAAAAGTAGAGGAAAAGCTGCTGCCAGCAGTTACTGCCGCTGGCAGCATCAGCAACAACAATAACAAAAGCCGAGCAACGAATACCTGTAATGGGAAATATGATCCAGAGTTGCAAAACATGGCTGCGAAAGGATCTCGGATGAATGTCACAACTTTTTGCCGGTCCCCGGGTCCAGGGCTCATTATATAAGGCATACACTTTTAAGAGGTGGCAATAAAAAAGGAGTCTTTAAGCTTAAAATATTTTTTACTAGCCTGTTTAAAATTAATCTTTTTATGGACTTACTTTGGCATATATATATTTTAGAATCTAAATGAAAAGGTCAAAAATCGCTTATTAATGAAAGTATAATTTATCGAATTCATTATCTTATTACTCCAGATCGAAATAAAAGCGTATGATAGGTACTGCGTACTCTTGAAGTTAACAAAGAAAATTTATTTCAATCATTTTCTGATCCTAATAGTTTAAATTCCTCAAAAAGGTTTACTACTTTTGAAATATTTACATATTTTATGTTATGGACTTGTGTTGCCATAAATACGTTTAGGAACCTAAACGATAAAACCGAAAAGCACTTTATTTTAAGATAGTTTCTATGCTATCTGATGCTTAAACGTAAAACTAATCGATTTCACCACCCTCTTCCCATTTCAGCATGGACCTTACGTGTCTGTTCTGCTGCAGCCTGGCCTTCGTCCTGTATCTGAACACCCTGAACGCTGGCTTCGTCTACGACGACAGGTAAGAGTCATTATGCCTAAGAAATGCGAGTAGCAAACTGTTCAAGCTTCCAGGCAAATTTATTAAAGTTGCGATAGCACATCCTGAATTGCGTTACGGCGTTGCAAAAAAAAAAGGAAATAGGGTGGAGAAGTAAAGTCGCTTGCGGCATGCCTTGATGCTGCAATGGAATTCCAGTGGTGCTTAAAATCGAATTTCAACCCACCCACCACCACCATCCCAAACACACACACATAACAGGCTGCTCCACCGACTTTATGCGGCATTAGAGTGGCATTTGTTTATGTGAACCAGTGGCGGTGGGACAGGTGGGCCAAACCCCATCGGCCTTTGCCATGATATACGAGCTGCTAGCACCGCCGCCGTCGTCGTTGTCACGAACACCCTGCCAAAATCCTACAAAAGTCCGCCTGCCGTGCGTGCAGAGTGTTGCACAGGTGGCAGAGTAGAAATGCCGGAGCAGAAAGTCGAGGAACCAGGGGCTACGACGAAGAAGGACTCCCGCCAAAGACCAAAATGCAAGTCCTGGTACGAGGCATTGGTGTGTTTGTGTGGTTAAAGCCAACAGGATGCCAGTCGATGATGTTGGCAATGTAATGGAAGTCGTCCTCAGAATGGTAGTTTGTGTACAGTGAAAAAGAATGGAATGAATAGTTAGCGGAAGCCAGATTTTACAAAGTATATAATTAGGTTTTCCAAAATTCAATTACTTTGCACAATTTGCAGATTTAAACCTCCTCAGAGATTTCCATAGACTCACAGTTCATACATGTTGTGTAAACCATTAGGAATAAGAAACTATATTATAAATATTAATCGTTAATTCAAAATAAAGTTTCAAAGGTAAAGTCCTTATATTTGCTACGAAATATATAGTGACAAAACCATTTTAAAGCTTGCAAAGGTTACATATTTTTTTGGGGTTGTTTAGTGCACTCTCAGATACTGTGTGTCCGGATGCCGATGATGCCATCAATGACAACATTCAGACGCAGGCAGTTTTGGCTTAGCCTCGGCACAAAATGTGCACAGTAAATGCATGGACAGATGTATGTGGGGAGTCTTAATGACAGGACAAAAGTTGCTAGGGAAAAAACCCGGGCCCTAGCGTTTTTATACTTGCATAAAAAAGTCTAAAGGGGTTGCTTATATCTTGAGTCACTTAAATTAAGATTCCCAAGCTCCAGGATAATATTTAATCTACACATAGTTCAGCAATACAATAACATAAATAAGCTTATAAACTGGACCAAAGAACTTTGAAAACTGCCTTATGCTGTGTAACTCATATCCCCACTTAAAATTAAAAAAATGTGAAATGTATTAAGTAAATTTGTTCAACTTAAATAATAAATTTGGATGTTAAGAAGGACTTATGACAAAAGAAACCTATATAGTCCATCAATGACCGGAAATTGCCTTAGGTATAAACTGTGTTTCTCATATCCCTACTAATAGCTGTCCATCTCGGTCCTCTTTTGCAGACGCGCAATCCTGGCCAATGCGGATGTCTCGGGCGGAACACCGTGGCAGCGGAGCTTCGCCAACGACTTCTGGGGCACTCCGCTGACGGACAGCGGATCCCACGGTTCGTGGCGACCACTGTGCGTGCTCAGCTTCCGGCTGAACTATCTGGTGGGAGGGGGATTTGCGCCGTGGGGCTTCCACCTGGTCAACAATCTGCTGCACTGCGTGGCCACAGCTTTGGTGGTGCGAGTGGCTCGCACCCTCTTGGCCTCCGTGTGGGCGGTTCTGGCCGCCGGCGCCCTCTTTGCCGCCCATCCGATTCACACGGAGGCGGTGGCCGGTGTTGTGGGTCGGGCGGACGTGGCCGCCTGCGTCTGCTACCTGCTCACGTACCTCAGCTACCTGCGGCACATGAGGTGGCGCGAATCGGGGGATCCCCGCCAGTGGCTGGCCCTGGGCGCCACCCTGCTCCTGGCCTTGGCCGGGCTGCTCTGCAAGGAGACGGCCATCACGGCGCTCCTAGTCTGCGCCCTCTTCGACGTCATGCGCGGTCTGAGCGGACAAGTGGACAAGGTGGGTTACCAAATGATTCATATTTAAATTCTTTAAGGCCTTTGAATAATGAACAAAATAACTTAATAAATCAAAGCATTTTATACTCAATTTCAAAATTTTTCGCTTTGATTTTCCTCGTAGCGGTCCTTATCATAAGTTATTCAAATATATATAATAAAATATTCAGATGTTTATATTTACTATTCCATTTTGTGTCAGTAAAAACAGTTTTTTTTTGTGGCACTGAACCAAGTATCTTTACGTTTATTCTTTTGCGGTTTTCTTTTTTAATTACTCTTTTTAACTGAAATTGTACCAAGTATCAACCCATGTATTCTTTTCAGGTTTTATTTTTTCTTTACTCTTTATAGAGTTGTCCACACTTTTTTGTAGGTTTTTAATTTCTCTTTTTTGCGCAGGGATTTTTGTATTAGTTTTAGATTTTAAAAAGTGTTTTGACTACTTTGCTTGTAAATACTAAATACTATTTTGTGTTCTTTCAACAGCAACGTCTTCGTTCAGTTTGCATAGTTGTTGGTGCCCTCTTCTGCGGAGCTTATTGCCGACTGGTTATTGTGCCCGGTCCGCAGACAGCCTTCTCCAGCGCGGATAACCCCATTGCGAGGACACCGTCCACCTGGACGAGATTGCTGACCTTCCTCTACCTGCCCGTATTCAACTTGAGGCTGTTGCTCCAACCGAACGTTCTGAGTTTCGACTGGGGAATGGATGCTCTGCCCAGAGTAACTACTCTGTGGGATCGCCGGAATGCCCAGTCCGCCTGCTTTTATTCAGTACTGGTGGGCGTGGCGTGGCTCAGCTGTCGACAGCTGTTGAGCGGGATAAAAGAGGTGACTCCGAAGGGGGATTCAACCTTTCCGCAGTACCACATCCAAAAGGTGGCCAGCACCAGTCGCAAATCACGCTCCAAGCGCAAGCGAATGGCCAACAATAATAGCAAGTACCAAGCCTTTGAGGCAGCCTATCATCACCAGCAGGAAGCGCTTCCATGCCGCGATTGCAATAACAACAATAGTAGCAGTGGCTATGTCTATGAGGGGAGTAGTAGTGCCCAAACCCAGAACCCACACCTTGTGTCTTCCGCCTTTCGCGGCTCCCGAAGCAGCAGCAGTTGTAGCAACAGCACAAATAGCTCCACTTCCAGCTCCTCAAGTTCGAGTTCTAGTAGCTCCAGTAGCTCCAGTTCGAGCTCGAGTGGTAGTGGTAGTGGCTATCATTGCTCCGTTAAGGATTATGCGCTGGAGGGAATGTCGCCTCGAAATCGGCATGCCTGCATACTGCTAATGTCCTTTAGCTTCCTGGCTCTGCCCTTCCTGCCCGCTAGTAATCTGCTCTTCTACGTGGGATTTGTGGTGGCCGAACGACTATTATACCTTCCCAGCGTGGGTTTCTGTCTACTGGTTGGCTATGGCGTCTCCAAACTGATGGAGTGCAATCAGAGAACCCGCTGTGCCCTGATACTGAGCTTCAGTGTTCTTTTGGCCGCCATGAGCCTGCGAACCTTGAGGAGGAACGCCGACTGGCGGGACGAGGAGAGCCTGTACCGCAGCGCCATTGCCATCAATCCGCCAAAGGGTAAGTGGTCCTCATATATCCGAATATCACAGCCCGAAAAACCCGCTTATTTAAATCCCCTCTTTTTTTTAGCGTTAGGCAATCTGGGCAGCGTACTCAGTTCGCAGGGGCGTTACGAGGAGGCCAAACAAGTGCTTCAGGAGGCCATAAGATACAGGCCAAACATGGCGGATGTGCACTTCAATTTGTAAGTACCAATAACTAAAGCATTTAGCACCTTTTAACAATTTTTTAACAAACAGTTAGAGAGCCTGCTTTAGACGAGATGAAGCAGGAAAAGATTAGTAGTATTTTCGTTTGGAAAAAGTTTTTTTTTTGACTTGGTTGATGATATATTATAATAGGTCCATATTTAAAACTCAAAATATTCCACAATAATAAAATTGGCGTTAAACAGTAAAGGAAAGTTAAAGAACGTTATATTTCTAGTAAAATAGGCTACTAATTACCGCCAACAACTAAGCAAAACTGAAAACAGCTTTAAATCGTAAATTACACTTTAACAAAAATTGTATCATACAAACTTATTAAAGTCAGGTAAGGCATTAAACCCTGCTTGATTCCCATAAAAATGTTAGAGTTTTTTTTTTTGTAAAAGTGGAAACCGGAACTGGCCTCATTATGTTGCCTACCCACATGTGACAGGCAAAAGCGATGCGATAAATGGCAGCCATTTTCATTATCTTTTCATGTGCTTTTCATGCCCACTTTCCCCCCACCCACATCAGGCACTATATCTCCGATCTCCACCCCTTGAAAAACCCTTCGGTTGGGTGCGCATTTAGCGCGGCCATTTATGCAGCGTAGCATCCCAGTTATGAGACTCCGTCCCCCCTCCGTTTCCCCAAAGAGATGGCAATACAATGCCGAACAAGCTGTCAAATGAAGCCCATTTCCGTTTTTTCACGCTACCCGAGACACGCACCAATCCTCCAAGTCGCCAGGCGAACTGCATCCTTCGTCTCGTTTTCCCATTTGTATCCTGCTCAGGGCATTTGCGTGCCGCTGCAGAAACTATGCGCATTTCGTGATGAACACACTGGCAGAAATAAAAGTAAAGACTTAAGAAAGTCGGGGATATGTGTAGTCATGCGGGGAATACTTCGCTTAAAAGTCAGATAGAGTTAATCTTGCGATTGTATTGCCAGAAACAGAAATTTCGTTGTAAACCATTTGAGATCCTTCCCTTTAACTCTACAAATGTTGATATTTAAGTGATTTCTATAAATTCGTTATAAGAATTTATTAATAGTTCGATTCCTTATCTCGAACACTTACAAATCTTTTTTAAATTAAATCTTCTTAACTACAATATACTTCTAAACTCCGATATCTTTACATGCAAGTTTCTTTTTATAAGGACTATTTTTTTCGTGTGCTTACCAGGATGCTCGACAAAAGTCCTTAGCTTTCACACTCTCTCCGTCCGTTCGTCTGTCCCTCTGTCAACGTCTGACAAAGTCTGTAAGCGTGCTCTGTTCTGCTCCGTCCTGTTCTGTTCTTTTCTGTTCTGTTCTGGTCCTTCTGTATAGTTATGGTAGTATAGTAGTACTCTGCTGGGTCTGTGTTTTGTCTGCTGTCTGCTGTCTGTTGTCTGTTCGCATTGCATTTTTGCTCATTGCGCATATTTCACAGCAGCGACGCGATGCGACATAAAAACGTGGCAAAGGAGAAAACCCAGCAGCGACGGAACGGAAATACAAAGCAGGGAAAAAGCGAAAGAAAAGTGAGCGCGGAGTTGCGCTTTGAATATTCAGTGCGTCATTTTGGGTTTTCCTTTTTACCGCCTGTCTGTCAACGTCAGGCGGCTTGTCGCAAGCCAGATTATTGCTTGTACTAACCCCGATTACCCAACCCCGAACCCGAACCCAACCCCGAGCCCAACTCTTTTTCGCCAGTGCCACCAGGCTAATGCCACAGTCCTCAAGTCAATGGTTCAGCAGAACCAGGTCACAACTGCTGCTAGGGCAGCCATTATGTGTGTGTCCTGCTGTGGAAACCCTTCAACAGGCTGCCTACAAAAGCAAAGCGAGCGCTAATCGAAAATCAATGTTGGCCCCCAACCGCAGCAGCCAGTGTTCCCAGCAATCCTGCGGATACACATCCTTGTACATACATTATTTACTGCGATCAAATCATCAATAGCAATGCTCGCGGCGCTGTCGCTTGCTTGACTGATTGCCATTTCCCTCAAGTCTCAAATCTATACACATTCCCACATGTCCTTGTTGTTTGGCAGGACCACCAGCAGGAGCAGCATGAGCAGCAGAAGCAGCAGAAGCAGCCAAACACCGAAACCAGCAAATCACTGAGCTGTATAATTTGATTTTTTACTTTACCTAACGTCAAACATTCGTGATTTTATTGTCGGTCTTGCTTCTGCTGCTGCTGCTGCACTTGTTGTGGCTCGCATTTCGAATGGGAAACGTGAAAAGGACCCTCTATTTCCTTTTTCCACAGAAAATCGCTGTGGGAAATTGCAAGGCAGTCGTCACTTTAAGAGTCAGCTTGGCAGTAGAAAACTAATTACATAAGTCCAAGTACACCAAAGAAAATCGTGTGTGAAATGTATATAAGAACAGATTTAGAGTTCACGCTCTATTTAAGTTTATAAATAAAAAAAGTGCTTAACATTTTCATAAGCTATAGTTACAGTAAATTTTTTTTTATACATTGGTTTGTAGATTAAACATTGTCTACATTCTTTTACAATTCTTTAACGCAAATGTTACCTAAGTTAATAGTATTTTCTTTAGTGAACTAGTAGTTGCTCATCTAGGTAGCAACCCTTTAACCCCCCAAAGGCACTCAACTTGTCAGGCTCTAGGGAATCCAAAAGCGACCCAGTCTCTCCGATTTAGTCGCTCTAATTAGATCACAAGTGGTGGACAAGTTCAGTCTATTAATGTCAACACTTTCACTCTCGCTTCAGGGGCATCCTGCACCAGAATCAGCAGGTCTATCCAGCGGCTGTCGAGTGCTTTCAGCGTGCCATCAAGTTTCGACCAAACCTGGCGGGTGAGTTGTGCAGCCTGTTCGCCCTTTTGCGGTGTGGTAAAACTAACTTTCGGTATTTTCCCCTACAGTGGCTTACCTCAATCTGGGCATATCATTTATAGCGCTGGGCAAGCGACAGCAGGCAATCGAGATCCTGCAGTTGGGCTCCAATTTGGATGGAGCCTCTGTTCGAGATCGAGGTGCTCATGATCAGGCCCGAAGCTCGGCCTACTTACAGCTGGGTGCCCTCTATGTGGAGCAGGGAAAACTGCAGCGAGCTCTGGCCGTCTATCGAGAGGCTCTTTCTTCGCTGCCAGGATTACCGCAGCAACGGGAAGTGCTTTACCAGCGAATCGGCGATGTCCTGGGTCGTCTTCAGCAGTGGGACGAAGCGGAGCGGCACCATCGGGCAGCACTTGAACTGCAGCCTAACCAGGTGGCCGCTCATCTCTCCTATGGCATCACACTGGCCAGAAATGTAAGTGTAAATCTATACCTCATATGGTATTCATAATCAGTTTGATTTTTTCTTGCAGAGCAGTCGTGCTTCGGAAGCGGAAATGTGGTTCAAGCGAGCCTTACACCTGGCGCCCGATCAAGCCAGCGTCTATCATCATTATGGTGAGTACTTAAGTGATTTTATGATTTAAATTCCATAGTTATAGGTATAAAAAGAAAACCCTTATACTGAAGAACTCACGTTTGATTTTTGTGAAGGTTTCTCTGTCTACAAAAAAAATTTAAGTTTTAGTTGAAAAAAAAATTAAATTATCCTAAAGACTATTCTATGGTTAAAACACAAAAACGCTTGTGCTGAAGAATTCGCGTTTCGTTTTTGAAAAGTTTGTTTCCATGAAACCGAAACCCTAATTTGTTTCCTTACTTGTCTTTTAGCCGAATTTCTCTCGCTGCAGTCGCGACATCATGAGTCCGCTATCTATCATCGGAGGGCCGCTGAATTGGCGCCCAACGATTATGCCCTGGTGGTGGCAGCTGCCACTGCAATGCGACTGCTGGACAGGAAAGTGGAGGCAGAGACGTGGTACAGAAAGGTGAGAAGCCACCGATAAAATAACTTGTTGTTTCTTAAATCAAAAAACATTTTTTTTTCAGGCTGTCGTTTTGCGACCGGACGATGCCCATGCTCACACTAATTTGGGGGCCATATTGCATCTGTTGGGACGCACGAATCATGCGGCTGCCAGTTATAAGGCGGCCCTGCGACTTGAGCCCGGAGATGCCATCACGTTGGGCAACCTGGCCAAGCTGGGTGTTACGAATGTCTAGCAATTGTAGTGGTAACTATAGCCACAAACAAGCTAATGATAAAGTTAATTAGCCACAGAGCAGAGATATTTTTATATAGTAAAATAAAAAAAAAGTGTAAGGAAGGGCTAGAGAAAGCGTTAGATAACTCTACAGAATTTATACAAAGGACTACGATACATATGTATATCATTTAGCAGCTGGCAGCCGTGTAAATATCCAAGCAGCGACCAAAGAATGTCACAAAATAGATAGAAAGATAGAGATACCGATAGAGCAGACAAAGATTGAGAGCTACAGATACAGATAGAATCAGTGGAGAAGCGACAGAGAGAACAATAATTAAAATATCTAACTGTTAAGGAACCGAG
Source organism: Drosophila elegans (assembly GCF_018152505.1). Classification (NCBI taxonomy): domain Eukaryota; kingdom Metazoa; phylum Arthropoda; class Insecta; order Diptera; family Drosophilidae; genus Drosophila; species Drosophila elegans. The sequence goes on along the minus strand of NW_024546167.1, from coordinate 20,836,111 downwards.
TTACTGTACAGCTATAGAAAGCAGAAGGGATCTGTGGGAACGATGATTGGGTAACTACTCGTAATGTGCTTAAATATCCGTGTAAATTACTGTAAATATGAGACACCCACAAGGCATTTGTTTGTGTCATATTATTGACTATATATATACGATTTGACTTGGCTTCTCGAGATTATTTTGTCCGTTGTGTGTACATTTTAGTTAAGCATTTAAAGATACCAATAAAGAAATGTATGGATTGTATAAAGATATGGCAAGGAGAACATATATATAATAAAACAAACTGAATTGAAATGAAATTGGGTGAAGTGTTTGGTTTTACTCGATGGGAGGATAAACTTATCCCAACTCAAAACCCGTAAGCCTGCTCAGTGGCACATTCCTTCCATAATTACAACCGCTTTGGCCACTGCAATCAACCTAAGCTGCACTTGTAGGACATTTAAGCAGCCAAGGGAAATATTTTCAGTGCTCAACGGCTTAGATCCCCCTTTCCTACTGTCTCTATCTACCCGACCTCCCACAGTCCCTATCTACCAGCCATCTTCTCCTCCAGCTGAGCCCAAGTACAAACACAATCAATGTCAGAATTTTCGACCCAAGTCGAAGACGGCAAAGAGGCGCCACTTAAGCCGTGGGCAACCACAACAGGAAGTAAGGCGCTGGGGCTGTGTCTTCTGCCAACCAAATCGCAGGATTATGAATTACAATATACCCGACTGCTCCAGCTGCAGCTCCAGCTCCTTGCTGCTGCAGTCATAATATTGCCACAGCTAATGCCACGTCTAAATGGCCGGCTCTTGGCAAGCATTCCGGATTCCTTTCCTCCAGGCCTCCTGAAAGATATGCTGGCGACCGATAAAGGTGATGACTTTTGACATCCGGCAGCAGAGCAAGTGCACTTCAGAGAGCACCACCAATTGGTTTGGCAAGTCGAGTGGCGGCTTGTTGGCCGCTGGCAGGCGAGCAGAACGTGCCCAAGAGCATATAAATGAATGTATCAGACAGTCGTCTAGTCACTCTGTCCGTCAGCCAGTCAGTTCCCCGTCAAACCGTCAACCCGTCACTCCTGGAAAGCAGCCTCCTCTCCAAAACAGTGTCATGTTGCCGGAGCCACTTTGGTGCAAGAGGGGGAGATGACGACGACGCCGCTAAATGCGCTCGTTCCTGAGAGCTGCTCACTAATTGCAGACGCCTCTGACTGACTACTCCTCCTGCTCCCAGTCGCCACCTATCATCTGGCTTTCTTACAAAGTGACTCGTTAGCTTTGTGGGCCAGCCCTGCTCAGTCAACCAACTGGGTGGCAAGAACTGGCGTTCAGTGCGCTAATTACTGACAGCCTCGGCGGCGAGTGCTCGGATTTATGACAAGACATCGTCAGCGTCGATGGCTCCACTGGGCACTCAGGCCAAAGAATAAACCAGATCTCGGCATCGTCGGTTGGGTTACGTCTGAGTGGGCACCGAGAAGACCAGTTAGCAGGGAACAGTGCTCGACAGGCAGTAACCCTGTCATGGTAACTCGACAGAAAAACTTTTATTTTAAAATATAAGCTATGTTATATACTATATATTCAAGCATATAACCATAAGTGGTAAGTCTATATTATAAAATGGAGCTGATTTATAAGGTTTGCCATTAGGGGTTCCTGAATTGAACAATCATTATATTTTTGCTTATGATGACTGTCCTAAGTCTCCGCTCTTTAATATTGCTACAGGGTACTTAAAGGCTTTGTCGGACAATGGCCTGGACCTGATTTACGGAGGGAGGAGGTTCGCTTGGGTTTCATGGAAAATAGGGAAAAGGACCGAAGAACCCCACCTGCCAAGTGCAGCGCCAGACGCAGCTAATTCGAGCTAATTATGGCCCGGAGCTGTGTGAACTGAAGACGACAGCCGACAAAAAAGCTTACACAATGTTTGATATGTGTAAAGCACACACAAACTCTTGCTGGACAAAAAAAGCAAAATCGTTTTGGTATTTTTATGTTTTAATTGTGGCTTACGTTTGATTTGGCCAAAGGGCAAATGCTTGAACACAACGGCGTCCATGACAGGCGCACAAAACAAAGGCAAACAAACATACGGGCGGTGATGGCGGTGGGGCAACTTTTATTTACAAGTTGGTGATGGCAGATCCAAAATCATTTGTTATTTGCACATTTGCCAAAAGAAGGAAAAACTTTGCCGGCCGCCCGTGCTTCTAAATCGTTTTTGATGAGGGTCGCCATGCGAGAATGTAGCCAGGATGGTCAGGGGTAAAAAGTCGGGACGAACCGGCAAATGCTCCCGCCTGACCACTTCGGTCAACTCCAAAAGTTTTACTATGCTGGCGCAGCTCGAGAACAGAGATTTAGTCGTTGCTCATACGCCATGTGTGTTCCAATTTATGGAATTACACTTATTATTTTATTCTACGAAAGTTACTTAAGGTAAAGTTGAAAAACAAAATGCAGCAACCTGGCTAAAAAAAACAGATAGTTTAAAAAAAATTAAAGATTTTGAATAGTATTAACAAAACTAATCACCAAACTTATGTTAGTCTTGAAATGTCATGTGTTTTTATATAAAATGTATTTATAATATAAATATATACAATTTATACTAATAGCATAACTTTTCAAAAATTTGCAAAATAATGTTCATGTAACCCAAAGCATATCTCTTAGAGATTATAATAAACCGTATTATCTGTGCTTACTTTGAAATAAACAACAATTGTAACTTTTGATGCAGCCTACGCAAAAGGAAATGGGCTAATTAGCGAAAGTACGAAGCACTTTTGAAAGGCTGAAAACTGCGGCCCCCGCACCGCGAAAAAGTTGCACTTGACATGCTGGGAAGAACGTGACAACGTCAACACTCTGGCGCTCGCATAATAATCATATTGCAATATAATGGCGTGAAACAGCAACATCTGAGATACACACAGCAGCAAGAGCAACAAAAAGCATGCCACTCGCAGGAATGGAAAATGTCTGCGACAGTTGACAGTTGAAGCTGGCGATGATGTCAGTTTTTTGCACTCTTTTGCCGCTTTTTGTAATTGCGCAAAAATAAACTCCCTCAGCTTCAGAGCCAAAAATTTCGAAATCTGTTGCATAATTCCGGGTGGCTTTTTTGTGCTGTGTTGCTGGCTGGCTGGCGCGCGTGTTCAAGTGTTGACATCGCCAGCAGAAAAGAAGAGAAAAGCAACGACAATTGCAAGTGCAGCAGCAATTTATGGCCAAGAAACAGGACAAGATGAGGGTCGTCGTCTGTCACTGGATGTTGTACTATACACTCGTATTCCAACTGCAACTACATTTGCAACTACAGCCGGAATTAAAATATGCAAATTTCATGTGTAGGTTTTTGTAATTTCCACAATTACCATGCGCAGCAATTGCAACTGTCCCTGTCTTAATTAAAGTGCCCGAAAACTTGTTGAGAAAATTATTTTTCCATGCCTGCCAGCTGTATGGCCAAACAATTAAAAATCAAAATGCCAAATTACACTTGTACATTCACCAAATTACACAGCACACACACACACACATGTATAGTGTGTGTGTGTAGGAAAGCACAAGGAGCAAAATATAGAGACATCAGTAAACTAAGCTGACAGTAAAAAGTCCGTCCAAGCGTGTAATTAGAAATTATATCCAATTGCCCTGCGGCCACTCGAGCATCGGGCGAACGAATGGACGGCCAGGAAAGGAAGACCATCCCATCCCACCGCCCACAGCCGCCCAAGCCACCCACTTCAGCCAAATCCTGCCGACTGCGCTCACGATTTTTGGTTTTTCGAGACAGCCACAATGCCTGTGCGCCTGTGGATGCCTTTGGATCTGCCCAAGCGATGCCATCGTGAGTGGAAATTTTCGCAATACATTAACTGCATTGGATATTCGAAAGGATTATAGACTCGAAATTTAATCAAGATTATCTGTTTCAAGGGAATTTAGACTCAAACCATGATTTCATATATTTCTGTTGAGGATAATTCTAATAAATAATAATCATTCTAAAATTATATTGTTTTATATTATTGATAGATAAATATCAGGTAAATACTCTTAAATAACACAGCTCTTAAAAAGTGTGCCGATTTTACAGGCTATCTAAAAAGATCAGTTTTCTAAGGACCCGATGAAAAATCAGCTCTCAACATTATATTCGGTATTTAAGTTTCTAGCTTAAAACACTGAATATATATTTTACTGCTGTATTTTTTGTTGTAAAACCAATACTTTATCGCCTTGTTATTTTGTTTTAGTTTTGGGTAGAAAGCGTTAGTATTGGTTAATCCCTTGGGAAAAGATATGGACACCAGATCCCGTCACGCTCTCATCTCGTATCCATGTGTGCGTGACTTTGGCTGTTTCAGCGCAGCTTTTGTACTATGGCTATAATGGCTATATTTTTGGCCAAAATAAATAAAGAATCAAAAGAACATTTAAACAGAATCTAAGTAGATTTAAAAAATCTACAACTGCCAATAGGTCTTACCATAAGATAAACCCACTTTGAAGTCGGCTTCTTTATCAGGGTCTTTTCTTAACAAATTCTTTGTTTAAGAGACCATTAATAAATGAGATTTTGGAAAAGGACTGCTGACCCCATAGTGTGTGCGTGTGTATGACACTGCAGAATGTTTAACTGCAACGGCAGCAGCCTTTCGGGTTGCCGCCTACGTTTGGCTTTCCCTTTCGCCGCCCACCTTTCACCCTTTATGCCACTGCCCTGCCACTCCTTTTACCACCCCTCGTGTGCCTGTGTGTGGCAGCCTGTGTTTCTGCCGCCAACCCTTTGGCAGCTGCCAAATTGTCTCTTGTGGTTGTCACACACTGCGTATTAGTAATGCGCCATACGCAGCGCTCGCAGCAGACCAAAAACCCACTCCTTTTCGCCCTTCTCATCGACTGACTGCTCCGGGTGTTTGTGTCAAGTGTCAATGTCTGTGCTTTCAATTACGGAATGTCAGACAAGTTGAAAATTAAATTCACAACGCATCCACGGCGAGGCGTTTATTAAAGTTGCCGCATTGAAAAACTTTTGCTAAACGCTTTCCAATGAAGCGTGGGGCCAGGTGAACTTTCCCGAAGGGGAATCACCAAGAATTGGCCAAAACCTCCTCGACTTACCTTGACTGAGAAACTTTGGCTCTCGTCCTTGTAAGCTGGCTAAATGGCAAGTGAAGCTTAAGCACAGAGGAAAAGGCACAAGGCACACACAGTTCATAAGCCACTTTACAAACAAGCTCAAATGGCTAAAAATAAGTCAATGCCACAAAAATATATGAGAAAGATGAAAAACGAGTTCCAATGGTTTTCGTTTTTAAGAAATATGTTGTTGATGCAATTAAAAGGAACAAAGTTAATTGTTAAGAAAATCGTTGGCTAAAAGAACTTTTCGGTACAGAAAATCGATTTATAAAGTTCCTACAAGGGTGTAACCTATTAATAATTTTATGAATGAATCATTATTTTTAATGATAAACCCCCTAAACAAACCTTGCAACCTCGATTTTGTCCTATAAAAAATTATAAATCAATTTTCTTAAACTACATTAAATGTGATATTAATAATTTTACCGCATATTTTAAATGTGTTTTAAAAGCATAAAACAAAAACAAAAAAATGTTCACCACATATTTTAAATGCACTTAGAAACACCGAAAAAAGCAGCAAAAATTTGTGTATTACATAACACACACATATGTACATATGAATACGCGAACTTACGTACGTATACATATGTACATATGTGAAGCTCAGGTACGCAAACAAATTTTTAAAATCTTCGTTGCTCTTTTATTATTTAAATTTACATTAAATACATATATGCCGAATTGCGCCAAATACATTGTTTAAGCAATAGGATCAATTGATAAAAAGACGCCATTATTAAAAAACACTTAGTTGGCATTCAATTATACACAAACACATGCACAAGTATATGAGAAGGAACTTACTTAATTGTTTTTCGCCGTTTAAAACGCAAATTAGCACTCCGAAATCGTAGAAAATCACTCCGGGCCATTGTTAGCTGCTTGCGTAATGTATTTTAAAGTATTTTTGCCACAGAAATCTTTAATTATTGGCATTTTTCACAGAGCTCGAAGTTTTTGCGTCCAAAATGAAAGTGGCGTCGGTTCGAAAAGAAAAAGAGGAAACGGGGAGAGCGAAGAGAGCAAAGAGAGAGAGAACAGGAACTTGATCAACTGTCAATATGTTGCTAAGGTTACAGCAACATTCGATCTCGAATTGCAACATTGAAATGTCGTTAGATTTTAAATTTCAATATGCTTGCTGATTTAAAATAGCTTGGCTTATTTTGTTAGGCAAATATTTAAACTAAAATACATTTTTGACTGTGTTAAATTGAAATTAATTTGCCGAATGTTAATTTAAAGTGATTTTATATATTTAGGCTATAACCATAAATGTTTTGTTAAAGTTATATTACAATTTAAATCAAGCTTAAGGAACAAGAAAACACATAAATGTGTACACTTATATACCTGATTCTTTAATACTTATTAGTGACTAAATTGTAAATTGACCAGACATGTATTCCATCCCTTTAAATTCCGCTTAAAATTGTCAAATGTAACAATGTCCTAAGAAATGGGGTTTGAGGAGGACATTAGCGAACAACAATGCAAGAATCCAAAAGCATGACACTGTCATCTGCAGTAGACATGTGAATGCGGGGGAGTATAGAAATTCAAAGCACTCGCCGAAAACAAAGCAACTTCCCTTTTACTCCAGAGTCAACCAAAGAACAGAAAGACAATGAATCACAGGTCCAGAAATAAGGTGAAGGAGGATTGCACTCTAAAAAAAATGCTTAATAATTTGTTATTCGTATAAAATTAGTGGGGTAGTCAAAATTCTATAGTCCTAAACACTTTTTGACTCCAAAATTTATTTAGAAAAAGAAAACTTTGAGTTATAATTATTTGGATTTATCTAGATCAGAAATTTTTCAATTTTAATCCAATTCCAAATTCAATAATCCAATTTAATCACGTATTTATAAATTTAAGCAGTGATTATATTTTCCTGCGTGCAGGAGGAAAAAAGGTATTGGGACGTGTTTAAATTTAATCGTCACATGTCTAGAGTCAGGGGCTTTGGACACCCACACACACACATTCTCGACTTTATGGCATTTTATTATTTTTTATGATTGTTTACAAGACAAGCGGCTCTTAAGCACGCTGCATTACGACCTCTAACCCCAAAGAGGGGTGGCTAAAAAAGGAGGGAGGGGGGCGGTGGAGTGGGAGTGTCGGGCACATGTTGAAACAAAGTGCTTTTGTTTGGTGACATCAAGTTAAGTACCTGGGCCCAGGATCCACAGCCAACTTGCATGAGTACAAACACTTGCTGGATGGAGGGGACTTTGCAATGGAGATGGGGATGGGGATGGAGATGGGGTGGGGCCTTCGAGGGGCTGAATGTTGATGCTTGACGTGACTCGAGTTCGTTTTGCATTTGAAATTTGCATTTTTAATGAAAAACGGTTTTAATTGCATGAAATTGTTTGACTTTGTTAAACAGAAAGATCGAGTGGGAGAGCCAAAGTGAAGGAGGAGGAAAAAAAGGACCCAGATGTGAGGCAAATAAATTCAAGTACGAGAACATTCTATTTACACGCCACTGACTATCAACAGGAAACGGATGCAACACTTGGCAGTGCTGCCCGACCGCACCACGAAGCCAAAAATTCGGCACACTGGCCGTAAGACTTCTTTTTCAAGATAGTTTATGTATTTACTACCACACTCACTAGAATAATCTTTAACAAAATAAAGCAATGTTATTAGTAAATATAGCAACAGTTTTTAAAAAATAATTGTGTTGATCAAATTTTCTTTTTGATTTTGAATCAATGGAAACATTCGCCTCACTGTAGACTAGGCAACCATTATAGCCAGACACGACGTGGCTGAAAAATTGCTGGAAAAACTTGCCGAAATGGCAACAAACAAACAAACAAACAAACAAACAGACAGGCAGATAGAGAGGGAGACAAACAGAGGGAGTCGCGAAAAAAAGTTGGAGGATGGGGATTCTGAGGCAGCAACTGGACGCCAACTGATAGCAAATATGTTCCCAAGTACTTTCGGAGAAAACGTTTTTAAGCCAGCGACAAAACTTTTACCTCGGTTGCTGTCGGAGAAAGCCGGAGAAAAGTAGCTGGAGAATGGGAGAAATAGAGCTTGGGAATGCAACACTGAGGGAAAATGATTAAAAATAAATAATACATGCGTGGGATATAGTGATAACAATAAAAAATCTAAAATTATTATAAGCTGCTTCACTTATATTCTTAAATTTGATATATTTGATATTTAAGACCTTACTTTCGTTTTGAAGCTTTCCAATAAATATTTTAAATACATTTTTATTTTAATATAAATGCTTTTTCATAGATAGTTTTCTTAAATTTTATTTAGTAGTTTCCATATTTTTTTGTGTGCAGAATTTTGAGCTCGTCTTTGAGTCGCTAAGCTCCTTAAATCCCTTATGTAAACTTTTCACCCACCGCTGGCTTTTCCTTGTTCTCCATTTCTCTGCTCAGTTCTCAGTTCTCGGTTTTTAGGTCTCTTTTGCTCAGTTTTGCAGTCGATACTTGGACTTTTGTCGCTCATCCGTCTTTAATGAAGTTGACTGCGTTTTGTCGTTTTGCCGTTTTGCCCCCGTTGCTCTGCCTGTTCACCCATCGCATTTCATTTTTCAAAACTGGCAAATATATATTTTCCACACTCAAACTCTCAAACTGTTGCTGCTTGCTGCGGAATGGCTGCTGTTTGCGTGATAAAAGCAAATTTTCACTTTTGGCTTTCGGTGGCTGGCTTTTTCCAACTCTGACTCTGGCTTTGGCTTTGGCTGGAAGTCAGAAAGATAAGTGCTGATAAATGCATTCAACTGCTTATAACGAGAGGAAAGCAGGCGGTTTGGTTGAACCGGGGATAAATCGATGGGGTTTGGAGAAATTAGCTGTCGAAATAAACCAAACGAAGGATTGAATTGTGCGCCTAACGAGCTCTAATTCTGGTAGAGATTTTACATAATTAGGCATCTGCAAAAGGGGGTGTGGCAAAAGAAGGCGACGCAGCTGCCTTTAATTTGGGTCAATGTTCGACAAATTAAAATAAAACGAATACAATTTAAGTAGAGTTTTTGCACACTTGCAGTCAAGTATAATTGGTTTACCTAGTGGTTTCTTGAGGTTCAAATTATTAAAAACAAGAAAAAAACAAAAAATAATAAAAATACAATTAAAAAAAAAAAAAAAAGTCTTGTTAGATAGATTTTTGATAACAAGAATTAACTATTTTAAGATTTTAATGAAAATTGAAATATCAAACAATTTAAATCCCCTTTTGCAGTTAAGAAAAAATATTTATTTGTTTAGTATTGTTGAATAAATTTGTTGACCAAAACACTAGAGAATATTTAATTGATTTTCTAGTGCTTACAGGGAGCTCCTTAAGTGGTTCTTATTTTCGGACTTGGGGCCACCTGGCCCACACCCACACCCACAACCAACCCCTGGACAGCCTCTAATTGAAATTACTTCATTAGACGGTGGCTTTGTTTGTGTTTTTGCCTTTTTTTTGGCCAATTTCTGGCCCTGCTTCGCACTCGCCCTGAACAGATGACAGTTGTAATCAAATTGGACGTGCACCATTAAAAACGATAGCACCCTGGGACTCTGGGTAGCTGCTACTCCGCCGTCCGGAAGTTACAGCCACGCTCCGTGAGAGTTGGCGTCCGGCCAAAAGCGGACTCGAGGACTCCGCGTACTAGGACTTGGACTCCAAATGAAAGCAAAACGAATTGAAAATTAAATACACAATTTATTGCATTCGCGCGGGTTCTTGTCACGGAGCAGCAGCGTCGGACAAACAACCCACTGCAAAGTACAGTTAGACCCGCTTCCGGATCCGTGCCACGACACATTCTATTCCGTGCCCTTTCGTCCCTCTAAATTCCACACTGAGCGAAAATTAGGTAGTCAAACTTAAAAATACTAATAACAACATAAATAAGCTTTCAAAATGGATAATTTTTGACTAAAAATCGGAGAAAACACTTCGGTTCAACTGTTCAATTCTTTTTTTTTAATTGGGAGTAATTGGTTTTTGGATGTTAAATCGTTTTAATTTAACATCGCACACCTGTTAAATTTTTTATAAAAAGGTAAATACAATATTTAGTATAAAAATAGAAAAAGTAAAAGAAATAAAATACTAATGATAAATAGAAAAACACCAAAAGAAAATTAAGAAAATTGACAAAATTGACAATCTAAATAATTTTTTATTCATTTGTTAATTATCTGCACTTTGTGAATAATGGAAAATAAATTGATTAATGTGGTGGATAGCATAGTAACTTAAAAGTTGCAGATACTATATTAAAAAAATAAACATAGGTCATCATAATTCTTAACCTATTTGTTACAAAAACCAATCAACATTTATAAAAATTAAAATATTTCTGTCCAATTTTTCACAAATTCAAAATTAAACATCCTTTAGTTTTGATTGTTTTTTCTCTGTGTGGCAATAAGTGAAAATTTGTTGTATGTTGCACATAAATTTCGAGCTGCATTGGCAGGGAAGAAAGGGGCAGATGGGAGAAATGGGCGAAATGGAGGGCCTTGGCAAATTAATATTTATTCTCTGGCAAAAGGGGTGGATGCAGGAAAATAGAGAAAAGTGGCTCTGCCCAGCGACGGGCTGCTAATTACAAAAGTCGAATGTAGTCATTACACGAGCGATTAAGTTTTTGTCGTGTGTTTTCGAAACAATTTTTCGGTTTCTGTTTTCAATTTTTTTTTCTGCTACTATTTCTAGATGTTGTGTTCCTTTCTGCTTGTTTTCTGGAGTGGGAAATTAAAACTAATGTTCTGTTAAAAAGAACATTTTTTAATTAGCAAATAAAGCTACGAAAATGCTTAAGCCTTCCTGTTAAATAAAAACCTGAACAGAAAAAAGTACTGAGGCCACTAATATTTAGCTTTAGCTAATCTTATTATTAATAAATTTTGCATTTTGTCACAAAACTTTGAGATAATTAAAAACTGAGCTGAAATAAAGATTGGGGCCACCAATTTTTAGCTTCAGCTAATCCTATTTTGTCTAAAATTAGTCAGATCCTAAGTTTTTTTCAAAGTTTAAGAATTGTTTTCGAGCATTTTTCCGATTTCTCACAAAACTTTGAGACAATTTATATCGTCCCGCTTTTGTTGCGATTATAAAAACATTTGCAACAGCTGATATCTGCTGAAATTGATGAGTGTGCCGGCTGCTCACACACAAAGCAAGGAAATTTAGTTCAGAAAGTTGTCCCAAAGTCCAAGAACAATTCGCAGGGCGGAAAAGCCGTAACACACTTACAGTTTATTGCATTTATAGCCGTTCGTCTGTGTGGGTAAGTAAGTCCTTCACACATACATGCAGTCACCCACGCACGTAGAACCCCCCTTACCCTCTTTTACCACCCAGAGGGACACCATTTGGTAATGAGATTTAGAAATAAAATCTACAAAGATGTTTGCACGAGCTGTTGACGTCCATCTAAGTGTATGTGGGTGTGTATTCACAGTATCCAGAGTATCCAGAGTGTGTATGCGAATCTGTGCGCTTGTCCATTTGTTTTCAGCTACTATCCATTAGTAACAGATGTTACTGCCACTACCAGAGTCTCAGAGTTTGAGTCTGGGCCCCATTTGCAGATCCACATTCAAATGGCACATCTATATCTATGCACGGTGCCATCGTTTTATATGTACGATTTGCGCACAACAAATACCCAAGCATATGAGGAAATTTGGAACTTGAAGTCGCCAAGAACACACTTCTAGAGTGTACTAACTAAGAAAAGTTAGTTGTTAGGTGCTGACCATATATTACATTATTCTAACTCTCTAGATGAAACCATTGTTTAATTTTGTTAAGAGTCCAAGGATATTTTCTTCTCACCAGCTAAGTATTATAATTAAATAATTGTATAGACTTACAGACCATAAGTTAAGAGTTCCTTTCTTGAAAATTGTATCAAAACTGATGTTGATTGGGGCATACCCTTGGCCATCAGCGCACTTCAATTTGTAGATGGCAAGCAATTGGCCATTATTTGTACAGCATGTAAGCACAGTTTGCCTGGCCAGCAGAGAGTTCTCCATGTTTCCCATTAAGTATTGCTTCAATAGCATTAACGTATGCCTTCTGCACCTTCTCCTTTTATATCTACAGCTTGTTCTTTTCGTGATTTGTGTCACAATGCCTGCGCAGTTAACGTACGCAGCATCAAAAATCGGCTGTGTACATCATAAACACGTTTGAGTTATGGCCACTTTTTTATGTGACTTTTGCTGAGATGCCTCCCCTACTGAACCAGAACCAGAACCACTCGAACCACCCTCCCTCTTGGCCATAACGAGATAAATCATTTTAGACAGCGTCATTAGTTGGCCGTAATCATTTTGTTGCTGCTCCAAAAGGACCAATGCTGTCCTTAGTATAAGGTCCCTCAACATACGCGCTCAACTTTTGATACATTACGTATACGCCAGGGCTGCCTTTAATCCAAGTCTCAAGACTGCGGTAAATGGTAAATTTCTTTTTAATTTGAGGCATTCACTCAAAGTCATAGTCATGTTGGGGATATTAATGCGCGTCCACATCCGCAAATGCCCGCATCCATCCTTATCCCCATTTTCAGAACAGTCCAGCCAATGACTTATAATTTATGGCGATGGCAGGCGATGTCTGAAGTTTTCTCTTATCCTCATTCCCGTCATTTTCTAAGAGAAAAAAATATAAAAAAGAGCTACCAAGGAATTTCGAACACCCTTGCCGTTCAAACTGAAAAAAATGTTATAGAAAACACCCCCCATATTTTATAAGCCAAAATAAAAAAGTGACTTTAATTTTAATTCGATCATCTCAAGCTGTACGATGCCATGATTGATTTCTTTGGTTAGGGTATTAAGTCGAGTTCCCTCTTCCGTCTCAAGGTTGTCTGTTTTGTACTTAATGGCTTTTTAATTATATTAGCGGCGGTCGATTTCGATTTTGTGCGTCCGAAGATGACGAAAATTGGGGGCAATGAGCCAGCGCGTGACTTGCAATGGCTTTTTGGTCTCCGACCGTTCCACACAGCATCAACATCCTTCCCGTGCCATCTGCCTGTCGTAATAATTGCATCATTTGATGTTGTTTGCTGTGCAGCCGCCTTGACAACTGCATTTGTCCCCGTGTGCGCGTCTGCAGAATTTCAGTGAGAGAAAAATATCACAGCAAAATGAGGGCTTAACTTAAAACTGGGGATAAGAAAATTTAAGTTCTTCATAGTTTTTAAACCTAAGATGGCTTTCGAATCGCACCTGATTTGTATAATGTTTTCTGAACCTAAAAAGCTGTTTGTGGTCCTTCGAGCCGGATGTTCATAAATATATTTCATAGTAGACAGAATTTCAAAGGACTGAATATAGGTATATAGATTTTATTTGTTTTATTTATATAATAAAACCAAAAATTTAAATTTCAATTGTTTTTTATCGTTGACTTTTAAGAAAATCTATTAAAATAAAAATAAACTTCTTAAACATCCATTTGAAATTGTGACCTATGACTTTCGCGTTTCCCAGTGTTTAAACTGCTCTTCCTGTTCGCTCTTGCGAGGGAACACTAACATATGCTAATAGCAATTTGTGGTAATGAAGTTGATTAACATTGCAGCCAGGAGTGACAACAACAACACGAGCATGACGCCCGGCGGAGACAGAGACAGACAGACGGGGAAAAGCGGGATAGCAACAGTTCGCTGGCTCCTTGCGCCTGGTAATTAAATTCATGCGCTGCCGCTTGTGCATCTCATTCAATCTCATCTCCAGCCGTGATCCCTGCGCCTCCATATTACGGAAATTGCATTGGAGCTTGCCGTATATCCATAAAGGCCTCCTTCGACCTCATGTTGTTGTCCTCATTTCCCTTTGATATTTGGTCCTCTGCACCCAGCACTTGACTTCTGAGCCATGTGTGCTGACGTAATTTTCATATAAATTGATGGGCTCCGCACCCTTGGCTGCATTTGTCTGCCATTCGATTGTCCGGCATATCGAATGGCAATTAATTCTGTCACAGCCAGCGACAGTAATAATATAAGGTGACTTTTGCGGAGCTAACCAGAAATGAGATCTGTGAAACAACGAGGGGTCGTTTTGGGATTGCAATTAGTTTACCCAAAGAAGTTGGAAGTGATCTTTACAAAACTTCGAAACTTCGAAAAAATATATCATTTTGAATGATACCGCAATTCTTTATTGGTAAAGTAATCCACAATATTCTTGACATTAATACGGGATCTATCAAAAAATTACCAAATTCATAAAAACTTTTTATTTTATTTATGAAAATTAATAGCAATTTCAACCATTAATTGTAGTTTAGTTCTACTTAGTTTTAAAACGTCTACCACAATCAATATTTAAATCCAAAAACTGAATTATAGTTTTCGCATCCACTAAATGATGTACTTCCCCAATAAACTGCGTTGATTTGATTTCGTGGGCGTCATCGTTATCGCGATTGTTATTGTTGATTTTGTTCCTCAACGATGGCGCATTTTTAATGCAATTAAAACAAAAACAATGGCTGTGGAAAGAGCAAAAAATACAAAATAAAACGTGAATATTGCAAATTGCATTTATAGTCAAAAATTGCATTTAATAATGCAACAAAAATAGTCCATAATTTAGTTACTAGCTGCAGGCAGAGAAAATGGCAGAGAGCAGAACGCCAAACTCCCAAGTTGATTAAATTTAACACAAAAGTTTCAATAATGCAGCACGCCTGCGAATCAAAGTGCATTTAATGCGATAATTCAAATATATATATGTATAGTATATATCATAAATGCGATAATAAAATATGGCCCGTGACGACAAAAAGCCGCCCGAGACGGGCACGTGCTGGCCACCCGTTCTTCCGGACGGACAACAATGGGGTCCGGACAAAGGCCGGAAACGGAAACAGAAACGTCGCACTGCCAACGCACAAAAGTCGAGCACAAAGCAGCGCAACAAATGAGTGTCTCCATTCTCGATACTTTTCCCCTATCGCCACCCTACGGTGATCATCCATGAATGGCCGATGAATGATAGCCATATCCCCATGCCACCCACTTAATTTACAATTGCAACTCCACATATGTATGTATCTATTAATGGGGGGAAAAGGAAAGCATGGGTGGTAATTCAATTTGCAGTGGGCAGATGCATTTCGCTCAAAAGTCACGTAAAGAGCCTTTGAATGTAAATGAAATGCAGCCGAAATAGCCAAGTAATTGAATGTACACCAAACGAATAGGGAAGCCAGCGTGAGCTTCGTCTTAAAATTTCAATTTTAAAAATCATATTTCTTGACAAGACAGTCTTGATTAAATATTTAAACTTAGTTGTTTTCAATATTTACATTTAAGATTGTTCCAAACAATGCTTTTTAAGATTCTTAAGATTTTTATAAAATTCGTGGACAATTTCTTTGATTTTAAAACATTTCCGTTTGTAAATTCATTGATTTAGGACTAATTGGTTCTAAAGAATTCGCGTAAAAAAGAATGATGATTTTATTCCAAACAATTCGGGTTCCCAATTTTCTTTAGGACTTTTCTACCTATGCAGATTTCTAGAATGTATCACCGCCGTCACGCTGCCATCTCTAGATCCTCCCGGACACCTCGAACCCTCCGCGTCGGGTTTATTGCATGCAATTAAGTTCAATAAAGTGATGCAACGCATCCGCTGGTGGAGCATGGCGCGGAGGATTTGTAAGTTGCCTCTTTCCGATGCCCTTGTTCTTGGCCGCTGTTGTTGTTGCGTAATTAACGAAAGTGCGCTTGCGGCTGCCACAGAAATGAAGGGGGAGTAGGGGAGGGGGGCGAGAACGAGGGCGAGGGGTTATTGAGGCGGAAGATGTAAGGTAGGCGTGGCCAGTCGGGGCTCATGGCTGGCTCATTTACACGATCCAGCTGCATAATGAGCGCCATATGCCATCGCGGACGGTTTTTATCGCACCCACACGGACACGGTACAACAAACACACACAGATACGCGAAATGGTACACTGGCAGAAAAGTTTTATAATAAAAAAAAAAATAATAATAATAAAAAAAAAATATTATTTTTTTAATTTTAAAATTTTATTTATATATTCTATTTTATATATCTATTTAATATTGAAATATTCTTAAACATTTTTGCTGTTTTAAAATCCTCCTTGTTTGATAAGTCATAATTTTTTTTTTCTCTGTGAAAAGAATGCTGTAACGATAGGGGATGCCTAAATTTAATTAAAGCCTGGCGGACTTGCAGCAGAGATCGAACGAGGTGTCCTTCTGCGAGTTCCGCGTCCATACCGTCTTAATTCGATTAACAATCAACGGAAAACTGTGCAAACAAATAAACTTCGAGTGGAGGCGTATCCTGCAGGGGGCGTGGCAGACGGCGGCTGGCCACTTTTGACCCCAAAGTAATGGCATAATTTAATTGACAGCAAGCAACTAGCTCTTCGGAGGTCGTGTTTTCGCAATGAAAAAGATAAATTCAGATTCTGCGGAGAAGTCTCGGTTTTTGGGGCGCAACCGCAGCCATTGTGGGCGTGGCACTTGCAAATGTTGTTGTTGTAGTAGCAGCAGCAGCAGCTGGTGCAGCTAAAAAATAAATTCAAAATTGTGTTGGCACAACCAGCGTGTAAAACTCCATTGTTAACATGCAATTTTACATGAATGCCACAGGTGATAGTTGAAAAACTGCCACTAAATCAGAGACAAACTTTGGGGTGTTTAAAAACTTATCCCAAGCCTGTAAAAAAATGAAAAAAAAATCCTTAAATAAATTTCAAAACAAGCTAAAATTTGGTAAGATTTTTAATGTAGTAGGAAAGCTATACAAATGTAAGCTTTTCCTTAAAGTATTTGTTGATATCGGGCTTGAGTTCAATTTAATCAGATTTAATATTTTAATATTCTTGATTTTAAGATATATAAATATATATATATATATATATATTTATTAAACATTTTTATCGAGTACCAGGATAAAGACCACTAAACTAAAATTCAAATTACAGAGGAAAACTTAAGCTATTAAATGTTAAAATGTTATTTCAAGTTAATGAAAAAGAAATCATAGCCTAATTTAATAAGGCTTTTCTGGCTTTTTGAGGTATACGGAATTATTTAAAAACCAAATAAAGTAGAATGGAATTTATTTTCTAAAGCAGCCTTTCTGCGTGATTTGGCGCAATTCAAACAGGAATTTTCAAAGATTAGCTGAGGTTTGAGTCGCCGGCCATTCCATTCATTCGTGCATTGTTCTGTCGCCATAAATGGTGAGCTAATTTTGTTTGGCATTCGGAAAATGGCCTCCAGCTGGGCTTTCGCATTCGATAGCGAATGCCGTCGTCTTTCAGCCTGCATGGAGTCCATTTTAGCCCCAACTATAGCATTTCCATTGCATTCAGAGCCGAATTGGATTAGAAGCTGGGGCGTAATAAGCATAACGTTAATTGAGTGTGGTAATTCACTTAACCAAAGCCAGTGCAGGCAAAATCCCTATTCTCGGTTCTCGGGGCTCGGGGCTCGAGGGTTGACTGGACTATTTAATTTTGCTGGATTTTGCTGGGCGGCCGCCTGTTTATCGCTTGCTGTTAATCTTAAACGATTTTGTTGGCTGGACAAAAAATAACAAAAAAAAAAAAAAACTAAAGAAAAACGAGTCCAGCGGGAAATCTGTGTAAGAGATTCATCATGTTTGCCTACTACAACTCAGTATCCGTAGCCAAGTTTAGTTGCTTCGTAGACAAACGCAAAATGGGGCGAAAAGCGTGGATTTTCAGTTCCAAAGGGGCCAATCGAAAAAAGGAGTAGGGTCTACTGGACTCCAGGACTGCAGGAGACTCCGCCAGCAGCAGGACATTTTTAATTAAATTGCATTTCCGCTTGGGAAATTTTTTATGAAGCTACAAAAAAGCAGCGGGCGGAGGAAATGTGGGAGGAGCGGGAGGAGTGGCAGTCGAGGAGAAAGCATTTTCCTTTTGCTTGCCTGGCGTTGCGTTGCTTTTGTACTTATTTTTATGCCGCTGCTTCATCATATCCGCCTCAGCTTGCGACCACGCCCCCAAGCCCCTGCACTGCGAAATATTAATTAAATTTACATATTCGATTTGTAAACTTAAATCAAATTTATTTCGTTTGTTTAATAATCAATTTCGAAATATATATATTTAGATTTAAAAATACAAATATTTATATTAACAATGAATGTATTTTGTATATCGCTTGCAATAACATTTATAAAACTTAATTTATTAAAATTATAAAGTGAGTTTTTCAGCTTCTTGACAGTAATTATTGTTAAATTATTGTTTAATATAAAATACGAAATTTGTATTGTTAACTATTGATGTCTTTGAATTTTTAAAGTTATAAATGTTTTTTAAAACCTGTTTATATATACTTAAATTTATATTTACTTTTAAATAAATATGATTAAATAAAACGCAAATTTGACAAGCTTATATTTAAATTGGGCTTGAAATGAAGTGCGTAAATTTCCTTTTGTTGATGAAATTTTTCCCAGTGTTCGCCACGCAATCACAGTAGTTTTGCGCCTGCGGTAGACTCGAACGGATACGGATTCAAAGGCGGTGGAAAAAGGGGGGCATAGAAGCTGGTGGCTCGCATGTAATTCAATTTTTTTCCCGCTGCTGTCATGCCCTCCTCCGCCGCCTCCGCCTCCTTCGAAACAATCCAACAAAGAAGCATTTATTTTGCGCCCGGCTTTGTATGCGCTTTTCTTTGTTGCACACAAAACTCAATATCCCGACTTGATGTCCTTTGTAATGCATCCGCTTTCGGCAGACCGACGGATGGACAAACGGACGAAAAGACGGACGGATTGACGGACGGACGGACGGACTGTTCTACGGAATAACTGACGGACGGAGTGAAAAAGCAACTGACTGTAAATCTGCCTGAAGCAGAGCAGCACAGTTGACATGCCAACCGGTAGAGAGACGAAGGACTCAGGACTCGAAAAGAAGGATCCAGGATTCAGGATGCAGGAAAAGAATCAGGAGCCTGGCAGCATTGGATTCGGCAAAGCAGTGGCTTTAACATCACAGACTTAATGACTTTGGCCAAAAGCTAAATTGCACAAAGTGTTTGAGCCTCCCCCCTTTGTGTTCCCCTACCTCTACGCCCCTACAATCAACTGGATGCGGCTTGTAGGACCATTAGCTAGTTTGGCACATGTTACGGCTTTTCACAGGGGTGGCACTGGAAAATAAAGATAGAAAAACCAATTAAAAGCTATGTTATTTGATGAATACTTAAAGGATTATCACATAATTAAATTAAGAGTTCCCAAGCCTTAGAATTTAACTGATCCTTTTGATGTTTCAGCATTACTAATCTTTTAAATGTGTTTTAAAACGTGCCTATCAATTTGTTTTTAATGTTATTCTTAATAGTCATTGTTTATTAATTAATGGTACTCAAAAAATAAATAAAGAAAATTTTAAACTAATAAATAAATATAATATTTAATTTAATAACAAAAAATCTTATTTGATACATTTTTTTTGCGGTGCATTTGTGTGCCTCTATTTTTTTAATGTGTTTTTTTCTTTGTATTAAGGCGTGTTCTTGCAACCTTTGACCCACATTAAAATCAAATTACAAGCCAAAAATGTGGCAGGAATTTCAATTACAATAGTTCGCTCGCACATGTGGTGCAGGGCAAAGAATTTTGCTAAATCAGGAGTGCAAAATGAGGCTTATTTATGAAGCGAAACAAGCGCCACTAATTAGAAATTCTTCCGTGTGAGCTAGGACTACGTCATACAATTAAGGCAACCAATATGCAATAGGCCATTTTTGCAACCATTTTTTTTTCAAAATTCTAAC
Source organism: Drosophila elegans (assembly GCF_018152505.1). Taxonomy (NCBI): domain Eukaryota; kingdom Metazoa; phylum Arthropoda; class Insecta; order Diptera; family Drosophilidae; genus Drosophila; species Drosophila elegans. Next base: position 20,816,131 of record NW_024546167.1, on the reverse strand, counting down.
GACATTTTTAATGCTTCCATTATTTTCGAGTTCGAATGTTGCTAGAACTTCAGCAACATGTCTTGATCTCTCGCTTCGCTTTACCGGTTGTCTCTTCTCCTTTCTTTTCTGCTACGACGCGTACTTTATTTCGGACGCAAAAATTTGAGCTCTGTGAAAAAGGCAATTAATTGTTATTTACTGGCCCAAAAATAATTAAAAAAACACAACGAGTAACTTCAAACATTGCCTAAAGGTATTATCTGCCAATTTGATGTGATAATTTGCCTTTTAATCGAAGAAAAACAACAAATGAAGCTCCATTCACTACTTTACATGTATGTATGTGTGTATATAATATATGTAAGGCAATATTAAAATGACCGCTGACGCCTGAGATGAAAATGAAGAAAAAGAAGGTGAGTGCAAAACAAATGCGAAAAAATAGAAAGACTAAAAGTGATTTCTATTGGAATGTACATATACATATAAGTACATTCATGTATAAATAAGAGGGCACATCAACAAGTGACTCTAATCTGACAGCAAAACAAATAACGGGGATTCCTATTGGAAGAGGAGACGGATACGCACAAGTGTGAGTGAGTGAGAAGAGGAGCAGAAAAGAGAGTGACTAATGATGATGGCAAATAAAACGGAACAAAATAATAGGGGATAGCGAATCGGGTTAGTAAGTCAGGTCGAAGGTCAAGTCATGTCTGATTGGAATGGGTCAAAATGGGGGGATGGAAAAGTAAGCGAAAAGGGGGAGGATGAAGCTTGGTCGGAAGAGGGCGGGTGCTGACACGCTAATCAAAATGTGTTTATTAATTAAACCAACTAGGTAAACCGTTCCCCAAAGAGGGAAAATGAGAGATGGGTTTAAGTTCAGCCTTACACGGCACAAAAATTCATGTTCCAGTTTGAAAATTCTGTTTAATGTTTTATCTTATTATTTTTTAACTAAATGCAGTGCTGACTTGAACTATGAATTATCTTGTATCTATTTAGTATAATTATAATAATCAAGAATCAAGCATTTTGTACAAATTAAACAATTTTAATAGTAACAGAAACTTTCTTATTATGTTCAGTACAGTAAAAAAATAATTATTAATTTTTTTCTGAACCATTTTCTCAATATAATACAGTATATAGAGATTTTGTAAACAGTTCTTTCCCGTAAATTTGATCTATAATTATATTTTATTATTTTTCCCGGTGTGCCATTTATGCCTAGTCCTGTTAACAATGCTTACTCTTCGGTTAACCCAGCGCAGGACATGCAAACGGGTGGAAAATTTTGGGGGAGGAGCCTTCTGTGTTTGTTGCTGTGTTTTCAGTAATTTGTGTGTACACAAAACCCGCCGAGTGGCAAAACGCAACAACACATGTGAAGAGGCACTCGAAAAGGGTGTAACGGAAAATTGTGGGTAAGGGGAAGGATGTTGGGGAAAACTCTTTAGGGGCGCCCGTGCAGGTCGCCAATTTCTAATTTATGCACTGACTCCTCAACTGGACGCGTTCTTGTTAAGTTGTGCCCGCTGCCTTCACTTTGCAGCTCGGCAACAATTAAAAGTCCTCGCATGTGGCATGCAAAGTTGAGGAGGTCAGGGGTCAGAAGGGTGGTGGCGGGGCGGCGGTGCGAAGAAGGCGCTCGAGCGCAAGCTGACAGAAAAATTAAAACGGCAACAAATTTGTGTTGCTGCTAGTCGCGACCTCAAAGGCTCATGACTGCAGCAAATTAACACAATATCTTGCAGCCCGTCGAGATTTCTCGAGTGAGTTGAGCGAAAGTGAAGGAGGGCAGTGGAGTAGTGGGCGGGAGGTCGCTTAAGCAAAAAGAAAACCGGAAGGTGGAGGACCTTAATAAATTGTCGCTGAAAATTGGTCTCAGGCCAGCGGCTTTATATGCATTGCATATCGTATTGGCTCTGGATTTCTCAGACTTTTTTTTTAAAGAATAATAAGAGTTAAAATAAAATACTTTTAGTGCAGTTAGTGCTGTAAACGATGATTGAACCAATGATTCTTTGGTTTTTAAAAGATAAACCAAAAATGTCCTAAAATTTTAGACTAAATGACCTAAAACCGAACCATGGCACTTATGAACTCATATTTATGACACCAACACTTTTAAACAATTTTCTAATTATTGAAATTTGATAGGAATAATACAGAATAATATTCCCTTACCGCACATTTATTGACTTTGACTTTCCCTCTGCAAGTTACATCTCAAAATCGAAATTGACTTAGACTGGCGTAATTTTTGACGCACACAATGGCCGGGGATGCTTTCCCAACCCCTTCCTATTTTGGGGCTACCGGTTCAGAGGTGCCGCCGATATGCAGCCAACACCACCCTTTTACGCCTGCCCCTATTTGCATATAACAAATAAACACACACTCACCCACACCAGTGTACAAATAAAGTGATAAACTGATTGCAACCACACGGGGATGTGACAGGGGTAGGTGGGCTTAAGGGGTGGTGGGGCATGCAATGCATTCAACCGAAACAGTAGCGAAATTTATAACCAAAAAGGGAATTACGAAATCGCGAATAAATTTATGTACGAGTGAGGGGGGGCGTGGTATGCCCCCGATTCACAGCAGTCACAAAGCAACAAAAGCAATAACGACGGGCTGATAAAACAGATTTCGATATCAGGCGACAGGAGCGAAGTGGAGGATAAAAGGGGTTCTGGGCCAGGACATTGATGCGATTCAATGCGAATCCCTGCAGATGCCAAGGGCAGAGGAGAAGGATGTGGGGCCGCATCGAAGTGCCAATATGAGCAGGATTCGTCACTTTTAAACGGGAAACCGTCTCTGTATGTTCGCAGCTCAAATGTTCATAGTATACTTTTAACGCATTAAACTTTAGTTATGTTTAGGTCATTTTTCCTAAATATATATGGTTTGCTTAGCCATAAGGACATTTGTAGTCCCCTAGTCCTTGAATTAAGAAATTTTTCTTGAAATTAATAACAATGAGCTAAGTTTTTGACGCCTAACTTGGGACGAAGATTGGTGCTTTTCATATCTGATCGGGAACTAGTCCATATAAACTAGCAACTCTTTTCGCCCCACGATTTTTCTAGTCGCCCATAACTTTTCGAAAATGCCCCTTTTGGGTACCCGATATATACAGTGGCATGAAAGCTAGTATAAAAATATCAGTTTCACAGAAAATGCAAATTCAAAACGGAAAGAATTGCCAAAGAGGGTGGAAGTGGGTGAGTTTGGGGATTTTCCAAGGGGGTGGCTTACTGTTTATGGCTGCTGCCTCGACGCGCAGTGAACAGATTGTTTCCGCTGTTGTAGACTTTTTGGCAACGGAGCAACTCACACACACACACACACACACACACAGCGAGATAGCTCCAATGACTCGGAAGTAAGTGCGAGAGTGTCTATGCTACCCAATTCCTCCCCTTCCTTTTTGCCACCGACCTGTGTGATTTTCACAGCTCGAATCCTTCGCCCACGTCCAAAGTGTTAATTTACGAAATTGCAGGAGAATTCATTGAGTTAAGAAGTCCTGGGCTCCTTACTTATGCATGTAAATGTATGTGTGCGCCTTAACTGTTCCCCTTATTCTGCCCCGCCCCTTTGCCTTTTACCTTCTGAGAAACACAAATACACAGAAAACAAAAAAAACTATTTAATATAGACAGGTTAAATATTTACGTATTAATGGGGTAATAAAATCAATATTTGTGAGGTTTAAAAGACATTTCATATAGAAAAGCTAAAAAACCTTAAACTCTTACAATCTAAACCAACTTTGTTTTGATATTATATTGATATTATCTTATTGATATTATATCCTTGAAAAAATCAGTTTTACATTTTGGAACAGAATTATATTTAAAACCAAAATGCTTACAAATTGATTATGATTATATTTTGTTAATATTTTATCGTCAATTATATAATTTTAATATTTATATAGTATATTTATATCCAATTGATTGTATATCCTCAATTCATTAATTTAATCATCATATAATTTGTTTCCTCTGTCCAAAACGTTTACTTCCACCTCTAAATATCCATTTGGCCAAGCGCTTTGAGCCTGGCCACTAGTTTTATTTTTAACTCCCACTAAGAGGGTAAGCCCCTTCCCCTTTTCCTCCCCTGTTTTGCTACCTGCCCCGCCCTCAGCATGTTTATAGTGTCTGCCTGGTATCAGAGTGCTTCGATCTTGGTAAATGGAAATTTACACGTTAACACTTTTGGCCGCTTGTAAGTGATTTGGTTTTAATTCGCTTGATGGCGTCTGTTGGCTTTCTCCCTTCTGCCTTCTCCTGCTGTTTTCTGGCCAAAACGTTTGCGGCCACATGTTCGTCCTGTGGGAGTACTGCCCATGTGTGCAACTGTTCTATGTTAATTTTTGGCTCTGTTTTCATGTTCGCTTTGTTGCCGCACAACTCGTTGTTTATGATGCAGTCGTTGAAAATGTGAAAGAAATGTAGATAAAAATGCCAGATAAAGGGATCTCTCTCTAGTCCAGGAGTTGACCCCATATTCCCCGCATCTTTGCGGCCAGCAACTTAATCCATTCTGCCTCAGAAGTAAAGGCAGAAGCCAGTCCAAGAAGTAGTGTGTAGTAGAAGCGGTCTCGTGTGGGAACATGGCGCACATTTGAAATTCACATGAGCCAACGGGGTAATGCCTGTGGCCACATGCAGGAGCTGCACTAATTTGCATACGACCACTGCCACACACACGCACATACACAGACACAGACACACCCGCAGAGTGTGTTAGCAGACAGCTTCAGAATCAGAAACACGCCTCTTCTGCGGCCACGCCTGCCATCTCAACTCTGCGACTATCGGGCGGGTCATCAAAGGAGCTTCACCTTCTCTTTGGCCCGATACACTCCACTCCTTTCCACTCCACTCCATTCAACCCTCGAGTCATTTTCGCGCGCCTAAGCTGGTGGTCTACTAGTCCAACACCCCACAACCAATGTCAGTTATCGACGCTACACTTGGAAAACGTCTTGAAAGACCGATTTACAAAGACAATATAAGAAAATTCGGTTATGAAATCTTTGATCTGTTTGTTTCCAATAAATATATCTTTTACAATTTAAAGTTAAGGAGGTGCTTTCCTAAAACTTTACCAAAGCAAAGTCTATCACCATTTGCTATTTTTAATCATTTTCTTTAACATAAACATTATTTAAATAAAATAAAAAACGAGAAAAAGTAAAAAGACAATTAAATCTTTTTAAGAATATTAATTTACAATGTACGTTCCCATACTTTTTTCCCGCCAGTGTTTCGGCAGCCGAAACCCTGTTCCAATTTCAATCGCAGTTGCTTATCGGAGTGTCCTGCTATTTGCTTTAGGCCTGCGTCCGTTTTGTTTGTTTATTTTCACAGCATAAGGCGACAATCATGCGGAATTTCATTGCTTAAGGCGTTATGGGGGAAAAGTGTGTGCTCCTTTTCCCGTCGACGGGCCGTTGAGGAGATGTTTCAGCGTTTAACTAAATCAAATCGATATCGAATTTAGTTGTCAGCGCCGCACAGAAGTTTTCGTTGCGTTTTCACTATGTCAAAGTGGAATCTTGGTGGGCGGCTTGGTTGGTTTGGTTGGGTTTGGTTGGGTTTTGGGTTTCAATTTCGCCTGAACTCGTTTGGGGACCTCTCAAAGTTGGCAATGAAATGTGAAACAGAAACAGTAACGAACAGCGGGGCGGGGAAACATGAACTGAAGCCGAAGGCAAAAGGCCAAAGGAAAAGTTCTCCGTATGCTTTGGCTTCTTATCCACATCCTTGGCAGGATTGCGTGTCGTGCCATGGATTTCTGTCTGTCTGTGCGTGTGACCGCATGACAAAAAGCCACAGGTTATGAGTTTTTCATTACATTGCCATGCACACACACACACACACAGCACACACACACACACCTCGATCCGTACCATCTCACATTTCTTTTTATGCGACTTTTGTTTAGTTCTGGGTCCCTTGGCAGGCCACCAAAATCGTAATTGCACGAATTAGTCTGCAGTTTATTGAAAGTGTCTGCCTTGATGAACAGACTGAACAATTCGTGCTCAGACTGTTGCATATGATATATGGAAGATTAAAAGGAAATTATAAAGTCAATAATGTTTTAATTTAGCATGATGTATTGCAAACGTGACTAGCTTAAATGGGGCTACAAATTTCATTTTAAACATACATATTTAGTGGTTCTAATGCATACGCATTATTTGGTTTTAAGTTTGCGTCATAACAAAATCAAACGAACAAATAAATTAATTTGTGTTTTATTGAAAAATTATTATAGTAGATTTAAATAAAATCTATTATATGGACTGTGGATATTGTTAAACATTCGTTTAAAAGTATTTCCTACTTTGCCATGTCAGCACTTGAAGCTGAAGAACCTCCATCTTTGGCCGGCAATCATAATCTGTTGATTTCGGGTCCTGGTGCAAAATCGCTGGTTCAAAATCCAGGGCCGCAACTCATTTTCCATGCTATTGCCTCTTTGTATGCGCAATTAAAAGCGCTGCCGGAATTACCGTTAATGGCCGCAGTTGCAGTTGCAAGGGCAACAGTAGCAACCGCCCTGATTGTTTATACCCTTGTTCAAGGTATTATGATTTTAATTTAGGAAAATATATTTGTGGATTGGCAGTCTTGCCATTGAATGTCCACAATTATTTAATAGATAATAATACATTTATATTAATAATATTGGGACATTAAGAGCTTATGTTGCACCCGTAAACAAGAAGCATACTGGCCGCTTCATCGTTTAACAAAGTATTATGCTAAAAAAGTTTCGAAGTGGCGGTTGCATCGTTTATAGCCAGCTTTATGCCCTAAAAAATCTTTAAAATATTTAATAAAGTATTATCCCAAATATACTTTTTGTTTTTTACTAGCTTTACTACTTTTGAAAATCTTTAAAATATTTAAATAAGTGTTATCCTAAATAGACATTAAGAAAACCGACCGTTTCATCGTTTATAACAGACTTTAAAAATAACTAAGGGTATTGCCCGAGTCGATTCTACGAACTTAACCCTCCTCTCCTGCTTTTCCACTCGTGTTGCCTCAAGCGGGCACGGATTCGGGTACGGACCTGGTCCCGGATTCCGGATTCCGGAACCGCTGCCTGCTCGTTTTTCTATTGTTTCTGCTGCCGCCGCTGCTGCTGCCTCCTAGACAAAACGCCGATTTTTGGCGATTCGAGCGATTTCGTTGATTACATTGCGGATCCCGGCTGTGCGCGTCTGCCTCTCTGTGGAACAATTCTAGTCACCATGGCCAGGTCAGCCTGCTGCAAGGGGGCGTGGCAGAGGGGCGGAAAGGCAGGCAGCCAGGCAGCCATGTATGTGTGCGTGCCTAATGAACAAATTTCGACGGAGCCTGTGCAACGGCTGCCATGTGCATGACCAGAAAATTGAACTCAGGCCAAAAACTGAAGCACGACAAATGACCGATGGAGGACCACGGGCCGCTGACCATTCACTGTGACACGGCTGAAGTGGAAATAGGAGGGGCCCAATGCGTGGCTTTGCGGCACTGTCACTTCTAATGACCAAAAGCCCTGGCCGGGACCAAAAACGCACTGGCACACTGGCGCAGGAAAAGGAGCAGCGGCAGACGCCGTTAATTTTGTTTATTTTCTTCCCTTTTTTTTTGGCAAAGTGGATGTGCGCATCCTTCAGTGTTGTTGAACCGCAGGACTCGACAGCTCCAACCGCGCCGGAATTTCAATATATCGCTGCATCGACATCCGATTGCGCATCTGTATTCGCAGCTGCAGCTGTATCGACATTTCCCGCATCGCAATCGCCTGGCAATTCATCAGGAGCTGATTGCTAACGCCTCGGAGACTTTAAGCCACTTTAAAGTGTCTAGCGTCCACTTGGCGCGGTGAATAAAATCGGGGAGATGATCGGGGATCGGGGATCGGGGAGCAGCACGAAGCACTCAAATCGATGGCCAACCAGGTGCCAGAACCGCAAGCAAATGAAATCAAATGGATACTGCTCGACCCGCCAAGGCAATGGCAATTCATTTTTTATATGATTCAAATGCTGCCATGCAAATGCTTTTGCTTGGGTGCACTGAAAAATATATAAAGTCTTTATATAGAATATAGTTAATTCAAAACATTAGTAGGAACTAAAATAATTTAAAAAAATTGCCTTGTTTGTTTGCTTTTTGATATTTGTTTTCTTAAATTCCGAAAAACAAAGCTAATATCTTCTTGAAAATATATAATAAATAATAGTCTATTTAAAACTTTATTTTGAGTTTCAACCTTTTTTACTTATAACAACTAAGTCGAAAACCTTTATAGTACATTTTTTTTACTACTTCGCCAAATTATTAGTATACCGTTGATTATTTGAATTTTAATCAAATGTAGTTTTTTTTTTAATTTCCAACCCATTGAGAAATAAGACAGTAAATGGCAAGACATGAAAATTTCATCTCAGTGCATCTTATCCCCTTTTTCGTGTTGTTATCGATGCATTGGCTGTCAGAGTTCCCCTCCCGTTGCCTTCCTTCTGGCCAACTAATAACACTTTGAGTGTGGCTATTTCTGTCTGTTCTGGCTGGCATATTTGGAAAAATTGTAAGCACCTTGTAAGCAAATTTCGGATAAATAATGATGCCGAAGAAGTTGCAAATGCATATGCAGTTGGAAATGAGGTGGAAGCAGCTGAATGGGCTCTTTGGGAAAATAAGAGGGGTCCCAACCATTTTGTGTTCGAAGAGTTCATAGTACAGTTGAGGCAAATTCGATCTGCTGGAAAAGTTTTGCAACTCGGACAGCCATTGATACGCTACTCAAAATCCAGAGACAGCTCGTTAAATGTCCTTCGCATAGATCCAGTGCAAATCCACAAAGTTTTCGCAATTGTGTTTGAAATGTTGGGAACAATAAACTGGGGATTCAGGGCCGACAACTGCTGTTCCATCTTCTGCTGCATTGCGTACTTCAATCCGCTGGCGAGTTGGGGTAATTCATTGCAACTTGGCTGAAATCACAACCGTGGCAACAGCTCTAAACTTTTCCACCTGCCCAGGTGAACAGAAAACAGAGAAGGGGAAATGCGGTAACTGAAGGGGAGTTACTAAGCGCTAAGCCGCGACCGCTACTACAATTTCAGCGTATGCCGCAGCATCTCTGCAAGTGAGTCCTTGACCAGCCACAAAATCAGCGAAAGAACCTTTACACAGGGAAAAAAGATTTTGATATTTGGTAGAAATCTCTCTTGAGCTTACCTATTTTATTCCTGAACTTTGAATAAATAAAGGTTTAATAAGTATTTCTTAGATAGAATTTTGTTCCTCATTTTGAAAAAGATTTAATAAATATTTCCCAAATATATACAATTCTTAAATAGCTACATAAAAACAGTACCAAAGATTTCTTAACTTTTGATTTTGAGGTACAGTTGACATTAATAAAACTGACTTGTTTAATTAGTTTCTTTTGACTGGATTATTCTAGTCTAGTTTCTTTCTGTGTAATAATGTGGCAATAAAGAATAGGAAAAGGCCAAAAGGATCCAGACTTTGAAGGGCAGTGCAATCCGAAGTCGAGCAAGCGGAAACACGTGAATTAGCGCAAATCGCAATGCAGTAGCGAATTGAGGAGCAGTCAGCTGCAGCGACGCGTCGCCAAGCCATCTGTGGCTTAAACTTGTCCCAACTGCGATTCGGGCGGGACTTCCCCCCATTTCTAAAGCAACTTCTACTGCGTAGAGCTCATTAAACGGAGCCAACATGCCAAGCAAGGCTTTCATATTTTATCCAGGCAAAACTACCGGCCAATGAGAGGCAGACGGTTCTGAGTCCTTTTTCTTGCGATTTTTCTCTCTCTACTTGTGGCCAAAAACTTCAAGTTGTGAAGTTTTTCAGCTTCAGTTGGAGACGCATAACTCTTGAGCTGCCCTAACCCAAATCTAAAGGGACTTTTACCACTCTAAGGGCTAAAAATAGTAATAATTAGATTTATAATTATAAAACTCGTATAAGAGTATACAAGAAAATAATATAAAATGCTCTTATTACATTATGTAAATCTAATGAAAATATTAAATGATTTGATAATATTCGTATAAGTTTGAATTCAAAACAAAAATATCTAAATTATATTTTGTATCAGTTTATTTATGATAGTTTAATTGAGACTATATTGTGCAACATTTTAAAACGATGTGGGATCTATCCGTCCTCTTTACCAAAGGGCGATCACTCTTAAAATTTCTAAGTTTTTTTTTCGTCACAAAGGTCTTAGTTTTGTAGAGTGTTCCATGTCTGCCTTCTTGTAAGTTAAGTCGTTACGGAGCGGGCCAAGAATCGCATGTAAAACATTCAAGCGAGTGATACGCACCATAAATTCCTGAATTTATAGCGGAAGTGCAAAATGTGAAAATAGTTGTGCACATTGCACTCGGCAGAAAGGCGGCAAAAAGTTGCCAACTTGGAAGTGGCATCGCTGAGTGCCCAGCGACATTGGCATATTTTTTTCCCTCAACGCTCCATTGCGATTTGTGATAAATGCGGTTAATTTCAACAGCTAGGTGGCAATTATGCAAATGAAATGGGTGGTTGGGAAACGTCCTGGTTAAGCCTTGAGTAAACAAGTCATGGAAATCAATTTAATGCTTAACCAAATGTCATTTAAATAAACCGAACTAAAAAAGTGTATAAAAAGCGGACCATTAGTGATACATTTTGAATACCCTAGAAAGTGAGCTAAAAAGTATGAGCCCGCGATTTAAATCTGTGTGCCACACTTTCAAATATTTAATGATAAATTGGGTCTGTTGTAGAGCATTCCGCATGTGGTTGTTCTGCGCTTTTATTTGCCGCCAATTCAATTTCATGGCATCTGCGGCTAAGCGGCCACTGATGGGCAATTTTATATCCATAACAAACAACTTGGCCAGAGAACGCAGAACACTGCTCCAGCTTTATGTTTTTCTCGCTTTTCCGTGTATTTACTCAATTTATTTATGACTGCATTTCTATAATAAATGTTTAATTTATTTAAATATGATTAAAAAAGCGTAGTCGTGGTGTAAATCAAAACGTTTTTGCACATTTATTATTCGATACAGCTTTCTCCTTCTTCCCTTCTGCAAAATATAAAGTAGTATGTGCGAATTGTGTATAGGAAACTGTGCGAGAATTTATGTGCGGTCAGATTACTGCACTCGGAATATCGGTTCACAGGACCGCTGTGTTACTTCAACTTCAAAAATTCATTCGCATTCGCATTTGCGGAAAGAGCAGGACCTGCACAGAAAGAAATTTAGATCATATCATGATCAATTTTAATGATTTCTATATTTTAAAACCTTTCTTTTTTTGGGATTAATTTATTATTCTTCAATGGCTATATTCAGACTTTTTTAGATATTTGTAGCGGAAAAATCAAAATAACTTAAAAAGGCAGAGGAATTCGAACATGGACCTTTTTTACTTCAGCCTATTACGGCATATATATTTCCAAACTGTTGGACCAAATTTTCGAGAGTATTTATGTAACTGACAGTTTATAATAATATAATGGTAATAACCATAGTATTCCAAATTAAGGTAGCAAAAATAATTAAAACAAAAAAACCTTAGAAGGCAGTTTTTTTTTTAATTTTTTTAAATTTAATTTAATTTTTTTTTTCTTTCATAAAATATAACATTAATAATGACTTGTTTTATTCCCAATGTGACAAAGAAGAGCGATAGGAGAGATAAGTTTAAATTGCATATGCTTTTGATATTATTTACACATCGCCTAGATATGATCTGGTTTTTTATCTGTGCTCTTGTCAGCCAGCGGCACTCCAAAAAGTATGCAACTCAAATGCGCATTGACAAGGGGCGGAGGCGGACTTTCAGGGGAGGCTGTGCAAGAAGCTGCCGCAGCTGCGTTGCGGTTTGCTGCATATCGTTGTGGTTGAGTGCATCAAACATCAATCAATTCAATGGTACTTGAAACCAGGCACACACACACACTCACACACACGCACACGCTCCGCAGATACAGATGCATGGTGATGCGTTGCTGAAGATACAGATACCGAGATAGCGACACACAGTGGCAGCAACATGCCAGGCAACTTGCAGCCATTCAAATTTAAGAGAAGCAAAGTGAACACATACAATAAGAGCACGTAATGAAAAGGGGAAGACACACAGGCAACCACAATATTTAGTGCATGACAGAACGGGGTAGAGAAAGGTGGAGAGATGTCAGGTGGAAACCACACACACACATACCAGATCTAAGCGCTCTGTTTTCATGTCCAGCACTGAGGCACTGCAGCACAAGGAATGCTATAAAATGGTATTCCTCAGCCATCAGAACAGACAAAACCAGACAGACGCACATCAACAACTTTTGTTCGGGCCTTCCATCATAGCAAAATCTATAATGACAGCTTCGATGGCTTTATCCTTCTGGAAAAACACCACAGGGGAAAAGGGGGCGGTGGGAGGTGGGAGGCATGTCAAGCAGCCAGTTGACCACTTGAGTCAAGTCCGAAGCTGGAGGCAACCTGATAAATGTTGTAAATATGCAAGCGGAGAATGGGCCAGGACGATCCAATTCGAGTGGCCAACACACACCACACACCCACACACACATCTTTTATATTAAAACGTTTCGTGATTGCCGTGTGTGTTTTCCCAGTTCCTCAATTTCGACTTCAATTTTAGCTGTAACAGCCGGAATTTGATAAACAGAAATGATAGTTGCAATAAAAAAATATAGAATTGGGCAAAAATAGTAAAAAATACAAATAAGTTTATAAACCCTTGCAGTTACTACCCAAATTGTATTGAATTTTCATGCGTTAATGTTTAAAAACAATGAATCCATTATAGGGTCAAAAATTCTTCCTTCAATGCGTTACCATCTTTTGAGTGAAATTATAATAAGGGTATAAAAAGCTTTGTGGAAAGTAATCGCTTTTGACGAGCTGTTAATAGTTGACTTTTCCGGTGCAGCCTCTCAATTTTTGTTTCCGCTTTAAGTAAGAAATCTTTAGGCTAATCAACGAGGCGTTGCACCTCCAAACGGGAGCCACTTGAGCCGGGTGTTATTGTCGCTGGGCGGTGGTGGCCAATAAATTCCAACCGCAACCCCCTCGCAACAATAAATTTTCGCCTTTGTCTCATAAACCGAAATGCCGCAAATCTCAGTCGGGCCAACGCAGCAAACACAGGCAAAAATCCAACAACCAACAGCCCAGAGACCAAGACCACAAGACAACTTTTGGCCTTGCCGCTCGCTGGGTGCGGCCCACAACAACAATTTGTAAATAAAATTGTGGCGCAAATTAAGCGTATAAATAAGCCACGAACATCGCCCAACGCACGTGGTCATAGAGTGTGGGCAGGGGGCGTGGCAACGGAAGGGGAAGACGCACATCCGGCGGCCCAGTGGTTGCCCTGAATCCCAGGATTTCCTGCGACAAGGCCTTTCGCTCATCATCGGCATCATTTCTGTTTTTTGGTCTGCACCGCCGCCGTTGTTGCCATGGCATTTTAATAGTCGCTCCGCCCCGTCGAAATCTTGGAACTTTGTGCTTTGGCCATTGATGTGACTCAAATGGGCATAGAAATGGACCCCTGAAGGGCACTGCGAGAAATATTTAGACGTTTTTATAGTAAGACCAACACAAATATTTATTTTAAAGCGGGGAGTGTTTGTTTTCATGAATCAATCTTTAACTGGGGTCAAAATAGTATATAGAAATATATTTATAAAACAAACTTATCAAAAAAAAAGGAATTTAACATCTAAAAACAGAACAGATATAGATAAATATTACTATTTATTAAAAGTGGTCCTATGCCTCAAAAACTTTGTGTTGTTTTCCAACTCAAACTCCATTTTCTTAGCCTGTATAAATCAGGGGCATAACTTGGGTTTCCGGCAAGGTCACAACGCTTGTCGTTATTAATTTATTATGAAAATCTAAACGACTTAAGTGGAATAATATGGGATAAATTATTAAAATTTATGTGCTTTCGAAGCTGGCATAGGCATTCAACGATGTCGTCTAGTTCTTGGCCGCCATCCGGTGTAGCAACTGAACTGGAGACACCAACCGAGAGCCATTTGAAAGGCAGCCAAAGTTTTTGGGCATACTTCACTTTAATTTCTTTTGGCTGACGCTACGCAGGAACACGAAAAGATGGCCCAGGAAGTGGAAGTTGAGTGATTAAGTGGGCCGCGTTTTTGCACTTATGCTTTTTGCATAATTTGTCAGCCTAATTTTTGTTAGAGGGAAGTTAGAGAGAATTTCCCTGGCGGCGACAGAACCTGAGCGGGAACTCGTAAAAGTTGACTCACGAGTCGCAAGTTTTAATTAAACGAACGAAACTCGAAGAGATTTAGTGTCACTTTCGCAGCTGGAATTTGTTGCTGCTACATGGATTTTTATGTCCGCTGCTAAGCTGCAGAGGACTGTCAACTGTGTGCCTGGCTGTTAAAATTTCGATTTGTTTTATTGAAATTAATCGAATAATGGCCAGATGCCAGCCAGAGAATCGAAGAGGAGGTCTAAACAAAAGAAGGAAAGAAAGTCCTGTGACTCCGTGAGTTTTATGGCGCACTTGTTTCTCGTTAATCGCAAATCGTAAACTAAGCATTTTTACGGCACCTGCGGTAATGGATTACCAAAGCACGGGCTCTCCACACCATACGCACCCCGCAATCGTCATTGGTTGGAAAATTAATAAAGTTAAGTGTCGAGCACAATAAAAATGGAATTTTAGTCAGGCTCGAGGCTCGAGGTTCAAAGAGGCAGGCCAACAAGTTGGCGAGGCGTGAAACGCCTGCCCGGAGGCAATGTCAAGCACATGGGACTGAGGTTATTGCTTTGGTTTGCAATAATTGCACGAGTGCAATAAATTTTCTTTTATTTCTGGCTTTAAACTCAAAGTTGGAGGCAATAAAATGCGACTAGGCCGTGGGCCTGGGTCAAGTGTATTGTATTTCACCGTTCAATCACCCACCCCCCTGCACCTGGGTCGATTTTAATGAGCCATAAGGCAGTAAATTAAATATATCTTTACCATCTGTGAATAACCCAGTTTTGTTATCATAAAATAAATTTGTTATGCCCAAAGACCAAAAATTCATTAAGGACTGCATATCTAATAAGTTGAAATCTTTTTTTTTTTATTTTAGTAATACAATATATTTTAAATTGTTTAAATTATGTACAAAACATCTCTTATTATATATGTATTATATATATTGCTTTTTTCAATGATGACTGTTTGTAGGAAGGAAAGTGCTTTAGAAACATTTCAATACACATAATGCCAAATTCTTATATTGAAAAGTGCCCTTTCGCGAGCTCAGCGGTTCGTAGTGATGGATTGTGATCTGTGACTTGCAAACGGGGCGTATGCGTAATGTGCCTGATTGTTGACTGGAATGGCAGCGCCTGCACTGCCACCTTCCTGATTGGGATTTATGGCACGTTCTCGTCTCCCTGGCATTGCCATTGTGTGTTGGGCATAATGCGGTCCGGGTCGGGGATCGGGGATCGAGGGTTGAGGGTTTTGCAGACACATTAGCGGGCCAGAGCGCCATATCAATGACCTCACACGTGCTCCTTCCGCTGTCAATTACCGGGCTGGGTCGTCGCCGTCGTGGTCCGCCCTTCTCCTGGCCAAACACCCCGCGACATGGACACGGACATGGACACGCCGGGCTGAACACTGAACACTGAAAACTGAGCTGAGAAATTAAATAAGTAAAACACGAGCGGCAGTGCACTGGCCGGCAATAAAAACTGACGGCAATAAAAAACTTTCTCCCCCTCTCTTTTTCACCCCATGACTGACAGTGCGTGTGTGTGCGAGACTTAACACGCAGTCGATGGGCGCATTTCTGGCGTAAAAATCTCCACGCTTTTCTCTTTTGCCAAGTTGCGTGCGCTGGCCGAATGGCCATTTCGCCATTTCGCCATTCGGACATTGGGTGAACGATGCATAAATCACACAATAAAACCCATAAATTTCGAATGCAGCGTGAAGTCAGAAGGGGGAGCGGGGAAAACTTGAGTCCAAACTGCATCTCAGAGGACAAGGCAGCACGAAGAAATTTCCAACTATTTTCCAATGCTGATCATTCGAAAGTTCCTATAAAAAATTCCAGGCCAAGTTTAAGACTTGCCATTATTTTTAAATGGTGCTGGGATAAATCATTAATGGATTAAAAATTAAATGGAAATAAATACTTTATTACAAAATATTAGGACCAAACTAAAGAACTTATGAAATAAATATGGTACAAATAAAAGTCACATAAAACATTATGTTTTGCCTACTTTATTGGGCTATATTTGAAATTTTTTTTGTTTTATTGCTCTTTATTCCTTGAAATATTATTTATATTTGTTATAAATATCGATTTTGTTGGCAGTCTTTGCTTCAGTTGAAATGTCCACAAACTTCATGCGGCAGTTAACCTGAACAAATGCAATGGGGCGAATTTAAAGTTGCATTTGCAATTAATGCCCTGGTCCCCGAGTAACAAAAGCAACTAGCCCCGGTTACTTGGCTATGCATTGAATACATTTCATTTGATTTAGTTGTCCTCGTCACCGATGGAGTGTCACCTGCCCCTCCTCCTCCTCCTCCTCCAGGTGCTGCATCTGCATCCTGGAACCATCAAACTGGTGTTGCTGCCACTAAACACATTGTGCGCAAATCCCAGGCCAAATCCCAGGCGTGCTGTTGTACCTGCTGGGCTGAATTGGAATGGATGCGAGCGATGCGAATGAGGATGAGAATGCACAGATAAAAAAACATATCCAAAATAGTTTGATCTTCCATTGCTCGTTAATGAAAATTTGTTGCTAAAAAATAATATCATACAGATGCAATTTCAAAAATATAAATTTTAATTTTTATTTGAAATTGAGAGTTGGTTTTTTTTTTAACGATAATCTTCAAATTTAATTTCCGAAAAATAGCTTTGCAGAAAAGTGACCAAAAACCTACACTGTTAATTCTATAAACAGAAAAAATCGTCTTTGCAGAAAAGTGAGCAAAACCTGCAGTTTTAATTCCATAACTTTTCTTTCCGCCAACCGATTTCAAAGTGGCATATCTTTAAAGTCTTGTGCCTTAAGCTTCTAAAAATATGCTTTTAAATTTTGCTTTGAAATTGTGAGTCGTTCGTTTTAACGATATAACTCCAAAATTAATTTCCGAAAAATAACTTTTTAGAAAAGTGACAAAAAACCTGAACTTTTAAGTCTATAACTTTTATTTAAAGCATTCGAATTCGGAATTCTTAATATTTTGATACTTTATCAGAATAAAAAGTTTTATTTCGATGTTTATGACATTTTATTTTTTTTTTAAGTGTGGGGATTGCATAGGCATGCGAACTGCATTGACAGCATTTTAGAGTGGGTCACTCGCCAGTGCCTTCGGGGCCAGCAGGTGGGCGTGGTGCCATTTTAGTGGCATGTTTGTGCTAATTTATTACGCCTGCGAAGCATAATGCACCTGAAATTCGGTGCCGATGGGATGCTGCTGCCGCTGCCACATTACAAATCGGCAAACAGAGACACACAGCACAGCTTGGGATAACGACTGAAACGACAGAAGACAGAAGGGGGGAGTCAGATATAGAGGCCTGGGGGAATGCTGCAAATGAATGTCTAATTAATTAAAGTGCGAACTGCACTTTGCTCGTTGTTGGGCTCGATTTGGCAGCGGTCATTAATTGCCGGGCACATAGCAGTAAAAATAGGGTTGGTAAAAAAATCGATAGCCTTATCGATAATATCGATAGTCGAACAATTTAGCAAACATCGATGGTTTGGTTCGCCATCGATACCATCGTTATTTAAAAATATTTTTTTATTATGGTTATTAGAAGAATATTTAGAGTATATTGCAGTATATTTCTAGAAACTTTCAGGGCATACTGCATATCCAAAAGGTTTGAGGTAGACTATGAAGTTAAATTAAGTTTTTTAAATGATTTAAATTCAAATTTATTATAATTTGCTTTGTTAATCAGCAAAAAATTAAAAACTTGGATTTGTTTTATTGAAATTACATAATTTTTTCAGAGGCTAAACAGCTCTCAATACTATCGATAATATCGATAGTGGCTACCATATATAGAAAAAGCTACCGATAAAACTATCGATGTTTTACCAACCCTAAGCAAACATGTTTAGCGTCTGTCTTTGATAAGCTTTTCCCTTCCTATCCATACCAACCTACAAATACCCAAATGATTTGTTTGATGTATTGAAATTGCTGCAGGGTCAGGTTTCTCCGCCCTTCCCCTCAGGAATGGACAAATTTCCTATGCACACACATAAAATGCAATTTTATACGGTGGGCCGAAAATTGTAGCCTAAAATAAAATCATTTTCCTACGGGGCCTGTACTGGGAAAATTTCTAGGATACTTGATATATCATGGAATTATTAACTGGGGAAAATATTAATTTGTTTAAAATAAATAAAAATACCCATGGCTTATACATACCTGCAAATTAGCTGCTTTAAGAAAAATCTCGTTTTTTTATCAGTTACAGTTTGATGTTTTTTAATGTTTTTGGTAGACGATTGATATTGGTTTTAGGCAGGAAAACATATCAACTGTACAAAATAAATATTTATTTTAATTTGAAAACTCACATTAATTAGTATTAGTGTTTGAAATTAATTCCGTTTTCTGTGTGTTTTTCCGTTCTGGCGCATCTGCAGCGCTGAAATTGTCGCAGGATGTTAGACCTGTATCCCTGCACATCCTATTTCCCCCCTGCGCCCTTCCTTTATGCGCACAAAGCTTAACGGGACATAAATAATAAATTTGCAACGTTTGCATTTGTGCAACACATGTGTGTGAGTGTGTGATTCTATGGCTAGACCTGCATGTGTGTCTGTGTATGGGGACATTAACAATTTATCAGGGAATCGAAAAAGCAACAAGCCAATAAAAATCACTCCGTTTGACCGGTGACGTTGCAACTGTCATTCCATTCCCATTGCAACCGACTCATCTGGCTCTTTGATCCTTCTCAAGGAAGGGTGATTTTTTGGGGTACGCTCCCCATGTGTGTCAAAAACGAAATGACAGTGCCATTTATATTAGAAATAAAATGCTGAAATACCCATTATTATTTAGTAAATAAGGTTAAAATTATAAAATGGATATTTAAATAATTAAACACTTAAAAAAAAGCTAAATCTAATTAGAACTTAAAATGGGGTGGCTTTCGAATTTCAGTAGTTTGAGTAACAAAAAAATTAACAATAAACTACAATTTAACGACTTTTTTAATTTATTGCTTATTAGAAGAAGAGAAAATTTCAAGACGACCAAAATCTGATACTCACAATTTTTTATATTTATATTTTATTACTTATTTTTTTGTTTTATAAATCTTGTTTATACTTTTCTTGTATTTTTATTTACCTCTTTAGGAGGTCAACTTAAAGTGACGATTGCACTTCTAACTTGAAAAATGTCCGATACTAAAGCTTGTTATGATAAATGTTTATTATACCATAAAAATTAACTTTATTTTAATTTAATTTTTTTTGGTAAAAATGTTATATCGTCACTTTAGGCTTACCTTGCCAAGAGGAGTTTATGTTTGATAAAAACAATAATGGATGCTTCCAATTGTCACTACGTGGACGGCCGTCAGTAGTGATATCTATAAACATGGAACCCAACCAGGACGGGTGTAAAAGACATTTGACAAAAAAAATTCCAAAAGAGGGTGATTTTAATGGTTGCTGCATTGGCTATCATATATGGTTCTTGTCCAGGCTAGTCTACGAA
This sequence comes from Drosophila elegans, assembly GCF_018152505.1. Taxonomy (NCBI): domain Eukaryota; kingdom Metazoa; phylum Arthropoda; class Insecta; order Diptera; family Drosophilidae; genus Drosophila; species Drosophila elegans. The sequence continues at coordinate 20,796,305 of NW_024546167.1, read as the reverse complement.
ATTTACTCAATAGGTGGCGTATTGTAAAGATTAATTCAACCTATTAAAGCAAATTTTTTAACTTGCGAATTGAACTAGCCAAATTCTCTTCTTGACTTGATGATGCTTTGGATTCTTTATTAAAATTACTCTACCAGGTTTTGACAGTAATCTGTAATATGTCTTTGTGTACAATAATGACCATTCTTTAACTTTTGTGTTCAGGGGTAACATGCGCTACAAACTATCGAAATATACAATACAATACACCAAATACAACAGATATATTCGGGGACGTCTTCAATAGATTGCTTAATAGACAGTAATAATGCTACAATATGCTCCCCAAAGGAGTCCGAATATGTTTGCCAACGATTTCTGTTCAAAAAGAGTTCAACTTGCTTTGCGTATCACTCAGAATCACACCCGTAATACCTATCTTCGATTTACTTTGTCTTTAACTTTGGCATAACAAAGAGAAAACTAAAAAACTTATTGGGAAAAGAAAAAGAGTGCGGTTTAAATGAAAATTGCATTTATTTTGGCATGATAAATGTAGACGTATAAAATTAAACTAAACATGTACTAAATTAAAAAGTTTATAATCACAAATACGCGTAGCTAACACAAATCCGGTTGTATCCCCATCGCCTTCATACGTGCTCGTAATAATAGTAATTGCTTGATATCACCAGTTGGCCAGGTTCCCCCTCTTTTTTTATTTTCTACCTCCCCTGTCCGGGAAATGGATTTCCCAACCCGAACTGCACCGCTATTTCTATCACAAGGGAATGGTTTCCGTTTCCGCATTTCCACATTCGCCTTAACTTCCGCTCGATTGCACGCTGGTTCCTTTCTGGGTTAAAAATAGGATACCGAAAAAGTAGAGAGTGGTGGTTTCTTCTCTTGCAGAAAGGGAATTTGAGAGAGTAAAACATAGGGACGGAGTGAAGAACGTTGGGAGAAAGTCGTCGTCATCGTCGTCGTCTTCTTTTAAATTCCACACTGAAGGATCTTCTCTACAATTTGTTATGTTTTCAACCTACTTAAGTTCAGACTCTTTTCTGCTTGGTCACAAGAATTATTCCTCAATTTAAGTGAGTATGTGTATGTGGGGTTCTACGTGGGTAATCCTATTTATATATATAGATCTATGTAAATTCCATTTGTTTTGGTATGCAGAACAGCTACTGTATGGGTATATGTATATATGTATTCATGGGAATATATTTAGAATCGTCTCCTAGATACTTTTGCTCTTGTAAGTGTCTCTTGTCTGTATAAACGTACAAAGCCCGAGGGGCGAAAAGTTGAAGAATGCGGTAAAGCTACGCCTGGTTACAATCCATATCCATTCTCCTTTCCAACTACTGTCCCCACCTTCCTTGCCCTTTTTTTGTTTTCTATGTACAGGTGATCTCTAACGTATGATACTAATGATAACCCTAGACTATGAACAAATCCCGCGAATCGTCCGTTTAGCGGATCATGTGCAGTTTCCATCGCAGCACAAAATATGCCACGATGCGCAGGGCAAAGAAGATTCCAATCAGGGCAACGGCATCCACCCAAAACAGAGCATTTTCCATGGACATCTGCTCGAGGAACTTCTTTGGCACACGATAGTGGCAATATATTTGGTTGCACTCCATCTTGGCCCGATCCATTCCATAGATCGCCACCATGGCACCTTAAGAAAAAAGAATCGTTCTATGAGTTTATGATAATATAGCGCAGAGGCTATCAAAACTCACCTTCGAACCCATAGCGCACATAACTGACGTACGTGACCCATTGCAGATAGCCAGGTATGGTGTCAAAGGTAACAAAGAACCCGGAAAACAAAATCGTGGGTATAGTAGTCACGGGACCGAGGAATACGCCCGTTTCGATATTCATCCCCGCCCCGATCAGCAGTCCCAGCGATTGTGCCACCAGTGAGTTAAGCACGCAGATGAGCACAAACATTGACACCCGCTCCAATTCCATCGGCTGCGATGTTAGGTAGTACACCACTAGAACATAGACGCTGGAGAATACGATCTGTAAGAGAATATACCGGATTAACAGTTGTGACTTAAAGAAGATTCTAATAAACCAATTTTAAAAAATTCCGCAACCATACAAAGATACAACTTTTTCAAGGAATTTATTGATTACTTAAAATGAAATAATTTTATTCACCTGAAAAGGCAGGTCCGCTATGGTCTTGGCAAAGTAAAAAGCCTTCAGTGAGTACCAGTAATTGAGATGCTCCCTCACGAACACTGACATTTCAGTGGGAACTGCGAATTAAAGATTCCAGATTATTGTAAAATGTCAAAAAAACTTGGAAATCCATAAACTCACAGGTCAGAATGGTGGGCATCATTGCCGTAAAGGTGGTGAACAGTGAGACGAAGAAGATGCAACCGGCATTGCTCATGATTTTGCTGGCCTCGTTGCCCACATCATAGTAGATCATTCCGATGATTGCTCCCACAATGATGTGTGAGAAGAGCCGCATGTGGGTCAGCATTTTGTCGCGTAGAATGGTGCGAAATGAGCGCTGGAGCAGGATCCAGAACTGTGTCCATCCGCTGGTGGGGAAACCCGTCTTGTTGGGCAGTGTGACGACGCTCTCGTGCGAGTCCAGCAGCGAGGTCATGCAGCCCACAACGGCACTGGGTCCGCCCGAGCCCGAACCCACCGCATTTTGGGTGCCCTTCGAAGAGCTGAAGCTGCAACTGTCGTCCACACCAGTGGTTGGCATATTCACAACGCTGCAGTCGGAGTTTTGAGACTGTTGAGACTCCAGCTTCGGTGGTTTTAGCTCCGCGGGATCTTCGGCACTGGAGCGTTCCAGTGGCGGCTTCTCATCCTGCAGGGTTAACGTAGCTGTCGTATTCTCCGCCCCACTTCCACTGCCCTTGACGATATCATTGTTGCAGCTCTTTTGGGCCAAGGTTTGTACATAATCCTTTTGCGCATACTTTTTGCAAGCTCCACTTTTCACTGCCTGCACCAGTTTCGGTACAGCATCTCCGTACTCGCCAGAGGCCACTTCCAAAACGTAATCGGCAGGATTGTGATACGAAGGGCATTCGTAGCCCAAGGAAGAGAGATACGACACCAGGCCCTTCACTCTGCCCTCGTAGACACATTGTCCCTGGGCCAGCAAATACAGATGATCGAACTTCTCGAAAAGTCGCGCCGACGGCTGGTGAATTGTACAGACTATGGTGCGTCCTCCGCGGGCTAGTGATCTCAGCAGCGAAATGAGCTGGAAGCAGGTTGAACTGTCCAGTCCGGAGGTGGGCTCGTCGAAGAACATCACGGGTGGATTGTTGACCAATTCGAGGGCGATCGATAGCCGTTTCCTTTGGCCACCGGACAGGTTGCATGTCAGGGTGTTTACCGACTCCTTTAGGCCAATCGTCTCGAGGATCTCCTCAACAACGACCACTTTGGCGTAACTGATCATATTCTTGCCCAGCTTGAGGTTGGCGGCCACCATCATGGCCTCGCGAACAGTTAGATTGCCAATCAGCACATCGTCCTGCATGATGTAACAGGAGAGCTTCCGAAAGCGCCGCAGATTTCGCTCCTTGCTGTTGATCAGCACAGAACCACTAAGTTGAGCAGTCCTAGGGACAAAAAAAGGAGTTTGTCAGTCAAAGTTGTCTATACTATTGGGAAAGTCGGTTTTTGTTTTCGCTTTTTGTGCCATTGGAAGACATGATCATTGCTTTTAAAATAAAAGTATTTACTCCTGTGTAAACAAATAATAACACATTTTGTTCAAGACAGCGAGTATCCGGCTCAAAGGACCAAAACAGCTAATTTAACAGCTGAAGGTTTGCCATTAAACATTTTTTATGTTGTTAACCGGAAAGGGGGGCACAAACCGAATAAGATTAAATGTTGAACTCACTTGTAGCCCGCCAGGATGTTCATCAGCGTGCTTTTTCCGGCACCGGAGGGTCCCATAATGGCTGTGATCTCGCCATTTCGGAACTTGCCCGAGACGCTCTTGAGGATGGTCTTGAATCCCCGCCGATGGCCGTCGGCGACCGAGTAGGAGATATCACAGAACTCGATGTCCACCGGCGGTCGTTGGGGCAGATGTGACAGGGCGATGGTGCCCTTTTTCTGGCCATTGGCACTACTGCCACTATTGTTGGCCACCTTGGGCGCCAAGGCATGGTTGTTGCTGCCCAAGCCGCCATTGCATAGGTTGTTCTGGGACCTGAAAATAATCATAGAAGTAATTTTTAATTGTGTAATTAATTATTTGAAGTAATTTTAATATCTTTAGAAGGTTTTTGTTAATTCCTACTTGGGCCTCTTCTGCAGTGCACTGACACAGCATCCGTTCTTGGTCAACTTGGTCTGCACCAAGGACATGGAGCGCTGCTGTTCCATTTCGGCATAGGCCGCGGCATATTCGGATCTCCTGCGATTGACATCCAACTGGGATGATGATGCAGATGCAGCGATTTCGAAGCTTGAGTTCTGGATGCCCTCACTATCCACGCTGACACACCGGCTTAACTTTAGCTCCATAATTAATCCTTATTCCCCTTGTTAGCTCTTCATGATAACGCCCTGAATTGTCAATCAATGGATCAATCAGCAACGTTTATTTCCCCTTTCGTGCTTCCAGTACTCAATGAATGATTCACCCAATCACCCACCTCCCAATCCCACATTGAAAAGGCCAGAGTTCGCTCTGCTTTTTGTTTCATTCATGAAATGTGTGGGCCAAAGTGCCGAGTGCGTTTTCATTAGTGGTCGGTTTGTCGGTTGGATGGTTGGTCGCATGCCGGACCGGACTTCGATTGATAAGTCCGCCGACGCCGACGAGTGCAGCGGACCAATGCCAATTAACATTACAGCTTTTTGGGTGCAAATTTGTTGAGCTAGTTGTTGGTCGAAATTGATTGATTGGGAAGCCCTCGATGTGCACAGAGCAAGTAATAAGTAGGTGGGGATTAAAGGTCAGCGTAACTAGCTGCACTACTTATCACTGGTGTGCTGAGAACTCGGGAATAATAGTAAAAAAAAACAGTTAAGCTTGACACTTGGAAATTGGAGAATGACTATTTAAAATACCACATGGCAATCAAAAATTTTATCAGTTGTTGGCTTTTGGTTCATAAGCGCATGCTAAGCAGTTTATTTTTAAATATCATACTTTATTTAAAGATAAAGCTATCCAAACTTTTATCAATTGTTGGCTTTTGGATCAAAGACGCAATCTAAGCAATTTATTTTGAAAATATTACATTCAGAGTTTTCTTAATAAACTGCATAAAAAGATAAAGCTGGTTGTAAATTCATAAAACTACTATACTCAAAGTTTTCTTAATAGCAATTAAGTTAGTCATTTTACTTAAAGATATATGTAGTTGCATATAAATTTATAAAAATAGTTTTGATTCACTAAGCTTTGCACGCACTTTAAAGTCCGGATATTGTGGTCAGCTAATGTATAATTCTCCTTATAAAGAGAGGCCAATTACCGTGTCTGAATTCCGCTCAAATATGTTTCTATAATTTCGTGCCGCAACTCGAGGCGTAATGGCCAGATATTAAAATAAAATTGGTGGAGAGGGAAGAGTCAGCTGTTTGGCTGCGGGCCATGCTAACTGAATACAGATACAATTGAGAGACTAGTACGGATACGAACACACTCTAATAAACAATTTCAGCTTTGCTCCGCTTGGATTTGATTTGTTTTGTTTTGCTTTGTTTTGCTTTTTTTGCCTTTCGCTTTGGCCTCTTTCAGTTACGATAAATATGCCGCTGTGTGTGTGTGTGTGTGTGTGTGTGTGTGTTTGGGTATTGCGAATCATTTCCCGCGAATATCTCGGTACACGAGCACCGAGAGCGAGTACATTTCAAGTGCGCATGCACCCAGAGTGCATGTTAACGAACCCAACTCAACGAAGACTCGACGAAGTTTGCACTTACACTTTGTCTTGCGAAATGCACTCAGAACAACAGGAAAAAAATGACTGTAAATGATATTCTGTGCAACTCCTTGCTTTTGTCTTTTTAAATTTACCCATTCAATTGGATTCAAATGGAGTCAGTCACGCAATCCCTTCGGGTTCTCTTCATTTCTTTCTTGATTGCTTATCAATCTTAATGCGTGGTAATTGTTGCCAGGTTCGAAGGCATTAATTGATTGATAGCCGGCCTTAAAACAGCTGCTGCTGCTGCTGCTGTAGTAACTTTTTATCTGCTTAGCTACTGTTTCTAGTTCAGAATTTCTAAATGTCCGAACCTTGAGGTCGCGGGGCCAGTTACATTGTTGTGTTCGCACTGATTAGGCACAACCGGAAATATCAGCTGGCGTTAGATCATCCCGCTTAGCGGCAATTAAGCGATTTAAAAATGCCAGGCGGCAGTTCATTGTGATTAATAAAAGTATTAATAAAAGCAAGTGTGCCAAACGATGGTATCTTTCGCCTTTAAGAAGGCTTTATTCATAGGCGAGTCAATTAAAGTTGATGAATTCCAACATAGGAGAGTAAAGTAAAAAGTGTGTATGATAATACACATTTTTAAAGAGACCTCAATTAAATATGCCACAATGGTAATTGTTTGGGAACCATCATGTGTTTTTAATTACACAAATTTGTACCAATTTGTATAATATGTCTACTTGAACTAGATGCCTTATAAAATATTTGTATAACTATTTTAATGTTTTGCACATCAAATGCCACATTTGTGTGCCATTATATGGCTCTAATTGAGCAAAAATAGTTTATAAATTTATTATTGTTTATAATTTATTTAAAGAAGAACATTACTTTATACGCCTCAGTCATTTTGATTAAGAAAATATGTACATATGGGAACAATCATGTGGCTTTAATTCCTGGCCCATTCAAGCTATTAAATAAACTCGCAAGGCCGCCAATCATATAAGGAAACGGATGTGTGGGCGTGGGAGAGGGAGTGGTTGTGGGTGGACTACTCCTGCCACATCGAGGGTCGAAGAAGGTCCTGTCTAGGACCGCTGCTGCTTTTCTTTTGCCCTCGAAGCGGGGGCAGAAGGTCAACATGCCTCGAGTGTTGGCTGGCTGACTTTTGCGGTCGTCCAGTCGCCTCAAGTATGCACAGGTTGTCATTCGACAGAAGGGAAAATTTGAGGAAGGCGCCACAAAGTCTCTGCCTTTTTAGCGTTTTTAAGTTTGCGGCAAACTTCGCGTTACATAACCGACCGGCGTACACGTAGCGTAGACTTGTCCACATGCAAAAAAAAAAATAAAGCAAAAATCACACGTAAAACAGCGGCCACGTGGATGAGCACGGGTAGTTTTCAACTACCTCCCCCTCTATTGTGGGAGCATTTTTCTAATAGGCACATAAATATTTAAGGCTGAGAAACCGAGAGCTGACGGAGTGCCGCACACAGAGACGCGATGTTGCCGCAGGACTAAAAAGGCCGAACGGAGTCCAACTGCTGACTGCGGCACGACTTTGGACAGCTTGGCGGCTTGTTCGATTTTTCCAAGCACGCGGCGCCGCGAGGTCCCCGACTGTCCTGCTACCCTGCTAGGAAAGAAGTCCTTTGACTTAACCAGGAACTTTGGAAAATGGCAAAACTACCGATATTTTTAATTAAAAATTGTAATCAAGGGTGCCACACTACGGTTTTGGAACTATTTCAAAACGTGTTTAAAAATATGCAATACAAAAAACTTCCGGTCTAAAAATATATTGTTGGTATATACAATTATAATATGTTGCATACTTTTAGACACTTTTAAAAGTGATTTCAAAAACTTATTGATTTTTTATTTTTTTATTTTTTTAACAATAATGTATAAGTCTACCCTAAAGTCCCTAAACATTTAAAAATGTGTCTGAAAGTAGGCCACAAAAGAATTCTGGACTACAAATATATCGTAATCATATACAACTACAGTATATTGCATTCTTTGTGTCTGTCAAAAACCTATTCAATTCAATAGGTTTTATATTTCCATACAACGAGAGTACCCTCGATTCGGCGTTTATAATTTTCTGAGCCCCCAGGACCCCTTTTGTCTGCCTTCCTTTGTATTGTTTTGCTTGGTCTTATGGCTTTTACGGCTTTTGCCGTTCGGCGGCGTTTCATTCACTGTTACATGTTTTTTTCCTCTTGTTTCCCTCTCCGCATACTTGTGCGTTTGATTGTGGCTTATTATTTATGGCAGTGCCGACAGCGGGTGAAAAGGGGAGGCAGACTGGGTCGAAAGGACATGTAGGATAGTGTGGCATTTAAGGCTGCTTTCCTGTCCTGTTTCCCATCGAGACCTTGGTCCTGGGGACCAAACAACCTGATTACTGTACAGCATTCAGAGGATGTCCTTTAAAAGACCCCGTCAGCACAGCACAATTTTAATTACATTGCTCCTGCATTGATTTGTTCGTGGGCGTGTTCATTTACCCATAGATTTTCTATTTGCATTTTAATCAAGCAACTAGGAAAAACAGTTCAAGGTTGAATGGGATACCATTTAAAGTTTAGAGCTTAAAGTTTTTCAACTCTAATGCAACTTTAGACCCAAAGTTTTCACAGTTTCCGTTGCCTTACTAGGACACACTTTAAAATTATTTTTACAACTGTGCATATTTCTGGAGGGGGCGTGGTTGGTACCATTTCCATGCCAACACGCGATTTGTGAGACGGAGTCATCGATTTTCCAGGTCTTTAGCTCCTTCTTTTCCGTTTCCATTTTCCGACACACCCTAATGTCGTGGCAGGTGGCATGTTCCAAACGGAAAAAAGATACGAACATTACAGATGCGTGCTAATTTTGACTCGACGGTCTTATTAATAGCTCCTACTCGCATTCCCACACTCCCATTCGCTGCTTTGATTCTTTTTTAATGATTTTACGCAGGATGTGCTAAAAATAGAAGTGTCACCTCAGCGAAAAAGTGACTTGTGACAGTGTGATAAGTTAGCTGATACTTGGTAATCTTTCCACCCACCCATTTCACCCACAGGAAAGCCAGAAGGCCCCTGGCTTGCACAAGCGGAAATTGCCGAGTGGCCGCACCAACGAATGCAATATTATACAGCAGTTCAGGGTCAGAGGGACATAATTCAATTCATTCCCGCTTATAATCCCCACAGCTGGAGTGTGGCAGTTCCCTGGGTAACCAAAAACCCAGTTCTGCTCGAGTCTAATCCCGCATAATGCAATTAAAGGCGAACTACACAGAAAAAACAGGTTTATTATGTTGACTAGATACTCGAAAATAGTAATAAAGTTATTAAGAAAAAAAGATAGACAGCTGCGAGATTCGAACCTGAACCTCATTAACAGAAGACAGTTACTCTATTCATCATCTTATTATGGTTCCCATTTCATTCCAAACTGAAAAGTTTTAGTTTTGGAACAAAAAGGAAGGCTATAATTTCCAAGTTAAGGAAAACAGTCAAGTTTTAGGTGGCGTCATCTGCCGAACTGCAAGCTCTCCCTTCGTTTTCAAAATATGCAGTGACGTCATAATTACAACTTTCTTAATATCTTCTAAAATTATGGTTCGATTTGGTAAATTTTTAGTTTTTTAATAGATATTGACCGAATTAATATAGACCCCTATTCGTGGGCTTTAAATTAAACTTTCGCTAAGCAATGTAAACTTGACATTTTCTCAATTGTCTAGACTCACCCGTGAGTGTTCGGCTTCAAGTCGTTGGTCAACTTCAGCTGGCTGAGGAGCGGCGCTGGCTCCTGTTTGGGATTCGGATTCGCAATTGGGATGCTGCTGCCAGTGGAGAGCGTTGTTAGGGACATGTTACCGCTTGTGTATAAAACGGCGTTGGGTGTTGTTGTGGCCGCCGAATCGGACACTTTGTTGGGGCTTTTGGCCGCCGGCAGTACGACGGCGTGGGAGGAGCACTTGTCCACCAGCGGGACACTGGAGGCCTGTAGCTCATTCATGGCTTTCATTTGTGGGGTTTCGTTTGAGAATCCGTTTAGTTTTGTTTCGTGCAATTGCTATTGGCATATGGCATCAGCATTTGGCTCAATTGATTTATGCTCGGTTATTCAGCTTGTTTTGTGATGTGTAGTGACTTGTGACTCTCGAAGAATGCTTCTATTTAATTGAATTCACTGAGGATTGGCATCTGCATTGGAAGTACATGAATAATGTAGGTTGACTCCCTCTCAGTTCAGCTCTGTAATGAAAGGGAAATGGGAAAACGATGCAAATCAAGCATAATTTAAATGGAGGCATCCCGCCACAGGCATTTCTCTATTGATTTGGCATTCTCGCACACATATTTAAGTGCTCTTAAACACTCTTTCCACACACTACGGGTATATATTACATCACACAGGGCAGGAAGTACAGCCCACCACCCCCAGATTCTAAAGGTCTCGCAAAGCGTTAGCTTGTAGCTTGCTCAATGGCAGCTAGCAGCATGAATTTCTAATTACTGAACAATGCCCAGAGACCCAGACACAGACACAGAGACCCAGACCCAGACCCAGTTGAGAAACGACGACGACACCCATCAAGAACACCCGATAAACGTTGTACGCCACTGAATTCAATGCCAGACACTTGAGGGCTCACAGAATCGGCTTCATAAACAGCTTTACCGGCCAAGAACTGCTGTTTTAGTGCACTTGTACCCTATACCTATACACATGAATCGGAGAAATTGTGGTTGGAAGAGCGCTCATCGCAAGACTAGCAAAGTCCACTGTAATGGGAAGTTGAGAAATGAGGCTGGGTTTGCCTGCACTGGGAACCAATTTTGCAGGTGGCCGTCTGATAAGATTTGTTCGTTTACCGTTCAGCGATGAGAATTCCCACTTACTCCTACACTGCAAGGAAATTCGCACTACAAGTTTACAGTTTACTACATTGTGAAGAAAGTTTGCAAATGATTCTATATAAGTGTTTTATTTATTTATTTGTACACCCTTTTTCTATACGAAACTAAAGTTCAAATATTTCAATCATACATACATACTCAATTACATAGACTTGTTATCAAGCCGCAATTTTAGAAACTTATGGAGTAGGAAATGGTTTCTCCACACTTTTATAAACGAAGTGTTTATTAGTTTAAAGTTTTGTTAGGCTCTTGTTTATGTTTGCGGTAAATACATTTTGCGGTTTATGTTTATCGTATCCGTGCTTTGTGTTTAGGCCTATGGATTTTCTTAGTGTACACGAGTTTTTATTACAGATTTGCTTGCAGTTCGATTCACGATTAGATGGCCGATCCGATAGGCTTCCTGCTACTGGGCGGCGGGTTTCCTTACGCTAATCGCCGGAGATGTAAGGCGCGTAATCGCACAAACTACGGGTTATATGGCCCGGCTATTCGACTGCCAGCTGTTGTCGGCCATCGACTTCTTATCTCAATGCCGGCACTCAAAATTGGCCACGCACAGCTGCGGATGGTCTAATCTGAAGAATCTGAGCAGTCGGACGATGGGAAGTTTCGAATTTGGGGTTCCTCAGAACTTAGATTTCGCATACCTCTCGCGTCGTGGATTTTGTGGGTGGATGACCCGAGATGATAGGCCCTACCCTAACTGCAAAATCAAAGTAGGTCAGTTTGTATGTTCCTCCCGCCGAATCTATGAACTCTGTTCATAGTTCACTCTCTGTCTCTGGCCTGATCTAGTTTTCATATTTCGGATGGTTGCGCGAGTGTTGGAAGATGTGTGTTACATATGTGTCATATGCTATTAACAAATAGCGCTCGGGGAATAAACATTTGAAAACTCATGAGCCAGCAGCCACCACCGGATAATATTTGCAAATAATTCTTACTCAAGAGAGGGCGCAGGCGCTCTTGTCAGATACAAAGGCAGGAAAACATTAAAGATACATATGATGGGGAGGTAAACTCTTGCTGCGAAGTTTATCAGGGTGGTGGGTTGTGTGTTAAAACTGCGACTGCAGACTGCAGGAAAAATATAGAGAGAACCTCAAAAAACGACGCAATTACTTCAAATCAAATTTCTCAAACTTGTGCTCACCTTTGGATTTCGGTTGGGATGAGGGTTTTTTTCGAGAAAAGCAAAACACAAATGGCATAAAACGTGTTTTTGGTCTATTAGCATTATATCTTTTTTGGCCACTGCCAGATGAGATAGTTCATAGTACCGCTCCCTCGCACATTTTTATATACTTTTATAAACACTTGGACCGCTCGGAGCGTTTTTAGATATTTAGAGATACAGAGATACGCGTGCTCGTGCTTTTGTGCCTTCTTTGTTATGGTTGAGGCAGCAAACAGCCAACAAACAAACAAACAAACAACGCCAGCTATTCAAATCATGCGCCACAAGGGCGAGGGCGATGGCGATTCTACGATTTTACGGAAGAGAACGAATTACCAGATGGTAATGTGCGCGCTCCAGGAATACCCAAAGATGTAATTTTTTTTGGGGCGAAACGTGTTTTTATTCAGCGCGTTGCGATCCGTTCCGATTGGACTCGATTCCTGACCAAAAATACCGCTCGAACGCAGGAGGAGAACAACAACATTCAGGCAGCGCGAACGACGAAGAACTGAAAATGAAACTGCGGAGCTGCTGCGACGGCTGCTAAGCTACCAGCTACCAGCTGCCAGCTGAGAGCGCTTTCCGCTCCCGCTCGTTCCTGTACCTGTATCTGTGTAAGCCAGAGCAGACCCGCAGATACTATCAGTGCTGGGGGAGTTCCTTAATTATTGTACCTAAAAATGAGACATTGGAAACATTTCTGTTTTGGAAATATATAAATTAAAACTTGTTGAGGGACTGATTTTTGCATTATTATTATTTTTTATATTATATTATAATATTTATCAAAATGGTTGAGGAAATACATTTTGTTTAACTTTGTAAATAGCAAACAAATATTTTTCAATACACAAATACTATCAGTATTGGGGAAGTACCTAAATAAATGTACCTAAGGCGTAATATCATATAGCTCCCATAGAAATAATCAAAATATATAAAATAACTGTATAATAATTGAGCTGCAAATCATCAAAGCTTCAATGTTATTAGACAAATACGCAAGTAAATCATAATTTTAATGTTTTAAAACATATTTAATTTTTGCAATAGCTGCAAGGGTATATGAACTTCGGCTTGCCGAAGTTTGCTTCCTTTCTTGTTATAATTATCTTACTTAGGTACAAATAATGTATACCTTTCGCAGCACTCGGATACTATTTGGGTTTCGTCAATGGGGAAGTGCGGCTCTCTCGCTTTGTCCAACGTTCAATTCAAACGCTGGCATACACTTAAATTAAGCCAAAGTGTGTGTGAGCGGTGGTGCGCATGGCGTTAATGTGTGCGTTGGCGTTCTGCTGCTCTAAAAACAGCTGACTGTAAACACACACAAAGAGCGGAGGCCCAGTGGGAAATCTAGTGCGATTTAAGTTCAGCTGCACTTGGATTTGATGGAGCAAAACTCCCCAGAGAGAAAAAAGAGACAGAGAAAAGGTACACAGAAAAAAAAGGAGATTCATATGAAAATTAAATAGGCTATTTGGTTGTTTATAGGAGGTAAAATTGATATTACCTAAGGCCAGAATAGGAAGTCTAAATTCTAGAGTAAAATGGAATAAGACAATTACATGACTAAAATATTTTAAGATAAATTTTAGTGATTCCCCGGGTTATATTTAGCTAAGGTATTGCAACTCATGGCTATTAACAAAGAATAAAATGATCGGCAGAAAAATTATTGTTTTAGTAAATTACAAACGATTTATTGAATGTTTATGTGTTGTTCCATTTACCTTATATTCTTATCGGCATCATTTCTCGCTCTGTAATGAGTGGATATCCCTGAAGAGAATCAGCGTTTTGTGCCACTACACTTACAGTATTAGCAGTCTGAATGATAGCGAACTTTGAACCGCACGATCGCAGAACAAAGCATTGAAACCAAATAAAAACAATTGCGATTTCTTCGAAGAACTGTGTTGGGGGGATAAATGAAGCCGGGGAGCTGATATTGCCATGAGTAATCCTCCCCTCAATGTCCACACATGTCCGCTTATTGACTGCCTATCTGAAAACAAAGCCAAAACGTGAGCTGCCGCCTTTTACTCTTCGATTCCGTCACCCCAACCCCATCTCCATTTGTGATTCTCAGGGAAAATGCGCAGTCGGGGAGACGTCTAATCGCAGCGACCTTAATAATAGTTTATTTTCATATCAGCCGCAGATTGTTTTTAGCTACCAATTTAAATTGTGTGCCAGCATTGACCGACAGCTAAGTAATATTAATTTGTGGAAGGCAAATTTAACTCAAGTTGGAAAATTGAAATGCCATTGTACGATAGCCAGACTTGAAATTTAATTCGATTTCAATGGGAATGCCCTATTAGGCTGGAGTGTCATCGAGTGTTATCAGTTCGCGGGATTGCTTTTCATTTCGCTTCAGGTGCAGGTGCAGCTGCACTTTTCTTTAATGCGAAACCTACCAAGTACGTTTGGCAATCAAGCCATTTTGAGTGCATTCAAAGTACTTTCAGGTGTTGTTAGCTATTAAAGTTTGGAATAGCAATGAACATTGGTTCCTGATCAGTTCCCAAAACAATTGTGCATAACGGATTGCCCCAAGTACGTAATTGTTAATGGGTTTTTAACGAATGGAACAACGTTAGTGGGTGGAATACTCGCCAGACAAAGTGGTCAGGGGTTGCTTAAGAATTCAGTTTCAGAAACCAATTGGTGACTAATATTTAAATGCGGCCAGCCGCAACGGAAAAAGCTTATTTAAAAGCATTGCCTGTAAGCTTTGAAGCTTGGCAGAAAGAGATGTCTAGTTCATGAATGCGAAAAAGCTTATTTTGAAAAGTGATGCCCATAAAGCGGGTTATTTGATTTGAAGCAATTTAAACAATTTTTTTTCAAAATATAGGAACTTAATAATAAAAGATAAGGGTCATTAAAGAAAAGATTAAGCACTTAATTACCATCGCAATTTAGTTTATCAAATATTATCAAAATATCATTAAAAACTAAAGTTATGAATCAATTTTTTGAAAATTGTTAGGTTGAAATATAGTCCCATAGTTTGAAAACATAGAAGCTTTAGAAGTACAGTTTTAGACCACCCCTCTGCAAAGTGTTTAATGTAAGAATATCGCCAATTTAAACTCAAACAAAATATAACCTCTTCAAAACTGACATTCGTTATGTTTCTGGTTTATTTATTTTGTTCTCGAATTCGGTTAGTTTAACTTTTTAATTAAAAGAGTTTATGGTACAGATAGCAGCTAGACGTATATTAAAAGTCAGATTCCCACGGACTGGTGTGCGATGAATAACATCCTTCTCTCTAATTTTCACTGGCCAACCTGTTCGCTGCCAAATTGCCAGCGGATCTGGAGCAATCCTCAGGTGGACTGGCGTATCTTAATGCTGTCCCGATCCCGCTCCTGTTCGTCGCTGTCGCAATCACCGCTCTCCGCGGTGTCCTCATCCTCGCCAGCGGAGCTATCCTTGGCGAACAGATGCCTTAGGCAGCTCCGCTTCACGTATAAAAAAGCGCACAGGGCGCAGAGCAGAAAGATCACACCCACCGAACTGCCGATAATTAAGGCTCGAACTTTCCTTTGAGAAGGAACATCTATTAAGAGTTCATGGCTGGGCACCGATAGTTGGGTGTTGGTTCCCACGGCCAAGACCTGCACCTTAAACAGAGTATCCTCCTTGAGGTGACGCAATTGATAAAAGTTATCAAAGGTCTCCGCATGACCAATTAGAAAGTGCTCTGGCTCCTTCCACCAGCGAACGGCATACAGCCTTAATCCTTCCAATCCCTGGACGGGATGTTCCCAATGAAGTAGCCAGCCCTGCTGGTTGCTTGTGGCAGTGAGGTTCCAAGGTGCTCCCAATCCCCCGGCAGGTGCAGTCACTTGACCCAGATCATGTTGCAATTGCTGGGCATCGAAGTCCTCAGCTCTTATTGGAGAGGCTTTAAGAATACATCTTTTTAGTTTTTATTCAAATAAGGAGGATAGAAAAAAATCTTACGCTGCGTTTGGAAGCGAAACTGTTTGCTAAACATTCCATCGCCGTGTTTGTCCTGGCTAAGCACCATGAATTCGTATTCCTTGCCCGGCTGCAGATGCTGCACAGTGGCCTCCATAACTTTTTTATCCATTACACGGAGTGTGCGCCACTCGGGAGCTTCCATGAGTCGATACCACACTGTGTACTCTAGGTTGGGGCGAAGATAACCTGAAGCTTACAATAATGGAGAAATTAGTCAAACTCTTTTTTATTATTATTTCTTAAAAACAATTTTTAAAATCGAACCATTCTTTTAGAAGTTATTGAAAAAGTTTTGATTATGATGTCACTATCTGAAATAGCTCGTTCTTCCGTTCGTAGTGTTGAATCTGCAGTTCGGCAGATGGCGCCACCTAAAACCCTGTTGTTTTTAAATATAACAGCTTCATGTTTTAAGGGGAATGTTGTTTCCCTGTTTGCCAAATGAAATATGGACCTTTTTCCTGCTATAGGCCTTTCCATTAAACTTTTGTTTCGTGCACCTCGGATCCCTTTAACCAAATTCCCATCGACTCAATTTCGAATTTACCTGGTGGCATAAGGCCTCTGCCTATTTCCCCGCCCAATTACACACATTTTCTCACCTGGCTGCCAGCGTATGGTGATGCAGGTCTCCGTGCTGTTGGCCGTGAGATTGTACGGAGCCCGCGGTGCGATGTTCTCAATCATGAGCTCGGCCTCTGCCGTGATGGTGGCCGCCTCATTGGTGGCGGAGCACTCGTACATTCCACGGTCCCCCTCCACCAGACCCGTGATGGTCAGGTTGCCACCGCTGAGACTGAACCTGTCCGCCGGCAGTGGCTGGCCGTCTTTCTGCAAATTAGTCGGATACGGAACGAGAGTCAGATATCTGGGGCCAAAATCACAGCCACACAGAAAAGAAAATTTAAATGATTATACATTTGTTCCTATCATTGTGGTCAATAGTATCTGGTATGTCAGAAACCACAATTTTAATAACAAAAATTTAATATTATACCTAATATTATACTTGATTTCTTATTATATTATAATAAACAAAAAAAATGAATTAAACTACAATAAAAAGCATAACAAAAAATTAAAAGTAATAATAACTATATAAAGTTAAAGTCAATAATGGACTTCCAAGTATCAACTTAATATCGAGCTGGTTTTCTTTTCTGTGCATGGACAGGTAGTAGTGGGAGTATGCATAATTAAAAATGCAATCAAGTGAAACTGCACGCTCGCTCCCCGTTTGCCATTACCATTTTCCCTCGGCCTTTTGGCCATTTTTAGGGAGTGCAAAATGACAATGCGGACTCACCCTGCTCCAGACAATGGAGGGCCGATTGTTTCCGTCCCGGTCGATGGCTTCGCAGGGCAGCTCGGCCGCCTCGCCCAGCTTCTGGATGTAGATGGCCTTGGGCGTGACGCTGAAGATGGGCGGACGGAGCACAATCACGCTGATGACCGGCGATGGTCCGTCCGTGCCGAGGTCGTTGTAGGGAGTGCACGTATAGCTGCCGGCATGGTTTTCGTCCACCTTGGCGAAGAACAGACTGCCGTTCATCTTGTAGAACACCCCGGGCACGTTGTACGAGTCGAAGAGAAGGCCGTCCTTCTCCCAGCGCAGATTCTTCAGCGGCGGATTGGCCCGGAAGTGGCAGTCGAGCACGGCGGGCTGGCCGTACGGCAGGTAAACCTCCGGCGGGGCGTAAATCACCTTGGCCTTATCTGAAAATAATATATAATTAATTTCATTCTGAGGTTCAATTTAATTAACCAATGCATCTGGTAACATTTTTATACCCATTGCATTTAAAGTAAAAAAGGGTAAATTGTGTTCCTTGATATTTATGTAACACGTGTTATGGAATATCTAAAGACACACCAAACATTTTTTTAACTCGAACCAATATTTCACAAGTTATTGGGAAAGTATCAATTATGACGTCATATTTGAAAAAATGGAGTTCAGATATTTGAGAGAACGGAAATAGTGTTCCCCCTGCACGATTGCTTTGTAATTGCATAATTGTTTAGAAATTAATATCTAAAATTTAAGGCACTTAGCGTTTATTCTCGTTTAAATTTTATTTAAATACAATTTACTTTACCGAAAGGCTACATAGTTATCGAGTAGGCCAGCAACCACTCACATTGTATGTTGAGAAAGGCCTTGGCCGTCTGCAGTTCGCCCTCGCTGTTGCGCACCTTACACTCGTACTCGCCCAGATCGCTCATCATGGTGGGATCGATGCTGAGGCTGCCATCGGGACCCATGTAGGATCTCCTGACCAAATCCTGTACCTCCTGCAGCAGCACTCCGTCCTTGTACCAGGAGGCCAGCGAGTTATCCGGATACTTCATCACGCAGTGAAAGAAGGCGGTCTGGCCCTCCTGGATGGTCTGATTCACGGGCGGGATGCGGATAAGGGAGCCACCCTGGACCGCCAAATGGTACGCCGTTCCATTGTTGCGGACCGAGGGCGAGCGATTGGGGAAGCTAACTTGGCAGTGGTACCAGCCCTGGTCCGATTCCCGGATGGCGGTCAGATTGACGGAGGCCCTTCCAAATTCCGGATGGTTTTCCACCAAATGCAGTCGGCCATTAAAAAGCTCATTGGTGGAGGTCTCCTGTTCGTACCAGGTGAAGATTTTCTTGCTCTGTTGGCCCCAAAAAAAATATAACCTTAGTGTTAGTTTTACGGTATAGATGTATACTTAAGTTAATATTTATCTTAAAATATTTTAACAACAAATGTACAATTTTTAAACAAAAGTGGATTTAAAAAAGAATTTTTAAAAAGAAAAATAATTTGTCCCAAACGAATATTATAGTTTAAGTGTCTTACGGTATTAGTCATCAATTCAATAAATATCTTAAGTCAAATTTTTCAATTAAAATTGATTTGTAAGAAGAAAAATATATATTTTTTTTCTCAAGCGAAGAGTATATATAGTATTAATTTTAAACACTTTAAGCAAACATTTCTTAAGGAAACATATTTCTCTTATCGGAAGAATATATTTATAAGAGTATTTGTTGTAAATGCCAGCTGAACCATAAAATGACAATGGGAATTGCAACTCTTGAGTACGAAATACCTAGATACAAATTTTGTATGCATGGTTATGATTTTGGCTCCGCCATCTCGGCTGCAATTGCAGTTGTAAATCACGAGCAATGCGGAATCTATATAGAACACGCCCACACACACACTCTGTAACAGTTAATGTCAGACGTGTGTGCGATTGTTTATGCCCCCCGATTTCAGCCCATTTCTCGCCATGCGCCATTATAATTTTCGCAAACTCCCGCTGAGCCCGTAGTACAACTCAACCCCCTCACTCCCCAATTCTGGGCCCCCCTACCTCCCAAAAACCATGATTGTGACGTGGCGCAGCGGTGGCCAACGGCTTTGAAAGGCCCCCCAAAAACCCCACAAGAATAACAATAATCAGGGTGATGGGAAGGGGGGGAGGCGGTGTGGGACCCACGCCGCTACTTTGTTGACAAATTTAAATGGGCTCACGTGGCGCGGCGCACTTGAAGTGCTCAATGCTAGCTCGCCCCTGAAATATGATTTGAATATAATTCAAAAGCACCTTACTAGGAAAAACCAAAGATTTACCAAAAAATGACTTAAGTAAGACCTTTTTTTAATGGAATGAAATAGTAAATCATTTCAGAAACTGAACTTTAAATGTCGTTGTAAGATTGATTACATTGTCAAGTTTGATAGGTGACTTTAATAATTAGAATGACAATGCAGGGATTTTAGATTTGCATGTCACACTTTCAGCCTTAAAAGACCCTACTTCACTGAAATAATTTAAATATTTAAAGTTAAATTTTAGAAGGCAGTGACGTACATTCAATATATAAACATCAATATAAAACAAAAATATATTATCAATTCATAAACTGAACTTAAAATGTCATAATAGAACGTATTCCACTGTCTATTTTGAAAGGTGACTTAAATAATTAGGTTGATAGCGCCATAATGACTCAATTTATTATTTTGACACTCCATGATTTTGGATTTGTATGTCAATGTGACGGCTTTAAAATGCATTAAACTGTCTATTTTGATAAGTGACCAAGTTATCTTATTGCAATGATTGTGGGCAATCAGTTTATTCGGTACTCTGAACATTTTTTTGTTTTAGATCATCAAGAGGTTCTAATCAAATAATCAAATTAACATTTTGTTAATATGAAAAATAAATCAATTTCTTTTTATATCAATATCCAAATTATGTTATTTAAAAATACCCATTGCTTGTGGCTTTCAGACATAAGCTTTCTAAAAAAATACATTTTTCATTTTGCATAGAAAGTTTGGAACCTGGGCAATTTATTATCTGTTTATAGGTGGATAATAATTCAATTCGTTGTCTTTTTTTTTAGCCTTCTTTGCTGTTTTTTTTTGTGGTTTTTTGCCTGCTGGCATATTAAATTATTTTTGTTTTAATTAATAGTGAATATATTTGTCAATATTTGTTTAATGTATGGCCTGGCAATTATACATCTATGCAGGGAGCGTAAAAAATTGCAATAATAATAATAATGAAATGCGAGTAAACAGAATGTGTTTGCGCTGCATCACATATGGCGAAAAAGGCGCAAAAAACTGCGTTAGGTTTAAATTATTTAAATGCAATCGAATCGGCTGCGGTCGGTGGCCGTTGCTCTAATTGCTTTGGCACACACATTTTTATGCTCGCTTTGTTTGCGCACTTGACTTTCGTCTAACTATACACTATACACACTACACTGATGTTATTTTATTTGCCTATTGGCTGGGCTAGGACTGTCACACCCCATAAACCGCATGCTAGGGATTCAGTTTTCCCGGTTATTGATAGCCTCTGACCGCAAAAGCAGCTGTGTGCCATGGGATACGTTTAATTGTGTGCTGTTTTCTGCATCGGATGCAGTGTGGGTGTCAGTTGATCTATTGACATTAGGTTTGTGTTTTAATTGAGATCGGGAAACAGTCATCAAGATGCACCGTCTGGCATCAATGTCACCCACATCGCATATCGCACATCGCATTGCCGTTTTATGGCATGGCAGGGCAGAAAAGCAAAACCAACCGCCTTGAGTAGATTATGATGCACTCAAGATCCGCCTATCCGAGAACCCATAACACTATGATTATGTGCACACGTACACGTTCACGTTCACGTACACGTACACTACACCCAACTGTGTGTCAAGTGTCGTCTGCCGCCGCACACACATTTATCAGCATTATCTAACAAATTACAAACGTAACTTGATTTATCCGGTAATTTTGCCGTCGTTGCGGCGCGAAAATTTGCAACCCAGCCTCGAAATGGCCGTGAAAGTCAGTCGCTGCTCTACAATATAGAATTCGCTTGCAGACAGACATTAAAAAATGTATGTGTATATATATATATGGAAAATGAACTGAAATGCCATAAATCAGGCAGATTATGCAGACTACGAATTTGTTTAATTATCCGCCATTCCATAGCGGAGAGAAAAACTAAACCGATTTCAAGCGCAATTAAAGTGTATCCATCAAAATGACATCATGACCCGCTGACCGAGTGGACAAAAAGCATGAAAACACAATTAGAAAAAGGGAGTGACCACCGAGAAAAAGCGGAACAAAATCAGAACAAGAGCAGAGTGGCACAAGTAAATTAGGCAAGCATCTAAATAGTTAAAAAACATAAATTACCGATGTGAAAATGTGAATGGAAGCAAGGGTTAAGGGGATCCACTGATGACTGATGACGAGCATGTGCGATGAATAGTAATTCACTTGATTTAAATACAAACGCGCGCATATTTGCTGTCCGTCGATTCTGATTCTGATATTGGTGCTGATTCTGATGCTGATTCTGATTGTCTGCTGCGAGGATTGCAATGAATTTGCAATTGAATTAAATTGCATTACTCACAGTTGTCAACAAAATGCCAGCCATTCAATTCGATTGAATCCAATTCAAATTGATTTCAACTGGTTCACTTACCCCGCTGTCTTTGATGTCACACTTCACACTGACACTCTTCGGCGTTTGCGTTTTATTTTTTTTTTTTTTTTTGCGTTTTGTTTTTGCCGCCGCGCAATGTGTTGGTAATTTGAAGTGTTTGTGATACTGAAATCAGTTCAGTTCAGTTCTCGTCGCGTCGCGTCAAATTAAATTTAAATGCCATAGCGGAAGCGAAAGCAGAAGCAGAAGGATGGCTGGAATGCAGGCAGAGGCAGCCAGGATGCGATGCCCCCCGACTGCATCGACTGCATGTGGTTGCGCTTTAATTAGTAGCCAAGGGCGGGGACCCACCAACCAACAACACACAACCAACACCACCTCGACCACCCTTCGCCGCATGGGGAGCCACCCCCACTGGCACGACGATTGCATTTACTGCGATGCAATGGCGGACTGCACTTGTCAAAAAATGTACTAAGCTCAAATAAAAAATTGGCACTATATATAACAAATTATAAAAAGGGACTTTTTAATAGATTAAATTAAGCCACACATGATTGATGACAACTTAAACCGTAACATTGGATATTCAAAAATCTTTAAATTTTTACTATGGTTTAGAGTTGCTAACTTAAAAAATTAATAATTAAAATAATGAATAAAAAAGTCAAATGGACCGGATTTTAAAAAGCAAATAGGTGCTTTATTTATTGAAATAAATTAAAGAAACTGTATATTTTTAAAAAGTCCTTTTTTATTTTATTCTGGTTTAGCATTGTTATTTTTAGAAAGCGAGTAATTAAAACACAGAGAAACTTTCAATTTCATAGAAATAAAAATAATTTATAGTTAATCAGTATAATTGAAAGGATGCTTGGTTTGGCAGTTTAAATTATTGCAGAATAGATTTAAGTGTTTTATTTTTAAGCCATTAATATTTTCTGTTTCAACAAATGGATGGTAACAATTTAAAAGACTTAAAAAGGATTTCATTGGAATTTATTTAATTTTATGAGTTTGCATTACCTCTGATTATCCGTTTTAATAAAGAAATTTACTCATCTCAATTTCGTATTACAACAATTAAAACCCAAGATTATATTGTCTTATCTTATTTTAATCACTTTTGATCTGATCACTAAACAGATTGGTTTATAATATCCTTTATTGATTTGCAAAATATGTTTTGATCACCGCTATTTTCCCAGTGCGGTCGTAAAATCCGACCCTTTTAATGAATGTGAGAGCCGCGTTCCATGCTGCGCTGCACCAGCAGACTCAACGGCCAGCAGACGCAATTAAGGCTAACCAAGCATTCCGGACTGGACCTGTAACTGGCCTCCCACAGTCCGTCGGCCAGTCAGTCAGTCAGTCAGGCAGTCAGTCAGGCAGTCAGTCGAAGTCCAGGCCACCTACGTGTCTGATAAATTAATAATTTCGACAATTTCATTTAAGAACTGCGTGCGCGTCGGCGTGAGCCATAAATAAGTGAGTGTGCCTGCACAGATAAAGAAAATCAGCTTGCTGTTTACATGTCTCAAATCATTGCTCAATATTCTGGATAAATATATTCTTTGACATTCAACATTTTCAATAAAAATCTATTTTTGTTATATGTGAAATCCTCAAATAACAAAGTTACAAATCATTTAATTTTTAATCTAATGACTTCTTTTTTTGAAGAAATAGTTCTAAAGCTTTCGGATAAAAATATTTTCTGTTCCGGAATTATATGTAAAACAACAAAAAACTGTTTGCTATTTAAATTTTTCTAATTAATTTTTAATCTTATGACTTTTCGTTGATATTGTTTAAAGAAATAGTTTTAACACAAGGATTTAACTGATTTCTTTTCCAAAATGATTATTTAACAATCAAAAAGACTACCATATTATATTTATTTTCTTTCTGATTAAACTGCGACTTACATCCTTGCTCCAGTGCACCAAGTACGGTATGGGGGCATCGAAAGGGAAGTCGATGTAGCAGTTGAAGACCACGTGGGAGCCAACTTTGGCCTCCAAGTTGGTCTGCCTTCGGTGATCGCGGGCACCGCTCGTACAGGATATACTCATTAAGAAAGTCGCCAGCAAAAGAGCCAACTGCAGCAGCGTTGATCGGCATTGCCTGAATGTTCTGCTGCGTTTCGTTGGCATTTTAATAGATATATATATACTCTTACGATTATAAATCTGCTGCACTTGTTGTGCACTCGGTCACTCACGCGCGGTGTTCTTGCATAATGTTTCCGCGTTGCCCAGAATGCGCAAAATCAAATTAAAACCCCCAACCTGAAATCAGGTCAATTGGACCCAAACGAAGCGGCGTAGCTCTCTTGCGGAATTCGGATTTTCTAAGGCGCACGAAACCCGATCCGTTGGGTACTACTAGTATATCTTTGTGCGCAGTTCCGTTCAGGTATATATTGTACTAAGTATATGACGGGTATATTATGTTTGTGGCGCTCTTTCGAGGGTCGCGAACTGAACAGAGCGGCTGGAGAAGCGCTACTGAAAACCGAGACCGAATCGCGATCAGACTGCAGAACGAGTGACAGATGAGGCCGAGCTTTTGTGGCGATGAATGTTACACAGAAAGAATATGGTGAATATTTACTGAATAGGATGATAAAGCTTACTTTATGTTTGAGAACATAAATTAAAAGATTAGAGGAAAATAATACCAGAGCACATGTTTTGCCATCAAAACAATATCAACATGGTAAATGCTTGTCGAAACATCTATATATATATATATTTTCAAAAATATAAGTTCTATATTATGTTATCAAAATAATTAGATCATGGGTCATAATAATACTTGATCAACTGTTTTACTATCAAACAATAAATATATACATTTGTATTAACCATGCTACATTGTATACAAAATTTGT
Organism: Drosophila elegans; assembly: GCF_018152505.1. Taxonomy (NCBI): domain Eukaryota; kingdom Metazoa; phylum Arthropoda; class Insecta; order Diptera; family Drosophilidae; genus Drosophila; species Drosophila elegans. The sequence continues at coordinate 20,771,444 of NW_024546167.1, read as the reverse complement.
CAAAACATCTTAAATCAACAAATAATGATAATAATTCTTGAACTAATTTTTTTTTGATTTAGGGGAGTTTTTTACAAAATAATAATAATTTATTTACTGTGTAGTTCACTGTAAAGCCGACCAACCCCGATCCCAGTTGATCACTTTTCCTATGCTGCTGAGCAAAAAGATCTACTCATTTCTCTCGTCTGTCAATCGTTTGACTGCATTTGACATTTGACACACGCCCACGCCATCTGCTTTGATGAGGTCTCCTTTGTCTGGCCAACGTCGACGTCTCCCCCACAATTCGCTTTCGCAGACGATTATCCACTTAAATAATTAGGCGATCGCCAAAGTGTTGCAAAAAGCATTTGGCCTTAAGTTTGAACTATCCCAGCACAAGATTAAGCAATTTTCGCAATAGATTCCCATTAAAGTTCATTCATTGGAAAACACTGTTCCTTTAAGTTCTCCATATACACTGCACATTCGTAAGTTATTCATAGAGAAGAATATGTGAATTTCATTACTTTAATTGCCCCAATGTCAGAGCGTCATCTCCAGGTTGTCCACGCTGGCGCATGAGTGATATTTTTGCGGAAGCAAAGGGGCATCCAATTAAGCCAAGCTTCCGGGAAAACGAAAACACAGGTTTATGGTTTTATTTGATCAATTTCAAGTTTTGTATTTTTATTCGTTTTTTGTTTGGTTTTTTTTTGTTTGTTTGTTTGTTTTTTTTTTTTTTTTTGCTTTGTTTTGTAAGTTTTATTTGTTTAAAAATTTTGTTCATTTTGCTAATTTCTCTTTATAATTGTGTGTCTGTATTAATTACAATATATTTCGTTCTAAACTGATTTATCCTTGTACGATTTATATATGCTGAATTGGAATTGCAGTGGGGAAAAGGTGTGAAAAGGTGGAAAATGGCAGGGAAAATTGTGGCGAAAGTCGGTAAGGTGGTGTATGGAGCGGGGAAATGTCTTCGAAATGGTAAAGGAAGTGATAGGAGGTGCAAAAGAATATAGATTTCCTTTTCTTATATTTCTTATTTTGTTTTCCTTTGATAGTTCCTATTTGTTTGTTCATTTCATTTCATTTCATTTGAGTCGAGTCGAGTCGAAAAGTTAACTGGCGCACCTTGTCCAAAAATCAAAGTGGCAGACTAAAGCGTTAGATTTACTTAACTTAGTTTTTAATGTATTCGTCTTACTTAATGTACATGCCATGTAATCCAGTATCTATATGCATATATACGTACCGCATATACATGTTCTCGTATAAATAATCATATTTGTATCTATTTGCCTTAAAGTCCTGCGCCTAACATCTCTCTTAGCTCCATCGCTCAATTAAAATTCAATTTATGCTGTCATTTCGCAATTATTCGCTTGCGCTTTTCTCACGTCGTTCGCTTTCCGTTAATGCTCAGTTAATTAATTAATTTATTTCATTCTAGTTAAACGTTTAATGTGTGTGTGTGTGTGTGTGTCAGAGTGTGGGTGTCCTATGCAATACAAAAATCAACTTATTCACTTGAATACCCTCAACATTTACAAAATACATGCAACACAACTCGAGTTTCCCTCCTCCCTTCTCTGAACTTTTATCCTAGTTATTCAATTTAAATACAATATTCTCTGTGGCTTAAGAATGTAACAAGCGCATAGCTGTAAGTCTTACTAAATTGTGATAAACCTATCTGATTTTGGGTAAGACTTGAAGGCAGCGCTTGTTAGAAGAAGTGACAGACGGACAGACAGACAGTGGGCTCATATTTAGGGTGGAAAATAGAGAAACCAGGGAAATCGGTTCGCTAAACTGCAGTTTGATTGCAGTCAAAGGCAAAAAGAAATGCTTGAGATCATATTAGTCGGTTGATTCGTAGTTGATTTCTTGATTTGTTTCGCGCTCCAACCGTCCCCTGAATAGTGTTATCGTTAATCGTTATTATCGTTATCGTTAATCGTAAAAGTATTATATTTTTTTATATGCTCTGTAATTTACATACGTTATACACACACTCGCGGTCTTTTCGCATCTCTCGCTCTGGCAGTGTTTTGGCGTCAAGTTGTGTCAAACTATCATTCCGTACAATTTGATCTTTAGACATGATTATCGTTAATCAATTATCGTTTATCGTTAACAATTACTTAAGAAACAGAAACGCCTCGTCTCAACTTCAACTAAGCAGCATCATCCGGGGAGCTGTCCTTTACACAACTGACCTATAACCTAAGACCAAATCATCCATCGATCGCTCTCTGTGGAATCTAGAAAACTTTTGGGATCTCGGATTGGATATAAGGACCCATTTTCTGCCCTACATTCCTAGCTTTTAGTTGCATCAACGTAGTCTAGGGCTGTGTGAGTCAAACCAGGAAGAATAGTTTCCCATTAGCATCGTTTTTCTCGTTTTCCTTTTCCTTTTGTTTTCATTTAATTTGTTTATTTTTTGTGTGTGTTTGTTTCTTACTTTTGGGGTTAATAAATATTTGTTCGAGTTAATTATCGTGTGTAGGTCAACAGTAAACATATATGCAGCAGTTATATTTCATTTAATTTTCGTTAAACTGGTTTTGTTTTACATTTCGCTTTTATTTTTGCTTTGTAGGTTTTTTGTCGTTAAATAATTTAATTATGAAACAATTTCTCTATATGTCGATTTAATTACGTTTTTAGCGCTTTTATTTCACGTCATCGTTCATCGTTCATCATCTCTGCTCTAGTTGTTAACAACTAAATGCTTAAAAGCTAGTATATTCCGTATTAATTTAGTTTAGTTGTAATGTAACATAATTTAGGCTTACGCTTGTGGATTGTTAATTAATGTTTAATGCTCAATGTTTAACATATCTCGATCTGTGTGTTACGTTAAGTAGTAATATCTAATATACTCGTAAATAATAGTTAATTGTAATTGTAATTTGTTCTTTGCATATGTCATCAAACAATGTTTGCTTCATTTACTCTCTTGCTTTTAAATGTCAATTTTACGTTTATCGATTTTTGTAATAATATGTTGCTATAATTGCTATAGTTGTTAAATATTATACTTAAACTTCTGGGGGATCCCCATATATATTTACACAGCTTTCTTCTCGATTAAACCTACTAATTGTTTCTGGCTTCTTAGTGTTTTTCTTATAATTTTTTGTTTTTTTTTTTGTTTGTTTTTGAGTTTGTGAGTTTGCAGGGGGCCAAACTTTTAAAGTTCATCTCTGAATTGTGGGGGCCTGATCCAATATCATATCGTCATAGCGTCTGATTGCCTCGAAATTCGCTGCTGTCCAACTTTGTTCGGGGTATCTCTAAAATCGGGCCTATTTTTCGGCGTGGTCGTGGGCGTAGGTGCGGCTGTGGCTCAATTAAATGCTTCATTGGCTCAGCAAACGCTCTCCATTTGATGCATTGCTTGTCGTTTACGGTAGGCATAGAATTCCTCTTTCATGGCTTGAAGTCTAACCTCAACATTATCGTAACGAGGCAGGTGAATTGGTAGAGATCTTGGCTTTCTACTCCCGCCTCCTCCTCCGCCTCCGTAAGGGGCGTGGCTGTGCAGCAGACTGCCACTTAAAGGACCCAGCGTATGATGATGAAAAGGATGATGATGATGCGTATCTATATGCAAATTGAGATCTTCGCGCAGCATGCTGGATGCACTGGGAGTGGGCGTGGCCGGATCGAATTCATAGTGTCCATCCACACTGCCCACATCCACGGGACACGAGGATTTGGGCAAATTACTATCCGTGGCCGCATTCAGTCTTGAGATCATCTCCAGCCAATGGGCCATCGTATAAGGCGGTGTTGTGGCCCTGTTATACGAATACGAACCATGTGGCGTTTGTCCCTGCGCCTGTTGTCCACCAAAATAACCCGAATGTTTGGGCGGCGATGGTGGCGCTCTATAAGGCGGCAATAATCTCCATTCACTGGTACTTCCCGGATGATTGGAGGTATTCTTTGAACCAAAACCACTCGAACTGGAGCGCGATTCGGGTGAGGCCTCTAAGCCTCCAGGATTCATGGAGTTGCGCAAGTTGAGATTCAGCTGTGGCAAAGGTGAAAGCATCTCATGCTGCTGCTGCCGATTGCTGAATAGACGCGAATGATGACGAGGATACCAGCGAGTTCTGGGCCGATAGCTGGCCTGCGATTGGTAGTAACTCCGCCAAGAAGGAGGCGATGGCAGCTGGAGTGGCACAAAGTGATCTTCCAGAGGGTGTGGCTTTTGCTGTTGCTGCTGCTGCTGTCGGCGAGTTTCCTCTTGAATGGTTCGCAGGGAAGGCAGCTCCTGTGAGTAGTATCTATATCTACTGCTCAGGTTGTACGACGAACGTTCAGCGGAATTTGGAGGATACACAGTGCTCAGATCGCTGAAATGTGTGGGATAGGAGCCACTGGTGAGCAAGAGTTGCTGATGATGTGGATGCAATTGCTGCGGTGAACTGGAGAATATCCTGGAGATTCTCGAAGGTGTGTAAAGCTGCTGCTGCTGCTGCTGACTGAGACTTCCACTGATGGTGTTTATATGCAGCGGTCTACTCCGGTCCGCATGGCCATACAAATTACTGCTGCTTTGGCTGGTGTAAGGTCGCAAAACATTCTGATAGCGGGCTCCACTCACAGCTTCATCGAAATACGATTGTTGATTGAGTGGGATCTGCTGCTGCTGCTGCTGCTGCTTTCCTCCGATCTTTAGCAGACCCTGTAGAAAACCCCTGGCCGAATCTGCCGCTGACTGAAGACTCAATTGACTGGAGGAGGCCACCAAGGGACGACGCCATGAAGCACGAGCCGTGATAAAGTTACGACGCGACAGGAATCCACCATCATCGCTGGAGGATTTCTGGGAAACATTGCTGTTTCTACGCTCGAAGAGACCACCATCCACCACGTCCACCACATTGGCCGCCGAGTCCATGGTTTGCTGCGAGTAACCCAGTTTCGAGACTCCCCCCTCCACATCCAATACGAATCGCCCATCGAGACTTCGTTGAATGCGACTTACGGAACGCCTTCGTCCGGCGCCGTCCTCATCGCCATCCTCGAGATTCGGTGAACTATAAATGGAGTGGCAGTTGGTGCAGCGATCAGGCGGCCAGATCCAGTGGAGTATGGCAATGAGAATGGCTGTTAGACTTGATATTCGGGTTTGTTTGTACCTAAATGTGGAAAGAAACGAGGCTGAGTTAAGTATATGCAGCTACGAAAACATCATACAGAACTGGGAATTTAAAGGAAACAAATTTAAAAAGAAAAACGTTCTTACTTTATTTGTTAAAAAACCAAAAGAAGGAATGCCAAACAAAAGAAACAGGAGTAGTTAAGATATTCACTTAACTAAAAGCTACTTAACTAATCTGTTCATATAAAAGCAAAGTAGTCAGTAATTAGAATATGCAACTAACAAAGTAAATCCTAGTTCACAACTAGAAAATAAATTAAAACAAAAAATACTTTCTTACTTAAAACTCAAACAATTGTTTTAGAGAATTAAGTAAATCCCTTAAATACAAAAGGGACACAAAACTAAACGAAAAAGGGGAGCAAAACTAAGAAAATCACTTAACTGAAGCCAAACAAACTAAAGAAAACTTTTTGTTAAAGTTTGAGAAAAGTTTGCTTACGATTTTGATTATGACAGGATGGACCTGGAACTATAAAAACGCTTTCATAATCACGGTAATGTTCAGTATTGCTATGAAGCGATAGTAGATCGGTGTGGAACGTGCATATGGCGGATGCCAATCAGAGTGAAATGGGTAGACAGATAGATGACAACGTTACAGATATAAATACATTTACAAGGTTTTTTTGCAGTTTGGCGGTTAGAATTTCGTATCAGATTAGATGGAGAGAGCAAGTAACCTATAGAAAGCGTACTTACTTTTTTAAAGGCACTTGACCAGAGGAAATTGAGCCCGTACTGCGATTGTGCAAATGATGATTATTGGCGGCAATGTTACGAGCGTCCGTTATCCTGCAAGCTACCATGTTGAACTCTGCAAACGTATAATTTCTAAAATTAATTTGGCGTGCAGCGTGAGCCGTCCTATCCGGTAAATAAAATACCCGTACACCGTACGTATAGCTACCAAGCACACACACTCTATATATACACACACGTTCACGGATATATGTTTATGCATATGCATATATGGCATATCTACTACGGTGCTCTCTACATATAGACGTATATAAATGCGATTACTCTCTTTCGAAATTCTGCTTAGATTAAGGACAAAAACTGGCATTATACGGCAGTTTGATCTTTGTTGATGTTTTTTTTTTTTTTTAGGGCGTGGCAAAACAGAGGTCCCAAGCACAGTGAGAAAGGTGTTTACTTCATTAAATTTGTAATTGCTTTGAAAACTAGTTTAGTTGTGGACACTTTCTCGCTGTGCAACCGGACACACGTTGACTATGCCAATTTGCATGCCAGTAACGTCAGATTACGCACTTTTGTTGTCGCTAATAAGCTTAGATTGTTTAAATTTTAGCTGTAACTAGGCTATTACTAAAGGACAGTTAGCATTAAACAGTCGCCAGTTAGCAGATAACAGATAACAGTTGCCATTTACCAGTTAGCAGTTAGTTGACTACGACTAAACTATGTTGTTAGTTAGTTTCAGTTGATTGGGGTTGCAATTACATGTGGAGCAAGATGGGAGTCGCCAATTAGTAAGCCAGGAGGCTAATTTCGCCGAGAGTTTGGATAATTGAACGGCGGATGGCTACGGGAAACGTGGAGTTAAACAATGCCAACTAAATCGAAACTTAATGCTCCCTCCGGCCAGCTCTGCGATTGACGGTTAATGCGTTGTCGGATGACAAACTAATTCACCGACTGCAAATCCCACATATATACGGCTATATGCGAAAACTTGGTGTGTGTATGATATATATACAACATACACAAACGCTCCGAGGTGCATATATACACAGCCGTGTGCTCTTCGCAGTATTTTATTTAGGATCTGGCTTCGAATGGTTGGAAAAAAACAATGACACGTGAAATGGCTTTTGAATGGTCAAGTTACGAATACGAATTGTGCCAACGGAAAAGAGAGCGAACGAATGGAACTCAAGTTTAATGCAAATCGAAAACCAAATATTGTTGATTATATGGGTATTATGGGTGGAGGATGCAAAAAGCAAAACTGAGAGGTGGAAAGCGGAAAAACCAAAGATAGTGCGACAAAACTTTTGCCGGCAGAAGAACAAGTGATTCTCACGAAACAAAAACGAAAAGTGTTGAGAAGTATTTGGTTTTTTGTTTCGCCTTGATATGTGCTCATGTTTTTTGGGTAATTATGGAATCTGTGAAGTGTGTGAAGTGTGGGGTGCTCTTGAGATACTCGAGAAAGTGCGGCTGCGGCGGGCAGAATCTGATCGATCTGACAACTTATAACCGACGGATTGCGGATTGTTAGTGGAATGCGGATGCTTAATCGATGAAACACAGACGAGTGGTTGGTTGTGGTGATGTCAGTGTTGGTTAGTAGTTTAGTTGGTTGGTTTTTTGGTTGGTTGGTTTGTTGGTTGGTTGGTTGTTGGGGTGGTGGTAGGAACTCGTCTGAAAATAACCTTTAGTTTGTTGTCAGTACTCAGGATCTGTGGCACACGACATCGACTTAAAATGATTGCAAAAACTTACCCTTGCTTGCATCGATGTTGGGGTTTTTGTTTAGTTAATTAGTGGGGTCTTACTATATGCTTTACTTGCGTGCTCGGTCGCTTCACCTTTTGACTGCCCAACTCGGACTTCAATAGAGACACAAAATATGATAGAAATTCTACCACTTTGGAGTCCCAGAAGTTGGGCGGACAAGGGCGATGGACAGCTTGATGCACTGGATATTACCGATCAATGTACGACGCGATCATTTTATACTTCGGATTCGGTTTTGGTTTTCTGCTCTATCGACATTGTTTGTGGGCCTTATTTTACCATCTTTGTGCGTGAATTGTTTACAAAAAACGTCTGCCCAGTATTGTGCTATATAAATGGTCATTACTCGCCATGTATATAGATTATCGTATCTACTGTTCTTTATCCTCTGCGGTGCAAATACCTTTATCTGTCATGAACTCAGCCCTGGGCAGAAACAACGACGATTTGGCCAAGAACATGCTTGTCAATGGTTCGAAGATAAAGGTATTTTTTATCATCAGCGCTATCAGCTTGTCACATTCATATCATTACTGGTTTTTTACGTTAATTTATCGTAATGTGCTAACCACAGCAATGAAAAAAAAAAAACAAAAAAAGACTTGTTGAGGAAAATGTATAGAACAATGTGTTCTGTATAGAATATGCGTATTTCATAGTTAATGGGCTGCATTGATTTTAAAATTCGCAATTACCCTGTTCCATTGTTTTTTTTCTTTTTTCTGTGTTGTGTAAGTGTGTGGGGGTAGGGGGTCTTGGAAAGAAAACATAAATAATTGATTTAAACAACGCAACATTAATTAATCCACTTAAAATACAGTTTAAAGCAAAAACCATAACAAAAGGCAGAGAGACGGAGAGGTTCCATATGCACACGGTTCAGGTCGGTTTTGTTCGGTCTGGGTTCGGTCCGGGTTTGATTCGATTGCATTAAAGCCAGCAGGCATCGAATAATGGTCCTCTGGCCCTGGCATTTTCAATTTCCGCTCAACCTCAGCCGGGTATTTTATTGTATACTGCTTTCGAAAGGAGTTTCCCCGGGAGATGGGGACAGGCGTAATTAGAGCTTAATCAATTGCTTTTTTCCATCTTCGCTTAATGCTTAACTAAAGTGGCAACAACTATTAATATGTTCATGCGTTGAATTCCAAAAAAAAAAAACAAACAGGCTGCAAAGCGCTATCAAGCCAGGTTGATTGAAAAAAAAAATCGCCCAATTATACGAACAGAAGTTTAATTAATGGAATGCAAAACACAAATTTGATAAGGTCTTATTTGGCCGATTTTTAACTAAGATCTTGAGGAGTCACTTTTTTTTTTGTCTACGGAAATGTGGATTGTGGGACCAGGGGGGTTGGGGGTCGAGCTGGAGGGACAAACTCTCAAAATAAGAACTCAGAACTAATGAAATCATAAACCGAAAGGAAGGATAACCAAATAAAAGCAAACCGAAATCCAATTAGTATGTAAATATATTTATATACAGAGATTTTGCAGCAACTTTTGCCAAATTGTAACTCAATTTTACTTGCACAACTACAACAAAAACGTACAAATCATACTCTCAGACAGGCATAATTTATGGAGGATTTCATATCAAACGCCTCGACGGCTTAGAAATTTTGTCAAATATTTTACTTTGGGCAAGCAAACGGTTTCAAATGCAAATTTCAATGTGCTGTTGTTGTCGAACAAACCAATGTATCGAAACTGAATGGCAAACGGAAGAAGATTTTCATTGCCAGTGGCAGGAAAAGAGGAAAACTAGAACTGAAAAGGCTTGCAAGGCCCAAGCAAAACTCATAAATAGCACGGCAAGTAATGGTAATCGGTAATCAGTTAAAAGTTATCGATAATTGGGTGGCCTGTGCCGTCCGAAGGTCAATATATCGAAATGTTATAATAAATTAGTGGCTGCTTGAGTAGTTAGTTAGTTTTGCGTCTTTAAAAAAGGGGTTAATGGTTTTGGGGTTCGCCAACAACAAGAACATCGTCATCGATTATTACTGTTACGAGTTATTTTGATATTAGTATTGCACGGATCATCGATACATCTATATCGTTAGCATTGTCATTAGCATTTTGTGGCGTTATCAATTGTTGTGATTTTGTCATCAAAAACCATTTCAAGTGTGTGTGTTAGCTTTTGCCTCAGTGTTACCTTTTTCCTGTTTTCGTCGTTTACGTTTATTGCAAATTTTTACGGCACAAACCGATAAAATGATCGCAACAATAAAAAACAGGATGCCCCCAACGACGCCGGCGGTAATCGCCTTGTGCTTGACACGCGCCGGCACCGGGAATTTCACCTCGTCGCTGGACTCGTACGACTTCTCCGAATTGGCCAGCACCCGGAAGTAGTAGGTCCTTCCGCCCACCAGGTTCTTCACCAGATATTGCGTCTCCTCCGGCCGGATTTGTCCCCGGTTGAGGGTCTTCCACTGCGCATCTGTCCGGTACTTGATGGTGTAGAACTTGACGATGTGCGCCCGCTCCAGCGGCGATTGCCACGTGATGAGGAATCCATTGGACACCTCTGTCACGGACACATTTCTGGGGGGTCCGGGCTTGGGACCTGTTTTAAACGGTGCCAGAAAGGGTGGTAGAGAAAAAATGAATCATTAGTATGCACATAAAATTGAACTACAGTACAGGGTTTTTATCTTAGGGTTGGCCAAAATATCGTAGCGATACTTAAGACTTTGTTCGATGTCAATATCGATACTAAATAAATGTGATATTTTTATATAATTTACTATTTATTACTTTTCAGACCGAGGAAAAAACAAATCATTAGTTTACTCTTTAAATGTCCTTATGTTACTGTATTTATTACAAAAATAAATAAAGTATCGATTTTTAAAACGTCTTTCGATATCACTATCGATATTTATATATATGATGTATTAGAAAGCTACATTTCACTTTTCAAGATTTTTTAAGAGACCTTTTCTAACAGAAATTAAATTTAAGAAAAATATAGCAAGATTTTTAATATTTCGACATTTTCGATATTTTATTGAACGCAATATTTCCCCATCCTTACACAACCCTAGTGAAAAGAATCTTCGTTTTGCAGCCTTGGTTACTGTTTGTCCTGCCTTGTTTTCCAGTCAGCAATTTAAACCCGTAGCAAGCCAATTTCAATTGCCAACGACGCACAAAGGTGAAATCCGACATCGAAATGTACATACATTGAAAGCAATTGAAGCAAGAATTTCAATGGGTAACAATGAATCATTATTAAAATTTCATAAATCATTGAATCTTTTTCAAGAGTGCCACTGTTTTATTCACCGTAATGGGATCAGTGAATTAACTTTCCGATTTTAACTATTTTTTTTTCAATTTCGAAGCAATTTTTTGTTCAGTGTATAATGGGTAAATCGTTTGCATTATTTTGATTTATTTGCATTTCATTTTATGCTTTGTTTATTTGCGCGAAGGATTTTCCTCTGCCCTTTTATTACCTTTTGTCGTTAACCTTCTCTCAAATCCTTAAAAACAAAATGGGTCCTATTTTAAATTTGAATTTGTTTACCAATTCAGTTAAACAACAAATAAAACAAAAATTTTTGTTTAATGATTTCTATTTCCCAGTGTGAGCTTCGCCCTTCATTGTTTTAGGTTGAATTTATTTATTTCATTTTTTCGCTACGCTTAAAAGCTTTATGAAAATTCCATTTGGCTTTTTGCAAACTCTTTGCAACCTTTTCCTTTTTTGCACCCATGCATTTATTCATGACAACGAGAACTGGATGTGAGAGGATTGACAAAAACACATTTTAATTAGCATACACACATAAAACTTTCCATTTTCGTATCTCGCATTTGAATTCTTGTGGGCCCCCTCAACTTCCGTTGCTGTTTGGAAATGGAAAGAGTGCTACAAACAAAAAAAAAAAAAAACGACAGGACTGAGGACTGAAGACTGACAAACAGGAGATGGAGAAGGATACTCCTGAGTGTATGCAAACGAATTATAGGCATAGATAACCTGAATTCTCGGTACGCTTGTCAGGACCTCCTGATTGGAGAACTCGTGCTCGATGCAATTAACTGCCGGTCTCCTTGGGATTTCAGGCCGCTTGGTATTCTGTATTCTGTATTTTGGATTCAGCTTGTCGCACATGCAAATGCAAATTAAAACTGCTTGGAGAAATACACAATATGTCATGTAAATGGCGCCCAATTCGTAGCTCCCAATGGCGCTTATGAAATTTTGAACAGCATTAAACGATATATGGGATGTGTATGGCTGGCAAGTGTACGGTATGTTGTGTGTGTATCTGAAGTGTGTGTGTGTGTGGAGTTTAGATGAGTGCGACGGTGCGAATGCGAGGATATTTTAGGGGGATTCCCCACGTGCGGCAATAAGTGCAAGCCATTTATTATGACGATGGCGCTAACGAAAAATGCCACGCTCATTATATATGTATGTATGTTAATTAAAAATGCTTTTAAAGAGCCCTTGCGGGATTTGAAAGCGCAAACGCAAACGCAAACTCGTCGCATATATCAAAAGTTGATTATGCGAATGGGGCAGAAATGAGCAAGAGTAGCAGTAGCAGTAGCAGTGGCGGTCGCAGTAGCGGTAGCAGTAGCAACGGCAACCCTTTAATTCTCGTCCCGCATAAAAAATGTGCGCAGATTTGACATAACATAAACGAGACAAGTGACAAACATAAAAAGCAAAATGGCCCGGGAAAAGCGGCTGGGAAAAAGGCCTAAATGAGATGGGTAGACACAGACGGACGGACTGTAAAAATGTCAAGGGTAGACCTGGGGGTTGGGGGGATACAAAAGGAACGAGGCGTCGGCCGTCGCACGGTTAAATGTTATTTATGACTGCAGCAGTGGGGATTTCGGGAGGGGTAGGGTTCAGGGTGACCCGCAGTAAATCTGCAGTTTGCTTGCAGGAATTACTAGCTGTTTCACAAGACAGAGACATTACTTAAGCGCCACTTGTCAGCGGAAAAAATGGGGAAAAAATAATGCAAGGTCGGTCTCAAATAGGTTGTTCAGTTAGGTTGCAAATGCTTCAATTTATTCATTATAATCTAAATAGTTTAGAAAACATTACCACAAATTACCCAATGAAAAAGGGTTTGAGTCTATGACTGGGACATCAAAAACACCATCCATGTTTTGGGATCATATTTTCGTTGCTTAAGTAAATTCCAAATGATGTGGCACTTTGACAATTTGTTGCACTTGCTTATAATAATCAGTAGCTTAGAAATGGTTTAAAAATCTACTCAATAAAGAAGGGTGTAGATCTATGCTTATGTCACAAAAAAAAAAATACAATCGGTTTTTTTGGTATTCAGTTCTATTCCACAAAAAAAAAAAAGAATTCAAATTAATTGTCTAAGAAAAAAAATTCTGAAGAGTAGAATTACTTTTTTACTTTATTGTTATAAGTTACTAACAAACTTTACTAAACAACCTGAAATTGTACTATAGTGATGTTTAATACGAGTACCTTTGACTCTCAATTTGGGCGGCGAATAAACAAGCTTGCCACGCGAGTCGGTGTGAAAGTAAATGTCAAAATAGGCTAAGAGGTCTGCAAATAAATCAGAAACACAGAAAACACGAAACACAAAATTCAAATCATATCAAATCGAGTATATAATTAAAGCTAAAGTGTGCAGAGGGAAATGTGGTGGTGCGTGTTGGAAAATTCAAAGAAAGAAAGTGCAATCCAAGTACCGAAAGTTGTGCTAACTACAGAGGTCACAGTTGGCAAAAGTCAAAGCCGCTTTCTCAGTGGGAAACTCAAGCTCAATCGGGCATCGAGTCCTCGATTAGTTTACCTTGATCGAATGCAAATTCTGCTGCCCCAAGAAGGGAAAAACACTCGGCACGGCAACAAAACCCGTGCTGTAATTATGACAGTAAAATGCATTAAATATTCATAAGTGCACATGTGGTGGGCTTTCGCTTATAATCAGCCTTGACATGCATTTTCCATGGTTAGATTTTACTCCTTCTGATGTGGGTATGCCAAGTGGGTGGATACTAAATTGATCAGAAAGATTAAGCAATCATAGTCTTGACTCGGAAATTTGAAGGTTTGAATATAGCTTTCTAGTTGTATGAAATCTTTATATGTTAAGTTGTGATAATATAGGGATTCAGCGCTAGAACTGAGGAATCAACTGTCTTTTGGTTATTTTCTACCACTCTTTAAGTCATATTTAAAGTCCGAGTGCCTTCAATATTTTTTAAGTACTAATTTGTATTTATTTTACTAAATATAAGAGTTTGTAATGTCTTGCGGAAAATAATAACCAATATATTTGAATTCCGTGTATCGTTATAGTTTTCACAGCTAAACAGCTTTTAAAGATTATCAAGGCAGGAATATAAATATTTTAAAAGCTTTAGGGCAAGGGGTGGTCTAACCTGCCTTATCAAAGTGCATTTACTAACAGAAAAAAAATGTAACGAATGTCAATGCCGATTAAATTGGAAAAACTAATCTCATTAAAAAAACTTAATATAATTGTTGGTGGCTTGACTTGGTCTTATCAGCATCACAAAAAAAAAAAAAATCAAACCCTGCTATAGGGTATTGCAGGGTATCCCTCTTTCGAGTTTTAATTGTTATATTTTTCCGAATGTCAGAGCAAAAATATTGCAAATGTTGAAGTAGCGCACTGACTGCTGCTCGCATTGTTGTTATTAATTTTTAAGCGCTGCGCCGTATGGATAAAACAGCGAGGAAAGCAGCACGCACCGCTCTGCACCACCCATTTAGTTGGGTGATTGGGCGGTTGGGTGGTGCTGTAGTGAATGTGAGCAAATGCCAGCAACAGCGGGACTACATGGCGTATGAAAATTGCTTGACATAAACAAATGCGGCACGGACATACACACACAGATGCACAATCGCACGTGTGGAGGGGAGTGAGTTGATGGGTGGTGGGGGCAGTGGCAAATGGTTTACCGTTGATGTTTTATGCAGGACTTAAAAAAAAGATGGAAATATTATAAGAAAAATAAAGCAGCAAAATAAAAGAGCCAAAGGTAATACAATTTTCTGCGAGGCGTTTTTGCTTTAGCTGCTGTTATTGTTTTAGTTACTGTTGTTGTTCTTGTTGCTGTAGTTTTTGTGGTTGTTGTTGCTGGGCTGCTGAAAGTGAAATGAGGCAGTGGTGGGTGGTGTCTGTGGGTGGTTTAATGGGCGGTGGCATTGGATGGTTTGTTGTTGTTGTTGTTGTTGTTGTTGGTAGGTGTTACGTTACAAGCGCCAAAAAAAGGTACACACGTACACGAAATCCAGGGTTGCATTACACAACACGGCGCACATTTGCCGCCAGAGTTACCGCCTTTTTTGTTGTTTTCGTCGTTGTTTTTACTGTTGTTGTTGTTTTTTTTTATATTTTGTAACGTTTTTCCTTATTTTTTAACCTACGCGTGCGCCAACACGTATACGCACTGTGATACACGCACACACACAGACTAATGCAAGTAAATTAAATGCGCTAAATGGGGGAAAACATTCATTCGTGTGTGTGTGTGTGAGTTGGAGGGAGGGGAAGGGGAAGTACGTACACATATATACAAGGGGGAGGGGGATAAAACTACACAACGAGTGGAGGAGCAAAAGAGACAGAGAGAGAGAGAGAGAGAGAGAGCAAGGATAAAATTAACTATTATCGCAAAGCGGTTGGAAAAACACGCGGCGGCAACGTCGACAAAGGCATTCAAATTGCCGCACCTACGGAGCCGAGCAAAAGAGGGGCGGGGGAAGGTTCTAAAGGGGGCGTGTGCCTGTTAAATGTGCCTCGGCATTTGGTAATATGGTTGTTTAAATTACGCCACCACCCTATGCTCGCATTTTTGGTCGTGGGCGTGGGCGTTGTCATATCGACCGCACGCAACCTGCAAGAGACGGACAAAAAACAAGAACAACCAACAGCAGTTGTAAAAACAGTTCAATTAATTTAAATAATTAAATGTGGGGCCAAACTGTTTTAATTACGCACACACGCGAACGGAGATCAGCCCCAGATATTCATCGTTCTGAGTGTGTGTGTGTGCGTGAGAGCCAGAAATGTAATATTCGCATCCAGGCCAGAATCCCCAGCACATGTGGCAAATTATGCCCCGTGGGAAATGGCGCGAATTCGGGGCGTGCTTTGGCAGCCAATAAATGGGGAGCGAGCCCTGTTTAATTGGTTTGAATATTTAATTGTTGCTTTTTTCATGCTCTGACCCCGAAAGCCGAAAATGAATATTGAATTCATTGGGGAGGGAAATTGGTATATTGGGCTGCGGTTGCCTGGAAAATGGGTTGAGCACTTGGAGCTCAGACTTTCCAAGAACTTGGTGAAATGTTTAAAACAACAAAAGTGGATATTTACAGTTTTTTTTTTTTGGTTCAGGTTACATTCAAGCCTCATGCAAACTAGGGAAGGGATTGAAGAAACTAACCAGCAGGGGTTGTAATGTGCTTGTGGTTTCATTTTAGTTATATATACATCCTCCTACTTTGGTTTTAATTGAGAAAGCCGCCAATCCTCTTTAAATGTAGGGTTTCTAGAAGCCTAAACTAAAGTCTAAATCCTTATAAAAATAAATTTTTCAAATTCTAAGTTTAAGTTACGACTCCATTTAAATTTCTTAAGGAAGTAGCAGCTACACAATCATGCATATCGTTTTAGTTATTGATTAAAAAAAACTCATAATTCAAGACCCCTTAATTGATTATTTTACTCGGTCTTAGGTTACGTAATAAAAGGGCGAAGAATGCTGGCGCAACAACTTTTGTTATTTAAAATAAAAGAGATTTGATCCTTGTAAGCCGATGGCTGCATTTCGCGCTTAATTTGCTTGCTGGCCGACGTTCTATATTCCCGATTCTTATTTACAACTACGCATACTAGGGATTTACGGTTGGGTTTTTTGTAGTTTTATTCTCTTACCAGCTTCGTCTGGCATTAGCTGAAAGAATGAGTCGGGCGGTTGTGTTGCAGCCTTGACATTACGTGGCGCTGCCGGAGCGTCTTCTATTTGAACCCGAATTTTCCGTGGTTCCCAGGAAAAATTCGTGGTCGCGGTTTGGCATTTGACAGTTTGCATTGATTGCGCGCATGATTAGTAATGAGAAAGTTAGATCGAGTAGCGGTTTTTTGTTTCGATGGAGGTCGGTGAGGAAAAAAGAGAAGAAAACGAGAGAAAAACAAGAGCGTTATGTTAGAGCCAATCCAGATTCAGTTTTGTTGTGCAGAGGTTTTTTTTTTGCATGAGAGATTATATGTGCAGGACTATATGCTGGGTAGCGACTGCAGCAAGAACCCAAAAATAAAGAAGGAGCAAGCGAACGAAAGATAGTTTTTGAGGAATTGTGGACCGAAAAGACTTACCCAGTGTGCGAACGGTCATCACTTTGCTCATCATACCGTCCCCAAGGACATTGCGTCCCACCACCTGGAATTCATAGGTAGTTCCCGAAGCGAGACCATTGATGGTAACCTGTGTGCTGCCTGAGGGCGTTACGGATATCGTTTGCCAGTCGTTGACGCCCGCTTCGCGAAACCAAATTGTATAGTCCTGCTTGTATTCCGATCCACCGCTATATCCAGGCAGCCATTGTAGAGTGATTGATGATTCGGTGGCCTTGCCTGTGATATTGTAGGGAGCATGTGGCTGTGTGCCCTCGATCACCAGTTGCGTGACGGCCATCAGAGTGGCCACTTCGTTGGAAACCACACACTGATAGTAACCGAAGTCCTCTCTCCTCAAATTCTCAATGGTGATATTGCCGCCGGAGATCTTTATACGATTGCGTTGCGATTCGGTCAGCTGTTCGCCCTCCTGCCGTTGCCATTTGATAGAAGGCCGTTCGGTGCCCTCCGCCTCCATGGCATCGCAATGCATTTCCACGCTGTCGCCCACTTTGCGTTGATACAGGGTCTCCGGTTCCACCGTGAAAGCTGGAGGCTTCCGCACGAGTACGTCCATTATCCCGGAGGCTCCAGCTGAGCCCAGTACGTTATACGGCGTGCAGGAGTACTGACCCTGATGCTCCTCGCTCACTCGCGTGAACAGCAGGGATCCGTTGGCCATCACCACGATGTCTTTCATTTGGTATGGCTCCAGCAGGCGTTTGTCCTTCGTCCAGGTCACGTACTGCAGCTGGGGGCTCGACTTGATGTAGCACTGGACCACACCGGCCAGCCGGAAAGGCAGATACTGCACCGTGGGCGTGAAGGTCACCTTGGCTTGATCTGTAAAGGAAGTGGGATAAAAAATAATGTTAAAACCCGATTTGATCGTGAGGAAAATCTACACTGACGTGTATAATTTCAATATCTATCCATGCACCAAAAATTGTCCAAATCGAGTTATAATTTTAGAAGTTATTAGGAAATTTTTAATTATGACGTCATATTTAAAAAAACGGAGTGAGAGTTCTTTAATTGAAGTGCTGACCCTTCAGGTAGGTAGATGGCGTGACCTAAAACCTGACTGTTTAATTTAAAATTGGTAAGCTGAGTAACGGGTATCAAATAGTCGGGGCACTTGATTATAGCGAACCTTCTTGTTTTTTACTTAATTCTGAGAGGGCTTAATACTTACATTCGACGCTGAGGTAAGCGGATGCGCTTTGAGGATCTCCGATGCCGTTGGTCACCTCGCATAGGTACTGGCCCGAGTCGTCCGGCTTGATGGGATTGATGATGAGCGAGCCGTCCTTGCGGATGGTGACGCGCGTCTCCAGAGCGGCCACCTCCCGGACGGGCGATCCCTCGCGGTACCAGCGCACCGTGACGTTGCCGGGCATGGCCTTAGCCTCGCAGGAGAATATCACTTTTTCGCCCTCGTTCTTCGTTTGGTTGGTCGGTGGCACCTGTGTTCAGACAGAGGGATTAAAAAAAATACCTTTAGAAAAGTTGCGCATGTAACGAAGTGTGTAACGAACTGCAAATTTATGACGGTTGACTGTGGACTGTTGACTGTTCACTAATTCAAATCATGAGCCATGGAAGGAACAACCAAGCCCCTGGTCGGCGGTCCCTTTTGGAGCCTGGAGCTTGACAGCTAATTTTTGGCTGTCGCCGTCATCGATATCCTTTGTGTGCACTCGCTCCCGAGAAATAACATTTCTGCTGTCACAGCTATGAAATGTGCTCCGTGTTCCCCTCAAAATTCCCTGCTCTCGCTGCCATTGACAACTTGTCAGTCAACTGTCAGGAGCCAAACATTACGAAACCCCTTCTCTTCATCCTCGTAATTGCATGAGTGCATCCCGCCTGTTTTGTGTGGGGTTTGGTTTGGTTTATTTAATGGGCACATTTGCCGCCGCTTTGCTTTCGGGCAATTTGCTGGCAGTCTGTTTCATTTGAATTAGTTTTAGTTATGGCCAAAATTGATGTGGGTTGACTGCTGGTGCCCTAAAATGGGCTCGTAAATTGAATTGGCTTGATCTGCCTGCCTGCCTGCCTGCCTTCGATGTCCCTAGGGTCATCTATAAAATGTCCACTTTGCCTGTGGCCAGATAAATGTTATTGCAATATTTATGTGAAGATTGCTGCAAAATGGTTGAGCAGTAATTGAAGCACACGAGGTATGTGCATTTCCCACTTTGGCTTTTGCATGATTTTCTTGGCTTGCCTGAAAAGCCAACGAAAGGTCAAAGTTCAAGACGCCTAGCCAATTGTGCATGTAGGCCGGTAAACCCTAAGCCAGCTTGTATATAGACTAAAAAAGCCAAAATTGTTTGTGAGGTACAGAGAAATAATTTTTTTGTAAGTGCTTTGAAGATTCTTACTGGAATTATGTAGGAACGCCAGTGACGGGTTCAATTATAACCTGACAACTTTGTTTAAAAATTGAATACGTAAACATTTACTTTGATTGTCTTGAATTTAGAAGTCAAATGCGAGTAGTCTTTGCCAAGATTCTTTTAAGTAGTATCAATAATTATGGTTTGACAACCGATTGTTGTACGTTAACATAAATAAATAAACGTAACGTCTAAAAATAAATTTAAGGCTTAGGCAGATTGATGTAGATATTACCACCTTTAGTTATGTTTCCATTTTCCACTTTTGTATATTTATATATTTGCTAACCATTCTGTATATATTTTTCTCACTGTGCAGACTTAGTCGAACCCGTGCACCCCCCTTCCTTTTTCTCTTGCAGTTGCAGCTAACTGTAAATAACCGAAATGCAAATGCATTAGCGTGCGCGCACAAAAGTATGCTATACAGACGACGACGACGACGGCCATGTTCCACCCACACATGCACGAAGGTTTCCCATTATGGACGGAAGAGTGGACGGTTGTTGGGTGGTCGGAAAAGTGGGCGTGCTTGGGTGTGAGTGGGAGGGGGGGGTACCTATGTGAGCATGCTTGTATGCAGGTTGTAAATAGAGGGATTCTGCCTGAGACTAGGCGAATGACCATGTCAAGTGTACCGAGTGTTCCTTTTGCTCCTTCTGCTGGTTCTGCTCTGTTCTGTTTAGCTGTTTTGCAGTGGGGGTCATGTAAATACGGGTCGGATGGAGGCCACCATGGAGGCACAAAAAGTTTCACGCTTGTTACGGCATTTTTTTTTTTCCTCGTTTTTCGGGGTGCCAGACAGCGTCCCCCGGAATCGGAATATGGACATGGTTTAGTCTGGTGATTTCTGAAGCCGTTTGTCGGCTGCTCTCCAAAATCCTCCAGCCCAGAGCATTCAGAGTGATTGGGTTTGCTGTGAATGGGCGAGTCGGTAGCCAGCTTGTTGGGCTTAGTTAATGGTAAAGCGTTGAACAGATTATGCAGTATGCGGAATGCCAGGATGCCGAATGCAAAATTCAAGGAGCGATTTTCAGTTGGGACTTACTCGTATGGTCAGCCTCTCATTCACGGCATTCGACTTGGACTTGGTGCGTGTGTGTTTGTCGGGCGCCGCTTTATCCTATGATTTTTATTTTTTTTTTTGGGTTGGATTTTGGATTTTTTGGGCAGTTAACGAAGGGGTAAGAAATAAAACTACGTATTAGCAACCTGATCGGCATTTTTTCGAGACCAAAGCTTTTGAACCCACCCACTTGAACTCCCAGGACAGACCTTCCCCCCTAAACACCACTTTTTGATCGGTTTTTGTGTACTATTCAAGGGTGTCCCAGAAATCGCTGATGATTTTCGGGCGGCTACTTTAAAATTCAACAAAAAATATACTACACTCCAGACTCTAATATGTTTAATTTTTTGTTGTGGAATTTTGGTTTTTGGAAGAGATTTCTGAGACACCCCGGCGTATATCTCGAAAATTAAGTGATTTGTATTTAGGTTTTTACCATGATTACAGCGCCGCCCGCGATTATAACACGGGCCGTATGGGAGACTTGTCCCTCACCATTGCGTGCAATGCAAGTGTACTCTCCGATGTCCTCGTGCCGAATGGTGGAGATCCGCAGCTCGGTGCCGTCGTTGAAGATGCCCACCGTGGGCGAGGGATCGACGGGATTGGCATCCTTGTACCAGAGTATTTCCGGCGTGGGTGTGCCATCGGCCTGGCAATTGAGTATAATTGAATCACCTGCAAGGAAATGTGGTGCAAGAACAAAATGAGTAAAAGAACGACCCACAGAACGACGAGAGCGAGGAATTAATAAGGTAAGTGGTGGCAATTGTTACGCTTTTTGGTTTCAGAGAGGCGGGTCCTTCCGGCTCGACTGCTGTCTTTTGTCTCTAGTCCTTCTTCCTTTTGACACCACCACCATCACCACCAGCACCACCCACATTTGCGGCAGACAATGGCAGAGGGTCCTTTGTTGCAGTTTCCTACGGTTTTGTTCTCCTTCGGCCGCTGAGTTTGTCTGATTTATGCGCTGCAGCGCCATTTTCGCTCAACGCATTTCCGGCAACCGCCTTTTGTTTTGCCACCGCCCACTTGGACTTGTAAACATTTTAACATTGATTAAGCGACGGAAATTTGATTTGATACGATTGTGAGAGCATAAAGAGCTTATCGATTTTCGTGAACCTCTTCCACTTTTGGAATCGGAAGATGACAAATGGACGGCCATAACTCGTTTTAAGGGGGGCTGGTGCTGGCGCTGGTGCTGGTGTGGAACGACTTTTTACGACTCCTGGGAATATAAGTTCTCAAGGTGACAAACTCATTCGGGCGCTGCAACAAATGGGCGGCCATTTGACACACTCGAAAGTGGGCCAAAAAGCGAGCGGGGGTCGCACTCCACTTAATTTTGTGAGATGACAGCCCCCAAATAAGTTGGCCAGCCGAATATGCGCTTATTTATGGCCCTGCTATTTGTCAGAAAGCAAAACGGATGGGTTTCTGCACTTAAGTTAGCGATGACAAAAAGTCTTAATGCATAGGTATCGTAGCGATAAGGTTATATCGATATATATTTCATATTTTTTTATGATTTATCTGAACATTACCATTATAAACTAAATAAATAATAAATAGGCAGTGTTTGGGTCGTTCGATAGTAATATCGATATTTAAAAGTTTGTTTTTTAATGATACATGGAACATATCCAGTTCTGTAATCTAGTAATGCAAATGTTGAAATTTTGTTTGATAATGTATCGATATTTTGTTGATGAACAGGATATTTTTATTCAATATATCATATCGCTCTTTTAGTTTCGATATATAATTTGTAAACAAAACTTATAGTACTCACCTAAATTAACGTATATAATATCCTCTGGCGTAACACTAAAGCGCGGCGGTGCATGTACGTCTAAGTGGAACCATGTACCGTTCTTATGCTGCTTGGGGTCCCGATTGAGGAAGACGACCTTGCACTCGTACCATCCTTGGTCCGATTCCCGGATGTTGGTCAGGTTGAGCGAGGCGGAGCCGAAGGGAGAGTCCTGCGACACGCGGGAAACGCGTCCTTTGTAGCCCTCCTCGATGTGCTCCGGATAGCTCTCATACCAGATGTATATGGGCAGATCGGAGCCCTTGAGAAGGAGGATGATATTGGGTCATTAGTCATTAGTCTGAGCTTGCCAGTGAGATCAGAGTTGATTCTTTGATTTTTTTTTTGGTCTGTCTGGAATGCGTTATATGCATGGAATGTGCCATGGCATTTGTACATACGACAAACGAGAGAGTCTGGTTTCTGGTACGCTTCAACATTGGAACAGGTACATTTACAGGTACAGACAGTATCTAACCTAGGGTTATGATTCGGTTTATGAGTCGCGATTTTGTTGAGGGATATGTACATAGAACAGTGTGCTTGGATCATGCAATCGCTACATTTTGAACACTTAAATCTACGCTGTGGCATGCAGGTGCAAAACGGGATTAACGCTAAACGGGAAATTCTCAAAAGTTTTCCGACGACTTCCCACTCCCACCACCACTCCAACTCCCACCCGCTGAGAAAACGCAAACAACTAACAACTGTCGCAAATAAATTGAGTTGCGACATAGCGACGGGGGAATATAACTGCGTTCTGTCTGTGAAAAGTAAAATCTACAAACAGTCAAAACAAAAACTCATCACGTTAACGTGGAGAAATTGCGCTGCCGCATGGTAAACATGCCAGCAAACAAACAAGCGCTGCTCTCGCAGATACACAAACTATATGTATATACAGACATGGTCACACATTTTCACTGTCAACACGAACTCCCCAGATCCTGGGCTCACCACTTGGTCCATTCCCGCCCTTCCACGTCCTTTTTGCATGCTCATCAACAGCCGGAGGAAAAGTGGAGAAACGGAAAAAGAGGGAATCCCATCATACCCCCCACTCATACAGTTGCGGTCAAGATAAAAGTAGGGAGACAATGTAAAGTTCTCAAATAGATACCTTTTAGGTATAGGACAACTTTTCACTTAAATTATTATGTTGCTTACTGGCATTAAAACATCTGTGATATTGTTTTAGTTTTAAAAAAAAAAAAAAAAACTGCCCATAATTCCTTTAATAAATTCATTTTTACTATACTGCACTAAATATTGTATATTAATTTAAGTAAACAACCACAAGTCCTCGTTCATCTGCAGTTTCTATTGGAATAAAAATATTTTTAGTATCCAGTTATTTGGAAACTAATTTTTTCAATCTATTTTATAAATATTTTAAAATTTTATACATATTTATGTCCGAATTCCTATACTTGTTCCATTTATTTTATATTGTTAGCTGCCTCAAAATATGAAAACAGTTTTTTAAATTTTCTCAATCTATAAAATTACTCCTATTTTGACCGCAACTGTATGGTATTTTTGTAGTGTGCCAGGGACACGCTGGCAACAATAAATCATCTGTCTCAGTGTGTGTATGTGTGTGGCAGCAACTAAAACAACGAGGGCCAAAGAGATACATTTGAAATTCTAGCTTGTGCAGATAAAAAATGTGCATGGAAAATATATATTTCGAGGCAGGCAACAAAAATTGGGGTTAACCTGCACTCGCCCCCAAAAGTCTCGTCCTCACACATCCATGTGCAGCTTTGGCCTTTTGTTTATTTTATTCACAGAGAAAGAGTGGGCCCCGTTGTATGCATTGAACCGAATGCATTTTGAATTCGAATTCTTTCGCATGACCAACAGCAGGACCTGGCCAAGCATTAACACTTGGGGAGCACAGAGATTTTGTCCCCTATATAACTGAAATGTGTGTGGGTGTTAGATAGCGACATAATTGCGTATACATAAATAATTGGTAAGCAAATTGCTCATACGCCATGTTATCCCAGGCCGAGCTAATCGATTTATTTCCCTAATTAGACGAGAGAGCACTAGGAGATGGGTTCTGTGTGCCAGTGTCTGTGTATGTGTCAGTGCCTGTGCCTGTGTCGCTTATTAAAACTTATAGACGTTTTAATCATTTCCTCGGCTGACGTATGAAATAATTTGGGTTGGCAGGGCACACAGGGACGCCACAAAAAGGGCAGACATTCAGGGCCGGAGGTCCCTTGGCCTGGGCCAAAATTAATATTCGCACTCGCAGAAGCGTCATAAGTTGGCTTGGCAAACATTTTTCCGCTTAATTTATTCAGTAGCAATTAATTTAGATTGCAACTAAGGCAACGCCAGACTCTCACGCCCTCGTTTTTTTCGTCCTTTGGGGGGACTTTTCCCTTTTAAAGGGCGGGCAATCTTTAATGTAGTAAATACTGGATGAAATTCTTTCGCTTTTATGGGCCAGCAATGAACGTAATTACAGGGAAAGCGGCAGATATACGAGAGTAAGAGAAATACGAGCGCATAAATTAAATTATCCAGCCTTCGTTGGCATTTTCCACTTTATTATCCTTGCGGTTATTCTTAGTTTTTGCCAGCAAGCTGCAGCTACGAAGCCCCAAAGAAAGTTAGTCGCCGCCTCCGCTCGAAATTATGGAAAGTAAGCTGTTTGAGGTCGGGGTTTTACTATAAGTTCAAGTCGGTGTGCTGAGAGGTTGCCCACGTTAGTTGGCTTCATCAAACTTTGCTGCAGAATAAGTGGAGTAAAAATAGTTTGTGCTACACACTAAGCATGCAATAAAGGTTGGCAAAATAATTGGATTACATTACAAAACGCCAAATGAAAAAGATGAATGAAGAGAAAAACGTGACTGGTTGGGTGGGTGGCTGGTGCTCTATATATAAAGTATTTATGTGATGGGTGTTTTATTTGCGCCTTTTGCTTATTCGATTGGAATAAAATTTGCTTATCCTACGGGGAAATGTGCAGTGGCAGTAGTTGAAAATGCCAAAAATATGCCACACACACTGCCATCAATCGGTTGTCCGAGTGGCATTTGCAGAGTTGAAAAGTTTGCGCAGTTATCGTCATGGAATTCCAAAACGAATCTTTGCACTGTTTATCTGCGGCTCAACTTTGCCAGACATTAGCATATTTCTGCAAACTCTGACTGCCACTGAGTTTTGGGGATTTTTGGGTGGTGCAGAATTTCATGAAAGAGTTTTCCAAACACTCGCAACTAAAGTCTTGGCAATGTGACTAATTTGTTTTCAATATTTTTGCTCGTCTATGAATGGTTGTGTGGCTAATTGTTTGGGATTTGCATGGTTGAGGAATAATAACAGGAAAGTGGAAATCGTTTTCATTTGGTTTTGCAGTGAGCAGCTAAGCCAGATTTTTGTGTATGCTTTCGATTGCGAACGAATTTCGATTTGATTTGATTTGCAAATGGAATTTCATTTTCGATTTTTTTTTTCGGTTTTTTTTTTTTTTTGATTGGTGGAATGTGAATTTTTGACTGCTTTCTTCTCTTTCGCTCTCTTTGGTCCGGGTGCTGTGAAGCCCGTTCCTTCAATTGACAAATAATTTGATTAATTTCATCTTTCGTAATTTCAAATGCCGCAAAAATAATTCGATTCAAAGTGTTGAAGTATTTTGTGTGTGTTTTTTTGTCTGCGTTTTGTGGGCGAACTTAAAGGAGGCGCAAAAAGTCCGATCCATAAAACTGATCAGTAGCGCAGCCGCTTGAAAAGCCAAAAGCCTGCCTATTATAAATGATGTGTTTAGATGGTGATTTTTGGGGGCAGGTCAGAGGTCAGGTTTTAGTTTTGGCGGGATAGTCCACCGATTTCAGGCCGGAGGATATATAGGTTTAATAATGGCAATGAAAACCAAGGAAAATCAAATTCAAATTACCAATATGGAAACACATAAACACATACACGAGTACGATCAATCTTAATCTCAATATCAAGCTTTAAGTTATATGTAGTTTATCTGTATATCGCATGGACATCAACAAACAACACGAGCATTATGGCAATAGTTCGGTTAGTTCGGTTATCGGATCAACTTGTATATAATTTGGTTACTGCAGCGCTTTAAACAAACTCAAAAATGAAACAAACTCAGGCTGAGTAACTGATCAAGGGGACAAGGCTCATACGAGTTTTGTTTGGATGGTAGATTTGTACGTATAAGTTGAGAAAACACTGAATATAGGAGTACGGTAGTTGGTAATTGGTAGTTAATTATTCGTTTACTGCGTGGGGTCTGTCTGTTCTGACTGACTGTTTCTTACTTTTTCTTGCTTTGTTTTTGCGTATCGGAACAACAATGTAAAAAAGAGAGTTTAGAGAAGAAATGTTAACTGTGATATCGTACCGTTTCGCTCACCTTCTTGTCCCACTGCAGGACATATGGCACGGGATGGTCGTTGGGGAACTCCACATGGCAGTTGAAGATGACGCCCTCGCCGAGAATGGCCGTGATGTGCACGGCGTCTTCTGCAACATAAAAAAGAGAAAACGGAGAGTCAGGATAGGATACAGGCATATTACTTGTGTTTCACATGTGCAAAAGGATCGGCGACTGAGCAATCCCACCGCAGCAAGGATTCCCCAACGTGATGCGCCCATAATACGGCCAATTCCGCAGCCGCAGCTCCGTTCTCGTTATTGCTTTCTATTTAGACGTGACATTCAGCACGATTTACGTGGCCCGACAAATGTCCTGTGTCTGCCATTCCCATTCCCATTCCAACTCGCCATTCTCCGCTGACAGTCCTTGATGGCGGAAGGAATGGGATAACCAGCATGCCAGGGGTTACTTTTAAATGGATTTGTTGATGGCTATGTCGGTCACATGTCAAGTGCTGGTCATTGACTGATGTTTTTGCTGCCCTTCCATCTCTTCTCCCAGGAGACCAATAGCTGACCCGGCTTCCATTTTGGTTTTCAAATCAGTTATCCCATTGAAAGTCGGTGTGTGTGTGTGGTTCTGAAACTATGGCTAGCATATGCAGAGGAATGCACTCATGAGTCACTGAGAAAAATTGTAATAGTTGACTTTTACATTACATGCTGTTTAAAAAAGTCCATGGCAAAAAGAGTACAAGTGTATATGTATAAGTTCTTTGCAGAAAAGCAATTAACTTGATCTGCGTAGATAGGGACAGTAGGGTCAAAGGGTCAATTCGAAACGTGTGTTAGGTAAATTATGATTTATATTCTTAGCTTACTTTATTAAGCTTTTGATCATTAGGGTTATCTATTTATGGCAATACGATTGCAATCTTTTCAACCTTTGAACATAGGGCTACTTCATATTGGTCCAAACTGCGTATATAAGGACAGTAGGAAAAGGGTCAGTTTGAATTATGTAAGTTAACACACTTAATCAAACGTTTGATCATTTGATTTTCTTATTAATGTCAATGTTCTAAACATTTTTCATTTTCTTCTCTGCAAGGTGTTGACCGCTTCAATAAAAGTTATTGACCACACGCACACACAGAGTGAGAAATCAGAGAGAGCTTTCTGGTTGACGAAAACTTGCTTTCTTCCATTCTACCAACTGAAAGTTCCTGCTTGACAACGAGTCGTGACATTTCATTAGCGTTTGTCACCTGTCTGTGGCCAGGAGGCAGGTGCAGAATGGCAGGATGGTCTGCGGTGAGCACTTGACAGGCGCTGATTAGGCTCCTTGTTGGCTGGCTTTGACGGACGCTTCGTTTCTGTGCTGTGCAGTGCAGGGCTGCCTGGGCATTATTAACGTATGCAACGCCCCCAAAACAGCTACGATTGTACGGGAGTGAGAGAGCTTTCCTAAGCCGTTGACATGGTCAACCAAGCTGAAAATTTCGTTTGCAATTGAAGCAGAGCTCAAAGCTCGGCAAGCGGCAACGGAAATGCAAATGAATTGTCGGAAACAGCAGGACAACAACAAACAGCAAACTGGGGGGCAATCCAATAAGGGAGCATATCCTGTTACAAACACATGTGTGCACGGAAGGGTGGATGCCACTTGAAGATGGCGATGAAGCTGCTGCAGCTGGTACTGCCGAGAGTCGGAATCAAAATAGGACTCTGGCCCTGTCATGATGACCCTAAACTTGTTAACAAACAACTTCTGACCTGCCTGCACATGCCAGCCCTTCGCCCTTCGCCTTCCATTGTATCTTGTACCAGATCCAACTGTATCTGTGTCGGTAATAGGGTTAAGCAAACTACCAATGTCCGATGGCAATTGTGTTCGGCTGGGCACAACGCTCTTGATTGGGGCGTTGTCCGGCAGATAAAAATCATCTTAATGCGTTTTGCATTAATTCCCCACCAGTTCTCTAGAGCAGAGGAAAAGAGGAAAAAAGAAAGCATGACAAGGACTTGGGCTCCAGCTACATGACGTCTTTGTTACCCGCTCTCCACTAGGCACTCAACCAGTCAGTCACTCACTCACTCACTCATCCACTGACTCACTCATTCACCAGTCGACCAGCTCGCTTTATGCACTCTTCGCTTGTTGACTTTGGCATTTGCATAAATTTATGTTAACTCGGCCCAGCTTTGGCAGACTATTTGCATCGCCACTCAGCCTCCGCTTACTGCTTCCGAAAAAATACAGAAAACAACATCAGGAGCGACACAAAAACAATGACGACAACGACTTAGACGGGCTGGGGAATGGTGGTTATGCTGAGAAGCAAGCACTGAGATTAAATATTTCGAAATTATGACTTTAATTCATGTGTCTAAAGAACAACAATATATTCTTTGTAAACATGTGACCGAACTGAGTAGAAAGGACAGTAGCTTATATGTGCAGGGTAAACAAATTCTAACCCAACCTTACAGCTTACTAAACTAGCCATTTAAATTATTATGAAACTATGAATTGTGGGTAATAACACACATATGTTCTTTGCTAAAAAGTGAAGTATGCTAAAAACTCAGTAGATAGGTACAGTAGGATATGTGATATGTGCTAGGTGAACATATATGCTCAAAATAACTTAAAGACTACTAAACGACCCATTAAAATTTCTCTCTGTACACAGTCAAGGCACTTGTTCGTCTATTGCCCTTTGATAATGTTGCAGACATGTCGCCGAGAGCCAAGTAAAGTACTCGAGGGTAGCAGGAAGTCAGGAAGCCAGGATGTCAAAGTACCCGCGTGTGTTTCGCTTCTGTCGCGCCTTTTGATGGCGTTAACATGCAAAAGTGGTTTCATTATTCCATTTAGAATGTCCTTCAGCCAAAGGCAGACGTTTTAACCCCGCACCGCACCGCACACCACCCCACCCCCTTGTTACTAACCACCCATCGCCAAGCACTTGACACGAGTTTTGGCTTGACTTATTCAGCGACTCGCACTTTGTTTGCATTGATTAAAGCCAAGTTGAGTCGCTTTCAAGGAATTTATTGTGGCTAGCCCTCCAAAAAAAACGTCCCAATTCCGGGCAACGCCCTTGCAACGCCTTAAACTTGACGTTGACCTTTCGACCGTGCTGCAAAGTGGCCATTGGCGCTGCCACGGCAAAGGAATCTCAAGCGGTTTTTCCAATTTTCGGCTAAATTAAATTGAATTAATTTACTCGACAGGCGCAGAACGAAAAACGTCTCGGTACATTGAGCGAAGACAGTGGCCACTTTGTCAAGAACTAGGACGGAAAATTGAATGAAGATCAACTCATTGAATTCAGCAGGAGTCTGAAATTGAAGAGAGATTCTTCAATAGGCGGAATTTAGAATTAATAACATTTAAAAATCTTTGCAAAATCTTTAAAAGTAATTTGGGAATTAAACGCCACATTGAAATTGGAATATGAGTTTTATAAGCTTAAATCTAAATCTGTCATAAAAACTTAAAATACAGAAACATCCACTTCAACGATTTTGATCAAACATTCAAATAAATTCATTCTTTTTAGGGACAACTTTTGTGCTCGCCGAGGGCATAGAATAAAAAATTCAAGAGGCCTAAATAAAAGCTCCACTCTCTCTTTTCTGGCCAATGGTTTATTGGTCGGTGCTGATGCTGCGCCCAACTGTCAACTAATTGCCAAATGTAATCAGCTTTGGTCGCACGTAAGCCGCTTATTGTGCGCCATTAAATTTTTCCGAGCACCGCGTAAAAATCAAGTTCCACACATGCGCCCTTTTCACTGTTTTCAGCAGCAATCAGCGGATATTTTTAGCCGATTCGCTAGGCAAAAAAAGAATAACAATGAAATGCAACACAGTTTATCAAAGTTTTCAAATAAAATTTTTTGGCCGCGAATAGTCGAGAGGCTTTTGAGCAATTTGCCGTGGCAATTTAATCAAGCAACTTATTGCACTACTCACCTGGAATGTTGTGCGCCTGGGCATTTTTCGCTAGAAGGGCTGCCAGCAACGAGACCAACAGAAAGTGGAGCACCTGTATCGTTGACCTTTGGCTGCTGCTGCTGCTACAAATGGGAACGCAGATGGAGCTGCTGCCTGCCCGTCGTCGGCGTCTTCTCCTCGTTGTTTTCACTGTGAAAGCAGCCGTTTTCGCTGGCGAGGCCGTCAGCGTATCACTAGCGGGAATCGTCTTCGTTGTGGTGTCAATAGCTCCTGATCCTGGAGGACTCCTGGAGGGTCTCTGCTGGATTTGCTGCTGCTCCTTCGATTTCTGGGTGTTGTTGTGATGGGTGCTCAATGCCCGACACCATCGATGAGACCCAAGGTCCGCGCACACGCCCATGCCTCTGTTCCCATAGTTCACCGCCGCCCCTAACGTATCCTTCTCACCGGCAGTGGCGTCATCTGAAAAGGGTTCAAAAAAGAAAAAAAAAAGATAAGAGCTTGTCAGAGGGATTGAAAATGCATTGTTGCGGTGCGGTAAATGTTGTCATCAATGAACGCCTTGCAGTCGCACCACCTGGCTGCACTTGATGAAACTGTCACGTCCCTCAGTCGTCATCCATCACAGCCGTCAGTGTCAGACGTCAAGTGTCAACAGAGAGATCTTTCCACAACCACCCACCTCCCTAGTGGCTGGAAAATCTCTTCTGGGTCAACCCTGCCATATACCAATGCAGATTTGTATTTATTTTTTAACCCAGAAGCTTATGACAATGTGTGAATTAACTAAGATTCTTAAGAGCTTTTGTTTTGCTTTATTGCTTGTTGGACTTCTTAAAGATCTTGACAATTTAAGATTCCCAACTCATGGCTTAATCCTTCCTTCTTTACCTTCTAGGTCAATCCACCCCACTCTGAAAGCAGATATTTATTTATTGTTTAACACAGAAACTTATGACAATGTGTGAACTAACTATAATTCTTAAGAAGTTTTGTTTTGCTTTATTCTTTGACTTTTTAAAGTTCTTTACTATTAAAGACTCCCAACTTCAAAAGTTTTCTAAAAATAACCTTTCTCCAAAATCAAAGGCAAAGGCAACACCCCCAAAATCTTATTTCATATTAACAGAAAAGTTTTTTAGTAGACAGACAGGTAAGCCTTATCGACAAGACACAATCTTGGACCGCCACCATTGACAAATTAATAAACAAAAGTTTTCCATTTCAACACTGCTTGGGCGCGCACACACACACGTCCGTGAAATTAAGCAGCTAATATGTTGTAGCTACAACTGATAAGGACACCACTTAGCAGATTGAGATGGGGTGGTGGTGGGGGTGGTGCGACGAAAGAGAATGAGGCCCAGAAACTTACAAGGCTCCTATACAAATAGAGCAAACTTTTCCTGGCTGTGTTTGGCAATAAAACTTTGCGTTTTAATGTAAAACTCGTGTTGGATGTCGAAGCCAAGGCAAAAAGGAGCACAGACATGGGGTATTTTGTATGCCATTGTTTGATAGTTTTCCACACGGTAATTTATCTAGGGATCGTGATCGGAGGGACCAATTTTTGGGACCGCTGCAGTTAATTGAAATGGCATCCGAGCGTGTTTTTTATGACACACCCACAAGTATGCAGTGAAAAGAGGTGAGAGGTGGAGTAAGGGGAAGGAGCAGGAAATACCTTGTCATTCTCTGTCGTTCTGGCGAGAACAAAGCCAGAAATGTGTTTTTAATTAAATTATTTGGAATGCCTTAAACGGAATTTGCTCAATTTGTACAAAATGAAACTCTGTGTCCCCGACTTTCCGTTTTCTCTGTCATTACATGGCCACGTAAACATAAGCAGCTGCCGTAAAAAGCCGCAGTGCC
This sequence comes from Drosophila elegans, assembly GCF_018152505.1. Lineage (NCBI taxonomy): Eukaryota > Metazoa > Arthropoda > Insecta > Diptera > Drosophilidae > Drosophila > Drosophila elegans. Next base: position 20,738,902 of record NW_024546167.1, on the reverse strand, counting down.
ACCCACACAGACATTTTAAATTGCAGGCAAAGCATTTTTGTAGCGATTTTCATTCCTGAAGGGATGCCAGCGAAGCAAAAGGGGTGAAAAGCCTTTGCTTTTTTCGTCATTCAATGTTGTCACTGCAATTAAGTAACTCGAGGAAAGCTTCCCTCAGGATGTGTTGTGTGCGTGGAAAGTTTTTCGTGGCTGACAGAGCTGTATAAACGTCATTAGTGCCATTTTAATGCATAACTTAATACATCCGGTGAAAGTGGAAAGTGGAGAAAGGAGAGTTGAGAGACGAGAACAGTTCACACACGCACAGGAAGCCCTTGTGCTTGTGCGTTGAATTTAATCCTTTCTGGCATGACATGTAAAATTTTAATAACGTCAAGGTTTGTGGAGCGTTATTAAAACTTTTTGCGCTGCCAGCGCACAGCGCCATTATGACAAGTTTATTAAAACGAAATTTATTTATAGAGCGCACTCGAATCCCACAACGCTACTGGGCTCCACATCCACATCCTCATCCTTCTACTTTCCAACCACAACAAAACTAAAAGCCCAGGCAACAAGCAAGCAGCAAAAATCGCATTAAGTGTGCGGTGCCTGCTCACTCGTCCTGTTTGCCAAAAAAGGATGCATGGGCGGAGGCACAGGCAGAGGCACACAACCAAACACAACCAAAATAGAACAAAAGCCGGAAAAATGATTTCCCCTATGGCTGAATTTTCATTACCGAAATGCCCGCCATGGCGTATGATTTCATTTGTAAATCAGCTCAAGTTGAGCTGTGGGGACAGCCCAGTCGGCATACCGGCATACCAAACAATGACAAATCAGCAAACGAATTGCATTTGCTGATACCCCAGGACGAACAGGATGAGCATGAGGACAGCCCATCACCCATTGTGCACTAAATCAGTTGATTGGTTCACCCCTCTAGCCCAATTTCGTTTTTGTGAGTTGTGCTGGGTGTGCCATGAGACCCATAACTGAATTGTCGGCCACGTCGTTGTCATTAAAATGTGTGTGTGTTCCACTTTGAGCCCTTTCCCGTGGACCAGCATTCGTCATGGGGCCCGCTGCACATTTCTATGCACAAAAAGAAATTATTTTAGTAGCACTTAAAATTGGCCTTAATCCGAAAGCTATGAAAACGATTTTAAAATATTAAAAAATATATATTTACTTGGATTCTTAACTGAATAACGTGGTAACTCACATGTTGATTTTTGCACAATATTTCCCAGTTTCAAAGATAGAATGCTTAAGAGTTTTGCGGTTTTTTTTTTTGAGTGTATGACTCACTGAAAGCCGCTTCCCGCACGGCAGCCATTTTATTTTCGACCCGTGCGGTGGCAGCAGTTTATGGCATCCGCTTCCGCCGCCGTTTGCTGGTGCTTTTTGGTTGGCTGAACACACGGCACAGGATTCGGGATTCAGGGTTCTGGACTCCGCCGTAAACACAGCAACCGCATCTCCAATGCGAATCTTCCTGCGTCCATGGAAGCGGCGGCGGCTACTTGGCGCTCATTTGCATTACGTTCTGGGGCTTGCTGATGATGGATGGGACGATGGAGGCTGGCGGATTGCGGATGGCGGATGGTAGCACAGGCACTTTTAATTAAAAACCCTCGCTGGCCAACCGAAACTGGAAGCCGCAAATTATTTTCACTTGGTGTGCTCACACATGGCCAGGATATGCCGGCATGACCTCTAACCCCCAGAACCACAGGCCCCTTTTGGTTTCAGAAACTAATTAAGCATGTTGTGCGCAACAACTTTGGGAACACAGGACGACGAGAGACCCAGGCCACAGCTCATTGCACTCCAATAAAGGCGAGTGCCTACTCCGGACTAAGGACTCCGGACTCTGGACTCCGGACTTCTTCACGGACTTGTCGCTGCCACACCCCAAGACATTTCGACAGGCCCTCGAGTTTTTCGTTTCGTTTTTCGCCCCTGAGTCTGAGTGTTGTGTATGTATCTTGGGTGTGCGCCCCTTGGCGCAAAACAACAAATTTTACAACTTTTGCACATTGTTCGGTGAAAACTGCAAAGAGAATCCCATTCCATATGCGTGTTTTTTACTATTGCAGAGAAAAAAAACAAGTAACAAAAACTGTGACAACCAATTAAATATATATCAACTTACTAAAACGAACATTTATATTCCAATTTCATATATATATATGATTTGGGTTTATAAATAAAAATTCTTAAAGTAATTGTTCTAATTCCATTTTTTTATCTAACATTTTTGTATTTTATACAATCACCAATGATTTATACTACCAAAATGGTCAAAAACTCTGACTCTGATTTGATCTAGAAATAAACATTTGCAACCCAATAAAGTACATATCTTTACTGATACGTTTTCTCGTTTTCACAATCGTTTCAATTGATTTTTTTTATAAAATCATCATTTGTTGTTTTATTTTTAAATACTGTTTTAGAAATAGTTACAGAATTAATATTCTCTGTGTAAGTGCCAAAGTCCGACGAGTGTTTAGAATGTGTCCTTCTGCCGTTGAATTGCTGTTGCTTCGTTTTTAGTATCACTCATACGCCGCGTAGTAAGCCTTGAAACTTTAATAAAATGGAACGAGGCCCCCTTTTTGGCTTACATTTGGGAAATGAGCCTGTAGGCCATCCGTCCGTAAGCTTGTTAGCGAAGCAGAAAAACCAAAAGGGGCTCTGAAGAAGTAGGCCAGAAACGACATAACAATGGTAAGCAGTTGCAATTTCCTAGCAGCTTTTGCATTGACAATTCTCGGCCATTTGAATTAGAGATATTATGGGGGAAAACCACTTCCACTTGGACTTTTCTACTTACTTTTTCTTTTTTTTTTTCTGGGCAACCAGCATCCTTGGCCATTTTTCAATGGCCAGCTAATTCGCGGCGAGATATAGGGCCATAAAGAGAAATGCTATCACTTAATCTAATGAGTTTTACCTTCCCGCCGCGGGCAATTAGACCAAGAACAGCCATTAAAGTTTGAAACATAAACGGGAGGCGTGGGCAGGTAAAGTCAATATATCATTAGGCACTTTTGGCCGCTAAATGATCTAAAAAATGCGGCCAAATAGACTGTGGCCAAGTCGTTTTTTTTTCTTTTTTTTGGGCAGACTCTTCCATGCAAAATGCCCTGGCCATTGTACAATTTTAATTGCTCTAAAATGCTGTAATACAACACGAACCACAAATAAATAAAATTTGCTGACATCAACAGGATGTTTGCGGGTTCCTGTGTCCAGCCCTAAAAGTGGGCGGGTTTTGGGGTTTGGGTTCATGGGTTCCTTGGGTTCCTGGGGGCAGGACACGACTGGACTGGACTGGACTGGACAGACAGACAGTAGCTGAACAAAAAGGCGAGGGGGCAGCTGTAATGGGCCGTCTAATGGTCCCGGGCCTTTGAAATTTAATTTCACCCGACTCCGGCAGACGTGTGCTCTGTGCGATGAAAACGGGCAGGAAATGAGACGACGAGCATTGGTTTTGTGTGTATCGTTCGCTTTATACTTTTTACAATTTATTTGTATTTGTGCCTCCCATTTAGTTTTCACTTTCTTATCGGAGGCACCGGGCGGTCACCTATTACGCAACAAATTTTCATTCACACAGCAGCAGCAGCAGCAACAGCCTTTTGTGACCATAACAATTTCGTAATGGATTGTTTCACTTGTGTGAGGCTTATTTATTATTGGTCATTGTATTTGGCCATATGACTCGACAATTTCTTCTTGGCCGCAATGATTATCGCTTTATTCGTTTTACAATTTTCAGAAATTTTCCTCAACGGGCGTGGCGCTGCTCAGAAAACTTTGCTTTTTGAAGCAATTAAATTCTTAATAATATTTCTGAAAGTGCACAAAACTTTTGCGCGCTCTCTGTTTTTGTGGCAAAGAAAACGCAGCAGCGCCCGTCCAACTTTTTCTTGCAAAATATATTCGGTGGAGTAAAAGTGCAAAATTATTCCGCAAAACTTAAAAAAGTGGGGACGGGGGAGGTCAGCTGCGCGTCAATGCAAAAAGGAGAAGGGAGAGGCCGCGGACAAAGAATGAGGATGGGGAGGGAAAACTTTTATGCTTCATGCTTAATTGCGGCATTTCGATTAAGCAAAATTAATAATAAAAGTTTGTGTTATTATTTATGCAGTCGGCGGCGGCGGCGGATGGAATGGAATGGACAAGTGGAATATCAAAGGAGGCGCAAAGGAAAAGCGGAGGCGGAAGTGAAAATTTAGCCAACTTTTCCATCCCGGTTTGGTCTGCCTCTGCCTCTGCCCTTCGCTTTGTATTCATTTTCCTTTCTGTCTGTCTGAATTCACATAAATCCAGCTGCCAAAGTGCTTGAGAAAAAATCTTGAACTTTTCCACCGCAAATTCGAGTGTAGATGTGCGGGCTGTCTTCTAATAGCTGCAGACATGCGTGCCATAGAATTTTCTTACTGATTACTGTCCTAGCTGCTGGAATCCCTCTTCACTATAACGTGAAGTTTGTGTCTGTCTCATTTAACTTTTTAAAAACTTGTTGAAACTAAAGCTCTCACACTAACTAAAGAGGACTTTAGTCAGCTTCTCTCCGCTCTAGACTTTTCGGACTCACTGTAAGGGGAGGAAGGATGTTTTCCCCTTGCTGCTGATATGCCAGCAGTATATCAGACATCCTGCGCACAGCCAAACAGAACGGAATGAAGAAAAATAAATAAATGTAATGGCAACGCTAATGAACGGCCACCCCACGAAACTCCTCTTTTTGCATCACTGATACAAAAAAGGTAGTAAGTTCGAGTAATTAATATTCAATTTAAATATTTGTGGCTTTCACTGCAAAACAACAACCATTTCAAATTTGTTGTATTCTGCTTTTAAAGCAAACCATTTTAAATCTATTTTGCCCACAAAAGTGTAAAAATTGTAATATCAATTTTTGCATTACTATAGATAGATATTTATTTGCTTTCACTATTTAAACTTCTTTTAGCACCTTTTTTTTTATCGGTGCAGCCCCCCCTTTTTTCCCGACCCCCAACCATCGGACATGACCATAAACTTTGCTGCCTTTGCCTCGCATAAAGTTGATTTCGAGTTTGGGGGAGAGAAAAAAGCCAAACGCGATTCGGGCAAAAAAGTTTAGCACTCGACGCCCAGCTCCTTGGCTAAAGGAGCAGGATGCCAGGCACCCAGTCACCCAGGCACCCAGGATCCCAGTATCCTGGCCACCCTGTTTACGCACGTCTTTTGGTCTCTGCATCAAATGAAATGCTGCTGCGAGTTGAATAGCACAAGATGGAGATGAATGGGGAGACAAGGGGGCAAATCATGACTGAAGTGCTTAACTTTTCCCATTATGCAATAAATAAATTTCCATGCTTTAAAGTGGCAATCGCAACGGGGCGAGGCCAACGAGCGACAAACGTAATTACGTATACGTCATGGAGCAGGTCGTACACTCGATAGCGAATGAAGCATAAGCAGGGCACCTTATAATGGGCATATCAGCGCAGTTCAAACAGCGCCAAATTGAATAAGTAAACAACGGCGCCAGGAACCTCCTTGCCTGACCAGATGCAGATGTTTGTTTTCTACAGAGAGCCAACTAAGGAGGTCTTAAACTCGAAAAGAGTCAACAAAAAATAATAAGCTAGAAAATAAACTAAGATTTTTAAGCTTATACCTTTACTCTGGTACTCTGGTATTAGCCCCTAAAAACATTCACAATATTTAACTAACTTTGTAAGGAAACATTTATTTTAAATTATTTGAGCAGGTTTAATAAAGTATTTTTTTAAGAACAAAATATCTAAGAATCGTGTTATTTGAAATCTAAACAATCTCAGCAATCTTCTGTATTTCCACAAAAAATAGTCTATCAACGGTCGATTATTTTACTTTGTTAATATAAAACTTGAATAAGTCTTTTGTTAAATATGTCAAAACATTGGATGTATTAAATTAAAATTTAAATATCTTGTATAACTCGGATGTCTGTTCCATTCTTTTATTATGCTTATTTTTCATTCAGTACTAGGTCGTTTTAAATTATTTAGTTTTAATGTCATAGATGCATTAATTTTAAATCATGTTACTGAAATATACCTATGCTATCAAGAGCCGAATACTTTACTTTGGTATTATATAACCTAAATGTGGCTTCCATAAAATGTTTTAAGACCAACTCATATTTTTAATTGAAATCCAAATAATTTATAAACACTTGAAAAGAAAACGTGGTTCTAAAAGCACTCACAAATGCTTTAAATAAATTCAGAAATGGGAGATGATTCGTCCTTGGTTGTCTGCCTTGCTGGCTTTGGTAATATAAATCCTTGGTATTTGTATAATATATTCTATTTCTTTGCACCGTGCACGGTAAAAAAGCGAGTGGGTGGACACTTATTTTTTTTTAACTCAAACATTTTTCAGCCAGCGCAGTCAGGTCCTTACAAAGGATATTGATTTTCCTGGCTAAGCTGCGTCTTATGCCCAACACAAACACGAAAAGGAAAAATTCGCGGGCGAAAAATACCCACCAATACCATCGAAACGGTCGATTTGACGAGTCCATTGAACTATTTGCCGCTGTGGCCTGAATGTCCTTATTAAAAGCTGGGCCTGGGCCCTCCTGCTGCTCTGCTTGTCGATATCTCAAAACTAATAAAAAGGGTTCGTGCATTGGCAACACTTTGGCAACTTTTTCGTTGTTCATTCGTTGATACTCGAGTGCTGGTCAAGGAGTGGTATGGTGATGGTAGTGAAATGGTAAAATGGCAGAGGGGAAACACGATTTCTGATTGCGCTTTAATGGGGCCTAATGGCCGGCGACAAGTGTGGCAAATTACTTAAATGGCCGCTACGAAATAATGAACACCACCCAGCACTTCTGGGAAAATTGTTTAGGGCTCTGCTCTGTTCTGTTTTGTTCTGCCTTTTCGGAGGCCTTTGAATTGGTTAACCATTTTATGACCCACACACAATTTCGTTACATTTTATTCAAATGTGAAACTTTAAGTTAAGTCCCCTGCCCACTTGCAGTATGGAAATATTTTAATTTCTCCGGCTTTGCACTTAAACTTTTAGCTTCTTTCCGCTTGGCAATTCCACAACCCCCTTTTTCTAGGCCAGAAGTTTGGACGTAAGAAAACAAAAAGCAGCCCGCATAGTTATTAAAAGAGAAGTAACAACGAGACAAAAAGAGGGACGGCAAAAAGTTGTCTCCGCTTTGTTTTTTTTCTCTAGTTTTTGCTTGGGAAAAGGAGGGCCTTTCCATATACCACCAGTGTAGTACTTATTTTTTTATCGCAAGCGCAAAAATGCAAACAATTTTCAACTTTAACTGCAAGCTTGCTATTTCGTTGTTCCTCTCAGCCATCTCGACTCGGGAATTTTAAGCAAGCAAATTGAAAATGCATTCGTGCACGGAGCTTGAAGACCTTAAAGCGATTCGATTCGATTCGATGCAATGTGGAGTTCAGATCGTGCCGACTGCTCTGCTCGAATATTCAGAAATACGTATTTTTCATGCATTTAAATGGAAACGCAAATTCGCATTGTTTTTACGTTTTTGCGTTTCTGTTTTTTCCTCCTTTTCAATTTGAATTATTTTTGCCGGGCCATCCAATTTCAGGAGAAGTGCCCACGACTCCACCTCGCACTGCCCAAACCCGAAGAGCTGTAAAAATAAATCAGCAACTGGGTCAATTTTAACGCTTCACTGCCAATGAAGTGTAGAAACCCTACAGAAAAACACAAACAAAAACAAAACCAAAAACAAGAGGCAAGAACAAAGCGTCACCAGGATGTGGGTGAGTGGTGCATAGAGGTGTGATGAGTGGTGCACCTTCTGGCGAAGCCCTGCATGTGGTGCTTCCACCATGAACCACCACTCACTATCCCGCCCAACTCCATTTCACCTGAGCGTAATGTGTGGGAATGTTTAAGAGTTGGTTTCCCTGCACAGTAAAAAAAGGCAACCTTTTAGTAGATTTTTATGTTTTATCCATTAAAAATTAATTAAAAATCGAAATTAACTACACATTTATTACCAAAGTTGGGAAAAAAGATTTAAATGCCTCTGCTGTCCAATGAATTTGTATAGTTCCTTGGTTTGATATAAATTGATATAATACTGCTTAAAAAATTCCAATGTTTTATGGCACACCAATCTTTTTTCCTGTGTTTTTCTACCTGTCTGCTGTTGTGCTGCCATTGCACCAAGATCGTCGACTGCAAATTGCATTTCGTGTTTTCATCTGACGTCAATACAGGAACCAAACAAACGGCTGCTGCAGGAAATTCTGTGTATCTATCGCAGCAAAAGAAAAACAAGTTCGAGCCAGAGCCAAAGCCAAAGCCAGAGTCAGAGTCAGAGTCAGCTCCTCTCTTATACAACTGAAGTCCGATGATGTACATAACATAACCCGTATGTACAACTCCAAGTGTAAGCCGATCTCAAATTCCCCGTCGTCCGTCCCAAACCCAAACTTCTACGCCTTCATCTCGGACTTGTGTTTTGGGCTCGAGTTTCGCTCGGTCTCATTATGTGCGCCAGTTTTTTTGGGCGCCAACTCTGGAGTTGTCCGAGATCGAGAGAATTTTATGTGGAGTGTGCTGTGTGTTGTGTGTAGTGTGTATACTCAAAACACAAAAGACGCTGATAAAGTTCTCAGGCCGCCTCACGTTGGTTCACATTTTGTTGGATAATCTCTGTGACTCGGACCCCGAAGCTAAGAAATTCCAGCGAACTGAACTACAAAAAAAAAACTATAAGCAGACTCACTGACTGACTGACCACAACTTCCGTTCCCCGCATCATTGCTTTTGTTTTGTATTGGGTGCCTTACTTTGGAACCCAAAATGAAGGGTACTCTCCATTTGTTATTGTTAATGTTACCTTTGCATTAGTTAACATTAATTTTGGTTTAATTAGGTTGAAAATATTAAAACAAACAATGAAAGTTTTGTGGCATGTTGAACTCTATAAAAAAATGTTTTTGATACCTTAAATTACATTTTTCTTGCATTTACAGATGTGCTTTTCTTAAATTAATTAATTAATTAAACCATCCAAATTAGTAAAAGTTTTGGCATTAGGTTTAATAAATTTTAAAGACCACTTAAAAGGCTTACCATTTTTAAAAACATTTTGACTTTTAAAAAAAAACTTAAAAACATATTTATATGCTTGCACGGTGAAATCTTCAGCAACAGAGTATATGTACATTCGATCATCGAAGCTATTGGCCCCAATTTCTTGTTTATGTTTACACTTATTGCGCGTCAGTTTTTTGACTGCATTCGTGCGAGAGCATAGTAATCGTCGTTATCGTTATTGTTATCGTTATCGCCGCTAAGCGAGGTCGTAACTCGTTTGAATAGGTTACAGAATGACCTTAGTCGGCAGTCACGCAAGCACCCACTTCCAGCCTTTGCGTACATGTAAATATCTGCCATGCACTACGATATAATGGGCAATCGATCCAAAGATGATTGCTGGCATTTCAGGGACTCCAAAAGACAGACACAGAGGCCCGAAATTTTATGGGGGCCTTTCTTCAATGGCGTTAGCCCAACAACGACTTCATTTATCAGCATCAACAAAAAAAAGGGCAAAATCGAAGGGGAAATTCGAATAAATGATTGCCAAGAAGCGGATGAAGTGAAGCGCAAAACGCAGTTCCCTGTATGGGAATTGCAATTTCCTGATACCCCCGAACCACTAATAACCCTTCTGGTCTTATCTTTGCCTTTGTCTTGGTCGTCATCGGTTACACATGTTTGCTGCTTCGTTATTTTGCAACGCACTGACCATCTGTCCCTCCATTCTGTCGCCATTGAAGCCTGAATGTCTGAAAGTCTGAAAGTCTGGGGAAGATGTGGATGATACCAAGCCACAAAACCAATCAAGCTGCCTTGTTCCACCACCACTGGAAACTGAAAACTGCAAACTGCAATCGCAATCGGAATCCCCTCTCGCCAAAAACCGATCCCGATCCCTTCAATTCCCGCCTGGCATTTGCCGTTTGTTTTCTGTGCTTTCTGGCCCAGTTTTTAGTTGTTTGTTTTTCGGCCGAGAGAGAGAGTGTTTTTCCTGGCCTTTCAGATACTTCGTAATTGAATTGGGCCCGCACTCGCACTTATTTACACTTGCCAATGTAATTGAAAATTTCATAAATTTTAATTAAATTCTAGCCTGCGGACTATGGAGTATTTGATTGTTTTGTTCGATGTGTGTGTGGTGTATGTGCAGTTTATGATGGCTTTTCCCTAGAATATTGTGTAGTGTGCCTGCCTGCCTATGTTTTAGTTACGTTTTAGTTTTCCCCGAGGAGTGCTTTCTGACCGCCCATTTCAGAATATCGATGTTTGCCTTGATGGGTGACTCACCTCACTTGCGCAATCATTATACGACGTGCTCAGGATTCGATTCTATAGTTGTGTACTTGGGAATCCTAGAGTCCTGCAAGTCCTGTAAATCCTGCGAGTCCTGCGAGTCCTCAAATCCCCGAGTGACCAGCGGAATTGATTGCTCAAGTCGTAAAATCCGGGAGTTGTTTGTTGTTTGCCTTTCTTTTTCGGCGTTTATTGGAGTCGGGCGCGTTTTACACTTTGTTTACAGGATAATCGCATGCTTTATGACACTTTCTTTCGAGTACACTGGGCGTATGGATGCCTTTTGACGGAGGACTTTGAAACCGTTGACTTTTTACGTGGGGCTGCACAAAGGATTTTTATGTTATTCCTATTTGATTGAGGGAAATGGTGAATGTTGAATGGTATGAGGCACAGAACGAAGGAAAAAGCATAAGACATAAGGCGTAAAATGAATGGCGATATGAGGACCGAACATAAACACACAGGCGCGGCTTTTATGCACAACAAATAAAATCAATACGGCATAAAAATAGGAATATTGTATGGGTATTTCGCTTTTGATGTGGTAATTGTCGCGTCTGGTCAACAAAATGAGAAGGTCCTTTGGCTTTTATGAATTCACTGGCACACTCAAACACACACACACACTGAAACACGTGAGTCATATACGCTGGTTCACAAAAAAAGGAGGTTACGCCTTTGTTTCTCTGCCATACATTATATAATTGTCACTTGACGAGGTGCTTTATATTAGCATCCTCCTACTGTTTTCCCATTTCTTTGTTCGGGCAACAAAAATCACAGGTCCGAAACTGAAACTCACAGCTGTGCGTTGCCGTTACCGCCACACCAATTGCCGTTTTTTGAAAACTCCGACTGACGGGTCTGTCGAACGGCTCGCTGGAAAATCGTGGCGGCTGCACAGAGCCAAAAAACAGAGAGAGAGAAAGAGAGAGAGAGAGAACCAGTTTTCCAAGGCGGCAGGGAAAAACTGCTGAGCAGGAAAATAAGGGGTTTAATATTTGGCAGTTTCTCATTGAGGTCGAAAAGTTTGTAAAGCTTGTATTCAACTAAAGTAAGATAAACCTTATTAATCATATATTGTTTATAGGAAAAGGACACTTAATTTTAATGAAATAAGTGCTTAATTTTAAATAAAAGTTTCATACTTGACAGTTTCTAATTGATTTCATGAAGTTTTAAGATTTAATGGCAATAATTTAGGGATTAATACTGAAAATAATTGATATAAGTTCAATATTCCAGATTCCTTAGAGCCTGTTTTATTTAATATTGACCTTATCTTCTTTTTTTCCCTTTTAAGTTAACAGCTGATGCGTAACGGTTATCTTGTTGGCCAAAAGTCCCCAATAACGGGAACTGCTCACTTGCGCAACTGTCCTGGCCCCAAAAAAACCCCCCTTCTTTGAGAATTTTCAGCCAGTACAAGTTTTCAGAGTCACTCTTATAAATCCCTGCCGCCTCTCTCTTTTTGCGATCCTTTGGGAAACTGGAATTTTTCTTGCAGCGCTGTTTTTCTTTAGCTTTTCTGCATTTTTTTTTCCCCCATTTTCAAGTTTTGCACCCGCGCGGGTGTGGTCCTGTTTTTCGATTCTGGCCCAAAAGGAACGTGAAAAGTGCCGAAAACGCGAGCGCATTTCCACTTGTATACAAATACACACACACAAACGCACGCACAAATGGGAGAGCGTTTTTCCCATCACCACCCCTTTTTTTCTGGGTGGTGATTTGATGTTCCGCTTGATTGCCGCCCGTTTTTTGTTTTTCTTTCTTGTTTTCACTTATGATTTTGCATTAAATTTCGTATCCATAATTTGTACAATTTTCCTAAGCACACAAACACAAACACACCCACACAGAGGTAAAAAGGCGAGAGCGAGACAGCACTTACAGCCACTAAACGCTGCGATTTGAAATGAGATTTTTTAGATTGCCTATATGGAGTTTACGGATTTCGTCCGCGTTCACGTACGCCGTGGTAGAACAACAATTGAGTACTGAATCTGCGTCAGTAAAATAGAGGCACTCTTACCAGAAACAGCGAGAGAGAGTGAATGCGAGAGAGAGATAGAGAGAGTTGTTTCGGGGCGAAAGAGAGGGCATGTGCGCAGCATATTTCTCTTATATTCCTCTGATGCTGGCCAAATCGGGTTCGGTTTCCGATTCGGTTTCGGTTTTTGGGCCGAGAGGGAATTTGCCAGCGAACCTGTTCTAACCCTTTGACATCGCTTTCCGCCGGACCACAGAGAACTGAGAGCCCGAGAACTCAGCGCGGAGTGCACAAAAAAATAGTTACTTAAAATATTTATTAAATAAGATTAATATTGAATAAAATAAATATTAATGTTTATAAATTATCACGGAAGTTGAAATTTTCAAGTTTTAATTTAAGTACAAACTGCTTAAATCGTTATAGTCGGCTTAGTAAAAAAAATAACATTTACTAAGAAACATAACTAACAATAATATGTGTGATTTTATGACACCTTTAAAAATTAATCCTTTGGCACTTATTTTAACAAAACTAAATTTACAAATGCAATATATTTTATATAACATATTTACGGCTTAAAATATTTATCTCATCACCTAGGAATTTCCATTTTTGGCAGTAAATATAGTAATATATTGAAAACTTTATTTGGTGAAATGTATTTTTTTTAAATACTAACATCACAACATTTTTAAGGTGTCCCCTATAATTGGTTCAGAATAAAAGCTATTTTATTGAATTTTAAGTACTATAGCAAGTTCCGTAAAAATTCTAGTTTATAAGTAAATTTTAATGAATCTAATTGGCTTACAAACAGTTTTTTTTATCTGTAGGCCTCCCTCGGCTTCATTGAATAATTATCTCGAGTTTACCTGTTCTCGACACTGTCGAGCCCTTCGCTTGTGACCCAAAAACCAGTTTCTCCGCAAACTCCCAACTCAACACTCGCTTGGCGCTCAGCAAAAGGGCGAAATGGGCCTGCGCGGCCAGCTTAAAAAGCCAAAACTGAAGCCATGTGGAAATGTGTTAAGTGCCAAACACCCGAAACATTTCTGTTTGAGTAGCCATAGAACCGTAACCTCTGCCATGGGCCAGATAATTGGATAATTTGAGCAAACCGAGCCAAAGCGAACCCCCTTCTTAAATGGGTTTTTAATTATGCCTGGGAATGCTTTGGTCCATTATTTGTGATCTCTGAGTTGAGGTTCTACCTGCATTTGGAAGAATGCATCATGATGTACCATTTGCATCGTCACTTTGTGGACAGTCATAAAGTTCTCACGGTTCTTGCGAGCCTGACCTACGTTTTGTAATGCTTTAATTAGCCAACATCTGCTGCGGTGGCCGAGAAAACCCAGTTTCCCCGTGTTTGACTGCCAAATATTTCCCTTTTTGCAGGCGGTGTGTGCGAGAGAGGAAAACTCCGCGACTGGAAGGTGGAAAATGAAAGCGCCTGCGCTTATCTGCAAAAGAGATTAAGAGAGAAACTTCAGAGAGACGCCCTCAATATGCTAACCTTTCTCTCTCGCTGTATTGCCACCCAAATCCACCCGAAACCACCCACTTTTTGCCACCCAACGACTTTGCCAAAATGTTTCGTTTTCGCTGAATTTCACTTGGTTCACAGGACCTTTACTGGAGGACTTCCTTCTAGTGCACTGGCAAATACCTAATATACGTTCACTTAAGCACTCTGATTTATGCATTATATTAGCGTTGATTTTTAGCTGCAATAAATCTCCAAATACTCGGGGGCTACTATACTACTGCATGCCATAAACTCATGCATGCTATCCCGTAATCATAATTCACTTTGGTCCGTTAATAGGTCTATATATATATATACAGATATGCCAGAGAGCCAATGCAATCACTAATTTGTGACTTCAGTCGTCAGGTGAATGCCTTCCAGAGTGTTTTATTCGTCTACAAGTCGACGCTTCACGGCTGTCAAGTGCGATTCGCTCAAGGGTTGAGGGCGTTGAGCTGCCATATGTTGGCCCGAAGTCGATTCTACCTGAGCCATGCCCTCAGCAGCTGTCACAACCCAGTCAACTAATTGCCAATTTCATAATGGGCGAAATCTGGATTTGTTTGAACTGAGAGGGTCAGCAGGAAGTGCGCAGATTATCGAGTATAAGTGAAACAATCTGTGGACAGTTGGCAACTATTAATGAACGCACGTGTCGAGTTCTGGGTCTCTAGAGAGTCACCGGAACGTCTAACCGTTGTCTAAACAAAAAACACTTGTTTCTTAAGATTGAAAAATATTGGCTAATAAAGATATAGAATTAAAGTATTATTTTATCTCCTACAGATTCGATTGTTACAGGTGCAATTGCGTAATTAAAAATATTAATAAATAAACTCATAGTTCGCCAAAGTAAAATAAAAAGTTCGCGGCACTATTACTAAAATAGAAAATAATCTTAGAATGATTTACCAACTTCCTGGCAATGAGAGATAAGACAGCTAACTTATTCCGTTGATAAGAAGTAAAAATCAAACAAACATGCGTAAAATCCAAAGTTCAAAAAAACAGACTTCAATACAAATTATTATTAGAAGTGAAACAAATATTTAGCTACTCTCACCCCAATTTGAAATCGTATATATATTTAGAAGTTTTGTAACAGCAATTTCCTTTACTTTCGTTTTTAACATTAAATAATGTAAAATAGATTTAATTAAACGGTAACTGGTTGCTCTCTCTTTTGCATTCAAGTATCAAGAACAAATAAATACGGAATTTCATCAAGACGAGTATCATTTCTTAACAATTTATTTTTCTGTGTAGCCAGGGACAGAAAATCCTGAAAATATTGTCTCTTTTAGCTCCCCTTGAATCTCATAATTTGCCCGGCTCGTGTCGCTGCAAGGTGTTCATGCGGCCATAAAAACAATAAAATATTTAACACAAATTTTAACTTAATGTTTGGCTCGTAAAAATGTATGAGTGTAAAAATGCTTACCTATGGCCTTGCAGGATGGCAGGAGGAGGGCGAGGAGGTGGGCGGGTCCATCCCAATGCCGCCTCATTAAACCAGAAATTACACAAAGGATAACGCGCAGCTTGACGGCGATGGCCGCAAAGTGTTTGTGCTTCTGTTTGTGTTTGTATTTGTATTTGCTCCTGTATCTCCTGTTTATGTGGCTCAACCCACTTTTCCATCACCATCACCCTTTTTTTTTTTGGTTGGAAGTAGTGCCCTTCACTTTTGGCTTACGGGGCTGGCATACAAATAAAAAATTATCGCCCAAGTCCAGGACGAGTCAGAGAAGTCCTGCGTTGCCATTATATTTTATTTTTACAATTTTTCGTCACTTTTGATGCCGACCAGAGGCTGTCTTTATTTTCTGTACTTGCTGCCAGCTTCCATATTTCTCAACCGATTTAGGCTTCAGGAAAGAGACATGATACACTGTTAAAAAAATGATTAGATATCATTTAAGATACTTACGATGTTTATGTATTTTTAATTGCTGAATAACTTAAGAAAGGAATGCTGTCAAGGCTGGGGCCAGATTAACCTTAGCAAATGGGTTTTCCTAAAAACTTTTAAACAAAAAGGTATTTTTTAAAGACATTTACTTTTTCTGGCATTATTTATCAAAGTACAATAGTTACGAAATTATAGTTAAAATAAAGTTTCTGTCTTTAGCTATTTTTATTTTATTAAATTTGTAATAAGGCAATAGTGATGATATTTTAAATTAATGTCAAGTTAAATTTGTTCATTTTTTTTAATAAATTTTTTATTTATTGTCAGTTAAATTGATTGATGGTGCGTAGGTCATGGATAAACATTAATAGTTTTATTGACCTGGATTTGGCCGTACCTTGATTGACATTTGACACACTTGGTGGACAATTTGAAATATATAAAACATTTTTCTTTCTGTGAACCCATTCCGGTAGCATCCTGCCTCATCATTGTCTTTTTGACGCTGCGAGCGACTTATATCGTTCGTCTGCGGGTGTGGATGTGGATGTATATACTTTTGTCTTCCTGCTCGAGCTCCGGATGCTTCCTGCTTACTTCTTTCTCTTATGTGTTTATTTTTTACCGACGCTGATTTTTATTCCTCTGCAGGATGTGATATTTCATTCAGGGCCGCTAACAGAGCAGCTAAATGCTCCCCTAGACATGAAGCAGATAATAATTTCTCATCTTTATGATGTTTTCACGCTCTGCTGTGCCCTGCTTAAGTCAAGAATTCTGACTGCCGAAGGCGGACAACGAAAAAAAAATAAGGCAAGGGGGGCATGGGGTGGGTATCTTTCACTTTTCACTTTCTCGGTCCACAATTCCTATTTCCATTCCCATCCCCACAATCGAATTGGGAATGTCCGGAAGCAGTGTGGCCATAATTGCGAACCCGACTAGACGAAGACATTGTTTTCTGAGTGTCCGACGGATAAAGAAGATGCCTAAGACGAAGTGAATGATATCCCTTGTCCGGTGGCTTCGGCATCAGCATCAGCATCCTCCACAAACTTGTTTGCCACTCCCAAGCCAGCACAGCTCATCATGGTCCATTGTCCTCAGAGTAGTGGGTCAGCGGAGCTGGCTGGATGTAATAATGAAATTTATGTCTGCATAACGCTGATTTATGTACGCTAATGAGCTTTTTAATTAGTTAATGCACGTGCGGAGGGATAGAAGGGCGGTAATTTAAGGAATTAATTATGAAAAACCAGCTCTGGCAAAATAAGCCATTTAGCCCGTATCTTAGATATCTATTTACCTGTGCGATTTCCGTATAGTATAATTTTGTATAATTTGTGCGTCCAAAAAAATGTTTGAGTACGAGGCAGAAAAGGATTATGGGGAGTGTGACAGTGGAGATCGTACTGTTGATTTGACGCTGAAACGCCTCAAGAATCATCGCCAACAGGAGGCTCTTTATTTCACGCTTTATGGCCGCCTTGAAGTGCAGGAGTGGCTCTTGAAGGATTCTGTCCGAAATAAGGCATATCGTGAGGCTATCATTTGCAACGAGTCCTTCAAAAATAAGGTGGGTAGAGTAGAATTACCAAAAAACAAAAGCTCTTTCACTAAAGTTATCCTTAAACCCTAAAAAAAAAATAGACTGTTCTGGAGGTGGGTTGCGGAATGGGCCTCCTTTCGATGTTTGCCGCCAAGGCGGGCGCTAAAAGGGTCCTAGCTGTGGATGCGGCCAGTATTACGGACTTTGCCGAACGGATTGTCCATGACAATGGATATGCCGATGTTGTAACAGTGATGCGGGGAAAAGTGGAGGACATAGAGTTGCCTGCCGATATCCACAAGGTGGACATCATTGTTTGCGACTGGATGGGGTATGCTATGGATATTTTAAAACTATGTATTTAGTTTAAAATATTTGAATTTCTTACGTTTTTTATCAGCTTGCATTTCATTAGTGATTGTTAGTTTTAAAATTTTGGGTCAAATTTTTATAGTCAAATTTTATTTCTATAATTTAATTATTTTGTTAGACTTAATTAACCTCTACTACCTGCACACAATTCATGCTTTAAATTCAAATACTCTCTTTTTTCCGCCACCAATTCATTGTTATTATTCTTTCTGGTAATTTACTTAAACCCACCGATAACCTTAGACCTTTTTGCTACAGTTATTGCCTTTTCTCGGAAAATATGCTGAACTCGCTGATATTTGCGCGGGACAAGTGGCTGGTGGCCGGTGGTCACATATTTCCGGACTCGGCGCAGCTTTATTTGGCGGCCATCAAGGGGCGGGATCAGGACCTCGGTTTCTGGAACGATTTGCACGGCTTTGACCTGTCCGCCATCCGGCGAAGATGCGAATCCAAGGCTGTCGTGGAGCACGTAACCGGCGATCAGGTGATGAGCAAGGTGTGCCTGATCAAATCGCTGGACCTTTACAGTGTGCCCCGAAATGCCGCCAACTTTCAGTCCTTCTACGAACTGAAGGTCATCCGAAATGGCTGGGTTCATGCCCTGGCTGCCTACTTCGATGTGGGATTTAGCTGGAGTCCACAAGGGATCAGCTTTAGTACATCACCTTGTGCACCTTGGACTCACTGGAATCAAACTGTTTTCTATCTGGAAACTCCACTTTTTGTGAAAGCGGGCGAGTCAATCAAGGGCATGTTCAGCATGAAACCCAGCGAGGAAAGCATCTTCGACTTGAAGTTCGACATCTTTGTGGATTTCGAGGGCAGGGAAAAAGCGGTGACCAGCCAACAATCCTTTGTCCTCTCCAACCCACTTACACTGGGCGAAGTCTAAAAAGGGGAGAACTCACACAAAATATCAACGGATCACAATAAAATGAACGAACAGTAAAATAAACTAAAAGCGAGCCACATTGCCCGTGTGCAATATTTATATAATTTTATTGTGTGAAGGCGTACATAAAAACATCTCTATGCTAGCATTCAGTCGCAAACATTTGCAAAAGAGTTGGGCTTTGAATTGGGCAACTAACTATTACCCTAAACTAGAAAAGTTTCTAGGTCATGATTTATCCATCCTTAATATGGATAAATATCAAATATACTTTAAGAATGTTCATTATTATTTTTCAAGAATTAATTAGTTATAGGTATATATATATATTTAGGTTTATAGGGCATCCTTAAGTTTAAAATCCACTGCCAATTGAGCTTGTTTTCCATGCACACCTAGTGCACACAGTTTGGTAAATGGCGTAAATAAGTGCCGAGCCAGCATTTAATTATTTAAAACAATTTTCCGATGTGTGTGCAGCTTTGTGTGCACGATGTGGCAGTGCTTTTAATTTATGCGCCATGTTTTTATTTTTATATATCCTTTTTGTTTTTTTTTTTGCTGGCTGGCTGGCTGGCCTCTGTTTTTCATTTTTTCACCGCTGCTTATTTATGCCGGTCAGTTGAAGCCATAAACTAGCGCATTAAGCGAATGCATAATATTGTTTGCCATAAAACAGTTGACAAAACATTCCAGGTCCTGCGGCGTGATTAATGCTCTTTAAAATCGGCAAAATAATTTTGCACCAGATCACTCCGCGCGGACTTTTCAATCACATTATAAGCTGTTTGGCTTTTGCTTTGGCCCAGTTTCCCCAGTTTGCCAGTTTCCCAGTTTCCCGTCGACATTTCACTCGCAAATTGGCCGGCAGAGGAGGAGACCTAAGCTCCTCCAGTAAACCGTTGACGGTTATGCAAATGTTAGGTAAATGCGCATAATAATAATTTCAAATAAATTTAATGTTCTCCGAACACACACACACACCAACACACACACTCATACACACACTTTGCTCCGAGGCTGCAGGGCCTAAAGTTTGCTTAGCACAAGGTATCCATCCGTATCTGTGTGCGTGTCCTCGTCCTTCGTCCTTCGTGTGTGCAAGTGTGCGTGTGCATGTGTGTGTTTGTAAATGGCGAACGAAACCGTTAGACATGCGGCGCCATCGCCAAAGCTAAAATGTGTGTGTGGGTGCGGACCACTGTGCATGTGAGTTTGTTTGCATAATGTGCAACATTTTATGTTTTTATTACAGCCCAACGCCAGACAGTGACTGCTAGGCGTGTCTAATGGCTCGGTGGATACACCACGAGAAAAACATAGAAGATGTATCATTAAATAAACTTTAAATTAGTAGGTAGACACACACATTTCCAAAGAAACCAAACTATTAAAACTATTGGGTATACAACATTCTTAATAATCCTTATAGTTAATTACTGTTTGTAGTTGATTCTCAAACAGAAAAGTGTTAAGGTCTGAACTCTATATCTATTCCAATAGAAAGTTATAAGAGTTGAAAATTTAGTTAAAAACGTAAATATCCCTATTATAATATCGCTAATGTTAAAAATGTAAGGTCATAAAAAGTAAATGTGTCTAAAATAACATAAGATCATAATTTCGAGTAATTAAAGTAAATTCTTGATTAAATTAATCTTATATTTTTTAAGATAATTATTTTAGGAAACTATGCATTTTTTTCAGATGTACATAAGAGCTTAGGTTTTTGCGGGTTTATTTTTTTCTGTACCCCTTTTGCTTTTTGCCTTTTACCTGGGCGCTGTAGAAATGATGTGCTGACTATTTGCGCTATAAATATAATAGTTCTAATTTCGTACTAATGCATAGTAATCCGCAAGCTCAGGCCGGTCGGTGGGGTCACCCAGAACGAGGGTGTGTCTGCGGCAAGTGTTGATTTATCGCGCTTTGGCCAAGGAAAAAAAAAAGAAAGCCAACTGCAGGCGGCCAAACAAATCATTTCTGAAAGGATACAAGGGCTGACAAAGCAAAGGAAGGTCGGTCTATCAGGATGGCCAGAATGCGAGCGCGGACTTGGAAGTCTGGCGATGACAATTGGCAGCTCCAACGGAGTGCAGAAGACTCGCCTCCGATAAAATAATAAACTGGAAGGTTGCTGGATGGAGGACATGCAAAAGCGGCACTGCAATGCATGCTGAAATTTACGACCGCTGAGCGGAAGCGGCGGAACCACCGGAAACGGCAGTGCATTGACCACACATCCTTCTCGCCGGACACTCTCTCTCTCTCGGTGCCAAAAATTCGGAGCAACATTGACGTACTCTACAAAGCTTTTCCTACCAGCCATGATTTAGTGGGATATAATGAGGTATGGGGTATAAATCATGCAGCATTAACAGATGCTTGGCCACATCAAATCCGAGTTAAGTTTTCCGCGCAGCCGGAAGCAAATTCGTACCCCCATCCGCATCCGCATCCGGAGCTGCTAGTCCTAGTCCTGGATGCCAACGAAACAATGCTCGAGTGAGCTTGGGCCATAAAGCAAATCGCTTTGGAATTGCAGTTTAAATATTTCTGCACAATTTTTCACTGGCCTTCAGTCTCTCTCGCCCACACATACAAACACACACACATGCTGTACTTGTAGTCCTTGCATTATTTAACTTTTGCCAGCAAAAGGGATAGAATGCGAAGGAGCCAAAAGGATGATGGTGAAATAATTTGCAGCTTGCAAACCGAAAATTTATGACTTTGGCAGTTGATTTCTTAGCCGTTTGAGTGATTGCACACAGGATGGGTGGCTGAGAAGAGGATTCCTGTCCTGGTCGACTAGCCACAATATAACCACTGCATGATGCACACCCACACACACACCCACTCGTATTTGTGTATTTGTGTATTCTGCAATATCTTCGCTTTTGTGGAAACGCATTCGGCAGGAAAATTGCTTCCTTTGGCTCTTTCAATGGCTCTCGATGGATCGAAATCTGGATATGTGTGTCTCTATCTCTTTCTCTTACTCTCTCTGAATGTGACCCCTGACCTGGCCAACAGCAGGTCCTTTTACTTCAGCCCTAGCCTAGCAAAAACACTTCCGACCACTCTGCTGATTTCGATTTGCTTTGCACTTCTCGTGCCAATGTGTGCGAAATTAATTATACGAATTGCCATTTAAAGTAACTCGAGTGTTGAAAACTAATTAATTTGTTGGCTTGGGTACAGAAAATCCAAGCCATAGGGAAAATGTTTGCCAAGATTACAGTCTCGATGTTAAAGTTTCATTAAGGGAACTTAACTAAACTTCCTTTTTTTCGCTTAAAGTTGCCTGAGTATAAGAAAACTTTCAAAACAAAATGTGGAATTAAAAAATCATCACGCTCTGCTTTATTTCTGGAAATTTAAGACTTATGTCCCTAAAAAACGAATATGAAAGCTTATAAATTTTAACAGTTAGCCGCGTTTCAAAGATAATAAGAAAAACTTCAACTGAAAATATTGAGTTGACAATAAAGCTTAAAATAAATAGTGTGTCTATTTGAAGGGTACCTTAATCTTGTTTCTGTACTCGTTACTAAATTAAGTGGGATTCATTTCTTGAACAAATTTGTTAAATTTTGTAGTGTTTGTACAATTACAGTCTCCATTAAAGGAGTGCATACTTCCTATCCGTTCTTAAAGAAAAACGTATACATATTTTTGCTTCAAAAACTTTCTTTGAAGTGAGAGTAAAGGTTTTCAGCATGGATAATTCATTCGTAGGAAATGCCTTAATAGATGACAAAGAAAAACTTTCACTCCCTTTTGAAGTCGCCGTCGAAGTCGGCGGCGGCGAAAGGAGGCCCATCTTTACATGCTGCCACAAACAATATATGCAGGCAGGCAGGCAGCCAGGCAGCCATGGCATTTAACGAGTTTCCCTTTGGTGCTAGCCCAGGATTCGTTTTCGTTTACGTTTTCCTTGTGTTGTGTTGAGTTGTGTGCTCCTGTTGTCGCTCGTAAATGCTCCGGAGAAGCCTTTGAATTGAACAATTTAAGGCCCTGTCTCGGCTGTGTTTGTGCCTGTTATGCGGTGGCCATTATAGCTGCCGCAGTGGCTTCCGAATGGAAAATGTCCTTTGTTGTTATTTTTTAGCGCTCCGGGTTATGAAAACTAAAACATGCATACATATACATACATGTATGGTATGAAGCTAGAGAGAGGGCAGCACTTTGCGGTAAACTACACACTTGGCACTTGACACCTGCAAAGGCATCGTAGACACGACACGCATACGCCACGTTGTCCCCAAATTGCCCTAAAAGCGTAAAACAGCTAAAAACATCTAGTAGCGACAGCGCCCAGGAAGTCTCAGATGCGTTTGCCCACGGACCCCTCCCCCTTGTCCTTGTTTGTGGACCCATTTTTCCGAGCCAAGGCCCATTGTTTATTAGCACTGCTGGCTTTTCCCCACAACCAGCCAAAGGCACAAAGCAAACAATATCAGTGTGTTGTTTGTGGGCTTCCATTGTGTCGCTACTGTGAGTACACAGAAAAACGGTTTTAAAATAATAAGATTATAATAAATTGTACGATGTTGTATATAATTGAATATGCAGTGACGTCATGATTAAAACTTTCTTAATAACTTCTAAACCAATAGTTTGATATGAAACATTTTTTGGTGTGTCTATAGATATTGACAGATGAAATATATACTGCCCTAAAACTATCTGATGGCGCTACATTATTTTGTGACCTTATTCCAGACTAAAATTTAAAATAATATTATGTTTCTCTATCTGTATTACACTCCCCTGCTCCAAGCTCCATTCCGCATGCGGCTGTTGTCGCCTTTAGGTCACCGTGTCAGCTCCGCTGCAGCACCAGTACACCGAATAGAAGAGAGCTCCGAGGCCTGCTCTTCTGGCCAAGCGGACGGCCTTAACCCGACTATCGCACTATCCCCATCCCAGATCCATCCCAGATCCCCAACCTGACCTGACCTGACCCAGCAATCTGCAGCGCGATTCCTACTTAGCCATGGGTTCGTTCGTTCGTTCGTTCGTGTGCCGTACATACTTTTTATTATGCTGCTGCAACTGCTGCGGATTTTGGTGCAGCGAAAACGGGCAATTAAGGCAGCTGACAATTAATGTTGCTCGCCTTTTGTTTGGCCACTTTGCATGCAGCATTTCATGTCGATGTGGACAGAACGGTCAATCACTTATTTTTTGGGAAAATATTGTTAAAAAAATAGATTTCAAGGAAGAAAACTAAACCAAATTGGCTGTGGATATTTATGAAAACGCAAGAATAAATGTTTGTTTATTGAACTTATACATATCTATGCTAGTCACAATGTATTGGTATTTGTTCGAAAAGATAATGTATTTAAAACAATGTATTTACAACTATGTTTTTGATATACTGCTTAAGCATAAAAATGATTTGTCTAATAATATAAATTGTATCATAAATATATTGGAAACTTAAAGGAAACTTTAAGATTTGATTAGAAAAGATTAACACCTAACTATTTCTAAAACATTTTATAGTGGGTTAAAATTTCGCTCAACTTTCAAGTAAATTCTGAACGTGTTATTTTTAATTGTCTTACTTTCTCAGTTAATACACCTGGTTTGGTGAAAACCAAAGCCCTGGAGTGTGTTAGGAAATGGCTTTCCACTTTTAATTGAAGTGAGAAACTCAGTTGGCCCTTGCTCAATACACCGTCTCCGATATGCAAACAATGTATTCATAACGAGCGTCCAAGCACAACAGGTCAACGCAAATAGTTAAGGTAAACACGCTCGAGGGAGCCATACAAACAAAACGAAAAAAACGAAAAAAAAAAAAAAACAGGAAAATCAATATACCAAGCTGGGCAGTAGTGGTGCAGCTCTAACTTTAGGGGGCAAAAGCTTCTATCACAAACCCACTTTTCCCATTTGTGGCAGCTGGCAGTCCGATGTGCCTTTGTGGGTATATATATATTTTTTTTTCTTTGCCCGATACTTTCTTGCGGTGCGCCGTTAACTGATATGTCCATTGACATCTAGGATGACTCGGGCCCTTTGCCACATTCACTTGACTCGAAAAGCCACATACTATATAACTGAATCGCATCGTCAGTGGCTCCTTCTTCAGATTCTCCTGCGTTATTGCCTTTGAGGAAAGCTGACAGTTCTTTAAGCTGCTTGACGGTGCGGTTTTTTCTTTCCAGGCAGGCAGGCAGTGCTACAATCGCATTAATGGCCAGGAAATCCATTGAGTTTATGGAATATTTTTGCCTTTGACTTGCTAATGGTGTGCCAGCAAATAAAAGGCCATCACATCGCGTGAATTCCCTGGCTCTAATCTTTTAGCTGTTTGACAATTTATGTTATTAGGACATATCAATACGGGGTCCCCAGTCAAAGGATGTTTTTGCGGTTGCTGTGGTCCCCACTTCAAAGCAACGCATTCGTAATTTAATGAGTGGTTGAGTTTAATCCACTTACATGCTTTATTGTGGTCGATTCTACATGACAAATGGAATGGATGGATGGATGGATGGTTTGCTGAATGGCTGTCTACTCAACTCGCCCCGTATCCCAATCCCGATGTCTGGATGCAATTGATTGCGTTGTGGTGAGCAAATCTAAAAACAAATGATGTCACTACATTTGATCTTTTTGTGCAGGTTCATCGGTCGGGCATTAGAGCAGAATTATGCATTTGATTTGTGTAATTTTGTGGTAAATGTATTTCTGCAACTATAGTATGGCAAACGCGGTCAATTTACGTAACTGTTTGGAGATAATGAACTGCCAATGCTCCTGACTAAATTAAAACTGCCATTCCCTCAAAGGCCCCAGGCAGGCAATAAAGAGCAGCGAAAATTGGAAAATACGAGAACCCCCCACCCCAAGTATTTTGACAAAGACATAAAACCTGCGGCCGCATCTGGCGGAGGAGAAGGAGAACCACTTAAGAGCCATCGTCGTCGACGACGACGACTATGCCGCCGATGCCAAAAGCCGCAGGAAAATTAATTAAACTTTGCTTTGGCTGGCGGCGCCGCGTAGGAAATTACCTATAGGCCGCCAACACCACCCACTCTACTCCACTCACTACTTGAACTCAAGCACCCGAAATGCATTTAGCGCCTGGAACGCTGAAATGCAACACCCTCTACGAGCAGATACACAGGTAAAAAGCTTTAAATACTAAATAGATAACAACCATTTTCGTAACATTTTGATGGGTGGAGAATATCAATAAGATATGCAAACAAAATGTATACCTTATTTGTTTGTTATTGCTACAACAAGGAAATTCTATATATATTTAATGTTTAAAATAATTTTGTAACACTCTAACGACCACAAATCTGTCATGTCGCTCTAAAACATTCTAGAGGCCACTTATTGGGAAGTATATGTTGATTCGGTCTATATCTATCTGCACAACAAAAATAGTCCAAATCAAACCACGTTTTTGGAAATTATTGTAATATTTTTAATTATGACGTCATTGCACATTTTGAAAGCGGAGTTCATAAATTCAAGTGAGCCGCTTTGCTCGGCAGATGGCGCCACAAAAAACACAATTTTTTTGGCTCATTTTTATTTTAAAATTGGTTAGCTTATTAACGGGTATATGTCTTTTATTCATCTAATTTTTTTTTAAATATATTTAATTGGTGTGCTTGATTCTGTTTCAAAATTATATGAAAAACCATCAAATTGATTTTAACTGTGTAGGCAGGAGCGTTAATGTAGTTACGTGGCATAGTTGCGGCGGTTTGGGGAGCAGAGACGATAGAAATAGGAGGAACGGAACCTGGAGCGACAAGCACTTAGCAGCGTCAGATTCGTCTGAAATACGAAACTATTTGGGCTCATCGAAGCTCATTTCTGGTTAGCTGTGGAAGGCGGTAGATAGCGGCAGGAACGTAGCACGTCAGCCGAATATGTATATTTGGCAGCAAATTAAGCATTTCCAAGTGCGCGGTTAGGTGTGGCAAGGCTCAAGATGCGGTGCGCCCACCACTTCAATGTATGCGTAATCCACTATTCTGCAGGAGGCGGGAAGAGTCTCTTTTTGTGGCTATAGCTGGTAAACTTTTGAAAAGCACTAGCTGCAAAAGTTTTTGATGTGTGCTAGACCCCACAGGGAAAAATAGATTGCATAAACATATATAAACTTTGGATTCAAAGGAATTACAATGAATCCAAAAAAACGAAGTTTTAAATCAATAATTAGTTAAAGATTTTCTTTAAAGGGTATGGCTTAAATGTCTATCAAAATTAATACAATTTGTAAGCTTTTAGTTTTACTTATTGATTATTTTGTGAGCGATATTATTAAAAGGAACTATAATTGAGCAAGGTTTATTTTGGCATTAAGTCTAAATGCATCTTCCTGATTTAATTGCTTAATTTTTATTATAAATTTATTCTTACCCGTTTTTAAAGTCATTTATTTGTTTTCTCTGCACTTCTAAGATAGAGCTGTGTTTTGCTGCACCGCCAAGATAGACTCATTGTGCTAGAGCCATTGTTAGGAGAGTTTCCTCAGCGAATCAGTCACGTTTCGCAGCAAAATTTCGCTTTCCGCTTTTCGCGTTGCTGCCGAAGTTCAGCTATTAAAAAATCACGACTTACGGCTGCTGGCAGAACAGATCTGCTGCTCCTCGCCCGTCGCATTCATAATCCGCTTAAGTGTTGCAGGCCCGGCGGTTGTGAGGTTCTCTCGCCTATGTTAATTGAGCAAACATCAAAGGATGTGCTGCTGATGCCCAAGTTTTGGCAGGCGGGCCCCTAAAATTGAGATTCATGCCGACACAGTTGGCTAAAATTTGCATAACTTCGTTAGACGTTTCGCGGAGCTGATTAGGAGGTAGCGCTCGCTCGCTGAAACTTATGAATGTTTCAGTGCAATACAAAGTCGTGTTTTAGCATGGAATGCATATATAGTATATGTGCTTTTGCCCCCAACCCCCGCATTCACCCGCATTTGCAAGTGTTTGCACTATCGAGCCAATAACTCATGTGTACGCTGCCGGCAAACCGAGGATTTCCAAGGAGCAGCGATTCCAGATTCACTGGGACTGCGAGAAAGCCGCACATTGAAGTGACAGGCAGCGCTTTCATGGCCCCAATATGGCAAAGTGCAAAAAAACTAACGCGCCAGCAGTAAAGGAAATCGTTGGCATTAATCTCTCAATAAATCAATCGGCTGCGAATGGGGGCAAAATGTCATTTGTGGATGCTTGTGGGTTGGGGGAAAACTTAAGCGAATGGCTGAGCATGATGCTTAGCGGAAAACAGGGCGCTATTAACAACCCCTATATATTTGGATCTAAAAATGTATGGCAATTAAAGTGCATAAAGTATAATTACATATTTAAATTTAATACTGATCTGCATATAATATAACTATTAGTGTTTTACAAAAAATTGTCCCCTACATATACAAATTTATAATTATTATTAAGTTAAGTTTAATTCTCTTGTATTAAATATCTACAATTTTTTATAGTGTCCTTAGTGTAGCAGAAAATAATATTTCATGAACGATTCTGAAA
Source organism: Drosophila elegans (assembly GCF_018152505.1). NCBI lineage: Eukaryota > Metazoa > Arthropoda > Insecta > Diptera > Drosophilidae > Drosophila > Drosophila elegans. The sequence continues at coordinate 20,710,731 of NW_024546167.1, read as the reverse complement.
AAAATAGATTACTCATTAAAATGTACTCTTCTAAATTAATAAACTAATGAAATAAGTGAATTAACAGAAAGCCCAAAGCGCTTTGGGCAGTGTACCAGAATTTACAATTAATTTTTGCTTGTTCTCAAAACAAAAATCGATATTAAAACAGCAATAGTTGACTAAAAAAGATGTTCACAAAAGGTTTATTATGTGCTTACAAAACACACGAAATATTAAAAGCAAAAAAGGTTAATAAATATGTACTTTATTCAAAATTCCTGAACAAATATTTTCAGCGTTGGAGCTCCTTTTTTTCCTTGGACACGATTTACCTTCTCGTTTCTCCTTTTTTTGCCGCTTTGCTGGTGCGCAGCGCACAGAAGTATGCAATGCTTATTTTCATTTTTGATTATTCCGCCGCTGATTGCGCGAACGTCGCACTTGCCATTCGTCTTTGTCAGCAGCTGCTGGAAAAAAAAGAATACGAAGTGTGGGAAAAAAGTGTAGGAGCAGAGGGACAAAAGGGACTCCTGTCAGCAGTTGCTATCTATCCTTCCCCCCAGATGGTAACAAATTGCAAGGCGAGGCAGGTGGAGCTCCCTCTCGAAAACATATTGATCACAAAAGCTGCTCGTGTCATAACGACGACAGCAACACTGGAGCGGCGAGGGAATGCGGCCAGGTGCTGATTGCATTCGCATGCCGAAATCGAATAGTTATGCTCCAGATATGCTCTGGATTGGTGACCCCGACCCGAGTTCATTTGTCACTGCAGCGGCAGCAGCAGCAGCACCAGCAGTTGCCTGGAAATCTACAGAATTACTTTCGCCCTGCGAAAGCAAGCCAACGCCAACTTTCACAGCTCAACACTTTTTGCCAATGAAAGCCAAAAGGGGAGCCCACAATGTTTGCGGCCCAGATAAGCCAGAACAGCCAGAACAGGCAGAACAGCCAGCCAGCCAGGAAGGAATGGACAAAAAAAAAAAAGGCAACTTTTAATTCAATTCCGGGCGTTGCTTTTTCTTGGGCATAGCCTTTGTGCAAGTTTCCAATTGTGTTAGAGTGCGTTGGTGTTGCTACCGCTGCCACTGCTGCCGGTGATGCCGTCTTACTGGCCTTCTTTCAGCGGCTGCCGCTCCACTTTCATTTCATTTCGTTTCATTTTTTTCGGTTGCCTCAATTTGATACAAATAATTCTATTATGGAGTCCGAGAGTAAACCCACACGTATCTGCCAAGGAAAAGCCAAGACAGACACCAGAAGCGCCAAACTTAACGAAATTGAAATGGAAAATAAAAGGAAAATAACACAGGAAACTAAGAGCGGAATTTGGTTGCTATCGGGAAAAAATATATACTCTTATATATATAAATAAATGAAAAAAATGTATAAAAGTAAACATAAAAAAAAAACCAAACAAGAAAAATAAAAGAAAAAATTTAAATCAATTTTTCAAAATGAAATCAAATCTCAAAATGCTAATATACAATATTATGAACACAAATGGTGGCTTAAAATTGAAAAATGACTCTCAAAAAATATATACATTTTAAAGGATTTAAAAAATTTATGGATCCCTTGGAAGTGAACAAACGAGAGAAAATCAAGCAATGAAATCAGCAAAGTTGCAGACAGTCAGCTGGCAACGCAGAGTAGCAACAAAGTAGCGCAAACAACCAAACAATCAAACGAAATCATAAAGCAGGCGAATGTGGGAGGACGCAGGACGAAGGACCATGGAACACTAAACTGGACAAGTGTGGATGGCACAAATATCAAACAGCGGATGGACAATGGAAAGCTGAGAAATCGCCAGCAAAACACTCGCTTCGAGTTCTTTAAAGGCCGCCGCTTCTGTATTTGTTGTTAAATAATCAAAGGCGCTTCGATGCCACGATTTACGATTGGAGCTGTGTATATACATATATAGTAGTCCCTCGCACATTTATCAAAAACACTTTCACTTGGCGCAAATTCGCACATTTATCTTATGCAAGCCAGAGAAAAAAGCACCAGATCCCGGGAAAGAGAGCAGAAAAGCAATTCTATTACAGCTGCTGGCATGGATTTGGAATTCTATGGCCATGGCACACAAAGTGTCCACGGACACGGCAACTTGGACTCTTTTTGGGGCTTGGGCTTGCGCCTGGGCTCGGCGAATGTGGGCAGTTTGCCACTTGCACACCCGTGATACACATACACCCACCACCGAATATACTATTTCATTTGCATTTCGTATAAGTCACATGGCTACGTGACCCACATGCACAAGACTCTTCGTCTCTGTTCGAGTTTTTGCCAATAACAGAGTACAAACGAGTTCAGATGGAGGCTGAAGGATGGAAGGAGTCTGGGAGTCTGTGACTCGGGCACGAGGGCTATTGTGCAAAGACAAGCACAAATTTGTATAAATTTTCAATAAATTACATCAAATCAAGCTGCAAGCACTTGAAAACTACCAGACACGTGTTACCAAAAGGCAAAGGCGAGTCTGTGTGGGGAATGAGATTAGACTTACTTACCGAGAGCAGCACACTTTAAAGTTTTGGCATAGACACAATTGAAATCCCTGAATGATAACTGAAAATATATTCATTAAAAAGTCTCAAAACTTAAGAAAACATCAAGAGCTTCTTGGGAATTTATGTTTTCTAGACTTTAAAATGTTTAATTTACAATTAAATAAATTCAATAGTTCAGAGCCAATACTTTTTATAACTTTTACGGTGCCAAATTTTTCCCTGTGTATATAATTTTCAAGCTCACGCCCACTCAGAAAGGAGAAAAGCAGAAAAGCAGACCCTGCCGGACTGGAGTGTATTAAAAATGTGCCAATGTGCACGGAGCGAAGCACTTTGGTTGCAAATTTGTTTGCTGGGCCTCCCCGGCAAGGGCAAAATTCAGGCAACGTTATGCATATGAGCTGACTGACTGCCAGTGGAGAATGGGATTGGAATGGGCTCGGGCTAAAAGGGTTGCTTTTCGGCCATGTAAGAGGCATGCGGAATTGGCGGCTTAGGCCTGTCCAACTCGATCGACAGATAGTGCACGTAGCTGGTCCTGGCATTGGTTCTTCGATTTGTGCAAGCCAGACCAGCATCAGCACTAGAACCAGCACCAGAACCAGTCAATGTATCTCAATTGCCATGTGCGGCGGGGGCTCTCATCTGGACTCGAAAGTCACGCCGTTTGACAAAGATTAATTCTAGTGTAGCACTCTCGAATGATGGCCTGCAGTCTCGCTTTCTCGCAGTCTCGCTTCGTGGCGATACCCTCTCGTACTCACAGCTCTCGACTGCTGAGGAGCTGACCCCTGACCCATGACCCGCAGAAACACATCAGCTCCAGCCAACGACGCCACACAAAGCGTAACGACAAAAACATCATCAGCAGTCAGGAGCAAATCGAGTCGCAAAAAAAAGCAAAGGAGGCAAAACGAAAAAAAAAAAACCAGCAAAGGAAAACCGCTCAGTATCTGTGTGTGAAATTTGGCACTGAAACCGTGTAGCACTGGAAAAATTTAAATTAGACCACCATTAAACGAAATGTATGGGTCATGTTGTTTAAGAACTGGATATGGCGTTGGTAATGTAAGTGCTGGAATTTTAAAACGGGCGTCCAAAAGCACTGGAATGTCTTTGAAGTTAGGCAGGATTATTTCCCTTTTTTGTTTGAACTTATGCGTTTGACTGGAAAGAAATTTCTCATTTGTATCTTTACGTGAGCATTGTCATAGTAGTTTAAAGGAAAACATAAAAGGTTTAAATATCAAAGCCTGCGCAATAAATAATTTATTTTAAGAATTTAAGACAATACAAAATAATTAAGTATTGTTTTTTTTTTGGTAGTACTCTCAAAAATCATTAGTTTCTTAAAAGAAAATTTTATAATGTTGTCTAAAAGTATGCAATGAAAAATATAAGCTTATTCCTTAATATATCTAACGGAATTCCGGGTTAAAAACTTATTGTTGCATACTTTTAGACACCTTTTCATAAAATACATTGGTCCTTAGTTTCACTTAGTTTAATAAATTAAGAAAATTCACAGAATATTTCGTTGAGTGTGGTATAGCTCCGTCCGTGTCCTGACAGCCATAACAATCTGCAGTTTTTTTGCCGCTGATTCTTCGCACTGCCCCCAAAAAGAGGAGAGAGTGAAAGGGAGGACCGAGTGCGGTCGACATCAGCGAGAGACAAACTCAAAACTTATTTACACTGAAAGGCAGACATACCGACATACACATACGCATACATTTGCTCCTTCCATTTACAATGCATTTTGGCATGACCGCAGCATAAAAATTTGTAAAGAGCCCCTCGACGGGGCTCCCAAAACCTGAAGCCCCCCGAAAACCCCCCAAAAAAACAAAACTAGGATCGCTAGCAAGGCTTTTGCAATAGTTGGCCCTAAAGCAGGAGCAAAGGCAGAGGCAAATGCGCAAAAAATGCAAAGGGGAAATGAATAAAAGGCCGGAAGCAATATGCATTTCCGCTGCCAGAAAAATGTAAGCACTTTCCACTTGCCAGCAGGACGAAAGGGACGAAGGTATGGAATGGGTTTAGGAAACAGTGTGAACTAGGAGCAGTGAAAAGTGCAACTGGAAAAACTCAACTGGCTGACTTGGCAGAAGGCGGGTGAAACCAGGAGCTGAAAACTCCATGTTTATGGATGAGTATGTGCTGTTTTCCCTTTTGCTTTCTCTGCTTACGTCCGGGTTCCTCACCCTGTGGCAAGGATTCTGCCGAGCAGAGCAGAGCACTCTCTAATATACTAAACCGGTAAACATAACCAAAAAAGTGTTTTAAATTTTTGAATCCTCCGCTGCATGGAGAGAGTCTGGCAATGTGTCAAGCATCCGAGAAGACCAGCAGACTAACAGACTGCACTGCTGGAAAATAATTTAATACATGCTTCTCTATTTTCAACAAACTTTTAATTTGCGAAAATAAAAAAACATTATTTTCCAGCCTACAAAGTATTATAGTATGAAAATGTAATACTAAATGTATACTAAAAATAATATACAAATTGGTATTTACATTTTAAACAACTCTAGATTTAAAACATTAAAAAAGAGTGCTCCAAAGTATGCAATGAAATAATATTAAACCATTAAACAATAATAAACAATCATAATAAACAATTTAATAATGGTAGCAGCAAATTAAAACTAAAAATAGGAAATTGAATGAAAGAATGCACATATTTTAAATTTTATTCACTTGTCAAAACGAAACTTACTATTTTTTTTTATTTGTGTAGCAGAGCTCAAGCCATTTTCGGGTGGCTTTTAACTTTATTAAAATAGATGAAAGTGGGCAGAGCCGGCTGAGCTGGCTGGAGGAGCACTTCGCCCGAATTGTTAATACAAAAAGTGGGGGTTTCGATGGCGACGACGCCAGTGCAACAAAAGATTTACAGCGTCCACAATGGGAACAAGCAAATGGTCGTCGTCGTTGTGTAGTGCAGTTGACACACAAATGAATCAATCGGAATTTGAGATTCTGCTGCTGCTGCCGAAATGCGGGTCAGAAGCAAAGGAACGCCCAAATTGAAAAGTTTTCAAATTGTTCCCCCCCCCTAGCAAACTGCTCCACTTTCAGCGACTTGAAATTGAATTATTAATTCTGAAATAATGCTTGAATAAAAGTCGATAAGCCAAGAAGTGAAATGGCAGCTAAGCTACACGAGTGCTGCCACAAAATCAAGCGGGGCGAACACTCAACACACAACACAGGACTCCTTTTGCCTCATTTCTTGGGGCAAAGCCAAGCATCCTGGCAGGGCGATATACCTAAAAGCATGTCGATATTAGGCAAGATAAATTGAAAATGAATTGCGGAGCAGAAGGGAGTGGAAAACGCTGAAGCTGAAACTGAAACGAGGGGCAAACTGCGAGGAGTCAGCCGAAAATTGCCGCATAGAAATAAACATCAGCCAACATTTAACGCAGGATATAGACCACCACGGCTACGGCTATGGCTACGGTTACGGGTCCAAGCCGATGTCGGAGTAGATGTCGACGGCATTAAGTCAGTGGAAAAGGCATTGGCGAAGGCATCGGGCGAATTGAATGAAGCGGAAACGGAAAGCAAGCTAATGAATGGAGCACAACGAACCAAATGAATGCCTGGGTCCTGAGTTTGAGTCTGGGTTTTTGGGCCACAGGACTACAGGACTATTGGACTACACGCTTCGCTAAATTCGGGAAAGGGAATGGGAATGGAACGAAGAAGCGATGGAGTGGCTTGTTGCGGTTTGGCTGGTCTCATAAAACGACCTTCGCAGCTTATACACAAATGAATATTTGTATTTTGGCAACGACACTAGCAACGAATTGAAGACAATGGCAATTTTCGACTTGCCCTTGGTAAAATTACATGGCGAAAAAAAATATACAAAATACACAGCTGAAAATTGCAATTAAAAAAACTTGAACAACCCTTCAAAAATGTATGTGCACTATAATAGAAAGTATAAAAATAAACCAAACAACCTTAAAGATACATGGTTTTTAAAACATAAATTATTATCATTGTTTATCACAATAATTATATTATATTTTAACACGTTTTATTACTTCTTCTCACTCTAAGCCCGAAATAAGTATTTTAATCAAACAAAAATTTTTATAAATAACAAAAATAAACTAATTTTTATACTTACTTTTTGACATATGAAAAAAAAACGTCTAAATACAAACTTTGGAACAAATCGAATGAAAATAAATGATGAGAAATCATTTTTGCAAACAAAAATTTCAGAACAAATTTTCTCTAAGTGCAGAGGAGTAGGACTTCAGAGCTTTGGAGATGCTGGGACCTGACACACAATTGCCACGTTTTCCGGCTTTGTGCGGGTTTGGTTTTGACTGGACCGAACCATCACCAACCAATACCGATACCAACACCATGGAGCTTCGAGCGTCGCCTGCCCACGTCACACTTCAGATAAGAGCCTTTGCATATTAGCCCCGCTTTTGGGGCCGAAAACCAGTTGCCAGATGGATACCCGACAGGATATCTGGCAGGATATCGTTCATTAGAGCACTAGAAGTTGACTCTCGGGCGAGGCAAATGAACTGTTACCATTGTCCCATCACTCCCGTCTCGATGCCAAATCATTTGTTTAACAACGCCGCCCCCCCAAAAAGTGGTCCAGAGATCAAACACAAATCACTCGCTGAGTAATCGCCGCGACAGTAATGAAAATGACTTTCGTTTCGACCTCGGCCTGTAAAAGTTTAACATTTAACTTTGATTGCAAGTTTGTTGTGGTTGTTGAGACCATCGCTCTCTCTAGTAGAACAAATAACGGGGCCCAAGGCAATTTTTTGATTTTTGGCTTCTGATTTTTGTATGATTTTAGCCTTTGTGCTGATGTTGGCTGATGTTGCCCCCCATGTAAATAAATTTCATTCTACTCCTCTACATAGACCCAATTAAATTTTCTATTGGGCACGGGAATGGAGCGAAAGTTGCCAGCACAACTTTTGTGTAATGAAAACAAATTATGCTTAATAGAAAGTTTTTGGATTGGCAAAGGTTTTAGGGTTTAGTTCACAATGAGGGACTGTTGGTTTTTGTGGCCGAATGAAGGGATTCGCGGGGTTACTAGCTTTAAAATTTGGTTACCACTGGAAAAATTTAACTACTTTAGGCTAAATGTGGTTTCCATCATTCTGAAATTCTCATATAAAACATTATTATTGTTTATTTTTGTAGGAAATTTCCCACAAAAGGATCGCTTTAATTCATCCGCCGACGACTTCCTTCTGGAATCTTAAGAAAATTGCAATTTGCCTGCTCTCTTATCGGATCGGAGGCGCAAAATTTGTCTTTATTGACTCCATATTTCTTTATTTTGCGACTGCGTTGCACTTTACGGCTGCCAGCGGGCACTAACGGACGGGTTTTATGCGATTTTCTTGTCATTCGGCCTTGTTTATGTCGCTTTTCGCATGCATGCGAGTATTTCCCGGCCCCGGCCGTACGTGTGTTTGCTTTATGGGCGTAACACAATCATGCATATTTCCCAAGCCTCCAATGTACATATTTTGGTCGAGTTTACGCACTTTATTAACATATATGGTACATACTCCTCAACCGAAAGGCGGAGGAGTGTCGTCGTGCCAAGAAAGGCACATAAAAAATGAATCTGCTGGTCGTGCGTCGTCATTCGATGCTCGGAATTTAATATAAAAGGCACAATGATAATATTATAAAATGCTTAAACAGAATATTGAAATGAGCTCAAAGAAACGATTCACTTTATTGCGAATTTTCCAGCTTTTGTGAATGGAAGAAGAGCGTCCGCAGACGATTTTCCATTCAATCATTTTCGTCTTCCGTCTCTTGAATATAGAATTGACTGATGAAGGTCGTCATGAATAAAGGTTCTGAGATTGAGACAAAGACACCCTATTCATTCTGATTCAACCGACGGCAAAAGGCTTAAAGAGTTATGTCTCGTCTTTAATTAACTGCATGCTCCCATAAAGAGAAGGAAATAAATTATGCAGTTTAATTAAAATTTCCAGCAAAGACCAAGACGAAGCCATGGACATCTGCTCTGTTGTTCCACGCTGATGCTGATCAAATGCATAAAGCTAACAAATGCCAGGAAGTAAACAACAGCAACAGCCAGCCATGGAGAAATAACTGGACGAGTGGTGATGATATTTCTGCTGAACATAGCACCACGCAAAGTGTCAATAACAATTTACACTTGAGACGATATCTCAATATTGTTGCACGCCAGCAACAGGGCAACAAAAGCAATCAGGCGAATGGTGGGATTTCGAGAGCAACAGGACACAATGTCGTCGCTAACTGAAGCGATGGGGGTCAGCTAGTTTGTTTATTTAGCCGGCAAACCAGGAGGACTCACCAACTGTCGCCTCCTAGTCAGCTCCATGTCCAGTTCATAGTTCCCATTCCCAAGAAAGGTCTTAAAAATCAAGGTAAACAAGTCGAGCAACAGGACAGAAGACTATTAGACATCAGGCATTAGATAAAAGGTAGAGTCCAGTTAATAGGAGGTATTTATAAACTAGGTCAATACCTATCAATACACCAAAAAATTTCCAAATCTAACCAATACTTTTAAAGTTATTAGTAAGTGAATTTTAAATTATGACGTCATTTTTATATTTGAGAGAGCAAAAGAAAGAAATAACTCTTAGTGACTCTTTAGTTCGGCAGATGACGCCACCTATAACATGATGGATTTCTGGAGGGTACATTTGTTATGTAATTTCTTAGCTGAGTAATGGTTTTCCTTTTCTATATTTGATTTAATCACTAATGTGTACACAAAAAGTGTATAAGATATGTAGTTTGTTTTACTTCGTTACAACAATTCTTTATTCCTTGAAGAAGCAAGGAAAGAAATGAACTTTGAAACAACTTAAATAAAACTCAAAAGCCAGTGCAACAAGATTTCAGCTCTCAAGGGTCAGAACACGCCCCTTGCAAAGACTTCAACAAATAGCGCGTATCGCTGGGGGATAAGAATGATTCTGGATTGGACTGGAACGGGAATGTAAGCCCTGCTCAATGAGCAGGACTCATTCGCTGGGCAAACAGAATTCCTTTTCGACATTCCTGCTAAGCTTTAAGTGGACACGCATTTGCCCCAAAAATAAACACACTTTGAGTGGATGGAAAAGCGACGCGGCCCAGGGAGATTGAGCAATCCATCTGGTCATCTGAGGACGAAAAAACTTTGACACTCCAGCGCCAAATGGAGCAACCTCTGGAGGGTGCTTTTGCTGTCCAGCTCCTTGGGTATTTATGCCAATTAGCTCTTGTAAATGCTAATTAGGAGCCGGAGCAAGCGTCACAGGACAGCTGATAAATTAGCCATGAATATTCAGCGGCCACGCGCAACATTATTTTCCGCAAAATTAAATTATACATTTTTAAGTTGGCCGCCCCAGTGCAAAAAAAAAGCGAAAGCTGAAGTGTCTGCACTTGAAAAAAAGTAATCTAACCAAGAATCTGAAATTAAGTTGCATTTACCTTGGGCTAAAAATACGTTGTAAAGAAACTGCGTAGGTAAACCCGCAGATTGATACGAATAGTTTTTAATAGATTCTAAAGACAGTGCACTTACTTGGGGTTAAAAATAGTTTTGTAATATATTTTTAAAATATGATTTTTCTAGTCAACTGAATAACATTAAATAATGACTGTTTTTTTTTACAGTAGTCCATATTAATATGTGGCAATTTTTCACCAAGTGTAGGCAAAGGGTCATCATAATTATCCACTCGAATATTTACCCTGTCGTCTTTGCTTTGGTTCTGCTCCCGATTATGATGGCCTTCTGGCCAACTTGGCCAAGCCTTTAGCCAAAGCTATTGAAGAGTACATTTCCTCGGGTCAACAGTTGCTAGCTGGCAATGTTCCGGCAAATGTATTGCGCAAAACGGCGTGCAATTGCCTTTAAAAACGCATCAAATTATGCTAGAGAGGAGGCAGCCACTTCGAAATGTAGCTGCCCCTTCAAATTAGTGCACACAGAGGATGGAAAATGGCGGATGGCGAATGGAAGGTCTAGAGTTGGCTACTTGGCGTATTTACCAGGCGCTTAACCGACTTTCCGCACGCAGGGGACTTTCCTGGTTCCGGGTGGCAAAAATATATTGGCAGTGCCGGTTGCTCCACTCCATTCCGCTGGCAAAAGTGCTCCACAATGGCACTCGTTCAGACAATGTTAAATGCGCGCTCGTTGTGTGCTGTCTGTCAACTTGGCTCAAGTGGCCCCAGTTCCCAGTCCCCAAACCCCAATCCCCAATCCCCAATCTCTCTGGCCAATAGCTACTCCTCCTCCAGTCAAACCACTCGATCGACTACCGCCACTGACAGCGGCACAATGCGGATGCGGATGTGCGGACGCGAACGCGGATGCGGATGAGGAAGCGGAGTGCACTTGTCGCCATCATTGACATCAATGCATCGCAGCTGGCTTTTTAGCTGTCGCGCCCAATGAGGAGCAATGAGTAGCGACGAAGGGCGAAAAATGGAGGTGAAGTGGGTGGTAGTGTTGGCCAAACACTTTGGCATAATTTCCAGCGAATAACTAATGGGCGTGGCTACCGCACATTTGGCACCACTCCCCGCCATCGATAGCCTTTTCATCTAGAGCACTGTTTCAAGAAGAACTGCTGGCGTTATTGCACCAGTAAAATTGCGATAACGCCCTGTAAACTTTATAGTATTTCCCAGATTTGTTTGCATTTTTTTTAATGTTAAAGTTATTTATAGAATTATATATTGATATGGAAAGAACTCACAAAATAGTTCACTTAATTGTCGTTTATATACTGATAAAACTTAAGGCAATGAATGCAGTAACGGCAATTTTTAGTATCATTTAATATATTTTATATATTTTATTTATATTCTTATTATTTACAAAGAGATGAGTTCCATCTTCACTTCTCCTGTGTTCTTATCTTCCACGTGTTTTAAAGAATTGTGCATTAAAAGTTTATCTGTTAATATTTACCATATCATAACAAAAGAGAAAAAAATCAGAAAAACCCAACATAAATATATTTTTAATGGAAAAGAATACGCGTAAGCTTAACAATTTTTATTTCTCTACAGGAAGCATTCATGCCGTGTCATATTGAAAGCAGCTTTTACTGTCCGAGCAGCAGGCTCAAAAACCCTTTATGCAATCTGCATACAACCGAACAGATTTCTTTGTGCGAAAATTGATTGCATATTACGTATACGTAATGCCGCAAAAGCGCCATTGCCATTTGCTGCCGGCACACGCACAGCAGCAGGAGCAGCAGCCTCATCAATAACTAAAGTCGACAGATTCTCTCCTTCCACTTACTCATATTCGAAATGAAGGTGTAATGTGGGCGGAGGAGCAGGAGGTGGGCGTGAGCGTGGGCGTGGCAGCCAAGTTGTTAGCACGCTCGACTGATATTATTTTTTTTTTTGCTCCTTTATGAATTATTCGCAAACGCATTGATTCGCGTTCAGCCAAAGGCAACAAGGAAAAGAGACCTGGAAAAACGATGAAGGCGTCTTGCTGTGAAATTTTCATTTGGGTTTTATTTACGTTCAATCGAGTTCGCGCGAAATTAGTTAAGATTAGCGTGAATTTTATTATACCAGAGGTCGGAGAAAAGCTCACGTAGCAGACGCCTCGAGCGAGCAAACTTCTTAATTAAAAGATTTGGCCCCTGATTGGTTGTTTGCCAAGGTAAAATGTGCAAAGGAAAAGGGCTACGTAGGAATTTATATTCAATTTGTTAAATGCATTCGAGTGCCATTGTCGGCGGCGATAATTGCCAGAGCTGAAACTGTGGTCATCGGTTGGTTGGCTGACCGGATGAACTGCCGCCAATAGTTGGTGACCCCGACGGATTACCGCCCACCATCCACATCCACCCACACAGACTAGCCATAAATCTCATTTCATTTTTGCACTGCGAGCGCAAATAAATTCATAGATATGAGCTGGAATGACCCCAGCTGACCATTCGACATTGCACTTTGAACGAATTTATTTACGGCCAGTTGTTATTTTTACGAGAGTCTCTACACAAAGTGTGCAGCATGCACACACACAAACTTGAATACAGTTCTCCAATGCAGGATTCAAATTTAATTTAAGGCTCAGCTCGGAAATCTTATGTTTGCCTTTGAGGTCATTTAAGTGTGCTTCATTAAGAGGTAGAAACCGCTGGAGCACAAATAAATTTGCCCATTAAGCAGCCTGTGCAATTTAAGAACTTCAACTTTATAACTAGATTACTCAGACGCTCAAGCGAAGCTTTAATATTACATTTAATCATAGTTCGTTTGAGCTGAAATATTAATTATAAAATAACTTTGTAAAAGTTCAAAATATTTATTAACCCATTCACTTTATGCAATTTTCTGTAACCAAAACACTACATGCTTTGACATTATTGACAAATTAGAAGCTTTTAATCCTCAACTGGTTGAAGTTAAACCTACTCATGTATGTGGGACCAAGGTTGGGGCTTAAGATACGGCGAGGTCCTAGTTTGCTGAGGAAATACGATTAATAAGTGTTATTTTAAGAGCTTTATCATGAAGCTTACCAAGCACTATGAAAATTACTTAAATTCTCGTTTGCTTCCCGACTGTCTTTGTCTATCTTGCTTATCTGTTGGCAACTGCAATCGTTTTTGAGCAATGAATGAAGTTGGTTGACCTGCTGATGACCCTGGCAACACTGGATCATTCCCTTGGCAAACATTTTGGTCAGCAGCTCCTCTAGAACTTCCTCGGCACTTTGTTGGTTGCTCAAATGGGGATTCACGTAGTGCATCACTCGGTGAACGGTCATTTCGTAGTCCACCGGTAGACCCGTCACCCGATCCATGCGAAATAGCTTGGGAATCTTGGATTTTTGCTTAGGTTTGGTCTGCACCACAGTTCGCCTCCAAACTTTTTGATTTTGTGGCACAGAGGATTTTTTTTTAAAACAGGTCTTCAAAAAACGTTGCTGCTGTGGATCCGTTTTGGGCGCTTTCATTCTCTTATTTTTGCTAATGGTTTTGGCCTTAACTCGCCTTACGGAAAGCATTGTCTTTTTTTAGTTTTTAAAATTATTTTTCAAGGACTGTACAATTTAGTTTGACTCCAAACGATATGTCAACTTTTGTGTTGCTCAAAATATAAAATGTTTACACAAGGCCTTCTGTATGCTTAAATTGCAAAATATTAATAAAGGGTCAAACAAATCTCTTTCTTACAATTAAACGTAACAGTTGTAGTAAACAAATGTGGCTTAAAGTCCGCAAAAATCACGGCGTATTAAACTCGTTCTTTTGCTGAATTGATTTTAATGTTTTTGCCTGTGTAAAATATTTATTGGGAAGATCTGATGCCTTTGGCAGATGCAACAACTATTTAACTGCTTACGCTAACCCCCGCTTGTTGTGGAGAACATGATTACAATTGCCGTGCCAGATTTATGATTTCATTACTCACACACACACGGGTGTTCCAGACTTATATAAGTTGTGAGCTGATGTGGCCACAGCCCAACTTAACTTTTGAAACAATGTCAAATGCAATAAACGTGTGAGTGTGGAGTGTTAAACCGCATTGTTTGAATGCAGCGCTGGTGAACAATGTAAATTGTAAATGCGAGCACAGGGATATAACATACATAAGTACGCAGATACGTATGAATTATACGAGTTACGGGCGGGCGGGCTGTTCGGCTTACAAAGTTGTAACACCCATATGCCCACACAAACGCGTACAATAACAAATAGTGGCACACACTCAGTTGGATTGCAAAAGACGCAGCAAAAATAGAACAAAAGCAATATAATTAATCATCGAAGAGCAGGCCAAGCAGAAACAGCATTCTGTTAAAGCAACAACAGTAGAGAAGGAGAAACAGCATCCCAGCATCAGGATCACATCTAGAATTAGAGTCCTCCCTCGTGGCAAGCCTCGAAATGACATTTGCGAGGCAAATAATGCAACACTCGTAACAACATAATTCAAATTAACAGTTCGCAGAGTCGCGTATATGTTGCTCTATTGCTGATATTACATCTGTTTTGAAAGCCACTAGAGACAGCATGATACCAGAACTGGAGATAAAACAGAAATTTGCATAGATCTAATAAAACAGTTATTATGGTCCCTCGAGCCGGATTATTATCAAAAAATGTTTGAAATACTAGTGGTTTTACTTTGTAACAAACCGAATAGCGGATCTTGACCGATTTGAAGAGTATTAATGATAAGCCCTTGTTTTTGGCACGGGGGCGTAGCCCAAAAGGGCGTGGCACTCGGCAGTGTTGCAATGCTAGATGCACTACTGATGTAGCACCAGTATCTGCAACTGCAACACTGTGTGCAATCAATTATGCTGGATGGGCTCCACCGATACCAGACGCTCACCCACAATGATGCACTGTGTATGCAGCTGTCAGTAGTCGGAAGCCCATCATCAATGGCAGCCGAACTAGATTCCATTCCAAACCATTCCGTTCGATTCGAAGCACTCAGGGACTTATCCCCGGCTAAGTTCAATTAGGGACGGGTGTACGCAAAGTGAAATTGAAAAGCATAAATGTCATTTTCTACAACAAACGTCAAATTTGATATTTTTAAAGCAGACAAAGCCGAGATGGGAATTTCTATAGCCAAGGAAATGACTTCACACCTTCCACCCACATCCACAAAAATGGAGAGAGAAAGAAATGGATCAAATATAGATTTATGTGCTTCATGTCAAAATAAATGGATTTTACATGTTGCCACAAAGCGTTCCATGCTCGCCCGCCGACTGAATCCTTGCGTCACAGGACGTGAGGGCGCAGCGTCAGGACGATGATGGCGACAACAACAACAATAACAACAACGGTAACAACAACGACAACGGCAACGACAAAGACGACGGTGACAAACAGCAACAACAATGAAAATATAACGTGGCATTAAAATGTCATTTCATACTCATACAAACAAGCTCATATAACGCTCCCTTTTGTTGGCAACGTCGGGGAGGGCAGCGAAATATTAAGTTAATATGTTTGATCTGGGTGGGGGATGGGAAACTCCACTTTGATCCCTTGAAATTTAGCAAAGTGCAGACAGGATATTGGCAGCTGCTTGCAGCCACACAGGATATTAAAGTCATAAAGATGAAATATTTCAGCGCATTCCCCGCCAGCAATCAGGTGCGATCCGCACCCGAATCCGAAGCTAGACAAATTCCCCCAACAATGGGGATTATTCAAATTATTTCCCACTTCTTGAATCTGACAGCACGTCACAGTCACCTCTCGTCTCCTCCAAAAAAAAAAAAACCTAGTACGTCTATTTGTGTTTGTCCTCCCGATTCTCGATTCCCGAATCCCGATTCGTTGCCTACTTGCCAGCATCTCCCGCTCCACGTGTGACACATGATGCCATGTCATATAATTTATCAGCGCATTTTTGGCATTCAGCTCGCGTCCCGACATTGCTCTGAAAGGCAAACAAAAAATGTCTGCTCTCGCTGCCCTGCAGTGCCACCAAAGTGCCACATGGTCTGCCCCAACTCAGTCAAACCAAATATGAGAAAATGCACAGCGACTTAAGTTTTCAAAGACATGTGTACTGTTTGTAAGTAGACTAATATTAAGGCTCTGTTTTGGACGTTGTTAATGCATATAAGCCTAATTTTCCAGAGTCCTTCAAGCCGGATAATTATTAATTGCATTCTTTTTTATACTTTTTTACATTTCTACAAGTGTATACATTTCTTTACAATTATTATTTAAAGTATAGTTATGGTTTTTAAAGATTGAGTATTACTATTTGTATTTTTAAATTAGTTACTCCCATTTTCCTCAGTGTTTCAGCGACATTCCAAATTCGGATATGCCAGTTCCCTTGAGTTTTGTTTTCGTTTCTCTACTTTCTTTTCTGCTTTTCATTTTGATAAATATGTGGATGGCAGAAATCTATCATTTCGCGTGTCGCATAAATAAATACATCAAGAGGCACCACCCACGCACATCCTTTTTGCGGGGGAAAGGGAAGGGAAGGAAAGGAAAAGGAGAGAGTTCAGAGGGCAAAGGGCAAAGAGGAGCAACAGCACACAAACTGTTAATCAACGGCAAATGGGGAAATCCCCTCCCCAAACGCTTCTTCTGTTGTTGTTGTTTCACTGTGCTGGGGAGTTGGCAATTTGTTTAGTCGTTAAACTTTTTTAGCGTTTCGTTATTTAATGCAAATTGATGATAACGGGCAACGCGCGCTAATGAGTATACCAGTATGTACACCGGATGATGGGGGAAAAACAGGGCACGCTCATAACCCATTCTTTGGTAAGACCGAACCTAAATAGAATGTACCAATTTACCAGCACAAGCGCAGCACAAATATCCAACATCCTCATACTCGTTGAATGTATACAAATTTAATGAATGTTCTCGTTTTCGGTGGCCCATAAATAATCAACGAGCATTCTACGGAAACTGAATCACTGTGCGAAAATCGTGTATATTTTAACTAATATTTAAAAATATTTTATTTAATTTTTGTCTTTCACTTACTCTGAGGGCACACTCATATTTGTGAAATGATTTATCCTTTTGACTTGGTCCTTTTCATTTTTTCTCTGTAGTTACACACACACACTCGCCTAAAGCCATAAATAACACACACAATTGGCGCATTTGTGGTCGTTGTTTCGCCTTTTCTGGTGCGACACCTTTTATGTGTCCGGGGAGCCGCAGTTTGTTAAATGAAATTCGTTAAAAGTCTTGCCAGCATGGTGGAGTAGGGAAAATAGGGAGAGAGAATGGGAAAAGCTGCTGGCATCGCCAAGAGCACTTTTCCTGCGTTTCGGCTCGGTTCGGTTACGTGTGCAGTCAATTCCACTCGGCTGCCCATTGAAAAGTTTTGCACTTCGCTGCACAAAGGACATGGCGGAGGCGAACCTTCAGCCGCAAAAACATCAAGGCCACCAAAACGGGTTGAGAGTGGGTTGGGTTGGTCGGTTGGATGGGTGCCTTATTCGTAATCCCCCTTCTGACGGATGTCTAGCACAAAAACTAAACACTAAACATCATAATACAACTATGGCAAACCTCCAACCCTCCTACAGTTTATGTGCCATGAACGAGGAAACATTGTTGCATAACTTCATTTCCATTTCCGCGGAATTATTTCTGAACTTTGGCACTTATATTGAACCGCCATGCAAAATGCGTAAAGGAAAATATGCACAGCGAACGGAATTACCCTGCAACTTTGTTGTGTGCTTCGATATCTTTCGAAAAACTGAGGGACAGAATGCCCAAGCGGAATATGGTCAGTCAGTCCATTTCCCTGACTACCGAAAAACACTCGATAGCTGAAGACCACGGCCATTACAACAGCCGATGATGTGGGGCAATGGGAATGCGAATGGGAATGGGAATGAGCATGGGGTTTTCTCAATTGGATGGGGAGTGCAGATGACCACCGGACGGCGGTGATATGACCGCAAAACCAATACGAGTGCCAGGACGATTCGATTTAATGGAAAATCGACCGCAGAAACAGCAACAGCTTAAGCGATTCAGAAATTGCAACACACGCCGGCCCCCTTGATTTCCCGATTCCTCCACATCTGACACACTTTTGGGACACTTACACACACACTCGACACACACACCGAACAGCAGAGAGCACCGAGGATGAGATTCTGGCGTCACGGGCCACGCAATTAGGGGGCTTAACCACTGGCCATTCGTCGAGCCTTGAACTGCGCTATCTGCAGCTAAAGTATGTGGGCGCCCGTTGACGATATATTGAAACTTGAAAGCATTAAGCGAACTGCGAACGGCGGACGACGGACGGCGGACGATGGACCACCGAAAACCAAAACGAACCGCGGCACAATTACGGCGGACTGCGGAATCCGTAGTCGTGTTAAACGCGAGGAGAGGTCAATTGATTGTACCAGGATATAGGTTTGAATCATTCCTGATAAATGTACAAAATTTTCAAAATTTCCGAAAAATATATAAAAAATTAAAAAGAAAATATCAATTTGTAATGATATCAATATACTTGCCTAAATCAATTATGTGTTTAAAACCAAAACTAATTTTAAGCTTTCCTGCTAAACTTAAAAAAAATCTGTAAACAGTGATTAGACAGTGGTTAATATCTTTAAAACGTAAATAAAATACTTGCCAATATTTAATAAATATCTCAAACTTTTTCCCATTTCTTTTGCAAATAACCACATTTATTATGTGACCCTTACTTTCTGGGGCTATTTTCATGTCACAATTGAATGTTATAACAACAATTTAAGTGATTATTAAATTTTAACTGGATATTTGGGAACCGCCCTCGCCATTATATAACCATACACTCGCACATATAGCGATCTGAGCTAGGCAGCTATAATAAGGCCAGAGAAATCCAAACTGGATGTGCGGGTCATTGCGAAGGACCCTGGTGTACTGGGCTTGTCGTCGATGCCATCGAAAACAGAAGTTTTACGATTAAGCCAAACGAAAAGAGCACAAACACAAGTCCTCCACGAGTGTTTGGTTGGTTGGCTGGTTGGTCCACTTCCACTTCCCTTTCCACTTCCAATTCCGCTCGCCTTTGCCTTTGCTATTGCTATTGCTCCTGCTGCTCGGCGGTTTCTGCAAACCAATTCAAGTGTTCCGTGAAATGAGTCGAAAATTGACATTCGATTTGCAAGACCATTGCACATAGCACTGGCTGTCGCCAGTCGCCAGTTGCCGTTCGCCAAACGCGAATGTCGGTGGTGGGCGTGATGGGCGTGGTGGGCGTTGTGGCGTCGTGGGGGGCGTGGTCATACAACGATTAAAGCCGAGTTCTGCGGTCAGGATCCGGCACGAACAGAGCCTTAAAGTCAGCAGAGGAGTATGCAATTAATTTTGCAATTGCATGTGAAGTGCACATAAAACGATGGCAACTGAATTCGCAGTAACATTCCATATGCACAGGGGAACAATTAGGAGCCTGACCAGGCCTAAGTTCAAAGTTCCACGAATCTCTCCTCAATACACAGAAAGAAAATGTATTTAAATATTAAATTGTATATGTTAAATCCCCTCAGTTTATAAGGATTTTCAGGAGGTTAAAAAAAAACGAATTTTTGTATGATATTATTCACTTTTAAGAAAGATAGGAACAATATGATATAGTTTTTTGTAACTGTGTTAAATCGATGATTTTAAGTTGTACATGTTAATGAAACATGAATAATAATTATTTTCATTTTTAAGACTATTCTGGAGGTTAAATAAGCCATGCGAAAATAAAAGGAATTCTTGTATGCTATTATACAGATAAATTAAAGATTATATCCTTTTTTTACTGTGTACAATCGATACAGAGCCCGGGTAATCACCTTGCACTTGCCGTTGAACTCCAGTCTACTCATTAGCATATCGGATGAGAGAGCTGCTCTGCAATAGTCACATCTCAAATTAAATTCGAGGTGAATCTTCGATACGGATCAGATCTGCTGCAATGAAGCAATGAATTGTGCCTGCGTCTGCACAGTCGAGAGGAACTTTGTCTAAGTTGGCTTAAATGCTAAATGCAGGCAATTAGACTAGACCCGAAATGCACAAATGCCTCGTCACCGGCCACAATTATTCGTATCTGTGCAGCTGCCCCCTCTCAACTCTCTGCTCCTAATGAGACCAATGCCGCATTGCTGAGTCTGCTGTCGCCCGGCGCAGCTCATTAAATATTTAATTGCGAAATTAAAAGAATATGCCAGCTCGGCAGAAAACGTGCACGACCACGGAGAGCACTCTACTGCTATCTTGTCACCCCGAATGTGCAGTTGCAGCTAAAAGTGGGAGACAACGGCAATTATAATCACAAATGCTTTTTAAAATTGCTTTTACAAGTTGTTAATTTCATAATACAGTTTTTTTTTTGTGGTTGTGTCACAAAGAGATGCCAGTGGCCCAGAGGCGGAACTTTATCGGCGCCAAAGCTAAGAGGCTTCGGCCTTCCAGTTCTGTTGTTCATGCAAATTCTCACGACGCGCGACCCACGACGAAGCCAACTCATCCTTGACCTCGTCGACGGCGCCTAGACCTGTGTAATACACTCATCCAAGTCCAGGTCCTTATTGATCGCTTGCGGTTGTGCACAATTTAGATCAAGGATACCGATAGGGCTTCGTGTTTATGCCAAAACCGTTTTGTCAATGCTGCAAACATTTATGCCAATTTGCGTTTTGGCGAGCTGACAACTCTCAGCGACGACGACGGCGCGACATCGGAAAAGTCGATAGCGAAAGTGGAAAAATTACGCGGCTGAGGAGGCAAAGTCTTTCAGCTCGTTGTTGTCGTCGTCGTCGTCGTTGTCGTCGTCATAACGGCAAAATTACAAAATTAAATTATTTTCAGGCGAATTTATCAACATGAACGGAGCAGGGGTGCTCCCGGAAATTGCTAAATATCTTTGTTACCAATTGAGTTTTTTCTTTCTCCCCGAAGAGGAAGCCACACAGCCCCTCGCTGTCTGTCTGTCTGTTATGATTCCAACATTAATGGCATAATTATGCAATAAAACACCGGGCCTATCGCTGTTTGAATTCAATCTAATGTTTAGGCAATGAATCCGGTTTCCGGTACAAGACATATTTCCCCAAATTCCAGATTAAATTTCAAATGTCAAAATATAATTAATTGCACATTGCTTAGATCCTTAGACATTCTACAGTATTATTAAATTTCACAACTCCGTGCATGAAGCCTTAAAGATAACATATATTGGCTTATCTAGGGCTACCAGATATACATATATTCCAGGCACTATTTCCTGAACTTAATATTACATTCCCAATATTTTTAATTCTTTGTATTTATTTCAACTTATTGTTTGGGGTTCCTTAGTGTTGCTTCAACCTCATTTGGCATTCGGGACTCTAAGCCGCGAAGCTGGGGTTTCTCAAATTACGGCCTGTAATCCAAATCCAGCTGTCCGCCAACGGTGGTGGCATTAAATCAGAAACTTTGCGTATTAGATCAGGCCAAACACACAAACAAACGAGCATACGTTGCTCATCAGGAGGACGGTGGCTCGAACTATACCAATTTATTTGCCACACTGATTGGCGTATTGTGCTCACTCCGGCCGCACACTTCCTTTCACGCTTCTCACGTAGTCCCGTGTTCCTTGTCCCGTGTTCCTTGCTCCTCCTCATGCACCCGAGTTAAGCTACAAACTAAGCCTCATTATACGACCCCCTTTCCCATTCCCATTCCCAATCCCAATCCCAGTACCGCAGTACCCCCGGTACCGGTAAGACATAGACAAGCTGCGCAACTGATTGCTAAATAGACAGGCAGCCAATACACATCGATAAGGCCGAGATAACGGACAGATTGTCTTTGGGCGGGGAATTGGATGGGTTTGCTATGGGTTTTAGTATGGCAACGAAGACGCCGTCTGATTAATTAGGGCATTAATTTTGCTAAATTACTCCAATACATTAGGGAGATCGAAGCCATTTGTCAAAATTAACCTGAGGACCAATGTAAATGAATTCGCCGTGCACACTGCGCCGTAATGAAGTCCGGGGATATGCCAAAGTCGACCGGAATCGACCGGAGCTGCCGAACTGGGCGTAGATTGCGGCAATGACAACGATTACGAAGGCGTATCAATGACTGATGAGGCCACGGCTGGATGCCGAGCACGTGGTCTGCCTGGACTGCCTTTTCTGCCGTCTGCGGGACTTTCAATGGTCCATCCTTAGAGAAAGGGCATCAATCTCCTTGGCCGCCGCACTCCCCTTAATTCTCAACCGGCGGCTCGGTCTCTGCCCATCTGCATAACTCAAAGAGCTGCATCCCCAGGCGTTTCCCAGTTCTTCGATCCTAAGAAATTGCTCAGTTACATTGAGAAAAAAAATTGGGGCTTCAGGTGTCATAAAATGTAGTGATAAATAGCTTAACACCTATTAAAACAAAACATAAAGCTTAAGCTGGCAGGACATACCATCTAAATCTCTTCTTTTGGGTACTTATAAAACCGCTTTAACAAATCAAGCCTCTTGAACTTAGTTGTCTATATTTCCTTTTAGTGTAGCACTCTTCCTCCCAGTGGCCATGCCTCAAATGTCAACGGCAGTCAAGATGCCAGCCGGCTGCGGATTGCTACGTTGTCTATCTGTCAGCTAGTCAGTCAGTCAGACCAGTCCGTCCTGTAGTCAGTCAGACCAGTCCGTCCTGTAGTCAGTCAGTGAGTCATTCAGTGAGTCATTCAGCTATAACCAGAAGCCCAGCTTGTTTTCAATCCCGACGGATAAGTTAACAAAGCGCTCAGACCGCAAAGCTCTGAGCACACAGAGCCCGGGAGTCAGAAATAGTGGAGAAACGAAGGTGGAGTGTTCAGCTGGGTCTACGGAAAGCGCGCATTCTTCCAGCTTTGCGCTAAGCCACTTTTGTGTGGTCCACGGACGCACCGAAGACGCTCCCTTTCCTGTGTTGCCCATTCAGACCCTGCTGCATTAATGGGCACGGGCGACGGCGACATTTCCCACTTACGATTGCAGGCGTATTATGAAAAATGCACAATGTGCCATCAACACACAAAGCTTAGACGGAGACTGGTGAATAGGGCAAAGGGAAAGGGGGGAATCCCAACGACAACTGTAACGACGTCATCAGTGCTCTCGGTCGCCTCGAAACGCCCCCATAGTCATCAGCTTAAAGTTTCTAGGCAGCCAGAAAAGGCGAAGACGCAGAAGGATAAAGGACATACTATAGGGCACAGGACTCAGGTAGTCGACGCTGCTTTACATTTTTATGTGTGTGCTCTTGGTGCTAAAGGTGGGTGGCTGCGAGCGGCAGCATTAATAATTGAAATATTCACTAACAGGAAGTTGAAGACGTTAATGGCGCCCAACGAGTGCTAGTGCTCCCCCTGTCCTTTCTTCCCTCGCGCTTGATTGAGGTTTACTTTGCTGCTGCTGCTAATGCATAAACCATGCACAGACATCAGCAGGCAGCTCACATCACATCGGTGTCGTCGGTGGTCCGGGTTTTTAGTCTTAGTCCGGAGCTTCTGCCGTGGTCTAGGCAACTTATTTTTAGCTCATTACGGCCAAACGACTGGGACGGACAGGGAACGCCTCTCAAGAAGCCCTCCTCGGAGCCCTTGTCCTTTTGCGGTGCTGCTGCTTCCTGCTTTGTCGCCCTCCTCTCGACCCTCAACCCACGACCCTCGGCGGCATCATCTTGTGCGAGAGTTGTCCGTGTCCGTGTTTTGAACTTGCCGTATTCCCAAAACGCTGGCATGCGTAATGAGCCTCGGCTCGGGTTTCTCCTTCGCTTTCTTCTTGTTTTGTAATTTCAAAATCATTTTACCGCGCGCTCCAAATACGAGAATGCGACTTACACTGCTCAGAACAAAAGCCAGTTTCAGAAGATATAGCTTTAAAAACCTTTTTTTCTTAGGACGGATATCGAAGGACCAATATATGTTTTTTGCAAAGTATTTAAGAAAGTTTTTGAATGACAGTAATATGTGGCATTTCGAAATGTATAATTCGGAAATAATTAATTTATTGGGATATTTTAAATGACACAATCCAACAGAGATACTCTTTTTTGACTGTATTTAACTTGAGGCTACCATTGCGGTGCCGTATTTTTTTTTCTCGCTTCTGCGTCAGGACACCCTTGCTTTTGTTGCTCCTGCCAACTCCCTGTTCTGTTTCCGTTTTCTGTCCAGGGGCAAAGGCGTCGCTTGTTCCCGAATTCCCGTAGCAGTCATTTGCGTTTATTATCACAACGCGTTGACTTTCCCATCCTCCGGCTCCTCGGCACATAAACTTCAATATACCGACTCGTATCGGGCATAAAGTAAGGTTATTCGATTTCTTGCATACGCGGCTTTAAAGCAATCCGCTCTGACTTTAATGTGCGCATGAATGTTTGGGGTGGAGTGAGGTGGGCCTGTAAGGAAAAGATGCGCCTGGCGCAAACTGTAACCGCAAAACGCCAAAAGGAAATAAATGTGCGACTTTGCAATGAAACAAGCATTTATGGTGCCATAAAACAAACCAAGCACGAATATTTCTAACTCATCTTAAAACAAATACATGCAAGCGCGCCAGTTTTGTGTATATCTGTGTGTTTTTGTGTACAGTGCACACACACACACACACACACAAACGCTCTTACATAAGAGTGGAGCATCCTCGTTTCCGTTTTCGTCCTGGTCCTGGTTCTGGTTCTGGTCCTTTTCCGCATGTGTTTGATTACATGGCCAAAATTTTGTGTGTGTTTTGTGTTTGACTACGGCTTTAGGAGCCGGGAAAATAAGACGGAGCGAGTGAAAGTGGGTGGCTGGGGGTAAGACAAAGTCAAGCATAAACTTGCTCAGATAAAGTTTGATTAGTGCGACTGACTAAGGCCTATCTGCCAGCGCCGCGGTTAACAGATACTTCCTCTTGGTGCGGTCGCCCGCTTTTCGCTCAGTGCACACAGCTAAAAAAAGCATCGATTTTAGTTTGAGATTCGCCGATCAAATATATATTTTATTTATTCATGTCATATTAATGTGAATTCAATTTTCTTACTATCTTGATATTTTATCCTATTTATGTGTTTTGGTTTGACCATATTATCATGTATTTTTGAAGATATCGTTTTTACAACAGTCTTAAAAATGTAAACAAAATCATTTTATTTTTCTGTGCACATCCGGACTGTCATATGGGCACATGAGGACCTCAGCAAATTTGTAAAATTGTGATATAAAAAACCCGGGCGGAGGCAGCGCGAAAAAGGAGCTGTTGAACAGGATCTGAGCATACAAAAACCGCAAAATACAAAACGCAAAATTACTCCCACGGGACAGGGATCCAAAATGGTGGGGGCGTGGCCCCAAACCAAATTACCGTCAGCTCGGTGGGAAAATACTGAAAAGCAAGAAATGACATGTCGCATTTTAAAGTTGCGTCAACGTCAACGTCAGCCTCAGGCTCCTTCTGCAATGGAATAAAAAAGACCTGAAGATTGGTGGTTAAATTGTTTTAAAGTGCTTTGTTGGTTTTTTGACTGCCTCGTGCCGTTCGCTTGCGGTATAAATTTGAATATGCGAGCCTTAAAGTGAAAGCATTTGCATGCTTGGATCTTCTCCTTCGCCGGACTGGTGCCGCCATCAACCTTCCTCTGACCACGACACATTTACGGGTAAACAGTGTTAATGAAGTCGCATTAATTTGAGTGCGTTACACAGGACGATGGAACGCAACAAAGCCGTCACAGATGAAGCACAAGGAGCACAAGAAGGACCGACGAAGGCGCAGATCCAGAAAGACCAACAGCAACTCCTTTACACACTTACACAATCAAGGGGTTGCAGTGAGAAAAATAATGCAAATGTTAAAATAGTTATTTCTCAAAGTCTTAAATTCTTGAGAATATACTTTCTTAGCAACTAGCATTCGAAGTCCTGGCAAATTTACTTTTTAAGTCTGAATCAAAAATACCAGCTTTTAGTTAGTATATTAAATTTCTTAGGATTTAATAAGTTGACGAAAACAACAGAAACTCTTTACACATTTCCATAAAATAGAATATAGAATTTCTCATTTCTTTAAAGGCCCCTAAAAACTTCTTCATTATCTGATGAAGTCAGATCTTATCAATCTTGTGAAACACTTTTATAAACATAACTTAAAACCCCTCAACAACAAAATGGTTAATCGATAAAATAGTTTAAAAGCCATAGGCTAGACCATTGAATGGCCCTTGAGGCCGCATTTTCTCGCCGTGCGCTTGACAGGCTCACACGCGGCGGCTTCGGCGAAGACAATGACAGTACAAACATTGAATAACGGGGAAAAATGGCCGAAACGGCACAAGGACGAGCCCGGCAAAGAGTTGCTGCTGCGGCTCCTTCTTCACTTTTAGTCCTGGATGAGAGAAGCATCGTAAAGCGGCGACGGCAACATGAAAATCTTGTCATATTTTTCTTGTTTACTGTCAACATCTTTGTACTTGAAGTTCCATTATGTTAATTATGATGAAGTAAACAGGACACAGTTGTTGTTTATTATAATTACCAGCAGTCGAGTCAGCAGACTGGCAGCAGAGGACTCGAGTTGCAAAATGAATTTGTTGCACGTCCGGGTGGAGGAGGTGGCGGCCAAGTTAACTAATTCAATTAACCAAGGTCCTGGGCACTGAAAATTCGCTTCATATTAGGCAGCCTGCGGCGGGAACTATTCGGAGTGATAGTATTTGCAAACTTTCAGCCACGCCCACGCTCACGCCCACGTCCATTCACGCATTAACGGTTGACAGGCATCCCATACCACGTTTTTATTGAAACTATGTTGTGTATTTCCTGTCCTTTGTTTTGCGGTTATAATAGAAAATCCCGACATACTCTGCTGCTGCATTGTTTGCCACGAAGGGACGAGCGGCGGAACGAGTTCAATACAAACAAAAATAATCAATAGAAATTGTTATGCAAACAGCCTTTTAGTCCTTTGTATGCCAGACTCCGCTTATTTTCCCAGGAAAGTGATGGGATGTGATGTGATGTGTTTGGCCAGACAAAGCAGTCGAAAAGGAAACCGAAGGCAAGAGAACACACGCATCTACAAAAGGGTTTCCAAGGAGCTTCACAAGCACAAGCACACGGAAAGCCCACCCACACATCCTGCCCCCACTTTCGTTGTCGTCTGCACAAATGCATTTTTAATAATGCAACGGACGCTGCGCTGTCAAAAAACAATGACATTAATTAGCCGCTCTTTGTGAGTGCTGAACAAAAAGTAAATTTCTATGCAGCTGCGCTTGGTCCTTGGTCCTTCTCCCTCATTTTCTTGCTCTTGTCCTGTTGTTGTCCATTTCTTTTATGTGCACCAACAGCGGAAAAATTCATTACACTTTTGCACATTGTGCGCGTTTTTGTATTCAGAACAAAAAGACGTGCCCAGCAGAGAGAGCGCAGCGTGAAAAAGTTATCTAAGAGTGTAGAAAATGGCCGGTGGTGTGGTTTGGTTTAGTTTGGTTTGGGGTGGTGCGATGTGGGTGGTGCTGCAGTCACAATTGCATATATGCCTTCCACAAAACGTGGGATAATGAGTGATGGTTGTAGTATGGACTCCATGGGGCGTATACGTAATGCGGCTTGTGTTGGGCGCCAATTATTTACACCTCCTGTGTGGCCAGTTCGTAGATAGCTGTCAAGATTCCCAGCTAAACTTCATCACCTTGCACTTGATGGTTTAATGTTACTTTTAATAGCAAACACAAATATATCATAATTTGAAGAAGGAATTTTTTTAGTATAAAACGTTAAGCCACTTGAAAGTTTTAGGTGTTCATTCTTTTCTATCCATTTATTGAGTATTTTGTCGAGTTTTCTTTGGTCATTTAGTTTGAATCAAAAGCACCTACTTAAGTATAATTAATATAATGTAATACATAATCAAATAATGAAAGCCCATCAGTTATTAATCTGTCAGCCGGCTATAAATAGTTAATTTATTGATAGCCATGTTTGTATTTGTGTCTTAGCTTTTGATATATATATACTACTAATTTATTGACATGATCGACAAAATGTAGATAACTTTAAAGGCTTTGTGACTTGAAAGCATTCTTGGCGAGAGCACTTAATGCTAAGTATCCTTTAGTCGCCAAAAGACCATTTGTGTGTTATTTCTAACTTGTTATTGTGCGCTCCTCTCGAGAAGAAATGCCTGTCTGACCGACCGGTCGGTCGGTTGGTTTTCCCTGCTGCGTTTCATGTATTATTGCATTCTTCTGCTCAATGTGTGTGGCCCCCTCACTCTCTGACCCCTTGACCTCTTGACCCCTCGCCTCCGTTCGACAAGTGGTCCGGGCTCAATGCGAATGGCGACTAATGTCCAGCAGGCACGTTTTAAGCGCACAAAGCTGTAAAATATGTAGCAGACTGGCACGCCCCCACTCATACATACACACACACTCACAAACACACACGTACACAACGCCCACAGCAACAAAAACAGGACATACAGGACACCCCTCCCCCGCACACACCCACACAAACACAGATGCATCTGGCACAGCAGCATGTGTACACACACATTTGATAATAGAAACAAAGCAAAAAATAAAAATAAACAAATCGCGCCATAAATTGCAACTTGGCAATTTTGAGAAAGTAAACAGGAAATGTTTTCTTTCTTTCTCGCTAGATTTTTCATTATGCTGGCGTTGTGAATAAAATGTCATTACCCAAATGAACGTGAGCTTAAAGAAGGTACTCAATGAGAGGACGTAGCTTAAAAAGTGCTACACAGACAGAAAATCAGTTCAGTTTTATTTAACTGTTGTTAAGATAAAAGTTAATCTGGCTTATAAATGCATAGTATTAAAACATAAGGCAAATATGTGAGAAGATTCGAATTATACCTAGTGGTGTATAAAATCTCAATATCACTTAGACGTACTGTGTTGTATAAGTAATTTTAAGGACGTTTGTTCGTATTCCTATCGATTTTTTTTCCAGTGCACTGTTTTTATGCGTCGAAAGAAGAAGTTTGCTTACAAATGTATTTTCCCCCCGTGATGTTGCATTAATGGTTACTACCATGTATGCAATGTGCAGTTTTATACCGCCCCCTCTTGAAGCTTTTGTGACTGCAGCTTGAGTTTCACAGCAAGTTTACTTCAAGTTCCATAATTGCAGTTTGAGTGCTACTCGGAGATCCCACCTCCCCCTATTTTTGCTCCTTTTTTTTTTGCTTTTTCAAGGAGAGAGTTCATTGAGGAGCTCACATTCTATATCCCCATTCTGTGTAATAAGCATTTGCACAATGAACAGGCGCTCAAATCGGGCTAATTTCTTTTTTGAAACTTTCGGCTTGACTTTGGGACTCCTGGCTGGCAGTAAAGTTAATTTGTAGGCATCGCGACAAGGATTTGACGCATCAAGAACTTTGATTAAAAGCATACACACACACATATTCTGCAATAGGATTTACACCTCCACATGTGTGTGTGCGCGAGTGTGAGAGTGTGTCTGCTCGCAGCCCGAATTGCCATATAAATTTGCACATAAAGTGTTCAACGGCAGGCATTCGGGCTTCTTTGCCATGGAAAAATATATAAAACAAATTTATAACAAAAACGTGATGTGGTTATTGATGGATGGCCCGAATGCCTGGATGCCTGGAATTGTTTTGGCCGGGTCGGGTCAAAGGTAGAGCTGCCAGCGAGGTGAGCACCTCCAAGGCATCGCACACATGCAGAAAATAAAACATTGCCACATAAACACTAGGAAAAATTTTGATATATTCGAAAAGGTTAAAATTGAACCGTTCTAAGATTTGGAAGAACAGAAAAGATCGAAAGCAATAATAATTTGACTATTTTATTAACACTTTGTAGTAATTAAAAAAAGTACGTTTTTACTATAAAAATTATTATTCAGAACGTATTTTAAATGATAAATTACAAATTCAACTGTAAGAAACTTTATAAGTTCTGTTAAATAAAATCAGGGAGCAATATTTTACTTATTTGTAGTTTGCTGAAAATTTAAGTTGAATTTTTGAAGATTCACTTGTTTTGGGAATAACCAAAATATATGGTTTTTGTTTATATAGACTACGGAATCATTTAAAAAAGTAAGAGAACAACTTCATAAGCCATGGCCTAAATAAAAATATGGTTTGTTTAACTATTAAATCTATTTTTTTCATTTGTTAAAAGGTTGATTAATTTTTTGCCAGTGAATGTTAAACTCTACCCCCTTGATCAGTGTTACTGAGGTCAACCGCCCTGGGGTCGCATGTGGATACGGGCTTGTATCGAAAAAATAATCATTTTCCTTCGGCTGTCGTCTTTAATTATTTTGACAACGCGATGGCAAGCGACCAGCAAACCAGCAACTGCAGGGACGTGTCGGATTCGTTTATTATGTGGGTTGGATTAAAAGCTCTACGCATCTCCCAGACTCCCAATTCTCCCAGACTAGATGTGGAGAATCACGTGCTATGAGACTGCCCCCCTTTTGTTTGGCTTACCTACCCTCATTGACAGCATCGTCATCGTCGGGGTCAGATCGATACATAAGCAATCTGAAACGCAGTTTGCTTCTGAGGGACCGTCTCGTTTCATTAAAAGTTCACATTTGTTTGGCCCGGCTTGGCCTGCTTTGCTAATTACGGCATGGCACCACATTAAGTGTCCAGTTCCGCTGTCAAGGGTTACGGCTGCTCTGGATATCCCGAGGATGCAGCTGCTGCCAGTGGCAATTTTCATTCCAGCTTGAATTCGGAATCGTGTACCATCCAGTGCTGCCAGTTTTGCTGGTTTCAATCTATCCCTGTATAGTGTAATCGAACTATAGGATAGTTCAAGAACCAACCATTTCAACTTAAAAAAAAATTTTTTTTTTGTTAGATGTTTAAAGTTTATGCCATTCGATTTTATAAATTAGTGATGCAATTATATAATTTGAATATATATATTGTTAATGGTTTGGAAGGTGTGCCATTAAAGTTTTATAAACTTTCAATTCTTTTGAGTATTTAAAATGATTATTCCAAAGGTGAACAGCATACATAATAACAATGTATAGAATATTATGTAATAGACAATATAGTTTAAGAGGAAAAGCGGTTTCCGAATGGAATTTGATTCAAACTAGGTCGGAAAACATTCGATTCCATTAAAGTATAATAGTGTAGCTAGTTTTAGGTGACTTTTTAAGTCCGTAGACGACAGCTCTTGTGCAGACTCAAGGATACTTCTCGCACATATGCACATGTCACTGGGGGGGGGCAGGAAAAACTGGCGGATGGAGTGAAGGAGCACAGCTCGGTTATTGTTGCCTCTGGCACTCACGGTGTTTGGTTAATGCGTCGTCGCCTTCCTCGCAAACCCCACTCCGTCGGCAAACATTTTCTTTTCGCTTACTCGTTTTATTTTTATTGTATTTCGTTTGCGTTTGCCATTACCCGTAGAATGCCATCCCAAAAGCCCCCTCTCCTCCGGTCCTTTTTTCCATTTCCAATCACTGAACAGCAACAATCGAACGCTCCCGGCTCTTGGCAGTCGACAGTCTGGATTCTGGATTCTGGAGTCTGAATTCTGGAGTCTGGAGTCTGGAGCCCGGAGTCTGGTGCCCGAAGCACCACCGATTCGGTAGAACCTGCAGTTGGCAGTTGCCAGGCGAAATGCTTTTAACTTTTATGGCTCTAATGGAGTTTTATGCACCATCTCCTCTCGAACTCCCCTCTCCACCGGATGTGTGTGCGGATTCTTACGCGATTTTCAAGTCACCGAAACTGCACTTTAACCACGCACATACTGCTGCACTTTCCCAGCCGCCTATTTGCATGTGTTATCTGCTTAACACTGCGAGTGACCTGACATTTGACAGTGCACAGAAACAAATGTATTTTTTATGATGATTAATATTTCGTTTTAGGCTAGCTGGCAACTTATCGAAACTCACTAAAATGTAGAAACTTATTTATCTGATAGAAGTAAAAAAATATTATAGTTATCCAACTATAACTAAATTAATATTTTAGTCAGTGGGTATCCAACATGGCCTTCTGAATGCTCCAGCCTACTATTCGTTTCGTTTTAAAGCAGAAGTCCTTTTCATCGCGTACAAAAATATAAAAAAAATTCTCATACTTTCAAATAAAAAAGCATTCTAATAAAAAGATCACAAATTATATAACTAAAGAATTTTTTTAGCAGCAGGACTTATGCTATTGCTCTATATTAAATTGATATAGGCCTTGTTTTTTTCA
The DNA here is from genome assembly GCF_018152505.1 of Drosophila elegans. Lineage (NCBI taxonomy): Eukaryota > Metazoa > Arthropoda > Insecta > Diptera > Drosophilidae > Drosophila > Drosophila elegans. The sequence goes on along the minus strand of NW_024546167.1, from coordinate 20,678,454 downwards.
GTGTAGAAATCTCCACAGTGGTTAGTCCGATGATCTGACCCGCTTTCTCCTTCATTCCCCCATTTTGTCCGAGACTTATCGACGTAGCCACGCTCCACTGCTCCCCGCCCCCCTTTTTGGAAAGCGGTCCGAAAGGGGCGTGGTCGGGGCCGTGGCTGAACTGTCGAAATTTTGAATTTTGATTGGCATCAGCGTGCGGTGCAGTGTTCCGTGATTATCGCCCAGTTGAGTACAGTGTCCTCTGTCCGGACTTTTGGACTCCGTGCCGCACAATGTGTCAGTGACCGGTTTATGGCAATTTGGTCATCAAAATTGCATAGTGCTCATAATGCTAATTGCAGAGTTGCCGCGCTGTGCTGACTAATTTTGTTGTTTGCTACAAACGTTGATATTCCCAAAAAGGACAACCTGGCCATTCTGTCAGATTTCAATGGGGTATAACTGCCAGCCGCGGGCGTGATTAGCCGATTGATTACTCCCCTTGCTTTTCATCCTGAATAATTCCAAATCTTCTCAATTAAATTCCAATTGAACTGTTAAGAGCGAGATTTAGTAATCAAAAATGGAAGTTCAGGGGGGCTTCAAGTTAAAAAAGGGCATTTCAGAGATGAAAACTTAACATAACAACATATAAATCATCGAAATGGGATTATATCAATCGAAACTTTAACTTACAAATCTTTGATTTGTAACATTCTAAAGAAATTTCCATTTGTATTAAACTTTATTTATTTCCCTACCTCATTTTTTCCCCTTCATAAAGCAACCAAGTTAAGATCCAATTATTGTGGCATCATCCGAAAGAACCCAAAAGAAACTCTTTTAACAAAAGGCCCAACTAAAAGGAGCAAGCGAAAATCGCGAACGAATTCAAAATACCTAATTTTATTACGGGGCATCAGTGTGCTTTCAGCGAAAAATTTAATTTTCCAAATCACAAATTCTTTATTTGTTTCCCAGAGCCTGGCAAATGTTGAGCAGAAGGCAGTGAAGAAGGGTCCTGCGAAGGGGCCACTCGTGCTGGTTTTTTTGCCCTTATTGAATTGCTGCAATTGGACTCCTCAATGTGCACATCTTCTCTGGCCTGGATTCATCCGCTTTCGTCTGGTGTTGTTTCCTCTGGTCGAAAAGGAAGAGCAAACGAACAGAGGAACCAAGACCCAAGAACAGAGCACCAGCGAAAAGCCATGAAAAATACAGTAAGCCCGCTTTCTTTTCACATTTTATAAATTTCTTCCTTTTTTGGTTGCTACGTATCTTTGCCTTGTTTGTGGTCTGCCGCCCAGTTTTCTGCAAGGCTCCCCTTTTGGTGCATTCCTCTGTTCAAAAGGTAAAAGCACCGACCGACCGCTGTGTGCAGGTGAGAGAAGGGTTTTTGCCTTCTTTTCGACTGACTGAAGCGAAAGGCACGCGATATAAACTCAGCAACCCAGCAGCCGACGGCCAACGAAAATAGATATATACTACTATACTTTTTGGGGGGCATCCCAGAGCAGAGACGATGGCAACATGTAGAAAATAGCACAAGCGGCAGAGCGGAAACGGAAAAGAAAAATATTGTTTCAATTCAATTGGAGCTAAAATTGCATGATTGCAACCAAACCAGGCGAAAAGAGGAACCAAACCGGATGCCAAGGAGATGGCGCAATGTGCCAGTTTCCCCTGGAAACCCCTCGTCTGCATTTTCACTCACATGAGCTACTAGAGTTTAAACAATATAAACAGCACAAAATACTATACAAACGAGGGGACATCTGAGTAATCCTTGTTCAAGGGTTAATAGGATTCAATCCTAATGGGAATCGGTAAAGGAGATGATAGCACTGATATAAAAATGGCATAGTTAAAATAAATATCTGCATATTGAATTTAAAATGTTATATTTCATAACTAAATAAAATATAACATCATAATATTGAATACAGTGCATATAAATATATGGATATTTTATATTTCAATTTAATAAAACTTCATACTATTAAATAAAATTCTTTTAAATGATGATTTAAATGTATGATTTAATATTTAAATATTTGAATAAATGTACAAATTATTAGACTTAAAATGGGTGTGATTTCTTTAAATCTTACATACGTATCTTTTAAAATTGTATGATTTAATTATGATGTATTTGAATTTTTTGATTTAATACATATTTTTTCAAGTGAAGGGTTAGTGAAATTAAATCTTCTTGTTGTTATTGGACACATTAATATTTCACAGTAATTAATTCAATTGATTTTTGGCATTTGTGTCTTTTGAAAAGGGCATTTAGTTAAATCGAGTACGAAATTTATGATGACGCTAGGCATGCTTATCAATAAATGCTTTGGCTTCTACTAAAGACTGGCTTTTAAGTAATCTGCTACTTACGAGGCCGTGTATCTCGGTAAGCTGCTTAGGCCTGCGGGCTGTGGCCAAAGTCTAGAGTCCGGGATCCTTTGGCAGAAAGTATTCCGGCTCCCTCGACGAAGTCCTGCAAGTTTCTCTCTCTGACGGCAAGGTGCTGGCCTCGACGTCATTCTACAGATCTGGTCAACTGCTGCCATTTCATAAACTCTTCATGAACATTCAGCGGGACGAAATAGGGGGACGGCGCATAATAATGTTTGCATAGCTTTTGGGTTTTATTACTCGGCTGTGTAAATGCCAGCACAGCACCGTAGTTCTGCTGGTCCATCCTCGTCCGTTACACTTAGCTGCAGTGCCCTTGTCTCTGCACGGCAGATAAAAATTTACAAAATGGTATATAATTAAAAACTATGAATTTTAGCTTATCAAAATATACAAAACCTATAAACAAGTAAAGAGGTCGCTAAAATTTATCTATAAAATAAAATATTAAGGTGCTAAATAAATCATAATAATCATAAAATATATACTATCTGTGAAGTTCGATAAAATCCAGAGTATTTGTCTATGTATATTCTTTTTCAACTCTTAGAAGAATTAATAGAGATATTTTCTGCCAGTGCATCGCTACCTTTCTTTGTCGCTTTCTCAATCCCCCATCTTCTGGCCGCGTGACAGCGACAAGATATTCCTCTTCGGCTACCATCTTATCTGGGCGCTCGGTTCGGTTGGGACGGCTGTCTGGACGAGTTCTGGACGTCTTGGCCACTTTATGTTTTGCTTTTGTGCATTTTTGAGTTAATATGCTTAGCAGCACATTTTGTTGTCCCCGACGAAGACATCGTCTATCGTCTTCATCTGGCAAGTAGAAAGTAGAAGGGAGAAAAAGTTGGAGGGACATTTCTCTGGAAGCTTATCTGCTCGTGCTTGTCGAAATTTTTGGGTCCCGTCGACTTTCGCTTTAAGAACTCAAACATATTACCCTTGTACTCTTCCTTGTTCCCTGTTCTTTGGACCATTTTTCTTGGCCGTCTTTTGTTTTAGTTGGCCGCTTTGTTCTGCTTTGAAGTTTGCTGACTGGTCTTTAAGGACATTGGAAATTGCGGTCAGGACAATTAATTTCCGGTTGAAGAAACTTTGCTTCAGTTTTTTGGCAGCCACTCGATCCGATCCGAACTCTTTCCACCAACACCTCCTCCGTGGGGGCATTTTCGGTGGGCATTATTATTGAGCGTAAAGGCAAAGCAAAACTTTCATCTTGTCCCGAATCTAATCGACCTTGTTCTAGTCGGCTTCCCCTAGCTTCTCTTTTCCCTTTCTTATTTGCAAAATAAATTTATCCTATCATGGGGGCATTGAAACTTTCGGGGCTAAGAATGAGTTAAAGGGGGGCTGGATTGGGGCGGATTAGATAACATCCATCGCTAACAACACTTATGCTTTCCACACCCACGGGCATAAGTTAAAAATCACTTACGTTCGGTGCGGCACACGTTGCGTATGCTTAACAAAGTGCCATTAGGTTTTCAACCTTAATGCACTGGAAAACTGTATTTGTTTTCGTGAAACCTAAAGTTAAATGTGAGTCTTATCTTTAAATAAAATTGGCAAACAAACTTAAATTTTCAGAATCTTATAAACGTTTAAGTATTTACTATACGTTCAGCAATTTGTATAAGTACTCTTCTTCTATTGAGTACAAGCTAAATTTAAACGTTAGACAGTTCTTAAAATTAAATAGAGATACACATTTTAATTGCTTGCAACTTACGAGTCGTTAAGTCACTTTCAATGCACTTAAAGTTCAAGTACTAGTTTGTCAAATAAAAGACGAGCAAAGTAAAATCTGAAATAGCTTGCAAAATAGTATTTTAAAGTTTCTTTCTCTGTGTGTGCGTGTAAAACGTACGAAAAAAAAATAAATAGCGCCACCCTTCCATGTATTTAGCAGTCTAACGAACGCGCATTCACCAGCACAGCCCACAGCCCCACTATTTACCATACAATGACAGCAGGCTTGATCCTGGGGGAAGGACTCGACCCGACCCCATCAAGTGCCAGTGTCCGTGTCCGAGGATATGCCTCTATCAGGACTACGGAGGCTGCTCATTAAAATTTCAGCTCACGTGCACAATCTGCACTTAGAAGACCCTTCGAGGTTTGAATTTTTCACATTTTCGCCAACTCTCGAGATGATTTTTTGTTCGTTGCCAGTGTTTCGCTTTTTTTTTTTGCTCTTGCTTTTTTTTTGCTTTTGCCTCCTGGCCACTGTCTACTGTTGAGTATGGGAAACTAGTCGTATACGCAATACGTATACATGTTTTTCTCCTCCTAAGTGCTATGCCCTGTTATGCACGCACTTCCGTGTTCGCATGTGTGTGCGGAGGCTCAAACAAACAAGCATTGTTAACGGTAAGGATGTTATTTGCAGTGTCCCCGACACAATACGACCGCAAATATGCTGGCTCCTTGATGGAGAAATGCTCCAGTAGCTTCGGCAAATCGGGGTCACCTTTTTAGAATTCCAAAAGAAGATTCCACGGTTTAATAACCATTGTTTAAGAATTGTCAATTTCAGAAAAATAGGTAAAAAGAGCAATTCCTACAGGAGTTACTGCACTACAAAAATTGCTAGAATGCCTATAGATTTTGTTGTATTTCCACAAGTGTAATATGGCCTAACACACTTCAATATATTTTGTAAATATTAAAATTAAAATACACTTAAAATAATATGGTTGATCTTATGATTGATCAGGAACATGTTGAAGTTGTCTTTAAAAATTGTACAAAAAAATAGTTTGTAAGTTAAACTATTCCTTTAGTTCCTTATTTTTTTTTAATATTTCTTTGTAATAATTTATTTAGTTGTGTGCTGTTATTTTTATGAATAATACTTTTAATATATTCCTTTTACGAGGCGATTAAGACCCATTCTTTCATAATAAACATCTCGAAAAACCAGAAAAAACCCGTTCTTAAATTTTCTAAGTGTATGGTGGCACAAGGACAAAACAAAACAAATTTGAACTGTACAAAAATGGATGTCCCTTCGCTTTTGGATGCTGCCGCAGGTGCCTCACTTAGCTGGTGGGTGGGTTCCAACTTGACATGTCATCAAAAACACATTAAATGCGTTTTTTACGAGCTCGTTTATCCAAACTGTCGTCCACCTGTTAAGTTCACCCAGGGAGGGGGCGGGGAAAATGAGGCGGAGGCGGAGGAAACCGCCGAGAGGACTACGACCGGAAATTGCCATTGCGTGGTAATTGAAAACTTTTTTTTTTGCGGCCCCGTGAGCTTGGGCTGCTGCTGCTGTTGGCAACAAAGTGGCATTTCTGTAAATTAGTTATGTGTAATTTTTGTACTCCCCACAAACAACAGCATCAGCACAAAAAGTTGCAGGAAATTTGACAAGTTTTTACTGTTCCTCCAACGATACCGAATCGGATTGTGTATGGTGCGGCCAGTAATGATTTATGTTTGTTTCACTTTCCAGACGCATTGCTTTATTTGCCCCAAATGAAACACGTAGGAAGGCTGTTCACTAAACCAAGACTTGCTTTAAAATTCTAAATTTTATTAAAATAGAAATTATACAAATTTGCATTTTAAAAGAAAAATGTGATAAATCCAAGTATTTCATATTGAATTGAAATATTTAATGCTTTGACACTTATCCATAATATCGGTTAATTTTGCTTACCATACAAAATTTAACTTTATGTCTGGAAATCAGTTGTGTTTACCTTTTAAATAACAAGTATGTTTGTGATTTGATTCAATAGAAGAGGCCTGTAATTTAAGTGAGCAGAATAATCTTGAGGGCCAGAAGTCGGCCCATTAATTCGTCCTTTCAACTTGGTTGGCTTAGTGGTAGTCGAGACCTGGTCGCAGCCATCCTGTTTTCTTGTGGCCAACTCGCTCTCATTGCCAGCCACAAACTACTGCTTAAATAGGAGCCTTGTCGCAGTCTGAGTCGACTTAATTAAGATAAATGTTCACCAGCAATTAACGTCTCAGATTTAAATGAACTTGTCCGCCATGTGTGGAGTGGAGTGGCTTGTGGGTAGTGCTAGGATGCCTCGTTGACACTTGAGTCATTAAAAGTGGCAGAAACACAGGGGGAAACGAAGCACTTTTCGGGGTGTAAAACAAAAAAATATGCTGCAAATTAACCACCTCTTTGGCCCTCCAAGTTATTGTGTAAAAATTCACGCCTAGTTCGGATCGAACCTGTCTCCCGCCGAAGTCCTGCCACATTTTCCCCTAAAGTTCGCGCAGTCGGAAACTTTGTCCTTTACGCTCCATATAGCCACAGTCATTAACTTTCCTAATTGAAACTATTAGCGAGTTGCGGGAGTTAGGGTTCGTCTCTCTCATTCTATTTTTATCGAAATTTTGCATAACTTTAAAGTCAAATGCGATTAAGCCCCAGTTGCAGTCGAGGATTAGGTTATCGCTCAAATGTGTGCAATGGAATTATGTGTTGCCTGACAAGCTTGCTAAGTACATGACTAAGGGATCGGAGGGTGGAGTTCATGTGGTTGTGTGCAGTGTCATTGATAACTTAATTTGCACCATTGTGCACTCCGCAACACGCAGTTTCCTTACTCTCAAGAATTAAACAAATACTATTTTCATATTAAAGACAATGATAAGCAAAAAGCGATGTCAACGGTATTACAATTTATGTTTTAAAGAATTTTTTTGCTACAGAAATCTTTAAATAGTTAATTTTTCTAGCAAAAGTGTGTAAAAGTATGCCACAATGTTTTTTGGAGTTTGAAGTATGAATGCTAAGTAGTACCTTATTTATACTTCAAAAAAAAGTTTTTTTATGAATGAACTGCTTAAAACTTGTGTTTCTTTAAAATGTAAAAGTGATATTGAAAAATAAAAAAAAATGTGTAAGCGATAAATTTATACTTTTTATAGCATACTTTTAAACACTTTTTTAAATGATTTTAAACCTGTTGAAATTAAATATGCCAAAATAATGTTTAAAAGTTTTCTGTTTCTAGAAAATATTTAATGATACTAATGGTTAAAAGAAATAAATGTTGTGAAAAAACTTTTAAACTTATTAAATGGGTTTTATGAAGGTAAGTAATGACGATCTATTTTTCATAGCATACTTTTTAACACTTTTTTTTCATATGGTTTCAGACATCTTCAAATGTACCTATAAACGATTGGATGATACTGAAAATTAAAAAAAAATACAGTTATGATACAGGATGATACTGAAAATTAAAAAAAAAAAGACAAATATGAAGTTCTATGAAATCCGGCCGGTTACTGTTCTAAAAAACACTATTGTTTCCATATGGCCACGAATGTTTGTTGGGTATGTGTGTATGCACTTATGCCATCAACCTGGATGAAAGGCTGCCCACGGAGACCCAACTAATTAGTGCCACACAAAGTTGGCTCACACGAGGACGCAGCTGCTCAATGTTTAAGCCTCGAGCGTTTGCACAAAACTAAAACAATGCAGCGAGCCGAGGAGCGAAGGAGTTTGGTTTGCGGAAACTTTGGGCAAATGTTTGCCTCTGCCAACTGTGGACATTATTCAGAAATGCATGAAATTGCTAAACTTGCACCGGAACGGCACTCCTCGGGGGAGTATTGGCCACCGAAGCAGGAACAGTTGGAGGCCGTCACCTCGATGGGAAAACTGTCATCTCCATCTGCCATCTCCCATCACCATCTCCCATATGGAAATCGATGGACGGCGGACAGCGCGCATAATTGCATGAATAATTCAGCGTGCATGGCCGTAAACAGCGACACAGTCGACACGTATTACCCGTTCGCTTGACCGTCAATTGCCCATCAGACTGCCCCCATATCCCCATTCCCCTTCTCCGTTTTCCCGGCATCTCCTGTAAGTGTCGGAGGAGCCGGGCACAAAGTGCTAAAAATCAATGAGCCACTTGTCACGGACATCGGCGAGCCAGTTGACAACATCCTGGGACAGGGCAATGAGCACGTGCGCGACATCGATTGGAGTGCACGGAAAGAAATTGATAAGATTTCATAATTGAATACTTTATTTTTCACATACAACCACATTAAAGCGTTGGGGCAGATACTACTATGCCTAAAGAGCATTTTCAAAATGTCAAAACAATATATATGGTAATATATTTTTGATATTATAACATTAAAGTTTCATGTTTACAATATCCACTATTTAAAACTTATAAAAAAGCAAAAGAAAACACTTGTTAAATTTTATAAAGTATGGAATGTAAAGATCATAACAAAATTATACAATATCGAAATCTTCTTTAAACGCTTCTATTTTAAATTGCATAAAAAACACTAGACCTTTAAATCACTTATAAATTTGTCTAAAAGTTGGCAATATTGTATATACAATATATTTTGAACCAGGCTACTTCGATTTCAAAATTAATAATTATAAGCTTATATATAGTCCAAACTTTTTTTCTTTCAAAATTATATGAATACTGTAAAAATCCATTTGTACTGTTTTTTTTTATCTGTGCTAAGACATTTTCCACATGAAGGCAGGGACTGCTTCCAAGTATCACGCAATTATGTCCAACAGGACATATTGCCATAAACCTACAAGACCTCGGTGCGGTTTGTATGTAGGTGTGTGTGCCGAAGAGCTGTACACAAGTAATTTGCAAATAAGTGAAGTCAACTTGTCAAAATCGAATTCCGCAAAATTTCCCTGCCTCCACCACCTCCACCCGAACCCAACAATATAAACACACACAGAGCAGAAGGGTCGGGATGTGTATCACTGGCTTGTTTGTCCCCCACGTTTTGCTCCCCCAGAAAGTCCAATTCAATATGCAGAGCATGTTACGAGTTACGAAATGTACTGTCAAAACTGTCTCCGGCCGAACAAGCTCCTGGCTAACCCAAAACAAAGCTTCACAACCAAAAACTTTAAAGGAGGTTGGAGGTTATTTTATTTCGTTTTCGTACCCCGACCAAGTGGGATGTAAATTAGGAATGCGATTTAAAATGGTGAAGTTCTATAGAGTCGCAAAAGGAAGTTCCATTGTGCAATAAACCACATGAGAGATCCTTTCTCTATGTACTTTACATTCATCTACCTGCCAGTACATCTATAGCCCATCTATCTGTCTGATTTCGTTTATGCAAAAGTAGCATTTTTACATCCCCTACCTACCTACCTACTGGTCGAAAGGATGTGGACTGGTCTGGTCCAAAAGGTTGGGCAAAAATAAGGGCACGGATAAGGCAGTTTACTGCCGGGACAGCTGGTCAAAATTAACAAGTTCCAGCGCATGTCCCTGACTTCTCCATTTCTCTGGCCCCCCATCCCCTGTACTTGTGTATGTTTGGGAGCATAAGCAATTTGTTGCAAACTTTTCTGTTGCCGGCTTTTGTTGGTGCCCCACTCTCTGATCCTTTCCCTGGTCTTTCGGCTCGGTAAAGAGCCTCTGAGGGCAGCTACACTATAACAAATTGCATATGTCAAGCAATTTTTTAAAATTAAAAAATATATTTAAAAGCTAATTCTGTCAAAGGCTCAATTGTAAATATAACTGGGCGTTTGAGTTATGATCAAAGGTATTAAAGGTTTATCTGACAATATAAATAAATACTGAGTGAAATGACAACTTCTCCTTAGTCTTTCCTTCATAACTTAAATGCATGCAAAAAATATTTTGTGATACCTTTAAAAGAAGAGAAGTTAAAATATATCATTCTTGAGTTACAAATGCCAGTCTAACAAATATAAAAACAAAGTGTATTAAAAAAGACTACCGAATCCTTCTATTTTAATGTACATTAATTTACAAAATATACCTACAATATGGAATTATTATCTCCATAAATAAAGCAAAGCTTAAATTTAATTTGATTTTAATTCGATTTATGTATAATTTGACCTAGTTTACTAATTTATTTTTAAATTCATGACTATATTTAAATAAAAAGTATGTACTTTACAAATACGAATAACATTGATAAACCATGGTGCTTACAATTAAGAAACCATTATATATATATAAACAAAAACAAACAGTTTTACAATTTTGAATTCAAGTCTCCATAAATAAAAAAAGGTTTAATAGAATTTTGGGTTAATTTCCTCATTTAAAAACCAAAACCAAAACTTTTGAACCCATACCCATATTTTGAAACCTGCAGACTAAGGCGCACATCCACTTCCGTGTTTTTGCGTCCGTTTGCGTTTGCTGGCTTCGCACAAAACTTTTAAAAGATCTTAAATTTCTGTTGTTTTGTAAAATTGATGAAGTAATTTGTTTGGTGATTGCACAAACTTTGCGTGTCAATATTTTTGAAAAACAGCAAAGTTGGCCAAACTTTGCGAACGCACACAAATAAACACACAGCTGGGCTCTTCTTCGGCTATTGGTCGTCCTGTGGGAGTGGACAAGGACACGCCCACTCAAAGGGGGGGTGGCGATGGGGCGGGAGGGGGAGGGAACTGAAAAGATGGACTGGTCAAAGTCGAGTCTGTCTGGCCAATAAGCCGTTTGCATTTTTAATGACTCGAAATTGTGTAAAGTGCCTCAGCTCGGTTCGAAAGGACTGTAGTGAAGGCAGGGAGCACAACAACTAGCCATAGAGAAAATCGAGAATATTTGATTTGTGTTATGCTTTTATCGCTCTCGCACCCATGACCCCTTATTTGAGTTTCTATGAAATGTGAGTGTGTAGTTTGACAACTTAAACGCGTCCAATTGAGGATTGAAAGACTTAATTTGCATGCAGTTGACCAAAAGAACAATTCCCAGGCGATTTGAATGTCGACCGATTGGACTCATCACCTCAACTCTCTGGAAAGGACTTTAGTTTATCAGAGACTACCATTTGAATTTTAATAGCCTCACAGCATCATTTAAATTATTGTTTTTAAATTTATTATATTTTTTTTTATCAGTATAAATTATAGACTGCTTAATTTATCAGAGCCTACTATTTGAAATATATATTAACAAACAATTTGAGGAATATATATATATTTCAATAGAAATATTTTAATGCTTGGACTACGCTATCTAAGCTTGCTAGTCTCCCTCTGCTTGATTTTTTTTAAATAATTAATTAAGGACACGAACAGATTAAAGTGCTTGTTAAATTAGTTTTAATTTTAATTAAATATAAGGTACTTCAAAATGGTCAATTAAATCTTCAAATTTTGATTTAAGATAAATAGCAAGCGTACAAATTAATTAGAAGTAGAACCTCCGGGCTGCGTGCTGCATCCTGTGGCCTGCTGTTTTAGTTGCCTTGCTCTGGTCTGCTTTTCCATGACCACCAGGCAACGGGCGCAATGGCAATGTAAGCCAACAAAGCCAAAAATCCAAGTAGCTCCACCGCCACCTTGACAGAAAAACAAACTAATTTCCAACTTTGTGGTACGCCGAGCTGCTCCAGGGAAATGGAGATGGTGGTCGGCGGAGGAGGTGCGGATGGGACGGCCACAGCTACCAGTTGAGCTACACGGAGAAAAAAACTTACCTCAAAATTGCCTAAAACATGGCATACAAAATATAGCCTACCAAACTGAATTTGTTCTACATATTACCTATACTTAAAAGTCCATAATTTTTGGAAATTTTATGAAATATATATTTTTACGTCTGCGCATTTTTTAAAAATATGGAAAATAGTCCATATTTTCATATTTCACGGTAATGAGTTAAACAAATTTGTAACTGTAGTTTATTTTCGATTTCTTAGATGATGTATAACATAGGGTTTACTAAACTATTTTTCTGTGTATTTGATTATCCATATAAAAAATGGAACACATACCAGCATATCAAAAGGCGTTTTAAAAAAGATAATAATGATTTAAGAGATAGAGGTTAAAGGTTATACTTTAACGAGCGTTTTTGAGCAGAGAAACAATATAATATGCACCTGACAACTGATGTTTGTTATGTCACATGGGACATGCTGTTGGCAAGCTTCCAAATTCATTTGCATATCTGCATAAAGTTTCTATATGACGCACTCATCAAAAAGATATGAAACTGATCAAATTGATATAAACTTTTTTTTTATAGTGTAGTTTTGTGTACAGTTTTGGTCCTGGCCATTGATGTCTGGTTAATCGCACAGCACACTGCATGTCACGGAACGAGGACGAGAGGTTGGGAGGGGTTTCAGGGGATTTAGGATGCAGCATGCAACTGGGGAATGGCGAGCTGGAGAAGGCAAAAGTTCAGCTGGAAGAAAAATAGTTGTGGCTGTCGATAATGCGGGCGAAAGGGCAGAGGCGGAGGTGACTTGTGCTGGATTTTATGTAGTTTGGTTGGGGCTCTGTTTACTCTCGAATAGTTATAGAAATGTTATTGTGCGCAATGCAAATAGACTTGATCTCGGGGGGGCCGAGACTTTAACTCCCCAAAGATGTCGCCTTTAAGAAGCGCCAATACAACTTTATGCGCAAAAGTCAGAAATTTATATAAAACGTATATGCATTGCGATTAGATTCATTCCATTCCATTCACTTGGAGCTATCGTTTCCGGTTGGGATGAGACAAGTGCCCCGGCACTTGAGTGTATTTTTATTAAGTATTTATCAAGGAAATCAATATGTCGCCTAACCGATTGCCCATCCCGTCCATCCGTCCAACCGTCCATGTGTAATATATATCTGTATATCTGCCTACTTCTCGGAGCTTCCGCTCATATCGGGCATATGAAATCGAGAGCATTCACTTCCGCCCATTTAAACGCCCCGCACCCCCACCACCACCACCCATTTATATGTTACTCCCCCACATGGACACAATTGAAATTGAATAAAATGAGTTTTCAAATTATTTGCGATATACAGAAACGGCAGGCAGGCAGGCAGGCACATGGTGGTGCCTGAAGTGCTTATCTATGGGAAAATGTTAACTGTAGGAAAGCCATAAACTGTAGATATGCAAAGCTGCCGCCATTCCAGCGGAAGAAGGCTGAGAATACGTAAAAACAAATAACAATTTTGCGCTCAAAATAGAACACAAACAACACACACACACACAAAAGGCTAGAGGGCTGGCATTTTTCCGGAGGTGGGTTCTCCGAGGAGCCTCCACAGCCAATTCCATTCACATATAGTATCTTGGAGGAGGTTTTTGTCCAAACGGGGTAGTGGGTATAAGAAGGCAGCCAAGTATCGATTTATGCATATTAAATTACACGCACTGCCTTTACATTTCTCGCTGGAGTTCGTATACTTACACTGAAAGCAAATGTTGGTTAAATTCTGTCACTATAGGAAATATATAAATTCATCATCAAGTCCATTTGAATTAGTATAACTTTATATTTATAAATTCGTGTAGTCTGAGAAAAAATTGTTGTGTTAGGTTAAAACATTTTAAGACACAATCGACATAAAATTCAACTTGCCAAAAAGTTTGCACTAAGTAATATTTTAAGTGAGCTATATTAAATGGATATTTCTTCTTAATAGTTTTCCGTGTATTACGTAGCCGCCCGGTGCTCCGGCGGAGCAATTTATATTTCCTTATTGGCCTGTGCGTGTGTATTTCTGACATCTCAGTTGAATCGCCTTGGCCTCGTCCCCTTTTTTTGCGCCATCATTACCATTGGGATTCCACACTAGCGCCCAATTTATAAACGTTTGGCTGTTTGCCTTATCTCGAGCTTGTCCTTCTTCGTTTCCACTGCCAGGACACTTGGAGAAAAAACGCAGGGCTGGAGATACGACGGCGAGGATAAGGGCATGGAATGCCCCGGCCCAGCTAGAAATTTATTTCAAATTGAAAATTCTTCTTTCCGACTCGAAAAAAAATCCATTTATGCGCTTTGCCCACCGTTCCCACCTATCCTAAGCCAAATTCCACACTCAAAAAAAAAATACTTAAAATCAACTTCGAAACATTTTTACATTTACTGTTTACAAAATGTCATTTAATAAGAAATTGTCTAATATGTTGGGCCATTGAATAGTGTTATATTCATTAAAAAAGTATCAAAACTATTTATATTATGGTTTTCTTTGATGCGCCTTTAATAATATGAAAACTATATTTTTTTCAGTTATTTTTGGGCTTTAAATAGTATTACAGCGATTAAAATAGATTACAATGTTTAAATTATTTAATTTATTTTTCTGTTTAAAAAAATACTATTCCAAGTTGTGGATTAACTATTTTAAATGACATTCCTCGAATTTGTATCTCTTTGGTAAATTTGTGTGTCAGGCTAGTAATCTTTTTAACATTCAGTAAATGTTGATATTAAGTCCAAAAATGTTGCTCTTCCTTTTTTAGAGTATCATTGACTAGACATCTATTTTCATGGCAGTTACCTATTTCGTTATAGGCTGGGCCAATTTTAACTATTTATTGGTTTATTTAACTCATATTTTGTTCCGTGTGTACCCCTCTCGTCCTGATCTCAATTCGAATTTCATGCGGCGAAGTGCATATTTTAGAGGAACTTAAAGGCGGACTTACTTTCCTCCGCGGAGCGAGGGATACAAGAAGGGAAACTATCCAGGCAATCAGAAGTTGACTTTGTAGCATAAGCGGCGGTCATAACTCACGCAATCCACGCCAGCATATGGAAATACGAGAAAGCCGCAGAGGGAGACTCGGAAAACGTTCAATTTTCAATGAGCACTTTTCGCTGCAAAGTGGGTGGGGGTGAGGGTGGGGATGGTGAGAGATGGTGAGAGATGGGTGCTGGGTGATGGGTGGCGACAAGGCTTTTCGAAGGGGGAGTTACTGTACTGCCCTGCAATATTAATGCTCGCCAGAAGCAACGCCCAGAACGTTAAGAGTGTCAAACCAGTGACTGACCAGAGGAGACATCACGGATGGGGACAATCGGGGGTCACTCTCGAATCGCACTCTTAATTATTCTGGTCACATCTGTTATGTAAACTGCGACCGGGCCATAAAAGTCGCCTTTCGAAGAATGGCGAAGGCGGCGCCCCAAAAGACAAAGCCCGAAACTTGGAAACCCTCGTGCCTTGCGAAAAATTAAAAACAAAAGCCACGCACTTGTACACTGGTAAAAAAAAAATAACGCTGTAAGCTTAAGTATTTCATAATCAATTTAAATATCTTTCTTTGATTTTCATACATTAGCCCTGACTTTTTCTAAGCCTTGTTCAAAATATTTTTAAAGTCTTGTTAAATATCTCTTAAAATAAAAAACAAAATTACTTTTAATTTAGACTTTTATAAATCAAAATAAAAAATAATTATTAAACTTAAATAATTGAAAAGCGAAATTAAAACATTTTAAACTTAAATAAAGTTTCCTCATTAGTTTAAACAATTTTATAAGCTTATGTTTAGCAATATGATTTTATGTATAATTTATGGATAAAATATATATATTTTTTGGATTTCGTAGTTAGATATTAATTTACACTACATCATTTTTTATCAGTGTGTTGGGCAGTGGAAATGGAAACGGAGGGCGGAGCCGGAACCTGTTTGGGATTTTCCAAGTCCGAGGCCTAAAGGCAGAGGACTCGGGACCCATAAATAAGCAGGCGCTTGTCCTGGAGCTCCAAAAAGCAGAGCCTTAATTTTTAAAACACTTCGCCCTCAGTTGCCCGAAATAACACCTTTTAATAGTGTACGAGTAGATGGCCACAGTGGATACATTTTCGGCAGAAGGAAATGCCTTTTAATGATAAACTAATACAATTTTGTGAAAGATATATTAAAAACATTATTTCGTAATTAAATACTATTAAGAAGACGTTATTAACAAATTCCTCGTTTAAAAAAAATATGATTTATTCTAGATTTTATAAAATTTTATTTTGGTTTCGTTTTAGGGCGTCAGTAATTGGGAAATATTTGGAATATTTAAAAAAATTAATAATGTTACAAATTACTACCTTGGCTCAACAAGTACAGGTAAGTATTCCAAACCCAAAGCGAGTTTTCTCTAGACTAGATATTCATATTATTTATTTTATATTTTTAACTGAAGAAATTTTTTATTTAAATTCACGATATTTAAATTTATTGTATTACTATGAAAAGTAATACGATTTAATTGAATATAACTATGACGCTTAGCCAAATTTCACAAAAATTTGGGTTAAGTTATTGATATTTCTGGCATAAAATAAAATATTTCCTTGGAAATATATATATGTATATATGGAAATATAAATATGTATATTCATAGTATTCATACATATATATTATATATTGTATATATATTATAATAATATATTTCCATGGTAATATTGTCTATCAGACTTTTAGTTATCATTATTATTTTAATCATAGCCAAATCATTAATAACTTAAGGGGTTTTTTCTAGCATAGAGTAAAATGATTTCATGACAGAGCTTAAAATATTTACAAAAACAAATATCTTACTCACGTTTTCCAGGGTAATACCATACTAGTCAGCAGTTTTAGAGCCACTGCATTCCGCACCTCTGGGCAGCTCAGCAAGCCACCTTTGCTGACATCTTTTACGTTGATTTTGCTTGGTGCCAGCCATCAACTTTTTTTGCATTGTACTCTATCCGCTGTCTCATCATTTGCTGTCTTTTGCCAAAAAAAACCCACCATTCACCACCCACTTGCCTTAGGTCATTCCAAACCGTATTTTTAATTAATGTTGACCGCAATTTGTGGGCCTTGTCCTCCGGCAGCTGCTCTTCTCAGATTTCCCACTTGCCATCAGGTTTTGTCTATCAGGAGGAACCCTTTGGGTCGTCGTCACCAGGTAGGCTTGGCCCTTTGGTTATTAAGAGATTCATAAAAACAAAGCTGCAAAGGGGCCAACGACCAAGTGCCAGAAGAACAACAACCTGTTTTTTGCAAATGGCAACCAACGGAAGCCGTTTCGCTGGAAAAGTGCTCGCCTCTCGCGGCGGTCAATGAAACCAATTAACTGTACTCGAAGTGGACTTGGCCAAGTAGGTCTGCTGCACTTATCCATCCGTGGCACATCGAATGTACTCCAGTTCCATCTGGAGCGTTTGCCTGGGAAAGACCAAACCGCAAGGGTCTTCTTTATATATCGTCGCTGGCAGATGGAATATCAATTACCTGCGGTGGCCGAACCGCTTCCTGGTAGCAAAACAGAACCAGAAATAGAGCTGGAATCTTGGAGAGAAACCAACTAATTGCAGAGTATAAGAGCTGCACAAACTCGTTCTGACCACAACAAAAACCGATATTCATTAGGGGTAAACAGAAAACATACACGGTATAAATAAGCTGTTTGAAGCCTTGGTGTAGCAAATGCAATATACATTTTAAAGGAGCTGATGTGTGTGGTTGTTTTCACAAAATGTACATATATTTACTTAGATGGTTAACCATGGATTTCGTGTCGATAGATAGACCAGCTTGGATAGATGAGTAGATTGATCATCTACTTCAACTTCTTCTTGGGGCGCAGGTTGTTGGTGTGTCCGCACTTCTTCTTGCGGCAATTGGTGGCACGAGGATGCAGACGAGCGTAGCACTTGCGGCAGATCATCTTGTCGCAGTTGTACTTCTGGGCCAGAATCCTCAGGGAGGGCTCGATGATGCCACCGCGCAGGCGGAGCACCAGATGGAGGGTCGACTCCTTCTGGATGTTGTAGTCCGACAGGGTGCGACCATCCTCCAGCTGCTTGCCGGCGAAGATCAGACGCTGCTGATCTGGGGGAATGCCCTCCTTGTCCTGAATCTTAGCCTTCACATTCTCGATGGTGTCGGAAGGCTCCACCTCCAAGGTGATGGTCTTGCCGGTGAGGGTTTTCACAAAGATCTGCATGGTGGCGGCTTCACTGTAAAGGTATGAGATCCAAATTATTCCTAAATCAAGTGGGTTTTACCAAGAAAACTTGGTGCTTCCAAAAAGCGGGCGGAACTTGGAGGTTAGGTCCGACCTGCGGGCCAGTTTCTCCTAAAAGAAACTGCTCCACAAGTGATTTAACCGCATATTTCACATTTCCCATCTCACAAACATTTCACTGAACGTAAAACACTTGACTTTCTGCCACGCTTTTAGGTTTTTTCGCTTATTTTTGCAATATTTTTAACAACTCACCAGAAGAAACGTGCAACCAAATGCTATTCACAAGAGAAAAGAAAGTGTGACCGCCGCTTGGCACTGTCAATATACCAAACTGGTATTAAAATAAATACCAACTTTTATTTTTATAATATTTTAAAGTATTTAATTAGTATAAACAAAAACAAAAAAAAACATCAAGAAGTACATTAACATTAATTGCCAATATATAGTTTCTAAAACGTAAGTCATTTAAATTTTGTAAATACAATTGTAGCAATTTGAACCCAAATATTTTATATTTAAAAATGCCTTGCAAAATAGATTTCTTTTCATATAAAATATAAAAATTAGTTTAAGCTGGCTCTTTTTAATAGTAAATTTCTTTAAAATATTTAATTGTTCAACCTGTAAAATAGCCCTATGGGTAAAACAAAAAATCAAAGCAATCAAACAAATTTAAATTGATATGATTTTTGTTTTAAAAATGTAATATTCTTGTTAATATTGCAACTTAATAATATAAGTGAATTAATTTATTGTAAGTCTTGTTTTAATTTTTTGGTTTTTAACAGTTTGAACAGTTTGAAGTGTAAAAATTACAATGCTTAATATAAAGTAAAAACAAGTGTTTCTTATAATCTAGGTATAAATAATTCTAGTGGAAAACATGTGTAAGCAGGGCAAAGTGTAAAAAGTTTATTTCAATTAGCCGGATGGTTAATCCATTCTACCGCCGCGCGGTCACACTGTTTTCAACATTTGGGCAAACTGGAGCACAAGTTGTGCGGAAAACGGGATAAAAAAGGGAAAAACGTGGATTGCCAATAAAAATCGGAGCATGTCGAAAGCAGGCGAGGATCAGCCCGCTGCTGAGGGAGCGGTAAGCAATTGCGGACATTGACCTTTGCCCCAAAACCATATAATTGCTCCGTTTTTTTTCTGCTAGGTAATCGCTGGCAACGGGAACGGTGAGCTGGCCCAAAATGAAGGTCAAAATCAGGAGCAGCAGCAGCAGCCACCCCAAAACCAACCCACCCGCATGGAATCGTTCTTTGCGATGACCAAATCCCTTATCCTGCGCGCCCTAATCATCTACTTTGTGAGCTCCTTTTTCCGGCGACCAGCTCCTGATGCCGCCACTCAAGATTCCAAAAGTGTGGCAAATGCCGGTCCCAAAATCACTGCCTGGAATTACTTTGAGAACGGCACGGACTTTGACCTCCACGTTTGGCTATCGGAGCACCCCGATGTGGTCAACTTCCAGCAGAAGGCGAATCTCCTTTGGCTGCAGGAGGATCTCACCTATGGCGATTGGACATCGGGTCTCAATGGCGATGGCATCTTTACACACAGTTTGAAACTAAAAACCAGCCAGCATTTGATGAACAATGGCAGTGTGTACCTTCATGCGTTCGTCACCCGCACGGGAATGAGTCCTGATCCTCAGTCACCCAACTATGCCACCAATGGACACATGGGCCATCAGCAGCATCAGTTGAACAAGTTCAAGAAACTGCGGGTCAATCGCAACTACAATCTGCTGGCCAGCGAAAAGGAAAAGCTGGAGCATGAGCTGAAACATGCGAATCTCAAAGACACCATTGTCTCGCACTGGCATCCCAACCTCACTGTCAATCTGGTTGTAGACCAAACCAACTGGGCACAGGGTTCAGTGCCGCCTCCACTCGATGAGTATGTCAAGTTTGTGGACGGTGGCAAGACCTATCTGCCCATTGTCTTTGTCAACGACTATTGGAACTTGCAAAGGGAATATCAGCCCATTAATGAAACCACTCCCGAACTGGAGCTGCATTTAACTTTCCAACCACTGGGCATGTTCAAGTGGCAGCTGTATGCCGCCAAGCAGATGAAGAACAAGTGGGCTGGCAATATGCTGGGTGAGCTGATGGCCGCCAGTCAACCGGAGGAGAGTGACGAGGATCAGGATTCGCTTAAGGAAACTCTGCTGGATACCAATATATATTTGCTGGGCATTACAGTGGCTGTTTCCATACTCCATTCGGTCTTCGAGCTGCTGGCTTTCAAGAATGACATTCAGTTCTGGAACAATCGGAAATCCCTGGAAGGATTGTCGGTTAGATCCGTCTTCTTTGGCGTCTTCCAATCGCTGATTATTCTGCTTTACGTGCTGGACAACGAGACCAACTTTATGATACGCATTTCCTGCGTTGTGGGTCTCGGCATTGAAGTGTGGAAGATACACAAAGTGGTGGACATTAACTATGACCACGATCAGAAGATCTTGGGCGTGCTGCCGCGCATCAGTTTCCAGGATAAGGGCTCCTATTCGGAGAGCTCCACCAAAGACTACGACAAGCTGGCCTTCAAGTACCTGGGCTGGGCCTGCTTCCCGCTGCTGGTGGCCTACTTTGTCTACTCCCTGATCTACAACGAGCACAAGGGCTGGTACTCGTTTGTGCTTAACATGCTCTACGGCTACCTGCTCACCTTCGGCTTCATCCTGATGACGCCGCAGCTGTTCATCAACTACAAGCTCAAGTCGGTGGCCCACATGCCGTGGCGTATGATGACCTACAAGTTCCTCAACACCTTCATCGATGACATCTTTGCTTTTGTCATCAAGATGCCTACAATGTATCGGCTGGGCTGCTTCCGCGACGACATCATCTTCTTTGTGTTCCTTTACCAACGTTGGCAATATCGCGTTGATCTCAAGCGTGTTAATGAATTCGGCTTCTCCGGTGAGATGGAGCAGCAAAGTGCGACCAAGAAATTGGAGGGACAGACTCCAAATGGCGCCATCGAAGCTCCTGAATCTGCAAAAGCAACAGCGCCAGCGACCAAAAAGACAGCCGCACAAAAGAAACAGGACTAAAAAAAATGAGGAGCAGCAGCATATAGGTCAAGTAGCCACATTTTTAGGCATTAGCGTTAGAAGACAATGCTATATACCCATATACTCCACTCACTTCACTTCACTCCCAAATATGTATGTAATCACTATCCAGTATACATAGTCAAGTAACCCAAATAGCATCATTCTTAGGGCTAATTGTATGTACGTATGTTTGTGTTTTGTTTTTCGTGCCCTCCGCGCTTCTCTCCGCAGCGTTGGAAGATCAAATAAATTAAGTGTGAGATGAGCCATGTGCGTGGTATTATCTAATCTTCGAAACAACTTGAAAATGGGGTGATCATGATGGGCTGACAAAATTAGTGATAAGCTTTCTTATCTGAGAGGTTTAAGGGACGTGGCCATAGAACGTATCATGATTAAAATGAGAAATAATTTTATGACCATCAGGCTTTCAGCAGACATTTTCAGTGGCGTAGAATATTTTAATTAAATAAATTGAAATTTATTCATATTAATTTTCCATTTAAGCAAAATGCCCAAATGACTGAGATAAAAATCGCATAATTTCTGATAGATAAAATTATTGTATACAGTTTTCAACAGACATTTTGATTAAGCGGCAGCAAATTAATTGAATACATTTCAATTGAAGGCCCAATTGTTTTTCAATTACATTTTGAGGGGGGAAACTCGCAATTTAAGCAAATTGGGATTCTCCCTTCAGCAAAACTTCTGTTTCCAATTTGAGTCGTTTGAATTGGTTCTTCCTGCCAATTAAAAGAGTCTCCCATAATGTTGTAATTTCAAATAAAAAAATTGAATATAGGTACAGGTACGAAATGAGGGGTACCATACATATAATATTTAGACATTTTACAGCACTATGATTGGTCCATTTTGCAGCACTGAAAATAAAACGCGCCAAATTATGAATTTAAAAAAATATAAAACGAAATAATGTTTTTACCTAAAAAAATGTTTCTGTGACAATTATATCACTAAAGGAAAACATGTTTTTTAAATTAGGTAGAATTTTGCCATGTATTGTCAAATTTACTTGTTTTAAACTGGAACAGGAGAAATGTTTAGTCGCCCACAAGAAGTCGGAAATGGAACGATGCCGACTGGATTGGATGGGGGGCAGAAGTGGTGAAGTGGCGGAGAGCTTGAATGCTAGAGTGCTGGTGCTGGTGCTAGTGCTGGAATCGAAAGAGCCACAATAACTGCAATAACACAACAGCATGTTGCGTCGTCGTAGGCTCAGCTATTTTTATTGGTTTGCCTTTGTGGCTTTCGGTCTTCTTGGACTTTTGCTCCAATCGCAGCCGCAGAACGTTAAAGCCAAAGCCAGGACGACTTGAAGCTCGCAACTCTGGGCTTTGCGTGTTTTTGTAATATTTCTCAAAAGATAAGAATGCGACCGGACCGGGCTGCTGCTGCTGCCGCTGCTGCTGCTGCTGCTGCTGCTGTTGCTGTTGCCGAGGCACTTGGCCTGGCATTTAGGCAGCGACCACGACCAAGTCGACGACGACGACGACATTCATAAAGAAATAAAATCGGACAAAACTCTTGTTATGCTCTTTTTACTGCACTAAGTGACAGTTTTACGAGGCAGCCAGCGAGTCGCGAAACTCTGTTGAGGTTGCCTTGCCAATTCCCCTCGATTCCATGCCTCTTTGGCTGTTTGTTATTTTCCCAACTCCCATGCAATTCCATGTGGTCTGGAGTATTGGAGAGCACATTACCCGACCCTATTTCTATTTCTATTCCCTGGGCTCTGTACAGAAACCCCTGAATATTCACACAGATTACGATCGATAGATTTTTTTTTTGTAGAGTGCCGTCAGGAATTCGTGGAATTTCCTTCAGTCCCAGATTCGAATTTCCAGCCTAATAAGAATAAAGATGGCCAGCCAGCTAGCGACATCCGACAGGCAGCATCCAACAATCGTCTGCAGGCCAAAATTGAGCGCCCAGACAGAAACTCATTCTCTGTTCTTACTGCAGTGAGAAAAGTGGGCGAAAACCAACAATATTGCTAAAGGACCACTAATGTTTAACTAACGCTTACGGTATGAGTAATAAAATAGTGCTTAACACCAAAAAATGAACAATACAAAAACTGTGGGGCTTAAAATACTAAGTTTAATTATTTTCTTAATTACAAAATATTTGGTAATTACAAGTCACACTAAAAAGCATAATTTTCTTTTTAATTTAAATTTTTAAGTGTCATGTTTGATTTTTCGTTTGAAAATTGTATAGGTAAAAAAACATCAATGACTTTTATAATTTCACAAACATTTTTTATTGTGTGACCTTTTATAGGTATTTTACTTTTAAATGTTATTTCAATGTTATAATTAATTTATAAGGTTATTCTGTAGTATTGACTCCATTAGGAGTTTGATATTTCTTTATTAAAATTTATAGATATGAAAACATCAATTACTTTAATAATAATAAAAACATTTTAAATTGTGTGAATAAAAATCTATACTTTTTTAGTACTAAAAAACATTTTTCCACAGAACACTCTAGAGGTTTATAATCCCTGAAAAAGGTATGCTGTAAAACATCTTGATTAACATTGTTATGATTGATACTCCTATTTCCCTCAGTGTACACGTTTAGGGCACGCATTGGAGGAGTGAGATTGAAGCGGAGATGGAGACCGAGAGCTAGGTTCACATTCACACCAGCAACAACACCATCACCATCGGCCAGAAACAACAAAAATCAGAGGCAACGAAGGGAAGTAAAACGCAGGTCCCAAACACAAAACACCAAACACCAAAATTCCAGAAAGCCAAAAAAAAAATAAAAAACAAAAAAATGAGGCACCAGCAGCAGCAGCAGCAGCAATAACAACAACAAGAACAACAACGGCAAAGTAAACGACAACTAACCATAAGAAAAATGACCAGCGATAATTTTAATTTGAAACCAGTTTCTATGCTAAACAAAATTCTACGGCGCTGGCCAAGAAAAAAAAAACGGTCTTGATCGGGGAGCAATCCAGGGAAGAAAACCAAATAAAAGAGTCCCCAGAGAGCGGGATTCTCGAATTCTCGGATTCTCGGCGATTGGGAGAGCGAATCGAAGAGAGCCGCTAAAGAATTTCTTTTTATTTCGAACCTGTGTCACGGCAGTGAGGAGTACTACTCGTACTCGTACTCGAACTCAACCCCAACCTCCTTCAGAGATCCCTGGATTCTAGATTCTAGTAGTAGTAGGACCGAGTGAGCACGACTGAGCACAACCAACGAAAGAAAACAACTACTCCACGGAGAACAATGGGTATATTGACTTAGGATCGGATTTATGAGTGTGGAAAATGGTAAGTACTCGTTAAAATTTTAGTACAAATCACATATAAAACTTTATTAATAAAACTGTGTCTGCATGGGATTGGTTTTGCACTTGCAATTAAATTCTATTAACGAAATATAAAATCAATAAGTCGGTTTGTGATTTAATTGCTTAATTTGCTTTAATGTTTATTAAAAAAATAAAAGGGGGCTAAATTTGAACTTGCAATTAAATTCTAATAAGGATTATATCATCAATATAATTTTATAGGTCGGGTCTGATAAGCGAGGATAAAGTGATGTTTACATAACTTTAACTTATGCAAAACCATTACATTTGAAATAATTGTTTTATATTTACCAACTAAATATTTATAACAATCATTTGTTTAAAGACCAACAAATTGGTTATGGCAATTTTAAATGATATATACATTTTTTATATAAGGGTTGATTATGTGCATAATATATAGATAGCCTTATCTTAACCAAGCCCCTAAAAACAAATCATTATTTAATATTTATCAATTTTATTTAATGTACAACTTTAAATTTGTTTAAAGACACATAAGATTGTAATGGGTATTTTAAAGCCCTGCAAATTAGATCAACTTTTCTCAGTGGGTACCAAAACTTTGTGTCAGTGTAGCAGAGTCAACTGAAGTACCCTCTTGTAATTTTTATTGTTACTGTGTATGGGTCGCCGGTGGCTATTGAATCTCGTTGGACTGGACTGGACCAAAGACCAAGATGAAAACCGAAGACTCTGAGAGCGCTGTTCCCCGCCGAACAAGAAAATGAAAAACGAAACTGCAACAAGTGAAAAATGTGTTGCAGATACAACAGGTAGAGTAGGTAGAGCGAGAATATCTGAGAGATACGTTTCTCTCAAGAGAAGTATACCATAGTACTCCTCGGGTGGGTCTCAAAACCCGCCTGACGGCTTTTCCCAGTCTTGAGTCTTGAGCTCTCAGCCGAATCTCTGCTGGATTCAAAGTTAAAGCCACTCAGTTCGGTTGCGACCACTGAGCGAGTGGTTTAGGCCAAGATATCTTCGCTTCGAGACGGATTAAATAAACGCGCGTGTCTTCAAAAACGGTTGACAAAAAAAGTGAAGGTGCGATTGTGCATATTCCAGGATATTTCTGTAATAATAATATCCAAGTTAAACCGAATTTGATGATATACCATCCTTTAAAATAAAGCTTATTCGAATCTCGAGCAGCTGGATACCCAAGTTTACCTCCGTATTTTCTGTGTGTGTGTGTGTGTTTGTGTGTGTCGCCGTTGCAAATTTTTATAAGTGAAAAATTCCAACAACGTTGCAACCAAGAGCAACAACCAGCTACAAGCCATATATACAAGAGCGAAAAATGAGGCAAAACACGTTTTGCTGAAGGAAAAAAAATACAACAAAAAAAATATGTTGCGTACATGTGTGTGTGTGCCCCCGTGCGTGTAACTGTGTGTGTGCACCGCCGTATTCTTGTGTGTATGTGTGTGTTAGCCCACCAACACCAAAATGCATGTAAAAATGTGAAGAAAAATGGTAGGTACTCATAAACATTCATACTCCATACAGGATAGATATTTGCCAGTTCCTTTTCAGAATTTTTTTGTTTTTTCCCTGCATACATCAACATGTAAGCCCCATTGAGAATCGTAGAATATTGCCAATCTCGAGCCAGGTTATTTGCATAAAATCAATAAGCCAGCGCGGAACTCAAATCACTTTTTCCCTGCCCACGCGCCGCTCAAGAAAGGTAGTTTTAAGCTAATGCATTCATAAGCAAATCCGAATAGGAATAGGAGTCTGGTATGCAAACAGACAGGCGATACTCAAATATACATCCCATAGACCTGATGCGACCAACACAAACAATGCGAATTTACACTGGATTTTGTTAGTGTTTTTTGTGAGAATTTAAAAGTATAAATATACTGCTAAATATTCTCAGAATGTGTGCAACACTTTATATCAAAATATTTAGCATCCTTGTATATAATTTTATGAAATGAATTTTTTTTTGTTGAAACAAAATATGAAGACTAAATATTCTTATTATTTTATGAAGTAAACAACAAGACTACTTTAGATATAAACAGCAGGAAATATATCTATACATTTAAAATGTGTGCACCACTTTATATCACATTTTTTAGGAAACTTATATATTATTCTTAAGAAAAGAAAACTAAGACAACATTTAAAAAAATTCAACTGCAATTATTTACAAATTAAAAGAGTTATCTTTTAGTTTTGTTTATATTTTTAGACAACTTTTCTTATAAAGAAAACATTTGTAGTTAACACGCAAACACAAATGCACAGTGAACGCAGTGTAAAAAGCATACAAGATTAATTGTGGAATTATTATAAGCCAACAAAGGTAACGTAGGCAGTTGTGGTTGTAAAGGTTGGCCTCTGAAGTTGATGTTGTTTTCGTTGTCGGATGCTGGGGCTCAACGAAAAGCAAAGTCTCGAGATCTCTGGCTTTGAGTTTGAGCATGAAACGCCTCGCTGCCACGTAATGGCTGAAAAATTGTCGTTTTTTTTTGGGTTTTGGGTTTGTTTTGTTATTGTCAGAAAAATATCGACGAACGGGAGAAAGAAAAAAGAAAATATTCCTGGACGTGTCTTGTGTAAGTCCCCACTCTCTTCAGAAGACCTTATAGCTGGAATCTCGCTGGAGAGCGAAATGTAAATGAATATGGAAATATGAAAAACACGTTTCCAACTTGGCTTGTCGGCTGCGGGCTGTAACTTTGGTAGTGAGATGTAAAGTGAAAAGCTCAAATAAAATAAAAATTCATAATAATAACGAAAGGAATCGGTATCGGGATTGGTATCGGGTGTGCTTGGGGCATCATCACGAAATTTCTTTTGGTTTTTTTGTGTGTTCTTTTTCGGTGGTTCTAGTTGAGATACTCTGCCCTTTGTTGTGGGTTTTTGGACTTGGACTTAAATTTGCATTGCAAATATCGTTCGCCGCATAAACTAGCCGGGTCATGCACAGCTATGGTATTTTATGAGCTCTTAAAAATAGCCCGCACAGCCCCAATATCGATATTAATGGCGTGGAAACCAGATATGCCATAAGCCAATCGAATGCGTGTGGGAAAGTGTAAAGGAGACGGATAAAGTAATATGCATACATCAATCAAACAAATGGGTTTTGCTTTTCATTCCTTTCTTCGAGACAATATATTTAAATTTTTCTGCCATTCGTCGTGGACTGTGAATATTGAACTCCAAATGAGCATTAGAGGTTTTGAGGCGGACAGCTCATGCATTACCAATGAAAGTAATATTTTAGAGAGGAGGAAAAACTTATTTCCGTTTATTTAAAAATCGAAAATGTCTCATAAGCCACATATTTTCAAAAAAGAAACGTGCTTTAGGTGGTAATAGGAAAGGCACAATAAATTGTTTTTATTTTCCTTTGGTTTCAGTCAGCAGATAAATGTCTTACATTTAGATTGTTAATTACTATTTTAATAACTTAATAAAAATGTATAACTATATATTTATTACTTTCAACAGCACCAATTTTAGTTTATGTTTAACACAAATGTTGTTCCATATTGATATGCGGATTTAAATAATACTATTTTTATAAAGCCTGGGGATTTTAATGTATGAATGAATATTCCATCTCAAATATTCCTTTTTTTTATTGCCGTATTAAGATTTTAATTTTGACACTCTTATTAACAAAAAAGGGGTAATGCTTTTAAAATTCTAAGAAAATTTGGAACGAGGATTACTAATGCAATCGGTATTCGATAGAAACAGAGAACCGAAAATCCCGGAGATGGATACATACCTATAGATTTAAGCATGTGTGTGTTGGGAAACAATAAAAAAGACAAAACACCAAGGCATAAAAAATATCTTTTATAGAGACCAAAAACGAAATGAGAAGATTGCAAAGGAACAGCTTCAGCTCCGGCAACAAAAACAACACCGACAGCTAACAATACCATTAGAGCAGGTAGATTTTTAAGATTAATGAACGGGTTCGGCTTCAAAAGCTTCACTTCAGACAACAAAAACGAAATTTACGACGTATTTTAGGTTACGTATCCGAGAAGACAGAGAGATCCGATTCAATTCGTTTCGATTCGAACCCCAGTCCAAATTCTGACAGATTCTGCGGGTCCACTGCCATGAGATATGTCTAGTTAGTCCATCTAGTGGTTTTTATAATCCAAGGGTATAAGCATGCGATATATGGATTGAACAAGTCTTTCAAATTAGCCTTGAAGATCAATCCTCTACAAAATTATATACTTTAAAGAATAAAAAACGAATTATAGCTATTGTGGTTATGAATTGATACTAGTTTAATATTAATATTAATAATAATAAATTTATATATCTCACTTTTGTCTTTAAAATTCTAGTAAATAATATATGAAAATATAGTATTTATTTTGTTTTTTACAAGAACCGATGTTGAGAAACTAAAATATTGTTACTTTTGTTCTATAAACAGGGTATTTCGCAATCTATCACTTAGAAATTTGGGATGCTGCGGCGTTTACGCTGTTCGGGTGTTAATACGTATACGAATCAGTTAGCTGGTTTTAGAGCGCTGCTACATTGTTTAAAGGAATTGGAGATGGAGGTGGAGGTGGGCAGGGGTCTTTTCGTCTTTGTAGTGATATTCTTAGAGTCTCAGGTTAACAAGAGATTGCCCACAAAGCATTAATTTGGTCCAAAGCTGACACGCATGCTATTAATGGAAATTTTCCCTTCTTTCGGTCGTTGTCTCCATCGCCGTTACTGTCTCTCCTCTCAGTATATGTGTGCTTCGGAATTTCGTTTGATTAATAGACGCCGCCTAAATCTTGATTAGATTTTCCTAAAAGCCTAGGACCAGCAGCTCCAGTTGGGGTCTCTCTGGATTTCAATCAATTCAAGCGCTGGACCGGAGCTTCTTTGGTTTCTTTTCCATTCGCCCCTATATATTTTAGACTGAAAAAAGGGCGTGGGTTGAGAGAGGGATTTATAATGAGATTGGTAAGGTCAACGAAAAATATAGAGGTGTAACAGAAAACTGACTGATATCTAAGGACTAGTTTTATTCAAATATTAAGCTATAATGTTCAAGTTCGTGTCCTCAGTCATCCGTTTTTTTTTTGCTTTTCTTTGTTATTCTTTGTTTAAAAAAGAATACAACAGAGGATGGGGAATTTAAATTAATAAAAAAATAAAATTCTTCGTTATCTTCTTAATCTTAATCTAAAATATATTTTTAAATATAATATGTTCAAATTGTATAAAAAATTAATTTAGTTTTTTAATACAATTCTCAGTTTCAAATTTTTAACATTCCAACTATTGAGCCTTTGGCAGAGCAAACCTTTATGGTTAGTCGATTTTCCGCTTTGGCGCCTCATATCGCACTGAATTGAGCTTAAGTAATTTTATGCTCGACGAAGTATGAAATAGCTGATATGCTTGGTAAGCGCGTTTCATGAAAGTGGTTTGTTAATTGAAAGCGTTACTCCAACAAGTGGCACAATGCACGTCAATACCTAGTTAGCACTAAATTTAATTTACCCTATACACATTGCTAATTTTGAATTTCCTTTCTTTTTGCTTTCAGGCGACAGGCGACAAATCAAGAAATCATTCTAAGATGCCTTCAGAGTGTGCGCAGCAAGACAAGACATCCAAGAAAAGTGCAACGAACAAAATAAGTGCAAAATAAATAGTAGAATAGACATTATTGTCTCCATCCAAAGATGGAGAGGTTCCTGCTCCTGTTTTTCCTGCTGCTGGCCAGGGAATCTCTGTGCCAAACAAGCGGTGGTGACACCAAACTGGAGCTACTGGCACCGCGTGGCCGCAGTTATGCCACAACCTATGAACAATATGCCGCCTTTCCCAGACGAAGGAGCTCATCACCGTCATCGGGTGAGATGCAGTCCCGGGCCGTGGACACCAGTGCCGACTTCGAGGTGCTCGAGGGTCAACCGAGAGGAACCTCAGTTGGTTTCATACCCACCAAGCCAAAGTTCTCGTATCGCTTCAACGAACCGCCACGGGAATTCACGCTGGATCCGGTGACGGGTGAGGTGAAGACCAATGTGGTGCTCGATCGGGAGGGAATGCGCGATCACTACGACTTGGTGGTGCTCTCCTCACAGCCCACTTACCCGATTGAAGTGAGGATCAAAGTGCTGGACGTGAATGACAATTCACCGGAGTTTCCCGAACCCAGCATTGCCATATCCTTCTCGGAAAGTGCCACATCCGGCACTCGATTACTGCTCGATGCCGCCACTGATGCGGATTTCGAAGAGAATGGTGTGACGGATCAGTACGAGATTGTGGCCGGAAATGTGGACAATAAATTCCGGCTGGTCACCACGGCCAATCCCAGTGGCGATAACTCTTATTTGCATTTGGAGACCACTGGTAATCTCGACCGGGAATCACGTGGCAGCTATCAACTGAATATCTCCGCCCGAGATGGTGGTTCGCCACCGCGTTTTGGCTATCTGCAAGTGAATGTTACTATCTTAGATGTCAATGACAATCCCCCGATATTCGATCACAGTGATTATAATGTATCGCTTAACGAAACAGCTTTACCTGGAACTCCAGTTGTGACTGTCATGGCATCGGATAATGATTTGGGCGACAACAGCAAGATCACCTACTATCTGGCCGAAACGGAGCACCAGTTCACAGTGAATCCGGAGACGGGAGTGATTTCCACCACAGAGCGTGTAAATTGTCCACCGCAAACGAACTCGAAGAGCTCTTCCAACCAGAAAAGCTGTGTCTTCACGGTATTTGCCAGAGATCATGGTTCTCCCAGACAGGATGGTCGCACCTATGTGACTGTCAATCTCCTGGACACCAACGATCACGATCCCATCATCAGTTTTCGCTACTTTCCGGATGGCGGCAAAGTGGCCACCGTGGATGAGAATGCTGTAAATGGTACTGTGGTGGCAGCCGTGGCTGTTAAGGATTCCGATTCCGGTCTGAATGGCAAGACAACGGTGCGTATCGTTTCTGGCAATGAACTGAGGCACTTTCGCCTCGAAGAAGCTGCTGATTTGCATATAGTAAGGGTAAATGGAGTCCTGGATCGTGAGGAGATTGGCAAATACAATCTGACGGTGGTTGCCATGGATCAGGGTTCGCCAGCGAGAATAACAACAGCCCACCTGATCATAAACGTAAACGATGTTAATGATCATGAACCTGTCTTTGAGAAATCAGAATATGCAGCTGTACTTAGTGAACTATCACCCACTGGAAGTTTTGTGGCCTCAATAACAGCCACGGATGAGGATACAGGCGTTAATGCACAGGTTCACTATGATATTTTGTCGGGCAATGAACTGAAATGGTTCTCCATGGATCCTCTGACAGGTTTGATTGTGAGTGCTGGTCCTCTAGACAGAGAGATACGTGACACCATCGAGCTGAGTATTTCTGCAAGGGATGGAGGTCCCAATCCCAAATTTGCTTATACCCAGTTGAAGGTAATTATTCTGGATGAGAACGATGAGGCACCGCAGTTTAGTCAGAGTGAGCAGAATGTGACTTTGGCCGAGGACTCGCCGCCACAGACGATTGTGGCTTTGATGTCGGCCACCGATCATGATCAGGGCACCAACGGTTCGGTGACCTTTGCCCTGGCGCCCAGCGTTGAACGCCTGTACCCGCGACAGTTCGCTCTCGATGCGTTAACGGGCCAATTAACAATGCGCCTGCCCCTCGATCGTGAGAAAATGTCGCGCTACGAGATTCCTGTGATTGCCCGCGATCAGGGAGCACCCACACCCCAGTCCGCAACGGCCACGGTTTACCTGCAAGTGGCCGATGTGAACGATAACGATCCCGAATTTTATCCCAGACACTACATCTACACTTTAAGCGAAGATGATATCAAAGTTGGGGAGAACCAAAAGGAGAAGGAGATCGAAAAGGAGGAGAAGACGCTGCTCCATGTCACGGCCTCAGATCTGGACGATGGTGATAATGCCTTAATTGAGTACAGACTGGAGTCAGGTGGCGAGAATCTCTTCCAGCTGGACTCGCGATCTGGTGCCATTAGCCTGCGTGGCGTTGTAACCACGATGCACCTGAAACCCCACTACAAACTTCAAATCTCGGCACGTGATGCTGGGCAGCGGAGAAGCCAAAAGGATGCCGTCGTAGAGATTGTGCTGAAATCCAAATCGGAGTTGCTAGAATGTGGTCACGGAGGGCAAGGTGGTTATGAGTTCCAAATGGTCGAGGATCACGAGCAGCAGCGGCAGAAGCAACTCCATCGCGAAGTGGGCGTCGTGCAGGTGAAGTCACCCAAAAATCTACCCATCGAATATGATATTATCCAAGGAGACAAGGCACAGAATTTCCAAATTGATACGCGAAGTGGTCGCATCACCACCGCCCGCACTTTAGATCGCGAAGAGCAGACACACTATCGTTTGACCATCTTGGCCAGCTCTACAGCCAGTTCCTCCATCGTTTTATATGGCCAATGCATCGTGAATATAGCCATAATCGATTTAAATGATAATGCTCCAGTTTTCTCCTTGGATCGCGATTCAGAACCCACGATTTGGTTGCCCGAAAATGCGGCCGTGGGTCAGGAGATCTATTTATCTAGAGTAAGAGATCGAGATGCAGGAGTAAATAGTAGGATAAGCTATAGTCTTACCCTTAATCCTGAAGAGCAGTTCCGCATAGGATCAGTCACTGGAGTTTTGTACCTTCAAAGGCCCATTAGAGCGGATCCGGGTTCAATGATTCATGTGGAACTCATGGCCACGGATGCAGGAAATCCTCCACTCTCCAGTAAATTGAGTCTTTCGGTTTTCATAGCCGATGTTAATGATCATACGCCCGTCTTCGATCACACCTCGTATGAAACTTCATTGCCAGAGACCACAAAAGTAAATACCCGCTTTTTTGCTTTGGCCGCTACGGATATTGATTTGGGCGAAAACGGTAGAATCTCCTATGAAATCATCGAGGGCAATAATGAACGCATGTTTGGGGTATTCCCCGATGGTTTCCTCTTCGTAAGAGCTCCACTCGATCGTGAGGAAAGAGATTACTATGCCCTAACAGTTTCTTGCCGGGATGCGGGTCAACCCTCCAGATCTTCGGTTGTGCCAGTGGTGATTCATGTCATCGATGAAAACGACAATGCCCCGCAGTTTACCAATAGCACATTTACGTTTAGTATTCCGGAGAATGCACCTGCCGACACTTTTGTGGGTAAACTAACGGCTGTGGATCGAGACATTGGACGAAATGCGGAGCTTAGTTTTACTTTGTCCAGTCAAACGCAGGACTTTACCATAGATACAAGAAATGGTTTTATAAAGACTCTGCGACCTTTTGATCGGGAGGCTCTGGTTAAAATGACTAGGAACTTGGATACTGGCAGCGAAGAGGGAAACCTTAGGGGCTCCTTGGCTGGAAACTATATGCTGCTGGAGGCCACAGTTTCGGACAATGGCAGTCCTCGGCTGCAGGACAAAGTCAAAGTGAAGGTGATTGTCACCGATGTTAATGACAATGCACCGGAATTCCTACGTGCTCCCTATTACGTGACCATTTCCGAGGGCGCCTCCGAGGGAACGCATATCACACATGTCTTTACCCAAGATGCCGACGAGGGTCTGAATGGCGATGTCTACTACACACTGGCCAAGGGCAATGAGGCGGGTCAGTTTAGCCTGGACAGTGCCACAGGTCAGCTTTCCCTGGCACGCCGTTTGGATCGCGAATCACAGGAGATTCATCACTTGACGGTTGTGGCCCGTGATGCTGCCCTCAAACATCCACTGAGCTCAAATGCCAGCATCACCATAACAGTTCTGGACGAGAACGATAATGCCCCGGAGTTCACACAGTCGAGCAGTGAGGTTTCCGTTCTGGAGACAAGTCCAACGGGCACGGAACTGATGCGCTTCAGAGCCAGCGATGCGGATCAGGGTGTCAATAGCCAGGTGGTCTTCAGTATATCAGCTGGCAATCGTCGCGACACTTTTCACATAGACAGCATTACGGGCAGCCTTTATCTGCACAAGCTTTTGGACTACGAGGACATTACAAGCTATACTCTTAATATCACTGCCTCCGATTGCGGTACTCCATCGCTGTCCACCACTGTTTTATACAACGTACTGGTTGTGGATGATAACGATAATCCACCGATTTTTCCCAGCACTGCTATAGTTCGTCAGATCAAGGAGGGTATTCCTCTGAAGACACCCATTGTGACCGTGACTGCCGATGATCCAGATTCGGGACTTAATGGCAAGGTGAGCTATGCCATTAGCAGACAAGAGCCTCAACTTCCGCAAGGTCGGCACTTTGGCATCAACACGGAAACGGGTGTGATTCACACTCTGAGGGAGATAGATCGTGAGTCCATTGACACTTTTAGGCTAACAGTGGTGGCCACAGATCGAGCTCAGCCCTCGGAACGACAATTGTCCACGGAAAAGTTGGTCACCGTGATCGTGGAGGACATCAACGATAATGCCCCTGTTTTTGTGTCCATGAATGCGGCTATACTGCCACCTAAAGTTCAGACTTCGGCTGTGATGCAAGTTCATGCCAAGGATGCGGACTCATCGAGCAATGGCTTGGTGACCTACGAGATCGTGAGTGGCCAACAGGAGCTATTCCGACTTCAAAGGAACACGGGAATTATCACCTTTAACCCGGGACCTCAGTTCAAACAAGAGGTGCGCTATCAGTTGACTTTAAAGGCCACCGATGAGGCGGTTCAAAGTGAGCGTCGCAGCAGTGAGGTGTACATCACAATTATAACACCGGGTTCCGGCGGAACTGAATCGTCCGTGCCGCAATTCGAGCAACGGAATATGCTTTCCGGTTCCGTTTATGAGAACGAACCCATTGGCACGAGTATTCTAACAGTCACAGCTCATCTGGGTGCCTCGGAAATAGAATACTTTGTGACCAATGTCACAGCAGGTGGATCACACGGGCAAGTGGATCGCTTATTCGACATCGATGCCAAGCTGGGAATCCTGTCCACAGCCGCTGAATTGGACCGCGAGGCTGGACCCGACGACTACGAGGTGGAGGTCTACGCCATTGCTCTTGGAGGTCAGCCACGCACATCGCGCACCAAGGTAAGTTGTCAGAGATATTAAAAAACTTCGTAAAGTATATATTAACTTTGCTTTATTATCAAATATCACAATACAATGCGCTTCAATAGAGCATCATTCTCTAAAAAAGTTTAAAAGATCAAAGAGTTTTTGAAGTTTTTATGTTTTTACTATGTTTGCTATTGCTACTATTTTGTAAAATCTTGTTCTATTTAATATTGATATAAATTTATAAATGCATCGTTTTTATTGACTTTCCAAATATAACCCTAAATTAAATTACTCCAACTTAAAGAAATTTGTTTAATCGTTTATGATTAAAATGTTTATTTATTAATAATTTTTTATTTGTCAATATTTTGTTTGCTTATCATGATCTTTTCTTTAATTTGGTTTAGTAAATTTTAAATAAGAAATAAATCTTCGTTTTTCGTGCTTGTCCAAATGTACCAATGTAACAACCACTCTTTGATCATAACGTTCGGAATTCAAAAAAGGCTTTTATCAGATTGCGATTACTTGCACCAAGGGCTCTTCGAACATACCTTTCTTTTACTTCGTAGCCAAAGGTACGACTGGCGAATGGCGATATGGATATGGGGGATATAGGGAAAATGGTTTCTTTTTTGCTGGCTGTGTCGGCCATTTCTGGGGCAGTTTCAAGGGCTTATCAGTGCAAGTCGAGACCGCACTAATGCGCTTTTAATGTCTTGTGCTGATACGAAATGTTGATTACACGCCAACCACTCCACAAAGAGAGCTGCCGAGTCCCTCAGTCATCCTTTTGCTGCACATGCACATGCACATGCGGTTATGCCTTCAGATGCAAATTAACAGGCCGACGAGGAGAGGCTCCAACTTCAACTCCAGCTTCTTTAGCTCCATCTTCAGCTATCTGCTGAATGAATTTGATTCGGGGAAGGGTTGCAGCAGGGGGCAACGCAACCAGACAGACCTGTGTATCGAGAAAATATTTTACATCGCAGCGCTGCATAAATGGGCCGCAGGGATAGAATTATAATAAGTTGCTTCATTGGCAGATGCCTTTAATTATGCCCAGTACCCTACTCACCCGAGTCGCGGTCTCCCGATCGCTTGTGTCCCGCCCCTCTTCGGTTGGAGGGTATTTCGCAGACCTCTGCAGACCTCCTTAGACTGGTTTTCATGCGAGAAAAACGACCAGGAGAGAGAACAAAGGCAAAAGGAACCCGGCTCAAGTACACTTACAAAAAATTAAAAGCTATATCAAATTTAACTCCACATATAATGGGGCAATATAGAGATCTTAATTTTAAAATGAACAAATTGCGATTCTAATTGCCTGACATAATGTACTAATTAATTAATTAATTCTTCTTAAAATTTTTTTTTTAGCTGTGAATTTTTTTTTACTTTTATAAAAGCAGCAGAAAACGCTTTTTGTAAGGATAATTAAAAGACCTAATCGATCTTCTGGTTGCCTAGCCAGCTATAATAAAAAAAATAAGTATAAATTTTAATTTATATTTTTTTGTATCTTAAAAAGATTTCTAAGTAGTAAAGTTTAAAGATTCCTAAGATCTAATCCATTGTAGCATAACTTTTTTATCCCTTCTATGCAGACTATTTTCGCTATTCAATACATTTATTTATGTTCATAGGACGTGCCTAAGACAATTAAGATCCAAGCAATCCTAATATAGCAACCATTTTCTTTCTGTGCAGACTCTTTTCGAGTCTCCCCTTCACAGTCTTTTCTTTGGGGCCAGATTCTTTTCCTCACAGGCAACCATCGAAAATCCTAAAGCTTTTTTGTTTGCCTTCTTGCCGATCCGCGTGTTCATGGCCAACACGTCGTATGCGTAGGTATTCCAACAATGCACGCATGCAAATGTGTGTAGTTCCAGTTCCAGTTTCGTGCAAGAAGCTGCAAAAAAGGATAAAATTAAAAGAAAGAAGTAAAAAACACAGCCTTGGGTTAGTACAAGCAACTATGGTTTAGTGGATGTTTCGATCGCTGGTCCTCGCGTGCGAAGAGCGTTTCAATCAACTCATTGTTGCATTGATTTAAAACGATTGTCATGTTTTCAATTTCTTTTCGCGTTAATTTTAAATATTTGCGATGTCGGGGATCGGAAAAGACACTTATCCGGTCGCCCATTCAAATACGGAATTTTGGAATTAGTTAATTGATTTTAGTTTAAAATTTGATGCATTCAATAAGGGCAAATAAGAAAAGTAATAGTACCTAATTTTTAGACATTTAATTATGTTCTTCCAAATCGGTAAAAAATAAAAGTATTCGGTGAATAGTCTGAATTTAGTTACGATAGGTTTTTTTTCTTTTTTGCTAATAAGCATAAGTATAAACAGAAATTAAACTAAATGATCTCAGAATCCAATTATGCTGCGCTTTCTAGTCTGCGATTCTCGACCTGCTTAGGAAATAATCGCAATTAAATGTAGGCAAACAAGCGAGTGAATGTCATTTGGCCTTCCATCAAAATGTCCCCTGATCCGATTCCCGGGGTTTGGAATTTCACGCAAATTTATGGCCATCCCAATCGCTAGTTTCTGAGTCGTCGTGTTTTTTGGTTGCGCTTGGGCTCTCTTTTCTTGGCCATTAAGCGGATTGACAAATGGTTACATTTTCTGCAGCTGCACCCGCTTTCCACTGCCTCAAATTAGTTCAATTAGCCGCACACATTTCACCTGGGCCTCGGGCATCCTACATATGGTTGGATGTTGCTCCACAGACTGTGTGCCCACTAATACATTCGTGAGTGGAAGTAGAAGTGGAAGTGGATCCCTTCCTTAGCACCTCAACCCATCTGATCCTTGTGCCAGCCGTCTGATGTTACAAATTTGCATAAATTTTATTACAAATGCTGTATTTACTCGCCCAGCACCACCGACTTAACACCATCATCCTATCACACGACGCTATATATCACGAGCCTGGATCCCCGACTCTCGAGTGTTTATTGCCTTCTTGGCTCTTTGTCCTTCATGTGAGACTTACGAGTTGGTTTTAGTAGACCGCCAGCTAGACTAACTCGGGTTTTAAATCGATTCTCTATCTTTTGCCGACTCTTAATACAAGAATTTTTGGATTTAATGGCTTTAGAAAGGCCTAAAATATGCTTTCCTTATTTCGCAAGCGCTTGTTTTTACGTTTATGTCTCATAAATTTATACTCATTATATTTCGGTTGATTTATGTTCAGGCTTTACTACTTTTAAATTACTTAGAACAAATGACAAATACATTAAATTGAAATAAAGATTAATAGGTGACAATGGTCACATTAAATTTAATTTTTAATTAAATATTTTCACGTTTATGTCCAATTGTCCAATGAATTTATCTAAATTGCAAAATACATCAAATTGAAATGAAGGTTTTTCGGTGACAATGGCCATGGTAGATGTAAATGTTTAAGTAGCCGGTTTTAATCGTGCCGAACTGGAAGAGAAACGGCCTGTACTATAATTCGTTCGGTCATAAACAGAAAGTTCAAGCTGTGGTAACTGGCTTCGCATATGCCATATACCATATCCCATATACCATATACCATTTCCCATAAGCGGGTCATTTTGGGGCCAGGTTAAAAGAGATGAAGAATGCGATTGACATTGCGACAGAAGTTCGGCGGGCACATAAGTGGATGCTCGTACATAGAATATTCTGGGCATTTAGTGCCAAATATGGAACTAGTTTCCGCTCTAAGCCATATCGCTGATGCCAGTTTGTGTATTGCGCCACCTCCTCCTCCTCCCCTTCGTTCAAGTGGGTCAGTGTTATTGACGCAATGAATACGCTTTATATGTATTCCCCCGGCAGGTCAGAGTAACAGTTCTGGACAAGAACGATAGTCCCCCGCAGCTCCTCGACACTCCGTTTGTCTTTAATGTCAGCGAGGACTTGGAGATTGGACACACTATCGCCACACTGCGGGCCAACGATCCGGATACCCTTGGTTCGGTGGCCTTCCTCCTGATGGATGGCCACGATGGCAAGTTCCTGCTGGAACCCACAACGGGAAAACTTCTTCTCAACGACACCCTCGATCGGGAGACAAAGAGCAAGTACGAGCTACGGATCCGCGTTTCCGATGGAGTCCAGTACACAGAGGCGTATGCTACTATCCAGGTAAGAAGAAAAAAAAATACAAATTTAAACTTGATTTTAACAAAAACAATGCTATAAAATTGCAAATAAAATTAACAAAAAATATTAATAAAAAAAAATATATATAAAAAAAAATGTACAGTAATTCCAAACAAATTTTTCCCAGGTGAGCGATACCAATGACAATCCGCCCATGTTCGAGGATACCGTGTACTCCTTTGACATACCGGAAAATGCACAGCGAGGCTATCAAGTGGGTCAGATTGTGGCCAGGGACGCTGATCTGGGCCAGAATGCCCAGCTGTCCTACGGAGTGGTATCGGATTGGGCAAACGATGTGTTTAGTCTGAATCCGCAAACAGGAATGCTGACCCTCACGGCTCGACT
Organism: Drosophila elegans; assembly: GCF_018152505.1. Classification (NCBI taxonomy): domain Eukaryota; kingdom Metazoa; phylum Arthropoda; class Insecta; order Diptera; family Drosophilidae; genus Drosophila; species Drosophila elegans. The sequence goes on along the minus strand of NW_024546167.1, from coordinate 20,638,323 downwards.
GGATTACGAAGAGGTGTGAATGAAAAACAATTTAATCTCATAAGGGAACATACTTGACGTTTCATATTGTACCATTCAACAGGTTCAGCACTACATCTTAATCGTTCAGGCGCAGGATAATGGACATCCCAGTCTGTCCACCACCATTACGGTCTACTGCAACGTGCTCGATCTGAACGACAATGCTCCCATTTTCGATCCCATGAGCTATTCGAGTGAGATCTTTGAAAATGTGCCTATCGGCAAGGAGGTGGTCACAGTGTCAGCGAAGGACATTGATTCGGGTAAGCTAGTTAAAGATATGCAATGTCACCTTCTTATAAACAACACCCATCTCCATTTATTGCAGGCAACAATGGACTCATTGAGTACAGTATCACAGCAGGGGATGCGGACTTGGAGTTTGGGATTGATAGTAATGGCACAATTCGAACTCGCCGCCAATTAGACAGAGAACACCGAGCTTTGTACACACTTACTGTGACGGCCCGCGATTGCGCCGATGAGTTCGCATCCTTCAGCGAACTGGAGGAGACGCAGTTAAAGCTCAAGTACCGATCGCCCAGAAGATACCAGCAGAATCAGCAACAGTTTCTGGCCCATCAAAAGCAGCAGAGATTGTCGTCGACTGCGAAGGTAAGTTTCGCTACATCAAAACTAAACCCTAAAAAGAAGTTCTTGTGCTGTTTGTGTGCTGTAAAAATTGATTTGCTTACCCACATTTCTTGTCACAGCTCTAATGTCTATGTGGTGGGACATTAATAGCAATTATCTAGGCCTTTCGATTGGACTAAAATGCTTAGATCGTAGAACCCTAATTAATTAGAAGACTAGTTTTAGGCACAGCAAAACCCGTTCCTAGACTTTATCGCTCGTTTGGCAACTTACAACACATTCACCCAGCCTTATCTAAAATGCCATGAAACACAATTAGCCAAATACTGATCCCCACTTTCTTCCTAGGTGACGATAAATATCAAAGATGTCAACGACGAAGTGCCCGTCTTCGTTTCCGCAAACGAAACGGCCATCATGGAGAATGTGGCCATCAACACGGTCGTTATCGCTGTCAAAGCTGTCGACAATGACGAGGGCAAAAACGGTTTCATCGCCTATCTCATGGAGGAGGCCAAAGTCATGGAGGACATGGGTCAATCGGAACCCCAACCGCTGCCCTTCTCCCTGAACCCCACCGATGGACAGTTGCACGTGGTGGATGCACTAGATCGCGAGTTGCGTTCAAGTTATCTGCTCAATATCACTGCCCGTGACAAGGGGGAGCCACCTCAGTCGACGGTGTCGCAATTGCTCATCCGAATTCTGGATGAGAACGACAATAGTCCGGTCTTTGATCCGAAGCAATACTCTGCCTCGGTGGCGGAAAATGCCAGCATTGGAGCGATGGTCCTTCAAGTATCCGCCACTGATGTGGACGAAGGTGCTAATGGTCGCATTCGCTACTCCATTGTAATGGGTGATCAAAACCATGACTTTAGCATCAGTGAGGATACGGGTGTGGTGCGGGTGGCCAAGAATTTAAACTATGAACGACTTTCGCGTTACTCACTTACAGTTCGTGCTGAGGATTGTGCGTTGGATAACCCAGCAGGTGACACGGCCGAGTTGACCATCAATATACTTGATATAAACGATAATAGGCCAACATTTTTGGATTCCCCGTATTTGGCGCGCGTCATGGAGAACACGTTACCGCCGAATGGTGGATATGTGCTCACGGTAAACGCCTACGATGCCGACACACCACCCCTGAACTCGCAAGTGCGTTATTTCCTAAAGGAAGGCGATAGTGATCTTTTCCGCATTAACGCCTCATCGGGTGACATTGCATTGCTAAAGCCATTGGATCGTGAGCAACAGAACGAGTATACCCTGACATTGGTGGCCATGGACACGGGTTCGCCACCACTCACGGGCACGGGAATTGTGCGAGTGGAGGTGAAGGACATCAATGACAATGATCCCGTCTTTGATCTGCAATCCTATCATGCCACTGTGCGCGAGAATCTACCACCGGGCACTCATGTCCTGCGACCAAAGGCCACAGATAAAGACGAAGGACTAAATGCCAAGCTCCGCTTTAACTTACTTGGCGAGTACATGAATCGATTTCACATTGACTCGGAAACAGGGGAGATTACCACGGCAACTTCGCTGGATCGTGAAGAGACATCCGTTTACTATCTAACACTAATGGCCCAGGACAGTTCCATTACCGAGCCGAGAGCCACTTCCGTAAATCTGACAATAAGTGTGTCCGATGTTAATGACAATGTTCCTAAATTCGACGCTAGCCATTACAACGTGGCAGTTCCGGATAGAATCAGTACGGGTGAGTTTGTGTTTGGGGCCCGCGCCTTGGATTTGGACGAAGGAGAGAACGCTGTGGTTCAGTACAGCATCAGTGGAAGAGATCAGCAATACTTCGACATAAACACCAAGACGGGAGTGGTGAGCACAAAGCTGGAGCTCAAGAGTAAGAGCAAATCTCCTGGTGACTTGACGTACACAATTGTCATATCTGCCACGGATCATGGTGAAACCCCTTTGAGTTCCAAAGCAGAGCTTACTGTAATTCTTCGACCTCCGGAGCTCTTTCCCACTTTCGCCTACTTGACCAATAGTCACTTTACCATGTCGGAGGATGTACAACCGGGCAAAATGATAACCAAAGTTAGTGCCACATCGCCAAAGAAAGGATTGGCGGGTAAAATGCGATATGCCATAGCTGGCGGAAATATCGGAGATTCCTTGAGGGTAGATGCCAATAGCGGAATTTTGTCCGTGGGACAGGATGGCCTGGACTATGAGTTGACACATCTCTACGAGATTTGGGTAGAGGCAGCCGATGGCGATACCCCGAGTCTGCGTAGCGTAACTCTTATAACTGTCAACATAACGGATGCCAATGATAATGCACCCGTTTTGGAGAGACTCATTTACAATGCAGAAGTTTTGGAAGAGGAATCGCCGCCCCAGTTGATTGCCACAATCAAAGCCAGCGATCGCGATTCCGGCGACAATGGAAAGGTAACCTATCGCTTACAGAATGATTTCGATGGCACCTTTGAGATCATGGAATCGGGCGAGATTTACACGAAGATGCGACTGGATCGTGAGGAAATCGGTGACTACGCTTTCGTGGTGGAAGCCGTGGATCAGGGTGTGCCCCATTTGACGGGGACAGCCAGTGTGCTGTTGCATCTACTCGATAAGAACGACAATCCGCCCAAGTTTACACGCCTCTTCTCCCTGAACGTTACCGAGAATGCGGAGATCGGCAGCTTTGTGATCCGTGTGACCTCTTCCGATTTGGATCTGGGTGCCAATGCAAATGCCTCTTACTCCTTCAGTGAGAATCCCGGCGAAAAGTTCCGCATTGAGCCCCAGAGTGGTAATATCACCGTGGCCGGGCATCTTGATCGCGAACAGCAGGATGAGTACGTCCTGAAGGTGGTGGCCTCCGATGGAGCTTGGCGTGCCGAAACACCCATAACGATCACGATCCAGGATCAGAACGACAATGCACCGGAATTCGAGCACAGTTTCTACAGCTTTAGCTTTCCGGAGCTTCAGCAATCGATTGCCTTGGTGGGCCAGATCATAGCCACGGATCGCGACAAGCAAGGTCCCAACTCGGTGATCTCCTACTCGCTGCAGCAGCCATCTCCAATGTTCAGCATTGATCCAGCCACCGGAGAGGTCTTTAGCAAAAAGGTAAATATTATATATATTATTAAATTATTTAATTATTTAATATTTTAATGGTTTTACCCAACAGGCTGTTCGCTTCAAGCACTCTCAGTATGTTCGCTCCCCGGAGAACATGTACGCCCTCACTGTTTTAGCAACGGATAATGGAAAGCCACCGCTGTACTCCGAGTGCCTGGTGAATATCAACATCGTCGATGCCCACAATAATCCTCCAAAGTTCGAACAGGAGGAGTACCTCGCGCCATTGCCGGAGAATGCTGTTCGTGGTCAGCGAATTGTTCGTGTCCATGCAAATGACAAACAAGATGCGGGCACTAACGAGATGGACTACTCCCTGGTGTCCTCAGATCTAAGTGCCGTCTTCATGATTGGTCGACACGATGGTTGGATCACTCTGGTCAGGCCACTACAAGTGCCACCCAACTCTCGATACGAACTGGTTGTGAGGGCAACAGATCGAGGGGTTCCTCCACAGTCAGACGAGACTCGCGTTGTTATTGTGGTGACCGGAGAAAATCTAGACACTCCGAGATTCTCGGTAAACAGCTATCAGGTTATTGTGCCCGAGAACGAACCCGTTGGTTCCACCATCCTAACAGTGGGTGCCACGGATAATGATGTCGGTCCAAATGGCATGCTACGATATGCGATTTCTGGTGGCAACGAACGTCATGACTTTAGTGTGGACGAACGCACGGGCGGAATTGTGATACAACAGCAACTGGATTACGATGTGATACAGGAATACCATTTGAACATTACGGTTCAGGATCTGGGCTATCAACCACTATCCGCCGTTGCAATGCTAACCATTATATTGACGGATGTTAACGACAATCCACCTGTGTTCAATCAGAAGGAATACCATGGCTACATACCCGAAAACAAGCCAGTGGGCACGTTTGTGTTCCAGGCTCATGCCACGGATAAGGACTCGCCTAAGAATGCCATTATCCATTATTCATTCCTGCCCAGCGGAACGGATCGTCACTTCTTTATGATGAACCAAAGCAATGGCAGCATTTCATCGGCAGTTTCCTTCGATTACGAGGAACGTCGCGTCTACACACTTCAACTTAAAGCAAAGAACCCGGATTCCAGTATGGAGAGCTATGCCAATCTGTATGTGCATGTGCTAGGCGTAAATGAGTTTTACCCGCAATTCCTACAGCCAGTTTTTCACTTTGATGTCTCGGAAACATCCGCCGTCGGCACCAGAGTGGGTGCTGTTCAGGCCACAGACAAAGATAGCGGAGAGGATGGACGCGTCTACTACTTGTTAGTGGGTTCCAGTAACGACAAGGGATTCGGAATCGATACAAACACTGGCTTGATTTATGTAGCTCGGCACTTGGATCGTGAAACCCAAAACCGTGTGGTGCTCACGGTGATGGCCAAGAACTACGGCAGCATTCGAGGCAACGACACGGATGAGGCTCAGGTTATCATCTCGATTCAAGATGGCAATGATCCTCCAGAGTTCATTAAACACTACTACACCTCGACCATTTCCGAAGCAGCTCCGATCGGCACAAAGGTTACGACTGTCAAGGCTGTTGACAAGGATGTGAGGCCGCAAAACAATCAGTTTAGCTATTCAATCATCAACGGCAATCTCAAGCAGAGCTTTAAGATCGATGTGCAGACGGGTGAGATTAGTACGTCAAGTCACTTGGATCGCGAGGAGATTGCCACCTATAATTTGGTGATTGGAGCTATAGACACTGGCTTGCCACCGCAAACGGGAAGTGCCACAGTTCACATAGAACTTGAAGATGTGAATGACAATGGTCCGACCTTCACACCCGAAGCCTTAAGTGGATACATTACGGAAAACGAACCAGCTGGAACTTCCATCATGACTCTAATGGCTAGTGATCCGGATCTACCCCGAAATGGTGGACCCTTCACTTATCAACTAGTTGCTGGTAAACATAAATCCTGGCTGAGTGTTGATAGAAACACTGGTCTGGTCAAGTCCACAACCAGTTTGGATCGGGAGATCACACCCGTGCTGGAGGCCATTATCGAGGTGGAGGACAGTGGAAAGCCGAAACAGAAGTCCCAGCACCTACTGACAATCACAGTTTTGGATCAAAACGATAATCCTTCCACAGCAAGGAGTATGCATTTGGCTGTCAGTCTATTTAATGGCGATCTACCACCGAATGTGAAGCTGGCTGATGTCCGTCCCAATGACATTGACATTGTGGGTGACTATCGTTGTCGCCTTCAGAAGAATCCAGCCCAGAATCCACAGTTGCAGTTGGCCATTCCAAGAGCCTGTGATCTGGTTACCACATCGCACACAACACCAATAGCTTCGGTCTTCAGCTATACGGGTAATGATGGAAAGCACGGAGATGTTAGCTCCAAAGTGAGTGTGGCTTTCCAGAGTTTCAACAACGAGACCATGGCCAATTCAGTGTCCATCATGGTGCGTAACATGACAGCTAACCATTTCTTGGCCACTCACTTTAAACCAATGCTGGAGATGATCAAGTCCAGAATGGGCAACGACGATGAAATCCTTTTGTACAGTCTGCTCGAGAGTGGAGAAGGCAACTCAACAAGTCTTCAAGTGATATTGGCCGTTAAGTCGGCAAAGAGTATGTACGAACCGCCCAAGCATTTGATTGAACGCTTGCGAGAGAAGCGATCTGCTTTCTCGGAACTCCTTCAAAAGGAGGTGATTGTCGGCTACGAACCATGTAGCGAACCGGATGTGTGCGAAAATGGAGGAGTCTGCAGTGCCACCATTCGACTGCTGGATGGCCACAACTTTGTTATCCAGGACAGTCCTTCTTTGGTGCTAAGTGGACCCCGAATCGTTCACGATTATAGTTGCCAGTGCACCAGTGGATTCTCCGGCGATCAATGCAGCCGTAGACAAGATCCTTGCCTGCCAAATCCATGCCATTTGCAAGTTCAATGCCGCCGCTTAGGTGCCGACTTCCAGTGCATGTGTCCTGCCAATCGGGATGGCAAACAGTGCGAAAAGGAGCGCAGTGATGTGTGCTACAGCAAACCATGTCGCAATGGAGGCAGTTGTCAACGAAGCTCGGATGGATCGTCCTATTTCTGCATTTGTCGCTCTGGATTCCGCGGCAATCAGTGCGAGAATATTGCCGACTCGTGTCGTCCCAATCCCTGTTTACATGGCGGATTGTGTGTCAGTTTCAAGCCGGGATACAAGTGCAACTGCACGCCAGGACGTTATGGAAGACATTGTGAACGCTTTAGCTATGGATTCCAACCGCTGTCCTATATGACTTTTCCGGCCCTGGATGTCACCACCAATGACATATCGATTGTTTTCGCCACCACCAAACCCAACTCCTTGTTGCTCTACAATTACGGCATGCAGAGCGGCGGAAGATCCGACTTTCTGGCCATTGAACTGGTGCACGGCAAAGCTTACTTCTCTTCTGGAGGAGCACGTACTGCCATTAGCACAGTGATTGCCGGACGGAATTTGGCCGATGGCGGATGGCACAAGGTCACGGCCACTCGAAATGGCCGTGTTATGTCGCTCAGTGTGGCCAAATGTGCGGATTCCGGGGAATTATGCACGGAATGCACACCCGGAGATTCCAGCTGCTATGCGGATGAAGTGGGACCCGTTGGGTAAGTGTCTTATTTGTGGAGTACTATTCAAGATACCAAAATGGCTTTTAAAACAATAACTTCTATTTAAAATATTGACAAACCGACATTTTTTTAAGGAAAACTTTTATTTTGGGAAAGATTTTGTTTTTTATAAAAAACAAAAAATTAAAAAACCTAGTTAAATAAAATTGTTTTTTACTTTGTGGTGTAGAATAAATTCCATATACAATTTTCGACATGGAAACTCTTTTAAAAGAAATACTTTTGTTTTAAAAAAATTTTTTTTAGCTAGCTAAGAATTTTTTTTTTTTTTTTAAGTTAATACTAATTCGTACATCTCCCACAGAACTCTCAACTTCAACAAGCAGCCTCTGATGATTGGCGGCTTGTCATCGGCTGACCCTATTCTGGAACGTCCTGGCCAAGTGCACAGTGATGATCTTGTTGGCTGTCTGCACAGTGTGCACATTGGAGGCCGTGCTCTGAACCTGAGCTCACCGCTTCAGCAGAGGGGCATTTTACCAGGCTGCAATCGACAGGCGTGTCAACCAGCTTTGGCCGCCGAACGGTGTGGAGGATTTGCAGGACAGTGCATAGATCGGTGGTCCAGTTCGCTATGTCAGTGTGGCGGCTATTTGCAGTCGCCCGATTGCTCGGACTCGCTGGAACCCATTACCCTAAGTGGTGGGGCCTACGTGGAGTTTAGGATCTCTGAGATTTATCGCCGGATGCAGCTGCTGGACAATCTTTATAGTAGTAAAAGTGCCTGGTTGGATAATAGTCAGTCGTCAGTAAGGGAGCGTCGTCAAGTGAGTGCTGCAGGCAACCTGAGTACCGCTTCCCAGATCTACGAGGCCCCTAAAATGCTGAGCTTACTCTTCCGCACTTTTAAGGATAACGGACAACTCCTTTACATGGCCACCAATCAAATGTTTACCTCGCTATCGCTACAAGAAGGCCGTTTGGTTTACTACTCCAAGCAGCATCTTTCGATCAACATGACAGTGCAGGAACCTTCTGCGCTCAACGATGGCAAATGGCACAATGTAAGTTTGTTCAGCGAAAGTCGAAGTCTGAGACTACTGATCGATGGCCGTCAAGTGGGCGATGAGCTGGACATTGCCGGAGTACATGACTTTTTGGATCCCTATTTGACCACCTTCAATGTGGGTGGAGAAGCCTTCGTTGGCTGCCTGGCAAATGTCTCCGTGAACAACGAACTGCAACCGCTGAATGGTTCAGGCAGCATCTTTGCCGAAGTTCGACATCATGGCAAAATTGAGTCGGCCTGCAGTGGCGACATGGGTCAAGATGCCGCCCAAGTGGCCGATCCCCTAAGCATTGGCATCACTTTGGTGATTGTCTTTTTCGTCATCCTAGTGGTGGCCATACTCGGCTCCTATGTGATCTATCGTTTCCGTGGCAAGCAGGAGAAGATCGGCAGTTTGAGTTGCGGTGTGCCCGGTTTTAAGATCAAACATCCCGGTGGTCCAGTGGCGCAGAGTCAAGTGGATCATGTCTTGGTGCGTAACCTCCATGCCAGTGAGGCACCTTCGCCGCCCGTGGGAGCTGGCGATCATATGCGACCACCAGTTGTCGGTGGTCATCACTTGGTGGGTCCCGAACTGCTCACTAAGAAATTTAAGGAGCCCACGGCGGAATTACCTCAACCGCAACAACAGCAACGTCCTCAGCGTCCAGATATCATAGAACGGGAGAGTCCATTGATACGGGAGGATCACCATTTGGCCATTCCTCCACTTCATCCTCTGCCGCTTGAGCACCCCGGCTCTGTGGACATGGGCTCCGAGTACCCCGAGCACTATGACCTGGAGAATGCCAGCTCCATTGCGCCCTCGGACATTGACATTGTGTATCACTATAAGGGCTATAGGGAAGCGGGTGGTTTGCGCAAATACAAGGCCACTGCTCCACCAGTTTCCGCCTATACGCATCACAAGCACCAGAGTTCTGGTCCCCAGCAGCAACAGCAGCAGCAGCATCGTCATGCTGCGCCATTTGTGAGCCGGAATCAAGGTGGGCAACCACCTCCACCGCCCACCAGTGCATCGCGAACCCATCAAAGCACTCCGCTGGCCAGGCTTTCACCCAGTTCCGAGTTGAGTTCCCAACAGCCGCGTATCCTAACCCTACACGATATATCTGGAAAGCCACTGCAAAGTGCTTTGCTGGCCACCACATCCAGTTCCGGTGGTGTGGGCAAGGATGTTCACAGCAACAGTGAACGCAGCCTAAACAGTCCGGTGATGTCACAACTGTCGGGTCAAAGTTCCAGTGCCAGCAGGCAAAAGCCCGGGGTTCCACAGCAGCCAACGCAACAAACGTCCATCGGTTTGACGGCCGAGGAGATTGAGCGATTGAATGGCAGACCAAGAACTTGTAGTTTAATATCCACCCTGGATGCCGTTTCCTCGAGTAGTGAGGCACCTCGAGTATCGAGTAGTGCCCTCCACATGGATGTGGATGCTCACAGTTCCACTTCCACCGATGAGAGTGGCAACGATAGCTTCACCTGCTCGGAGATTGAGTATGATAATAACAGCCTAAGTGGCGATGGCAAGTACTCGACCAGTAAGAGTCTTCTGGATGGACGTAGTCCGGTCTCAAGAGCCCTCAGTGGAGGTGATGCTAGCAGGAATCCACCGACGAGTGTGGTCAAGACACCGCCCATTCCGCCGCATGCCTACGATGGATTCGAGTCATCGTTTCGCGGGTCACTGAGTACTCTGGTGGCCAGTGATGATGATATAGCCAATCATCTGAGTGGAATCTACCGCAAGGCCAATGGTGCCGCATCGCCATCGGCCACCACGCTTGGTTGGGAATATCTACTCAACTGGGGTCCCAGCTACGAAAACCTGATGGGTGTCTTTAAGGATATCGCCGAACTTCCCGACACAAATGGACCTGCCGCACAGCAGCAACAACAGCAGCAAACACAAGTGGTGTCCACGCTAAGAATGCCATCATCAAATGGACCGGCGGCTCCAGAGGAGTATGTGTAGTATATATAATAATGTATCACATTCGATTGCGTCTATTTCCTATTTCCGTTTTGGTGGAAAAATAAGGGATATTCTGGATAAAACATATATGTAAATTTTGTGTAAAGTTGCATCCTTTCATAGTAGATGTTAAGTAATGCCATTTTGTTTCGCAATGTACAACGAAAACGTAACGAGAATAGCTAGTAAGTGAAAGAAAGCGTAGAATCAAGCATATTTTTAGGATAATAAGCCTTTAATCTTAACTAAACGCCTTGTATCAAGGTACGAACCATCCTAAGTGCACTTCCGTTAAAGGGTTCAATAGCGAAACTGTAACGACTGATACTTCCGTACATTAACAAACCCATTAATTGCTGATCTGATTCTGTACTTGTGTAAATGATTTCCCCGAGTGCTATATTAAGATAACTTCAGCAAGACCTATGTATTGAATTTTGATCGCCATTTAAGTACATTTTAACATTGTTCTAATTTATTGACAATCTCGCCAACATCCCCTAACTGCCTTAGTTGTAGTCATAGACAATTAATTTCAGAGATACTTCGCATTCCTTTAGATGTAGCCTAATAAAAAACCGTGTATATGTATGTAAGTTTGTATTTTTAATTCGTAGTAAAATGTTATTAAATACATATTAACCATGGAAAAACGTTCGATTTTTTTATTAGTTTTTTATTTGAAATATGTTAAATTTCTTTTTCTTACTTTATTTGAGACAGCGATTATTCTCCAAGGGATTAATTATTTATTGAAAAAAATAACCTAATTCTTTTTCAATTTTTAATCTTTATCTACATATCTATTAAATGCAATTGCTTAGAATCAACAAACGAATATTCTCAGAAATTTTATTTTGAAGAATTGTTTTTGAGTTTCTGTGAAGCTAAACACTATTGCCCTCTTGGCAAATTGTAAAAAGATGCATGGAACATGGAACATCATTCATTACGCCGTCAAGAAGTTCGACGCAGTGCTCATCGCCTCCCTTGTTGTTGGGTTCGCCCGATCGCCACTTCAAGAATGGAGCTTCCTTTCCGGTGGCCTGCGATACGTAAGTACCATTATTTTTACGATCGTTGATGCCCAGCCAGAAACGGCTATTATTATTGATTTTTGCATTAATGGCGTCCAGTTCGGCTTGGTCTTTAATGGCGACTAATGATCCACCCATTTCGCGACAAATTGCTTCTGCCACAGGCAAAGAATCTGGAAAGTGGTTGTCAGATATATAGAAACGTCTAGCGCCGATTTGCTCGAACTTTCGTGTTTCTTTTGGAAAATATTCGGAATAATGTTGATAGGATCGCCGAAAAGGAATCCCAGACATAATAAGAGCTTCCTGTGCCTCTACCTGGGTCTCAAGCCTCTTTATTCTTTTCTCATTGTTTTCTAGAGAGAAATTTATTTACAAAAAATTTGGAAGGTTGAATACTGGATGCTTAACTTACTCTCCAACTGCAAAATTTTGGTTAAAAATGCATTCGACTTATCCTGCAGTTCACGACCAACATCTTCAGCGTCCATTATGTTTGCCTGGGATTCATATAAATTCCAGACAATAAATGCGAATGAAAAATATGCTCCGAGCTTAAGCATAGTGGCGAATGTTAGTAATGAACTGATTCTGCATTTAGGTGGGTGCTGACTTTTATAGGACTTTTCAGCTCTGATGATAAGAACATTTGGAGAGGGCAAAGCATTTTGTCACACAATTTTTGGTTGCTCACATAGATTATCAGTGCTTTTTAAAAGCATGCATATACAATGTTGGTAAAACCTGATACTTTTGATCTATCAGAATGTCGATGTTGAATTATAATCTTTCGAAATTGCCCATTTAAAGTTTCCAAATAAACAAGCGCATTTTAAATGGCTTTAAATTGTTATCTTTCTGATAATGATTCATCATCTCATCAATTGTTCCATTTGTTCGCGGATTATATTTATGTCTCTAAAATACAAAAACAATTATGTATCGACTCGATAAGAAAATCACTATGTCGATTTATACATTTTTAGAAACTTGGCAACATTTTGAGCTCATTAAAATACGCCAAAAAAGATTATATATATAGTCATTTTGTAGAATATTAAAATTGTATTATAGCTGAAAGGTTTTATAAACTTTGGTTTGCCAAATATGTATTATATTTTATTTCATATAAATAAATTGTGTTCTACGTTGGGTATTAAATCACTTATACCACCCAAATCTAATTATTTTAAATCTTTTTTTGTGGAACCCATTGGCGCCAAATAATTATTTTTAGAGTTACCAGAGGGCTCTCAGTAAAAACCCATAAAGTTCTTTCCAATGTTTTTCAAAAGGTGTCATAACTAGAAAAATATCTAAATTTATCTCTTTCAATTAAATAAATTATGAATATAAAACAATGTTTTTTATTGTCGATTGAAAAAAACAAAAGGTTTCTTGTTACTTTTTAAACATAAATTGATTTTCTATTAACAAGATGAAGAGTGAATGGATTTTTCCAATTCTTTATTACTAAGATAAATTTTGTTCTTAATAAATGTTAAAGCTATGCATTTTGCATTTGTAGCATTTTTTAATAACTGTAGTTTGTACCAAGATAAAATAACGAAAGCTTTTCCAATTTTAGCTTTTTTCAAGAGTTGGGATAAAAAAGCTAGAAATGACGGTAAATGGCTGATTTTGCAGCACAGCAGCCGACATAACAGCGCAATCAGCTGTTCGCAACAGAAGAAGAAGAACGTGCGCGAGCGTTCGCTGAATGAATTGAAAGTAATTCACTTTTTTCGTGTATTTGGCGGACAGTTATTAAAAAGAAAGCAAATAAATGTACCAAACAAAGTGATAAGCCGGTGATTATAGAAAAACCAAATGAAAATCTGTAAGGATCAATGCAATATAATAAATTGAATGTGGCAAAACAAAAAAACAACTGCCGAGCCGTGTAATTAAAAATGATGAATTGAAGTGTGCGCAAAAAAAAAAGTGAAAGTGCATACAGAATTCTCCCGCCCACGTCAACGTCCACGCCTCCTCTTTTGGGGGGTGGCAGTAACGCCCCTTTCTCACTTTTTATCCCCGCTTTTATGTGTGTTTGTGTGTGTGTGCGTGGTGTGCGCCTGTGTTGCGCGACCTTCACGCAACCTTCAACATGCAGCAACACGTTGTGTGTAATCTTACATTTTAGCCAATAATCTAAAACAACAAACTTTGAATAGAAAAAAAAGCTAGTAAAAAAAATGCAAAAACAAAAAAATCAAAACCAACCGGCTGCCAATGGCAACACAAAAACAAAAATCAACAAATTCTCCCAGCAAACAAAAAACAAAGCTCTCTCGCTCTCTCACTCTCCCTCTCTCGGATATGTTAGCTCTCTTTCGTTTAACCCGTTCCTTATTGCGATTTTCGAATTCAATTCAACTTCAAAAGCTGAGCGGAAAAGTTCGCCCCGCAAAAAAGTGATCTTCATATGAGTAAAACAAATAACTAAAAACGCGTTATCAAAACAGCGCCTAAAATCGTGTTATTTTAATTGATAACGTAGCCTACATTAAAGTCAGTTTTATATTACCCTATGCTAATTTGACTCGAATTTCATTAACATTTCAAAAGTTGCCTTAATTTTGGGTTAATTTGCGTTTTAGTTTCGGTACCGGTGATTGTGAAAGAAATTGTTAAGGTTTTTAAACTCACAAAAATTTAAATGAACATGTGTTTACTCTATAAAAAGTGTACTTTTTAGTTGACTTTACCCTTTAAACATAATTTTAACTTATCACATAACTTTTTACAACTTTTAACTTATCTACAAAACTCTCCTTTGATTAATATAATTATAATCATGAGATTGCAATTTCTTGCAAATGAATAAAATTCAAAGCAAATAACAATTAATATTTAAATCATATAAATATTTAAATGCTGTTTAAATAGTATTTAAGCATTTGTTGAATTATTTAAGTAAAAAGTTCTTAAAATTAAGCATAAAAAAGATTAATAACTTAAAACTAACAATATCAAGCCACTCAATGTAGAAATCAAAAAAAACAAAACTACTGGGTATCTCTCAAAGTGTACAAATAAGTCAAATATTCCTAATTGTTTCTATTGCATTCTTATGCTAAACTATTTGGACACGAGCTCACGTTTCTCGTTTCTTACGTCATTTGGGCTGAAACAATTTACAATTCTCCTACAGCATCAATTGCAAAACAATTTTTTGCCTTTTACAGATTACAGACGTAAAAGTTCAACGCCTTTCGCTCGATTATAAATAAGCCACGCCAAGCAAAAAACAATAAATTAATTTGTTTATTTGGCACATTAATTGCTTCAAAACGAGTCGCGTGTGAACGAGTTAAATAAAAAATTGCCCACTGACTGGCACATTGAAAATCTAAAGGCATATAGCGCAAGATTCCTCAGATCGGCGACAAAATGAACGACCGTGAATTGAGCTGCAGTGCGGGCGGCCAGTTTATGGATCGCGGACGGATGAACCAGAATGGAGTTGTCCAGCCTTTGCTAACTGGTAATTAACAAAAATTTATATTGCCAACACATGTTTGTAATAATTACTTAAGAACATGGAGAGAAAAAGCTGCGTGTAGGCAATTTTGTATTGAAATTAAAAGATTTTTGGGATTTGTAGAATTTAAGAGAGTATGTTTGAAAACACAATTGCATACATTAGTACAAAAAGTTCTTGTATTTTACAAAATATTTCAAAAGATAAGCTCATTCGTAGTTTATATGTTTTAAAAAAAATATATATATAGTTTATTTAAACTTTTTGACAATGGAGTAAAAAACTGAAAAACTTTTAGGTATTGTAGCACTTGAATTCAATTAAAAAGCAATTTCTTTTTTTTCCTTTTGCTCTTTAAATTTGAAAATTTCAATTTCTTTAAATTTATTTAAATCCCTTCAAAAAAAGTGGTTTTTATTTCGTTTTCCAAAGCTCTCAAACCGGCTGACATTTAGGCAGAGACAATTTGGCGCGCTATGCGATGCTTTTGTATACCTTTCTATATATATACCCAGCATATTTTTAGGCATTGCAATGCAGACACGAGCGCAAATAAATAAAAAAAAAACAAAACGATCTTAAGGTCTTTGCACTTAGATAAGAATTTGCATTTCATTTGCGGGCTCGTATATTTGTATTTGGGTAGCGTTAATTGCCCCCATCAGCTATAGACTTTCCAAGTTATCTTATCTGCCCCGATTCTTGGCTGAAATGGTTGCTACTGTGTACAGGGGAACTTAATTAACCTGAACTTATATCAAGTTTTTATAAATATTATATTATAAGGTCATAATGATATGGTAGGATGCCATAATAACCATATTTTTATATAATTTTATTTTTAAAAAATTATGTTTCACAAATCGAAGTATGTATTTAGTCAGTTAGAATTTGATTTACTGTACCTGCTTAGATTCCTGTTAATAACATTTATTAATATTGTATGGACTTACCCATAATATTACAGATTTGTATCAAATTACGATGGCCTATGCATATTGGAAGTCCGATAAGACCGACGATACGGCTGTGTTCGATCTGTTCTTTCGCAACAATCCATTCCACGGTGAATTTACAATTTTCGCCGGTCTAGAGGAGTGCCTCAAATTCCTGGATAGCTTTCACTATTCCCAGAGCGGTAAGTTAAACATCTTTGTATATTTTGATACAAAATAGTTAATCAATTTGATCGGACCTTTTTCAGATATCGAATACCTTAAGCAAACATTGCCCGAGGGCATTGAGCACGAGTTTTTTGAGTACCTCGGTAATCTGACGGCGCGGGATGTCACCTTGTATGCCATTGATGAGGGCACGGTAGCTTTTCCACGGTGGGTTTGCATGGGAGCCATCGTTTTTTTATAGTATATTAAGAAGTATATTAAGATTGAGTTCCACAGTTCAATTATTTGTTTTCATTGTAAAATGATTGATATTTATGATATATAAATGTTATAAATATTCATAGAATCCTTAGAATTCAGCTATATTGACCAGTGCTAGTTAGTTTTTACATCAAAGTAAATTAAGTCTAAGTCACCCAATTAAATGTTTGTGTTGCTCTGATAAGCATGATCGTATGTTAATTATTTTTAAGCAAGTAATTTGTTTTCTTATCGATTACTCGTTTAAAAATGCTTAGTAATTATGGTATATATCTTTTATAAATATTTATGTGTCAGGAATGTACATGCACTCTAAACGCAATCTATTTTAAAATGTATATTTAATTCTGGAAGTTATTATTAGAGCAGTCATCAAAACAGTCAGCACGTATTTTATCTCTGAATTGTGTAATGGTTATAATGTATATGGCACTTGATAAGTTGAAAGATGTTCATGCTTATCATAAATGCTATTATAAAATTACATTATCGCTTATGCACGCGCTTTCATTGTAACTATTAAGCAACTAAGATAAGTTAAGCCTGTTTATACATTTTTTATAAATACCTTTTATTTTCAGAGTTCCCATAATTAAGATCGAGGGACCTTTGATCATAGTGCAGCTGTTGGAAACGACTCTTCTCACCCTGGTGAATTATGCCAGGTATGTATTGCATATATTTTTCCCTGTTTAATGGAAATTTCCTAATAGTTCCTCTTTTTGCCACCCAAAAAAACAGTTTAATGGCCACCAATGCAGCCCGCTATCGCATGGTAGCTGGCAAACATGTCAAACTATTGGAATTTGGACTGCGTCGTGCCCAGGGACCGGATGGCGGTCTATCCGCATCGAAATATTCCTACACAGGTACTGAGCACCACCATAAAAAATGAACTTTCACACGCCCCACACTCTTAAAAACATGGAGCTCTGTAAAAAAAAAGCCCTGACAAGTAAGGTCAACTGTGTGCGCGATACAAACATTTTTCGGCATTGCCAAATTGCATGCAGACAGCTCATTATCAATTAAAAATAATAGGGGATAGAGTAGGCCGGATTTGGGCAATGCTTAATCATAGTCACCTTTTTTGACACGCTTTTTTCGGAAGTGAGATACATAAAATATTTGCATACAAGAAATCGTTGCCAATAATATTTATCTATATTAATTTATCTTAATTGATTTGCATATACAAACATAAGACTATAATTTAAAGCGAATTTCCTAGAACTAAATATTAGAACTTGTGGAAGATTAGATTGGCTAGAATATCAGTGTTAATATTAAAATATAAAAATGTAAATCAGTTACATATTATACCAAAAAATATCATTTTAGTAATATAAAAAATGTACTACATTTTTTTTATAAACCTGTAGGTAATTATTATTATTATTACTATCATTGTTATTGTATGTTCTACAAAGCATTTAGGGCTTTTCCCAATACTTCATTTAATAACCTTTGCAAGATTAGATTGCCTAAAAATTGCAAATTTTATAATAAAATAAAAACATTTAAATCAGTTTAAAAGCTTGTAGGTAATTTAAAAGAGTTTCATAGCTTTTAGGTAAATTTTAATTACTATCATTATTACTATACTAATTATTTTACAGGGCATTTAAGTAGCCTATTCGTAACCTTATCATTTTATGCATTGATCTTTCCGAAAGGGGGTAAGGCAGGAAGGCAGTAAGTAGGAGCTTTTCATATTATTTTGTGCCTGACTTTTTATGATGTGCATGCATGCAAAGCACGTGTCACTGTCAGGAGTTGAGACTTCGCTGACTCCGATTTCCGATTTTTCCCATTTCTCAAGGCCCTCCCGCCCCCTCGAACCATGAGTAATTCTCCGCCTTCATCAAGGCTTCCGCTTCCCCATTGTGTTTCTCCACCTTTTGCCCCTTGCTGCGGCAAAGTTCAAGAACTCTTGTTTATGTGTTAAACTAAATGAGCCCCGAAGGCAGTAAAAATCCCTAAAGTGGGTGGCACACGCAACGCCCACGTGGGGTGTCCATGTATATGGAATATCAATCGGTGCCAGGTGCCAACCGAATCCGAATTCTCAGCCAGGAATCGCTGTCTTTCAATTGGCGCTCACACATCGTAACTTTTTTCGGTTCCGTTTGTTTTGGCAAACTCAACGCTCAAAGTTTTTAATGCGTTGGGTTTGGGATATACATATATCCCCTATATAGTATCACCCCCAAATCAATGGATAGCTTCGCGTGCGCGTGACTCACGCCGTCCATTTGGCGTCAAGGTTTTTACCAAGGCTTCAATTTTTCGGCAGGCTGAAGAACTGAAGGGAAAGGCTGCTGAATTGATATGTTTATAGCCGGAATATTCTTGCTTAATGGGAGAATATAATGATATGGGACCATTAAAGGGTTATTTAAAAGTTGAAAAGGTTGCTTTGCTGTGCATTTAAACGATTTTCAGGAAACTTTAAATTAAGCCTAGTATTGTAGCTTACACAAAAAAAATACATTGTTATTCACGAAAATTTGTAATATAGAGTTACCAAATATAATTAGCATTTTTTTCTGTCTGCTAGGAAAAGGTACATGCTATATCGATTTCGTTCTCCAATTTATTACTACCCATTCTCCCATTTCTTTAAAAATATTTAACAACTATTACAATATATTTAACTCTTAATTTTTAGGCGGTTTTGATGGCACCTCCAATGTGTTGGCTGGAAAGCTTTTCAATATCCCCGTGAAGGGAACCCATGCACATGCGTATATCACTAGTTTCAGCAGCATTGGAGAACTTAAGACACGTCTGCTAAAGCACAAGCAAACAGGTAAGTAAATATTATATATTAAAGCAAGGGAAAACCAGTTTGATATTCGAATATATTGCAGGCATCATGGAGGATCTTCTGGAGCATGCGGTTAGACATCGGGCAATGTTGTCCCATCTGTTGGACGTGTCCACCGAGGAGTCCAGTGAGGGTGAACTGGCCGCAATGGTGTCCTATGCCATCGCATTCCCTGACGGATTCATGGCCCTTGTCGATACGTACGATGTTAAGAGGTATTTCGCTTCTAGGCAGATTCTCTCGGAACAGTTTTAGTTTTCGGTTTTTCCTTTTGTTTGTGTTGTTATTATCCCGTCGTAACTCGACCCATATTTTGCCCCTTGTTATTTTTTGAGTATGGATTTTAATTGATCTGTTTTTGTATTGTATTTGAGACTCTCGAGACGTGCACCAGCCAGATATAAAAAATAACAAAAAAAAAAACCAGAGTAACTATTAAACAAGCTAACCAGTCAACTTTACCCATAGAAAAACCAACCCATTCATGATGATATATTTTTAAAGTTTAATTTTGGTTTCACCCATTTTTTAACTGTGAGCTTTTATTTTTTTTTGTTTTTCGTTTGAGTAATAATCCAAAGTATTTCCAACAGCCGAGAAACAGAACAGGCCAACACAGAACCCAAGCTTATCAATGAACTAAAAACTGAGAGCAGTCCGCCAAAGCAAAAGCCATCGACCAATGGCCATAAAAATGGTCAAAGTAATGGTCATATAAATGGGCATAAGACCAATGGCCATCAGAATGGCATTGCTCAGAATGGTGGCAGTAGATCGCCGAAAGATACAAAGATACAAGATACTAAAACCAGCACAACAACAACTACGACAACAGCTGCAACTACAACAGCAACAACAGCTTTAAAGACAACAACAGCAACAACAGTGTCCAATGGGACGGCATACCTACCAAAATATGTCGAGAAGTCATTCAGGTAAATGTCGTTATCGCAAAAAAGACCAAACTAATGAGTCATAGATAAACCAAAAACTAAAATAGGAGAAAAATAAATTAAATAGAGTTTTCCTTTCCATTTTCATCTTAACTAACCTCATCATTTTCTACATTTGCATTTTTAATAACATTTTTCTTTGGCTACTTGGAAGCTTTTCCTATAACTTTACCGCTCATTTAAGCTATCATAATTCTATCTCAAATTTTACTAATTAGAGCTGGCAAAAACTTTAAATACTGTTTAATTTTATGTGAGAATAAAATGAACAAAATAATATAACTTTTTGCTAGCTCTCCTGCTAAATTTTTAAGTTTTCTTAATGTAAGCCTGCATGTTATCGTAAAAATATATATAACTAAAATTTAGCTACCAAATTTAAAATTATAACCATCATATACATGCATATATATGTGTATATTTAAGCTAATATATGACTATATGTCTATGTATGTGTCCTCTGCTTTGGTGTTATGAAATTGGTCCCCAAGTCAGTCCTTATAATTAGGAAGAATTCTGGCAAAATAAAGAAAGGTGAAGTGAATTTATTTATTTGCTTTCTCCCTCTTGCTTTTCTAACTTTCTTCTCGTTATTTTTGCCCATCACTTTTCCTACTAACACGCTCATTTATCATATTACATTTTTTCGTTTGGCATTACTCTCTTCTAACTCAATTTTGTTTATTATGCTTTTTTATTTTCTCGTCCTAAATGTGAATGTGAAACAAATAAAACAGAAATCATTAATCGAAACCGAATCAGAAACCCATGAAAAAACCGAAAATGAAAAGAATTTACGAATCTAACATAGTAAACAAATGACTTCCGGCACTATTTTGGCAGAGGTATGTAAAACAACACACGTATTCAAGTTACAACAATCCCAAAACAATTCGAACAATCAACAACATGATATAAACAAACACTAAAATATCATATGGCATATACTCACACACTCGAAAGCAAAAATTAGGACAACAAAAAACAAAAGTTCCTGCATAAATGATAAACGATCCTATGTCTCACACACAACAAGGTGCATAAAACAATTAATATTCATCACTTGAAAGTGCTAGGAAAATTTAAATGATTGAAAATATTACTTATTCCAATTTATTTAGAGAATTTACAAAACAATATAACAATCTAAAAAAGAAAATGTTTATTACAGTTACTGCATATTATTTAATACTTAAAACTTATTTTCAACATTATTTAGAACTACAAAACTCGTCAAATTTCTTCGACAAACTTCAAGTAAAGTAAAGTACAATACTTCCATTACCCGTTCGTTTCTAAATGTTTAAATTATTCAACATTGTTTTAAGCAAACAAATGAAACCAAAAACTAAAAACCGAAACACGCACTGACTCACCCTAATGTCATAGTCTTAACCCCGTTTTAATTGTCCTTGTCTCCAGTTAAAAAACGATTTGGTTTAAGTTTTATTATTTTTTTAAATTTCCTCGTTTAAATGTCCCCCATTCTGAATTGGTATATATTTTTCCCCAAAATATTTTTTCTAACCAAGAAATGACCTTTGAAAATTTTCCAAAATATTTTTTTGTTAGTTCTATAACCTGTACATAGTTAAAAATAAAGCGTCCGAGAGAGCACACTGCATGGCTTGAAAACAAAAACCGAAAATCTTCGACATTTTGTGCTGCTCCCTATTAAAAGAAATTATAAAATTTAACCAGGCTGAATATTTCAACACCAAGAGCCGCACTTGCAAATCGAAAGGAACCAATTTGGGTCCTCAAACACGTTTTTTGCTCCACCCCACTTTCGAAACATTTGTTTTTGTGTAATTCTCGCTTTAAATTTAGTGGCAAAAATATTGCAAAATAGCAAAATGAGAGAAACATTTTTGTTGAATTGAAAACCAAAAACAAAGCAGCACTTGATGGGTAGTGTAGATGAGATTACTGACAATTTGTTGCTATTTTTTTTTTACTTTAGGAGTGGTCTGCTGAATTTCAGTGCCGTGGCTTTGGCCCTAAACGACTTGGGCTACCATGCTCTGGGCATAAGGATCGATTCCGGGGATCTGGCCTATTTATCGTGCTTGGCGCGGGAAACCTTCGAGAAGGTGGCTGAGCGATTCAAGGTTCCGTGGTTCAACAAGCTGACCATTGTGGCATCTAATGACATCAACGAGGACACAATTCTGAGCCTTAATGAACAGGGACATAAGATCGATTGCTTTGGCATTGGCACGCATTTGGGTGAGCAATATAAGTAATGACTAACTTAATAAGAAATTTAGCAGGAAGTTTATGAAACCTTGTATCACAAAAAATGAAATAACTGTAATTCAATTTGAGTATATATATGCTTAAGTACAACGTAGCTTTGCCGATTTAAGGATTCATTTTGTTGTTCATTTAATTCTTCAGCTATTTTATATCGTTGTCCGTTCTTTTTAAACTAGTATGTTTCAATGAGAACTATATGATATAATCGTCGTATACGGTTCATTCCGATTTATTTAAGTTAGTTTTAAAATAGAGAGACTATCTTACGAAGAAACGGACAACAAAACGGACAAATGGTGATCAAGCATATATTGACTTTAAAGGTTTGGAAAGGTCTTACTTACTGCGCTATAAACTTTCTTAGCATCTTCTGATTGAATTACGCGGTATAACTAAGTATATATTTGAAACTTACTAATATCGATTTCCGAATTAAATCTCCAGTAACCTGCCAGCGTCAGCCGGCACTGGGATGTGTGTACAAATTGGTGGAGATCAACGGCCAGCCGCGAATCAAACTGAGCCAGGATGTGGAGAAGGTGACGATGCCGGGCAATAAGAATGCCTACCGGCTTTATAGTGCCGATGGCCATGCATTGATCGATCTGCTGCAGAAGGTATCGGAGCCACCGCCGGCAGTGGGCCAGAAGGTCCTGTGCCGCCATCCTTTCCAGGAGTCGAAGCGCGCCTACGTGATACCCTCGCACGTGGAATCGCTGTACAAGGTGTACTGGAAGTCGGGCAAGATCTGCCAGCAGTTGCCCACCTTGGAGCAGGTGCGCGAGAAGGTACAAATCTCACTGAAGACGCTGCGGAATGATCACAAGCGCACGCTCAACCCAACGCCCTATAAGGTGAGTGCCATAGTACCATAGTTATTAATAGTTTAAAATTGCTTAGAGCTGTCTTATGGATTAGTATGCAATTACCAACACAAACACAAAACAAATCTCATTTGAGTTAGCGATAAAGAAAAACTTACTTAACACAAAAGGCAAAAACAAATTGGCGATGAAAAACAAATTGAATGTTATTGTTGTTTAGCTTTGCCTCATTCTTATCATCATCATAAAAAAGAAACGAAACAATGCTAAAAATGAGATGATTTTCCGTAAATTAAATCTTATTTCCCACAATCCTTTTCCAGGTTGCCGTCAGCGATAATCTGTACAACTTCATTCACGATCTGTGGCTGCAGAATGCTCCCATCGGCGAGCTCTCATGATCTATATAAGTAGGATCTAACGATCTATTTTGATGATGCGCGAAAACATTTCCGAGAAATTTACTTTTATTTGGTGTACAATTTATTGTTGGCCACGATCTGCGGGCTTGTGGTTTAAATTTTAGTCATTTGCTGGTCATATGCATTGTAGAATTGGAATTTGTTCGATCCCACGAAGATTTACCCCGAATTTGGAGCACAAATTCCAACGCGAACTTGCGAGTGAATTTCAAAACATTGTGTAGTCAATAGTTTTAACGTGTTATATATATATCTAATAATAACTGCTATATAAAACGCACATCATATTCAGGAATGTGTCATGTGCCTTAAACGAGAAG
Organism: Drosophila elegans; assembly: GCF_018152505.1. NCBI lineage: Eukaryota > Metazoa > Arthropoda > Insecta > Diptera > Drosophilidae > Drosophila > Drosophila elegans. Next base: position 20,614,439 of record NW_024546167.1, on the reverse strand, counting down.
CGGGAACGGAAAACGAAAAGAGAATCAGGATGCAGAGCCCAAAAAAAAAAATAACTTAGATCAACCAAAAATCGGAGCGAAAAAACCAAACAGATAAAGATGTCTTTAATATTTTTATAGTACTTAAGTGTTGAAATGTTGCTAACGGAGGATAAAAGTAAGAAGTACAAATGCTTTTTAGGACATTTGCACGCAATAGGGCACACATCAATCACACACTTAACTCTATATATATATATATACTATATATATATATGTTACTTTACATACTACGTTTATGTATTTAACTAAATTCAATTGTAAATATGTTTAAGTGGATAATTGTAAGGCAACTAAGCAATACAAACACACAACCAACACAACAAACACACACCGCCACCACTGAAATACCGCTTCTTAACAATGTTTGCCTGTAGTTTTGATCGAAAATAAAAAGTGAAAGTAAACACGCAAAGGTTGTCGTATTTTAAAGTTTAGCTAAAAATCAATTTATTTACTTTCAAAGTCAAGTATTTGTAGTTTTCCATTAACTAAAATTCAGTGTCCGACTGGCAAATGAAACCATATTTATCGGAACACTTGTTGTCGTTCATTTCGATTCCACCAAGTAGTTCAATGCAGCGCTCTGCGTTTCCCGCGTGATTTGGCTCTCCAGATCCCCATTTTAAAAATGGAGCAACTTTGCCCGAAGCCACGGACATGTATATTCCACTGAACTCCCGATCGTTGATACCCAGCCAGTATCGGTTTTTTGTCAGCTTAACTTTAATGGCAGCCAGCTCCTCTGCATCTTTGATGGCGGCCAAATGGGCACCCATTTCGCGACAGCTTTCTTTGGCTTCAAGCCAACTTTTCTCCGTATCATCAATGTAGAAGTATCTGGAACCTATGAGCTTGAATTTGGGAAATTCAATTTTGTGAAAAATTCTGGTTAGTGTGGTCTGCAGTGCGGCTCTTTCGGTTTCCATCTTTGTTTGGAATGCATTCTGCTGGACTTCTATCTTGAGGAGTCTCTCTTCAAAATTCTTGCCCATTTCTTGTAGTGAACTTTGCAAACCTTCAATTTTTATCTGATTCGCGTTGTGCAAGTCTTTCTGATTTGTTTCCGTTCTCTCTAGTCTTCCCTTCAAGTCGTCGAAGGATGTGGTTTGACCTTCTAGCGTGGTTTGTATTTTGTTCAGTTTAGCTTGGGTGTCCTGTAGTTTAAGGGCATCGGAGGTGTTCCATTGCTCCTGGTGCTTGGCAATGTGATTGAGGAGGGGTTCCAGTACCGAAAGGCAGAAATCTCCGCACTGATTCGGCGGATCTTGCAGTAGGCATACAGATCTGGCTTTATCCTGGCCCTCCGATTGGCATCCATGCAAATAAAAGGCAATGAATGCACAAACAAAATAGGTTTGGATCCGGAGCATTGCGAATTCGACAACCACGAGACGAGAGAGTTTTAAACGTACTGATTCCGGACACATTTCCTGACTTTCGAAGAGCTCTGAAGTTGATAAGAACCCCGTATTTATTATATAAAAGTCGCATATGTATAATAATCAGGAATGCTGGATGACATTACTTTTGGGCCGTATCTTTGTTGCTTATATTCTACTCCTATGGGCATATCAATTAGAGAAAATGTTTGTGACTCTTAAAACCCCCTCCTTATATAATAAAAGCATTAATATAGATTAAAAGTAATAATAACATCAGAGTATTTATTTACAAAACTGAACTAATAAAAGGAAATAGTACGAAAACAACACAATATATGTATATTTTTATAGAGCTTATAAATAAATTATTAGAAATGGCATAAGACACAAACATTTGCAACTTGCAACCGAAAGAAGAAAACGGTTTTAATTTAACAAAACGAAAAGCTTAACAATTTGAATTTTTAATTTTCGCGCCCTTTTTCACTTTGGCGTTGCCAGACTGTTTAATGAAGCCGCATTCACACAGAATTTATCCAACAGCTACGTTTCGTTGTGATTGTTGATTTGCCGGACGGTATAAATTCTCAATAGCTGCGCGGTCACACTGTTTCCTGCGAACAGTTGTGTTGATTTGATAAATAAATACAAAATTAAATAAAAAGGTTAATAAACAAATGAAAATTAACAGATTTTCCTTTAGCGGACAACTTGACCAACAGGCAAAAGAGATTTATCAAGTGGAAAGGCGACAGTTTCCCTTAATTTTCTGCAGCTGCGCAACTTGCCAAGAAAAACAACAACAACAACAGTGATTCAGAGAGCCCCCAACCCAAAAAAAAAAAACAAATGAAGTTTCCTCTTGCTTAATTGATTTTTAACCAGATTTATATTTATAGGTTGATTTATCGATACACCTGAACATGGAGGGCGATGCGGAAAATCGCAAGGATCAAGTCCTTGAGCGACTAAACAAACGTAACAAGGACAGGCAAAACTATTTGGATGTGCAATCCGAACAGCGTTCCAAGGAATCGGTGCAAAACGAGGGCGTTGACTACTTTTCGCAGACTTTCCGGCAACGAACGATCGATATAGAGCAGCGATTGAAGGATCTGCAATGTGGCGATGCCCCGTCCCCGGATTTGGCCAGGAATTTTGCGGATATAACGTTAGAGATTCAGGATTTGCAGCGATACCTCACCGCATCCACCATGTTTCTCTCGGACTTTAAGATCAAATCCTGTCAGAATATTCTGAATACCCTAACTGCAGTCAGCGATGAAACCCGCCAACGCCTGATGCCCAAGAAAAAGTTCGGTTTTAGTGGCAAAAAAACGGCTACCAAACAGAAATCATCTGCAAATAAGGATATTGTTGATTCAAAGCTCAGTAAAACCGCCGAAAAACTGGGCTCCAACTTTAGCTGGACCATTGAGAATCGCAACAACGAGCATATAGTTCTAGATTCCAGTCAAGTAAATGGTCAGGATATCACCATTTCGAATATAAGCCACTGTCTGGTGGAACTGCAGGGACATCCCGGTTCTGTGCAGGTTTCCAAAGCCTCGCATTGCACTTTGCTGTGTGGTCCCATCTCCAGATCCTTCTTCGCCGAGAATATGGATGAGTGCACCCTGTCCATTGCTTGCCAGCAGTTAAGATTGCACTCATCCGGCGCTATTCGTATCTATCTGCATGTCACCTGTCGCGCCATCATCGAGGATTGCAAGGACATCCAGATCGGGGAGTTCAACTATGATTATTCGGAACTGGAGGCCGATTACCTAGCCTCGGGACTCAATAAGTCACAGAACAACTACACGGATGTGGCAGACTTCAACTGGCTGTCGCCCGATGTCCATTCGCCCAACTGGAGCCTCATTAAAGACCATCCCGATCCGAACTGGAATGCCTGGCGACGGGATTTCATCGCCAATAACCACAATATTGGACATAAGCAGGGTGATAATGTGGTAAAGGATACCTCCATCATTTAGTGGCTCTGGAAAATGCTGCTAATGACACCCAATTAGTGGGTTTAATAATCGGCGATCTGTGTAAATAGCTTTAAGCGTGTTGAATAAATAACCATTGTATCGAAGAACCAAGCAAATGTCACATTTTATTGCTACAAAGGCCTTTTTTAAATTGTTTGCCTTTTTCATTTCCTTTTTCAAATGAATATTATAGCCAATACAAGATAACACAGTTGAGGTTTTGAATTCCAAATTTATTAAAGACGTTTTTAGTTATTTACAATATGTTTAATATTTTTATTTTTATTCATTTTTAGGAAAGTATTCGTATAGTTGGGAATTCGTCTTGGAAAAAATTTTAAGCTCGATATGTTTGACTGCATATCTTCTTGTTTATGTGCATGTCTTGGCTAATTTGACATGTCCATTTCGGATGTGGCATAATCAGCGGTTGACCAAAATGGATGTGGCTGCCATACAAATTACGGAATGTGAGGACGAAGGACGATGACGCAGACACAGACAGGTCTCATGCAAGTTTCATGTGGCCACAACAGGACCTCTCAAGTCGTTACCTCTGTTGTCTTCATATTGACGAGGGGCACTCAACTTACTCAACAGGTTCGTACCGAAAAATCTTAGTTTTTTAATGTTTAGAAAGGGAATACAATTGTAATGTTTATATTTAATTTACTTTTAAATTAATTTTAGTTTAAAAATTTGAGCGACACTTAATACTTATACATGTTTCCAATGTATTGAGCGCTCACTGTGTTTTTTATATTTTACAACTGTTAGTGTAATCGCGCTTCGACTTTCTTAAACGGTTAATCTCTCACTCTCTCTCTCTCCATTTCACTCATTCCTTTGGCTTTGCGTGTGTCCACTTGTTCGACTGTCAAAATAATTAACGAATTCGAGTTACAAGCTGTAAATGGAGGGATACATACATACATATATACATGGCTTGAGAACAGAGAGGAGAGAGAAGGAGAGAAATGTGACAATATCGACATCTCATATAGAAGAGGTAATCGAACTGCAAATTACACAAATTACGCAGAATGTGCGAGAGAGTGGTAGAGAGGTGAAAAAAATAGATAAAGGGAGATTGAGCGGCAGGTAATAAGCTGTCAAAACTACGTCTCCTAAAGAAAATGGTTCAATAAAACGTGAATGTAAGATGAAAAAATACGGAGGTGCCAAACCAAGAAAAGCTGAAGCTAGAAAATCCAAGAAAAGTCAAGGCAATTAGGGCACTTCCGATTTTATTTTTGCTTGCTCTCCAAGATCTTATCAAAATTGAGCGTCTGTGCCTGTTAAAAAGAATACGAAAAGAATTCAGGTAAAGCAACAACGTCACTTAATTTAAAACGGTAAATGGCAACATTTTCTGTAGTTTTCTTTCTTAAGAAACGTGAAAAAATGTAATATACATACATAAGTGATTTTTATGTATTTAGTGGAGATCAACTAAGTTCTAGCATCTTAAAAGGGTAAGCAAATTTTATTAAAGCCAACAAAAATTAGTTGGTCGTAAAATAACCCTTTAATCATTGAATTATGTATTTTAGTACATTGTTATTAGGTAATTGTTTATGTGATTTAATATTTTAAATATTCCAAACATATTATGTTTAATCTATGGTTAACCCAACTTGCTCCAATCTAATTGCAAATGAATTGTAAATGATGTCACAAAAAGGCCTTAATTCGCAATCACCTGTTTTTCACCAGTATTCTCCAGTTGGTGAATAGAAGACTCAAAATTCGATAGAAATAATTTTCATTCTCAACATTTGTAAGCAACAACAAGAACAAATGCTAACAATTTGAATTTTAAATTAAGGAGTAATTTGGTGGCAGAAAGATAAAGTGGGGGAGTAGTCTTAAAGTTTCAGGGAGAAGCAAAATCACGAAAACACAAAACTCATGCAGCTTGCAGCACGAATGCAATTTGAGAAGTTACACCAAGAAAAAAAAATAGGAAAGCTAATTTCTACTCTAAAAAATTTCTATAAATTGTTATTTATTGTTAATTTAGATCTCTATTTTAAGAACTGCATTTTTTTTTACATGTACACTAATGTGCGTAAATACTTTTGACCAACCCAGTACAATATTAAAATAATTTAAATTATATTGTATAAATATATTTTTTTAATACTTAATATACCAAAGTGGTTGTATATTTTAGTTTTATAAAAAATATATGATTTCATTTAAATTTAACCATACTTCAAACTTACGCTAAAAAAGTGAATGAAATGTAGTGTAGTGTAGAAAAGGCGGCGGATTGTTAGAGAGACAGGACAATTAAAAGTTCGAGTTGCATCCTTCTCATTATCGGTCGCCATTTTAGCATCGCGATGAAAATTCAAATTCGGAAAATTCAAACTATGTTTAGCGTACACATGTACATACGTATGTATTTGGACAAATTGCGTATAACAAGCTGCCAGGTCTTCAAAAAGTATTAAATTCATTCCGCGCTTTCTGTTTCTAAGTTTTAGAAAAATCCAAGATTTTTACCATATAATAAAAAATCTTAAAAAAAAACTACTTCATTTTTTTGTAAATGTGTTACCTTTTAGTCTTTTTTTGTTTGGTGCGGCTTCAATTTCCTTTTATTCAAATGAATCCCGATAAACCATTAAATCTAATTGGTTTTACTCTTGAACAGTGTTGGTAATTCCAGCCACACACCCACCTGTGACACACACCACACACATAGGCACACTCACACGAGTAAGTGCATCTGGTGCTGCCACATTTGCATAGCTCACAATTAGTTTTCTCATTATCGCAGATAATATTCGCCGCATTTGCGATAAGACCGAGACCCCTAACAATGGTGACCGCCTCCACATTAATATTATTATGCCTGTAATTGCCCGTCTCTCTCACACTCCCACGAAATGGCAGTGCCCATGCTTTGATGGTTTCAATTACTGCAAAATTACCGACCCGCGTCACCTTCGTCTTCACCGCCTTCGCCTTCGCCTTCGCCTTCGCCTTCCCAACTTTGACCCACATCCAATCCACAAATGCCTTTGTGTGCGGATTTTATGGCTCAGCTGATGCAACGATGCTAATTTACGCATTTAGTTAAGCAGCACCACCACAATGGCCCAAAATCAAGCTTAATTTCGTAGTGTAATATCAAGAAAATAAAAGTCAAACAATGGAAAATCGAAGAATGAAACCCATTGAATAGTAAACATTTATATTTTAATTGGAAAGCACTATAATCTTATTTTGCTTTTCCTAAAACCAAAATTTAAGTCAACATACAGACATTCGAGAAAATATCACTCATACGCACCGTATATCCTAGAGCTAACTTAAATAAATTTCTGTCAAACCATTTATCAGATTTTAGCAGCTAAGAGCTAACAACTTACGGGTCTTAGAGGATTAATTATGGAGTGTATGCTGCCAATTTTGCACAACAATTTCTCAACGGAAACTCTTTCCGATATTGATAAACGCAAAAATGTTGATTAATTAAGCGAATTACGGGAGTCATGCAGTGCAATTAAAATGTCAGCGCAGCCACAGAGTGTCGGAGATATATAGGATTGGGTTATGCAACGCTCTCTACTGGCCTTTTTTTTATTCGCAGCTTGTCTCGGTTTTTTTCTTTCTCCTTCCCCGTTGCGAATTCCCTCGCTTCGCGAATCTCCGCTCTGCGTGTGCAGCTCAAATTGTAATTAATGATGCAAGACAGCCGGCAGCCTCGTCCCCTTTCACACCCAGATCCCCCACAAATTCCCCCTTGCGGCCGCAGTCGGATCTAAACCGAAAATCTCTGCCTGGCCTTGTCATCCTGCCCCGCCCACGGTGTGGCTTCCGCCTCCCCTGGCTGTTGGTTTATTCTACCCTGTAAATAGGGGGGTTTTCATCTTTCCGATCCCTTCTAGTTAATTCATAGTCAATGCTATCTAAAATAAATTCTTTCACAAGAGCTTTGCAAAGCACTACGCTATTTATATTACATTCTTAGTATGGAACAGTAAAATACCAAGTGGTTTTTAGTATCAGGAAATTATAATATACTTAAATTAACGAGTAAGCCAGTTAGGCACTGATCTCGTTTATGATCGTAGATTTTTTGTGATGCCTTTTTATTTTAGAGCATTTCCATCTTCGTTCAAGTATACTTTTGCCAATTCGCCTGCTGTTTGTTTACTTAAATCATCGACGCGGTGCGCGTTTTAAACGCGTTTCTCATGCTTTTCGTGTAAATAAATGAAAAGTTCGTTTAATTCTCGTCGATTCTTTATGCGTTGAACAAGGAAATGGTGAAGCGGGCTGGAGAAAGGAGGCGAGGGGGCGTGGTCTGGTATCGTTTACTTTGGAAATGAAAAATTATGATTACATCAACAATAATCGAAATGCGCTTGTAAGCTGCTCTGTTGTTGTCTCTCTCGCTGTCCCTGTTCCTGTCTTTTTGCGCCTCCTCTTTTCCCTTCCCGCTTTCTCTTGCAATTCCGTTCTTGCTTTCCGCACTCCAATTCTACACTTGAAAAATGTATTATTTAAATACAATTGAACTGAAGTAAGAAACCAAAATTCATTGCCAAAATTAAATTATAGATACACCTTTATAGCTACAATTTTAATATTCCCTATAAAATAACAATTTTTTAATTATAACCAACAAAATCATGTTTACTTAAAATATTAAATTTATAGGGGCGCACCTTCTTCATTAACCTCTTTTTTTCATGCTCCCATATTTTATAGGAAATATCTATTAATATTTAGGTTTTATTTTGATATTTCAATGTTTTCGCCCAGTGCTTTGCTATCTTTCGGTTGGCTCCCTTACTCCAGTCTTTTATTATTTTTGTTGTCATTTTCGTTGTGCTTTGCTCGTTTTGGCCATTTCTCTTCGTTCGCGTTGCTGACTTGCAACGCTTTCATGCGTAGCATTCAATGGAGTAAAGGGGGTAAAAGCGGGGGAGTTGGGGAGGGAGTTATGTTAACGTTCAATATTTGTGTTCAAAGTAAAAAATCGAGACGTTTCCTGGTCTTTCCGTTTATTCCCCACTTTCTCCGACGCGTTCAGCCAAATGTATGCAATGCAAAATCGGAAAAATGCGCGTGGCAGCACCTCAGCTTTCAGCTTTCAACTTTCGGCTTTAGCATCAAGCCCCCAGCCCAGGCTGCATCTCTCTTATCTGACAGGATCCCATATATTCCTCTGTTTTCCCTGCCCCACTGTGCACTGAAAGAAAATGTTTAGTTGCAAAAGAAGCTAAATATAAAATGATATTTTTGGCCTTTTTGCATTTCAGAAATAATGTTGTTTGACTTTGCTTTTAAAAACAATTTTACCTGAACATTTTAAAAAATATGTATGATATCATATGATGAAAAAAGGTTTATAAAATATATTTTAAATTTTGTATTAAAAAATTAAAAAACTGTTTTTAATTTCCTGAATTTGTTTTCTGTGATCGCTTTCTTTGGTAAAGTCTGAGCCATGCTTATAAATCAGCGACGTCTGGGAAAGGCGACAGGCGTTTTTCTTCCATGCCCAATTGTTCAGCCCCCTATTCAGCTCCCATTTTCTTTCACAATGCCAGGCCAGACACAAAACACAACAATTTTTGTTGCCTGCATTGCGGCGCCTCCAGAATTTTCGTATATATAGTAGTACCCCGACCATGCAAACCCCTTCTTATCCCCACTTTTGGGTTGGCTGCACTCGGCATTATGCTTTGCGTATTTGTCGCTTTATGAAGTCATCTTGGCGTAAAAGCAAATTTATGACCAACTTCACTTTATTTCTGTCAGTTTTTGGCCCAGCATAAAGATGGCCATCTCTTTGCCACTGTCTTTTTCGCTATCTTGCCATTCTGCTGTTTTATATCTGGTTTATAAACTCCCGAGAATTGTGCATTAGCATCAGCTGGGGTAATGTGTCAAATGGCGTGTATATTCCTTAAAAATGTATACCCAAAAAAAAGCGTTGGTATTCTATAAAGCGATTTGCAATGCTTTATTTAATGGTTTTATTTACAAACAACGCATTTAATTGAAAGTCCATTTCAGAATTCGTTAAAAGTTTATTATTTTGAAGGTAATATCACTAACCATACAACATGTTGTAACAGTTAAAGTTATTGCTCGTAACTTATTTATTTGCTTATTGTGTCCTTTTTACTGAGGAAAAACATAAAATAAGCTCCAAGTGCACAAGTTACACATTTCATTATAAATAATAATAAGAATTAATTTTAAGGAGTTAGTTTACTTTGGTTTCTTATGTTAAAGTTATAAAATTGCAGACTTTCATTATCTGCAGTAAAACATTATGACCAAATCTTAAATCCCTTTTCTAAAGTATAAAAACAATTTTAGTTAGGTAATTAACATGTTTTATATCAATTTTCTGTGCTTTAAATCTGATCTTTAAAAGTTTTTCAAGCATTTAATTGGTTTGCGTTTTAATTGCCCTTTTTAAGAGATGCAGAACCATTTGCACGTTCATTGTCTGACATCTCGCTGCATAAAGCCCGATAAGGCAATATCTTTGCGCATATATTTACAAACTCGCACAAAGGAACTCTGATATCCTACTTAAGCGGGCAGCGAGGCATTTGCCCTTTTCGTTGGCATTCGGCGCAATTGTCAGGCCAATTACGGGCCGCAATTATGCCGTATGAGCACATAAAAACCGGATACGCTGGCTACGCCGTTTTATGCCGGAGTCGCCGACCCTTGGGCCATAAAACTCTTAGCCCTCAGGGGTTATCATCGCGGCTTTGGGGTCCCCAGCCTTTAGGGTTGACCTCGAAAATGACACCGAATCGTATGCAAACAGTAAATGAAAAGTCATGAAAATAGGGAGGCTGTATGTACTTTTTGGAGGTTATTTGCCAGAAATGTCAGGGGAATTTCGGTAAAAACTGAGATGAGACGAGAAGCGAAAGCTGCAAGTCGGCCCGAAAAAGTTATCAGCTTGTTAATTGCTTAACTTTTTCACTTCAACTTTTTTTATTCGTTTCAAGGAGCTGAAACGAGTCCCGAAGATAAAACCAAAACTGAACTGAAGGAAAGGTTGCAAGGGTGCTGGTGGAGTTACAAAAAGAGATGCAAATTTGGCTGCACTTTGAAAAAGATTTTAAAAATATTACGCTTCTCACTTTTTATATCGAAAAAAATAAGAAAAACTTACAAAAGTTGGTAGTCGTTTTAAGCAAACTCCTCCAGATCTATGAAGAGTTCCCTTATTTCAAGTTACAAATTTAGCATGAAGTTCAAGTTTAGCATTGAAGCAATTATTCATTAAATACTGAAAAATGTATTATGTATTTTTTGATGTTTTTTTTTTAGCTTTTTGGTCAGTGTAAAATCTATTTCTCTTTTGGTTGAACAACCAGTTTTATTTTTCTTGTCCTTTCACAGAAATTAAAATGACAAATGGCAGAAGGCGACTGCAACTTTGACCCTTTCCCTGGCCCCATTTTTTGACCTCCGTTTTGGACTCGCTCTCTGTGACATTTGCTTATCGGACGCTTACAATGTCATAACACAGCCTCCAGAGTAAAGGAAGTTTTTGCTTCCCAAAAAAAAAAAGCAACAAAAAATCAGAGAAGTGGAAACTTTGCCATCCTCTAATCTTGTGACAGGCCAAAAGCGGCTATACAACCTGCTCCTGTAATTAGGGTAGAGTTTTGAGCAAAAATGGGAAAAATTAAAAATCAATGCAGGCACCTAAAACTCTCATTACTCATATGCCGTGAAGGTTGGGATCTGGCGCCTTTGACCATAAAAAACCCATTAAAGCCATTTAAAAGTTTCCCTAATCTGAACAGCGAAAGGTTAACTTCTATAGTATATAGGTATATAGACAATGTTTTATGACTTTTTGCCCGTTTCGCTTTCTCCTCCGTTTTATTGGCCCGCCCAAATTGATTAAAAGATCAATGATTATGTGCCTGTTTAATGGTTCACTGCATTTAATTTAATTTTTTTGTGCTTTTAATTTTAGTTGAGATTTTCACAGGTCGTTATGCGAAATAAAAGGTTTGGGTAGCCGAAAGTCCAAAAGATAATAAAAAGAAAGAATTTAATTGGACCGAAAAAGGTTGACCAAAAAATACATTTTTGTTTTAGGGCATTAAATCATTCGTTTCCGAAAGGGGCCATATGTAACCTTTAAAAAGTAAACCGAAAATAGTTATAATATATATATCAACATATTGTTTTAAATAATAATACTTACATGAATTTAAAAATGGAAACAAAATATTCAAGTCAATGTATTATCCTTAACCTTCTTATCCTTACAACCAAAATTAATTGCTTTCACGCTTGGCATTTCTGGCAAAAAGCTCAAATTTTCTAACTATTTTGATGGCTTCATATAATCTCTCACGTAACCGAAGAGTAAAAGTTGGGGAAAGTATTATCGCAGCATTAAGAGATACCAACGAACCCCTTTCAAAACTTGATTCAGCTTTTCCCCAAGAAAAACAAAGACCATATATAGATAAAAAAGAGCAACGCTTTCGTTTTCTAAAAAAAAAAAGACAATGTGAAATGCAGACAATTGCGATAAATGCGATGGGGGGAAAAGTGTTTGAAAAATCATTGAATACCCGCAACGTGATGCAGAAAGTTCGCATATTTTTCTTGCTCGCACACGTTCGTCCATTTCCTGCTCACATATGCATGCATTTGGCGTGATAAATAAAATGTTTAAGCACACATTTTGAATCCATTGTGTAGATTTGACTTTGAATGCTTTGCCCTAGCTTTTTGGCACTCTTAACCCCTTCTTCCCCTTTTTCCCCTTTTTTTCCCTCTTTTCCTTTTACGTGACGCCACAGACAACGATGACGACAGCAACGACATCTTGATGCTGCCACTGCAACTGCTTCAGTTCTAGCTGTTGCCCCTTCTGCAATCGCTTTTCCAAGCCCGAAGGATCTCTTCAAACTCGAATAGACCATACCTAAAATATATTTTTAAGTTTTTGAACCAGATTATATTTAAATTTATTTACTAGTTCGAAATGAAGTTATAATTAAATAACTCTTATTGCTTTCTAAGGCAACTATAAGCCTTAAGCTTTGACAAAACCCAATATACCCTTTCTAAACAATCGATACAGGTCATTCGAACTCCAAAAACTTAACCATCGTAAGCACACTTTACGTATTCATCGTTTCATCTACATTCTGTGTGCCATTTTCAATTGCAATTTTTTGCTGCATTTGCTGCATTTGACATGACACAGATACGCAGGACGAAAAGGAAAAGGAAGTCTCTGCTGTGCAAGGGAAACCGAAACCTTAACTAAGAAAATTTCAAGAAATTTCAAGAATTTTCTTATGCAGGCAGCATTTGTGTTGCGCTTGGCTGTTATTTTAGTTGAATTTTGCTTGGTTAGTAATGTCTCTTACACACGCTAATGAGCGAAATAATTAATGATGCTCCTCCGACATCGTCGTCGTTGTCGTATGTTTTTCCTGCTTGTGGTAACATTTTCCATGCCATTTGGCAGAAAGTTTCACTTGACAAACTTGAAGTAGTTGGCACAGAAAGCGGAATCCATCACAGGTTTCTCCGGCTGGCCTTAATAAGCAGTTAATTTCATAGTTTTGCCCAACAGTTTTTCTCGCCTGCAGCTTTCGAGCATTAAAAGTTGGGAAAAACAACATGGCCAACATGTTGGCTTCTGTGTTCGGCTGTACAGAATTTCCATCGTGGCATTTTTTCCCATTTTCATTCATTATGCTGACGCTCGGTCGGTAACTCTTCATTCGTTCAACTTAATTTACGTTTTATAACTTTTGCAATCATTACATGTTGCATTTATTTTCTCTCTCCAGCAGCTCAGTGTTCCTCTAACTTGTTGTTTTTCTCCGCTCTGTTCTGTTATTTATTCGTCGTTTTTTTTTTTTTTTTGCTTCCAGCCGGCTTCCATGTGTGCATAAACCATTTAGTAACAATTTTCGCTTTGGCAAAGTTTATTTTTTCTCGGTATATGGTAATGCCTTGGGTGAAGGGGAAAAACTGGGAAATTGATAAACCATAGAGATACTGTCTGGAGGATATTAAACTCACAAAACTTGCGATCAGATCGGGGCTTAACTAGCTAGAGTTTAGCAGCATGCGCTTAATTAACTTATTATTTGGAGTGCTTTTTATGGGTTGCTTGAACAAGACTATCTTCTCTCATTAATAATTATTTAAAAAGTTTTAGTTTTGGTTGGGTAATTTCCTATTTATTTCAGAATTTTAATAGGTCTAATATCAAGACTATGATATTAAAACGTTGTATTTTATTAATTAACATTTATATGCATTATGCGTTGTTTTTTTTAGTTATAGATAAACGTTTCATGCATATAAATCTTAATTTTTCTTATGAATTAATTAATTAATAATTAATTAATCTTGATAAGAAACTCAATTGGTTGCTTTAAAATGTATTTTAAAACATAAAGAATATTTATTGTAGTTTATTTTACATAAAACAATTTCTTAGAGTTAACATTGAAACTCTCGTGACAGTTTTTGCTTCATTTTTTATTTATAGGTAAAATTTCATAGCACAATTTTTAGTCTCTAGAATATTATATCATGATCATCAGCATTTTTATAATACTTAAATATTTATATTTTAACCACATCTTAAAATGTATTCGATTAAATCCTATTTGCTGGGTATCAAAGCTGAATGCAAAACTTTTCTTTTTATTTCCGTCGGCAAGCTCATTTTAATTAACCGATAATTGTGGAAATGGGAAAGCGAGTCCTCCACCCACGTGTAGTATACTTATTGGCTTACTAATGGAAAAACAGAGAGGGGCAAATAATTTCCATCGCTTACCAATGGGCTAACAGAAATTACAAGCGAGCTTGTTAGGCGAAAGTCTATGGATTGACTCCTGTTTTTCTCTCTACTTCTATTAACTGCATTGGATTTTTCTTTTGGATTTTTTGTTCGCCTTTATCCCGGCTGAGACTTCTTGGCGTAAGTGAACTTTTAGTAACTGCTACAAATCTGTGAGCAGGCAGCTAGTTAGCAAAGGCTTATCACACAGACTCAGTAGACACACACACACAGATACACACACACACACACACATACACACACACACAGATACAAACCCATACACAATCAGTCAGACAATCTTTCTCCTGCTCGCATGTGTGAAATGACAGCCATACATCACAGTGCATGGAATGGAGGGACGAGTATTCTGTACTCTGCTATGGAACAGGAGCAGCAGACACTTCATAATGACACCGAAGTTGTTGGATACCTGAGTTCTTGCCTCTGTCCCCTGTGCGATTTCCCGACAAGTCCTTGAATATATATCTGTCTGTACCCGTACCCCCTGCACCCCCTGTCACATCCCACATGGCTATGAATTACATTTACGTAACGTAAGCTTTGCCAACGTAATCGCAACATGACAACAAGTAATGAGCTTTGACACGCCCTCATCCCTGTTGCTTCTCAAAAAAGGAAAACTCCTCCTATCTCCATCGCTCTATTCTGCTGGGCATATGACTTACGGACAGACTACTTAGCATTTCTTTATACCCGAAATGAAATCAGGTGAGGGTACTGAGAGAAAAACTGATCAGTTTTAGAGTTAAATAGTTTTGTTTTAAATAATGTTTGGAATAGTAGGACATCGGCTGATATATATGATTAGAACTCAAGACATTTCAACTATATTGCAGTGAGATATTATAAATATTTATCTTAAAATTGGAACAATTATAATTTTTATGTCACGAATTGCACAATTTTGACTGCAAGTACAAAATGAAGAAACCCCTAAAAATTGTTTGGCAAAATATATTTAATAAGCTTGAGGCTTATTTGAAAATTTTAAAAAATCTAGACATCTTAAGAAAGTAGTAAAAAAAACTCCGAAGAAGTTGCAATATTTGCATTGCTAGTACTTTATTCTGAAATTTGTCATTCTAAATATATTTGTTAGATTTCTTGCAGTGCATCTCCGCCTTGGGTCCGAAGCTATTTCCCATTTCTGACACCCACACAGTCGGCGGCTCTATCGCTCTGCCTCCCAGCCTTCCATCCTCAATTTTTCCCTAGAGAAGGTGTCGGTTAAATCATAGCAAAAGTATCTGCAACTTGACTGAGGAAAAGCAGCGATTGCAGTTGGAGAAAAGCAGAGCCGAGCAATGTGGGCAGATAAGAGGGTGTGGCAGGAGAGAGTTGATAAGCATCTGTGCACTTCATTTTTGCACTTTTCTCAAGTCCTTGCAGCAATTTTATTACAAGCAACTTAAAACCCTGGTCCTTCCCACTACTTCTACTTTGCCATCCCATTCTCATCCGTTTTTTGCCACCCCCCACATTTTGCTCCTGGGCAACTTTGTCGCCCATCCTTCTGAATTCCTTCTGGATCCTTCTTATTTATTTGCAATTGCAATGACAGCGCGCCATCGTCATCCGGCTCGTCCTGGTATTTATTCAAGTGTGAGCATCGCAGCAGTCCCTTTTCTGCTCCTCCATAGCACAGCCGCTGGTTGAGATTTAAACTTCTTACACACACATTTTGAATGGGCAAGTTGCAAAGTGCCAAGTCCATTACCAAGACACTGTCCGTCCGTCCGTCCGTTTGTCCGTCCAGAGAGATCTGACGAACGGACGGACAGCGAGGATAACACAGCCTGACACTGACTTAACCAAGCCTTCAGTCTCAGTTTCCGTTCCATGGGTCCTTGCCCCCGTTTTCTACTCCTTGTCAATCGGCATTAAAATCACAAAACAGCCGTGTGAAGAGGTGACAGGCTACACGGTAAATAAAGAGTATTAATATTCTATTTTGGGTTTTAAAAGTAATTAAAGGGAATAGGCGGAAAAAGAAATATTTTGGTAAATTACAACTAATATTAATTTAAAAAGGTGTTTAAAGGCATTACATGATTTGCTTTAATTTCCACGATTTAAGGAGATTTAAAATCACCAGAGACTAGTAAAAAAGATTTATTACAATCTGAACAAATTAAAATATGACACTGAAGCTATAGATATATAAGATATATTTCTAAAATACAGTAAAAATATTTAAAGAACATATTAAGAACGTCCTAAACAAAATATAAACATCCAAAAAGTTAACACTAAAGACACCCCCTTAAATTCAACAAAAGCCTCAATTGATTAAGTCTGAGGCCGTAGGTAACATAATTTCAATATCAATGAGATCCATTTTTCACCGCAGTGCATGAGGCAGGGAAATATATAGTAGATGGACCACCTGCCGTCGTTCCGCTTTTCAAATCCTTTTCTCACCGAACTGAACTTGATATGAAAGTCTTGAAGTGGCCAACGGCAGCTAAAAGAAAAATTGTTGCAGAATTGCAATAACTCACACCGAATGGAAAGTGCCGCAGAAAAAAATGACTAACCGGCGGAGGAGAGTAGCCAAATGATAAATAGCAGCGACTGATAGGTCCTTCCCTCTTCTGAAATCCTGAAATCCGAAACTCCCTGCCATTTCACATCCCCACTTCTCAGGTTGACTTTGTGGAACTGAGGGGCACACTCTTCACATGCTTGAAGATTTATGTTGCGCATCAATTGCTTTGAGAACTTCGTTTTGGGTTGGAAATGTGGGTGGGATGGTGATGGTGATGGTGATGGTGAGTGCTTACCGGGTAATGTCTATCTGCGCTTTTAATGCCAGCGTAATTTATGAAATGAAGTATGCATATATTTTGAATGACTTTGACTTTACAAGTGGCTCGGGCTTAGGGGCAGGTTTGACTTGCAAGTTGACAACTCTTTGATTCGGTCATGGGTGGGGGCTAGATGTATGTGTCTGACTGTCTACTGTCTACTGCGACATGTTCTTGCCTAAAGTTGCGTTTGAGTTTAGATTTTGAATTTTGAAATTTAATTTAATTTAAGTCAAAGAGTAATTTGAATTTTGAATCATATACCAAAATGTAAAGTAAGTAAAACCTAAGAAAAACGTAACTTAATTTTATAATTTATATAAATATATCGAACTAACTTTTATATTTAAAATAAATTGAGTGTTAATATACGCCTTTAGTGCTTTTAAGCTATTTAAATTCAAATCTATTTTTTGTATGTGTTATTTTCGCCTGCAGCTTGAATAAAATATTTTAGTCCCAGGGCAATATAGAGTTAGATTATATTCTGAAGAGTGCTTCGATTCAATGCAAGCAAAACTTTATCCAATTTATAATTGCATTGCATTTTCAAGAAACCAATTTAAATGGAAAACTGGGTGATGCGATACACAATTTAAGCTAACCTTGCAAAAGTTCAACAAAGTGCCCAAAAACGCACTTGCAATTATGTAAACTCATTTTTAATATATTGAAAATATTATTTCTGCATTATAGGTTTTAAATTTGTATAAATTACAATTTTGTATAAATTATGGCAATATTTATGAGGAAACATGCAGTGATTTAAGGCAATCATCACAACACATTTTTCTTCTTTTAAATATTCTCCATTAAAAATACTTAATATTTTTAAACATTTACAAATGTACGTATTCGCTTTTAATTATTAAAAAAGAATTAATTAATTTTTTACATATTTTACTAAGAAGAATATGTATCTATTTGTCTTTAAATGTAAAAGACTAACTGACTTGGTTAATTAAACGAAATAAGTGCTCCCCTCATTTCTTTGCAAACTATTAACTTTGCGCCAACCTTTTCACGTTCACTCATGGGTTAATCTCTCAATAAGCTGTTGGGGATCTCTGTCATTTAATCGCTCACCTTTCACCTTTCACCTTTCGATGACTTGCTCTCGAGAAGGCTCATTCGTTCCGTCAATGGCTCAATCATTCATTGCATCACTCACTCAATCATCGATTTGTTTGCTGCTTGGCGAATTTTCTTAAGCGAATTAAGATCATTTCCAACCAATTGATTTGCCGAAGAGCTGGTAGGGCATGTGGGTAAATGGTATATGGGTGCCTGGGAAAATGTTTAGTAGAATGTGTGCGTACCTTTTTAATTAACATAAAAATCTAATTTGCAGCACTTTGACTTTGATGGCGACAGCTGCCGCCTCATTCAGTGGGAGTGTGATGAAAATAGCTTAACCTTATGGCCAACGATGTGTGCCATAATGTTTTCCCCTCTAGCCCTATTGTCCCCTCCCCCTCCCTCTCACTCTCCCTTTCTCCCATTCTCCCTTTCTCCCATTCTCCCTTTCCCCGTTTCCCCGTTTCCCCGATTCTCTGTCAGCGGCAGCGCTTTCTGACATTGGCTTAGACAAGGCCAAAAGCTTACCAAAACACATACCTGCAGCTGGTCATGATGGCCAACGTTCCTCGCATCCTCGGTACAGCGGCATATCCTCATTCAGACACTGCTAAAAATAATGAACATTTTTGTATTAAAAACAATATTGTTTGAGAAATAGATTATTCAACTTAATCCGGATTATTTTCAACTTTGTCTGAGTCTATGTGCTTAATTTGCAAATAAAGTGCTTTTAATCAAACAGAATGCTTACCTATTAAGAAATTTGTGGCTTAACAAATGTGTTTTGGTTTGCATTTAAAATGTATTTGTGGCAGAGTGGATTTATAAACGTGTTTAATAACAATGTTATTCATGATTATTATTTAATGTTTCGAACATATATCTGAAATGAGCATTAAATTATTAAATTTGAAATAACAGATATTGTTACTTCGATATTATAATTCGATTTTAAAAAGCTGATAAATAGAGTGACTATTTAAGTCTAGACTAATCATTAAATTAACCTCCTTATATTTTGGCCTAAAAAATAGGATTTTTTTTAAATTTCTCTCTATGTACTCCATTGCTATTTCCACAGCTACATTGTCGTTGTCGTTGTAGGTGTCCTCGGCACATTAGCGACATTTACACGTCGCAGCAATTTCAAACAGCAGCCGACAAGGCTCATTCCCTTCCCCTTTCCCCCCGAAACCCGAAAACCCCTATAGCTTCGCTCCGCTTTGATACAGCTTACAACCCCAGCATGCAGTCAGTCATAATCATTTTCATTGTCAACATTTTGCCGACACATGACAAACAGCAAACGAGAAAAAGTTGTTTTTATTTTGTTTGTCATCTTTTTAAGATTGCTCATTAGAAGCAATTAGCTGGGTTTCAAAAAAAACGAAACGGAAAGTGGGTAGAAAAAGTTAGTGCCCATTTTCATTTAAATAAAATACATATTTACAGCAATGTAAATTTGATTGCCACTTTCAGCAATTTTCGCACTTTTCATTTTGGTTGAATTAAATTTGCAGCAGCTGGTTGGTGGAGAGGGATGAGGAGGGGTTTAACCAACAATGACAATGACCACTTGTCGTTGGCAAACATTTGTCGAAATGACCGCAAAATGAAGGCGCAACCAAAAAAAAATTAAAATGTCTTTTATTTAAAACGAAACAGTCAATCGGGTTGCAGATTCTACCGACTAAAAAATACCTTTAAAAAGTAAATTTTTATTTTATTTCCTTTTCGATTATAGTTTAAATAGTGATAGATAAAAGCAAATCATTTTTGCTGATCAGCAATAAATTTACAGTGTTTAAAAATACCCTTGAAATTTATATAATAAATTTAACAAAAAAATGTTTTATACATTGTAAAACTTCATTTCAGCAAAGAGCACAAAAAAAATCCTACATGGTAAATAATAAAAGAAAAATAAAACAAAATTCAAAAGGGTTTAACTATAATCTTAAATTTGACCCGCTAAAATGTAAGATTGCTACATTTTTACAAATAGCATATCGCCACAAAAAAATGTCCATTATTTACAACTAAAAAAAATACAACATTTAAATACGCATGTATAAACAATAAAGAAAACATATCATTTTCAAATCTCACACTCACTTAGTTTCAAAATTTATTACCCTTTCAACAGTCAACCATTTGGTTTAACTGATTTAAAAATTAAAGTAATACCCCTTAATTTTGCGGACAGGTGAGAGTTTGGTGGATAAACCGCTTCTCACGCCGTTTTCCAGCACAATGGTTTTATGTAAATTTAGTCATTTGCCACAACATTCACACACACAAGTGGCCAGTGGCCACGCCTCCTGGGCTAACGCTAGAAACTAGAATTTGCATTTAAATCTCATTAGTTTTTAATGGTTTCAGGTCCTCTAGTTTTTTCTTTTTTTTTCTGTTGCCTGTTTTGGTTGTTTGTTCTGAAACTGACAACTTTGCGCTTTCTCCCAGTTTTAGTGTGCCATTTCCGGCGGAAAGCCACAAAATAACCCCCGTTCCCCGAGCATCTGCCATAATTGTAGGGGATGCACTGGATGTGTTGCCATTTCGTTTTGTATTTATTTAATGAAATTGCATGCGAAACATATGTTGCACACCCACACACGCACACGAATTCAAAAACAGGACCAATACTATACATCGTGGCATACTTTCCAGCTGTGAGCTGCACTTGACTTCTAATGACTCTATTGCGCATTTGTTGGCCAATTTCAGCTATTTCTGTTGGGTACTAGCCCTTGCCTATGGTTTATTCTACATTTTACCATTCATTAGGTTCCGTGTCCTTTTTGTTAGCGATTTTTGTGTTGTATAGTCTTGTAAGTCTTTGTGATCTTTTAAAATATATTAATTGTTTTTTTTATTTATTTCTTACTTAAAGAATGCTATTAGAATTTGTAAACAAGGCAAATGTATAAAAACGGCAACTATGATTGTGACACAAATATTTTAGACATCACCTTTACATAATTAGGGTTATGGGGAGATACTGAATACAGCTTTACAGGTTTTATCTTTATCTAGTAAATAGGAAACATTTAAAGACTACTTGATATATACAAATAACATTCATAACAAAGCCATCATCCTGTTCCTGCCATAAAGGTCATCTGGCAGTCATTATGTCTCACCTGTTCACATTTCTCGCATCGCATTTCTGTCTGAATATTTTAACATAATTGCCATGTAAGCGAAATGTACAACTTTTATTGTTGTTGTGGCGTTGTTGGCTTTAGTCTTTTTATATTTTTAGGCCAATTTATTTGTGCCGCCGCCAGTGGCATATGAATATGCGGCATTGTTTACTGGCTTAATTTGCATTTGTCTCTCATTGTGCGATGTCTGGGTTTTTCCCGAGTGCATTGGCCTCACGGTCCATGATTATTACACCCATATTTGTGTACATAAACAGACATTTATACATGAACATTTTTTTTAACCGTGTAAGTGTGCACTGAAAAGTTTGTTTCCTACATCCTTAAATTCATCGGATTTTGCTTTGCAAACATAATATGGACTTTGTAATTTTTGTAATGGTTTCTTAGTAAACCAATGTTTATTTTTTAATTTTGTATGTTTTCATTGGTTTCTATATCAAGTTGCCAATTATTTTTAAAGTGTGCGCATTAATGTCGCTTTGAACTCACTTCAGGTCGCACTTTTTGTTGAACTGTGGCTGTTTAAATTTTCAATTCGCATGCAATGACTTAATTGTTCATAATTTTGTTATCAGATTAACACAAATTCCGCTTAACGATAATGGCTTCATGCAGTTTATGGCCAGTGCGTGCAAAGGATTCGCTGGCAGGACCCTCGGCTTAACCATTATCAGCTGCACGACAGTCGCTTTGACCCCCAACCCGTTTGTACATTGGCTCCCGCTTTTCTCGGGGGCCATTGGATTTTATCGCAGGACAACGCTGATTAAATATCAACGTAATTTATTATTCAAATTAAGTTTATCGGCGAACAAAAGGCAACAGCTCACGGTGGGTGGCTCCGATGAAATGAAATGTTGAGTGGTCGGGTGGCTTATCCTGCTCAACGGGAGCGTGGATGTGTTGTATAATAAATTTGATAGGTATGTCGTGCGGGTGTGTTCCAAATTGACATATCGCTTTCACACAAACACATACACTCCATTTTGAATGCGAGCAAACAAATTAGCCGGAATACACGCACACACTTGCCAGAGCACACACACACACAAATGCGAGTTTTGACGCTCAGCAGGTTTTATCAAAAATGCATTTGTCATTATAAATGCAACGTGGCCGACCTGCACTCAACGTGCTTGACTTACTCTTTTGGGGCAATCCCATTTCGGGGTAAATTAAATAGGCAATACATTATAAAGCAAATTATGGGCAGGTGCTAATAATTGGTACAAAATTATATTAATCTGCCAAGAAATTAGTTTGTTGACCGCATTTAGTTTAAAGCTTATTCATTTTAACCTCATTATACAATTAAATATGTTGAACATTTTATAGAAAAAATAAAATTTTTAAAATAAAATTTATTTTGAATAAATAATATAATTGTTATAAGTAAATTTATGTTCGTTTCGAACATTTCCTCTTGAAAATCCTTTTTGTCCATATTTGGCTCAACATCATTAATATTTTAATATTTTTGTAAAGTGAAATTTAAATTTAAGTTTTAAAAAAGAGCATTTAAGCTTCCGGCAATTAACAAACATGTTTGGCAAGTTGTTTAATTTTCAATTATAAATTCATATAAATTCAATGGTCGACGCGCGGCGCCTCAACTACCATTATACCACTCAGCCACGCCCCTCCGCCTTTCTGCCCCCGTCACGCCCCCATGACCTGGGGCGTTTGACAATGGACGCCTTTATAGAGGTATCGCCATTATGTTGCCACAGCCGCCACAGAGAAAAATATCAACTAGAATTTAAATTGATAAACCCAAACCTAAAAAAAATGTTTATCGCAATTCAGGGATAATATCAAATTTCTTAAAATATATATATAATTATAATGATAATGCGAAAAGCATATCAATTTATCTGTTCCAAAATTTTATGAAAAGTCATCACAAAAATAATCATTTGATTATAATTTTTTCCTGTGTATGGCTAGATTTGTGTGCCACGGTCAAAACGTGTTCAATAATTTTGTCAATAAAATGTCAGAGCAGGCACGAAAAAAAGTAGGTGGCCACTGTGTTTGCCGCAAAAAATGGACTGTTTTATATAAATTTCTCTTTTGCGTACTTTTTTTCGGGCCTGGTCGTGCGGCCTACAAATCGTCCCCTGAATGCGGTTAAAACTGTCAGGCCATAAGTTTACACAGGTTGAGGTGTGCTTTCTCTTTCTCTTTCTCGTTTTCGTTTTTTTTTTCGAGGTCCTCCAGCTCGCACATTACACTCATTGTGTTTATGGCATAAATTTGCATGTTTTTCACGTAAATTTTTCAATTTCAATGGACGCTTTCGATCCTTTTGGTCGAGGGTCCTGTCCATAGGCCTTTTGTGTTAGGTGGGATATTGTTGGGAGATGTTAAACAAAATTTAAAGCTGAATAAAGTTATCACCGTGTGGCAGATCGTATCGTATCGGTCTAAAAGGGTCAACATTTGAACGTGCCTTAGGTGTCTTTGCATACTGAGCACTAAGTTAAAGCTATACAAGGAGGTTAATGGTTCAGATTTATGGATTTATAATATTTACAAAGCAAGAGCCTGTCAAGTATATATGTATACTAATCAATTTAATGGAGGCATTATGAATTAAACAAAAAATAATACAGTTAAGGTCGTGTTTTCGTATTAAAGTGATTGTTAAATGGCTTTCTACTCCATTTTTTATTTTAGTTCTAATTATTGAAGGAAAACAAGGCATTATTCACCGTTCAAATTCGATTAAATTATATACACGATAAAAAGAAAACATACGTACAACACTTTATTGTAATTTAATAATTGAAAGTATAAAATGAATATTAAAAATTAATTTTTATTTACATATCCAAAACAATAAAAAGCCATCAGCTTTTAAATATTTATAATACACTCTTTATTAAAATTTGCAAACACCTTTGTTTTAATTTTCTTTGTGTCCTCGCCAACCGAGGGCTTAAGTTTTAGACTTGGTTTTTGCTGTCCGGCAGGATATCGTGTGTGTTCCCGGCCAGGGCGGGTCTATAAGTGTCAAAGGCATGTGTTTAGCATGCCTCATTTGAGCGTAAATACACCTGCAGCCATCAATTATGCAAAGAGCCAGTTCCCTTGGTCCGTCCAGCTCTCCATCCGTCCGTCCGTTGCCAGGTCAGAATCGTCAGAGGCGTCTACGGCTACGTTTACGGTCTGGTCTACGGCTTCGGCTTTGGATATTGGCTTGGGGCCATCCAGATGAAGAGCATTTTCACACTGAAAAAATTAACTAAATATGTTTTCCAGAAAGAATTAACTGAAAAGATTCAGGATGAAACTATTATGAGGAATATAACTGAAAAGTAATAATAACTTGACCTTACCCTTTAAGATTGATTTGAAATCTTAAACAAATAAACATTTTTTTTGTATAAAAGCTTACTTTTTAAAATTGTGTATCTCAATCAACTTGTTTTTTTTTTTTAATTTATAATTTCATTAAGACATTTTTACCCTTGTCATAATTTTAGTATAATTTTATCACCATTACAAATTTTATAAGGTTTTGCTCACTCTCAAATACTTCCTAGAAGTAGTTCCAATATTTTTTCTTTGTGCACTTAGCCGTCAGGTAGGCGGGACTTTCAACGCCATCGTTGGTTTAACATCTTTGCCCCGACCCAAATTTTCATTCAACCGTTCAACCAGCAAGTCAGCCAGTCGGCCATCTAGCTAAATTAATTTATTGGCCTTCCTCGCATAGACCAAATAGCTGCAGTTTGCATAATCATCGCACACACTCTCGCATGGAGTTCGACAGCTTATGAAATATTTATTCAAACTGCAAGTTGGCAGGCAACACGCTAAAGTCTGAACTGCAGATCCTTTGGATGGAGAGTCAATTTGTTTAACCACCGATTTGGTTTTTGGACAGCGAACATAGGGCTTAATATTTAAAAAAAGGTTATTCTCGAGAGCTGATGTAAAAACGTTTTTTTATTTAAAAAACTTATTGATCTAAAACAATTGATTTAAGGCTTAACTTGATTCTAATTGAAATCAATGAACAAAGGTATCAATAAATAAATAAAATTTAAGTTTACATATAAACCCTTTGTGCCTACGCCTCTGCCAAAATGATATACCTGGTAAACGCACATAAAATTCATGGAATAGGTCATTAAAAATCGTTTAACGAAAACCAACTAACTAACGCCCTCTTTTTCCAAAAACGTTGCCTAATTGGGGGTTACCAAATTGTAAAACTTATCGAACTATGAACAAGGATAGCACCCACACAGCTCATCAATTATGCTGCTCAAGTGCCTTGTGTGTTTCTCTATATTTACACTATATACACACATACAGTTTCTAAGGGTATAAAAGGCCGAGGGTCAAAGGATTATGAGCTGAAAAGTGTTTAGTGTCCTTAGAGAGCAAGATGTTACCTCGATTCCTGACCACGTCGTATCCGATGGAGCGCCATTATTTTGTGGTGCCAAAGTTTGCATTATCGCTGATTGGTTTTTATCCGGAACAGAAGCGAACTTTATTAATAAAACTCTGGAGTTTCTTCAACTTTTTCATCCTGACCTACGGTTGCTATGCAGAAGCTTACTATGGCATCCACTATGTACCGATTAACATAGCCACTGCACTGGATGCCCTTTGTCCAGTGGCCTCAAGTATTTTATCCCTGGTTAAAATGGTCGCGATTTGGTGGTACCAGGATGAACTAAAGAGCTTGATTCAGCGCGTGAGATTTTTAACAGAGCAACAAAGGTCGAAGCGAAAACTTGGCTATAAGAAACGATTTTACACACTCGCCACTCGATTGACCTTTTTGCTACTATGCTGTGGATTTTGCACCAGCACTTCGTATTCTGTCAGACATTTGTTGGAAAACATTTTGAGGCGAGCCCACGGAAAGGAGTGGATTTACGAGACGCCATTTAAAATGATGTGAGTGCACTGATAAAAAATGTCAAATTCTTTTTAAAAATACTCAAATCAATATTACAAAAAAATCATATGTTTTAATTTTGCAAATATTTGCATTCTGCAAGCATGAAAAATTAAGCGAAAAATATTTAAAAATAAGTATTAAATATTGGACTTATCGCTAAGGATAATTCAATATCTTAGTACATCAATTAATTCATAACTATTATTTACGTATCTAGTCTAAAAGTTTTAAAAAATACTTTCCATAACTAAAATTACCTTGGAGATAATGAACTTTAAATGGATTTTGCTAAATTTGTATTTAATAATCCTCTTATAGATTCCCCGATATTTTGTTACGACTGCCGCTATATCCCATCACCTATATCCTTGTGCATTGGCATGGCTACATCACAGTGGTTTGCTTTGTGGGTGCAGATGGTTTCTTCCTGGGCTTCTGTTTATACTTCACTGTTTTGTTGCTCTGCCTGCGGGACGATGTTGGTGATTTATTGGAGGTTCAAAATATCGAAGTGAGTCTCTCTGAGCAGCAGGAAGCTCGGATAGTTCGGGAAATGGAAATACTGGTGGATCGACATAACGAGGTGGCCGAACTAACACAGAGATTGTCGGGTGTTATGGTGGAAATAACACTGGCCCATTTTGTCACTTCGAGTTTGATTATTGGCACTAGTGTGGTTGATATTTTATTGGTGGGTTGTCGAAGTTCTCTGGAATGATTCTTAAATCTATTTCTATCTCTTAGTTTTCTGGCCTGGGAATCATTGTTTACGTGGTCTACACGTGTGCCGTTGGCACGGAAATATTGTTATATTGTCTAGGCGGCTCTTATATCATGGAAGCGGTAAATATTATAAGAATCACTAGTAATATTGCATTAATTTTTCCTAATTTTCGTAGTGCTCTGATCTAGCTAGTTCTACATTTTCCAGTCACTGGTATGGACATAGTGTTCGGGTTCAAAAGATGGCTCTTTTAATGGTTGCTCGTGCCCAAAAAGTTCTCACCATAAAAATTCCATTCTTTTCTCCTTCTTTGGAGACACTGACTTCGGTTAGTTTTTGTGTTTTAATTTGTTTGATTACATAACTATATAATTTTTTACTTTATCTTGCAGATCTTACGCTTTACGGGATCCCTTATAGCTTTGGCAAAGTCAGTTATATAAATGATTTCATAGATTTCTGTTTCATTTCTTAAATGATATTACTTATATGCCTGTTTAATGTAATATTTTATCAAAGGTGCGGTTTACTTTTCCTTCCTTAATTGGCAACTTTTCGTGCTCCTGATTTCCATTTCCTGGCTTAATGTTGCCTGTATTGTTTGTCCGTAGTCTTTATGGCCGTGTGTGCATTAATTCGAATATATTTTACACCAATTTCGGGTTTCTTTACATTTTCATTTTCATTTTAATTTTTCTTTTCCATTGACCCCTGAAAGTTGTTGTCAAATTAAAGCTGCACTGTTGGTAAACATTTCCTTGACTATCCTTCTGCTTTTCAGCTGCTTCTGCAAATTGCTTTCTTTGCCGTTGCTCATCATGTTCCCCCTTTACCACAGCCTCACCCTTTTTCTTCGACGACCTTCCTGTTTGGTACTTTTCTCTTGGCCATTCCACTTGGCCATTTTCAGTTGCACACACTGCCAACTGCAGTTCATTTCCATACCACGTGCATAGAGAAAAATTTTTGGTTTCTGTATGCCAAGATAAGAAGGCCATAGAAATTTTTGAAATGTCTTGGGATTTGTGCTTATGTCTTAATTGGTGCTTTGTTTATGCTTTCATTTCAGTTGAAAAGACTTTTTTTTTTTTAATTTATAATTTGTTAGTTTTATTTTTGTTTAGTGACTTGAAAAAATCTATTGATCTGATTTGAATTGAAGTATTTTACAAATACAAACTATTATAAGTTTTACCACTCGACTATATTGATTTTGCATTGTTAGTATCTTTCTTAAAATTAAATTAAATTAAACTTTTCTTAAACATGTCAGTAATAAGTAAGAGTTTTTCCAGTGCCCACACCAACGCGCACCTTAATGACATCCGGTCTGCGTTTGTGTGTGGATTGGGTACTTCATATCCGAGCCGCAGTTGTTGATTTTCCCCCCTTTCCCCCTTTGAAGACAACCTCTTCAATGAGTGGATGTTGTGTGTGTGGGTTTTTTTTGGTGTTCCTCTCGGCTGCTTTTTGTGTTTTATTTTTCTGTCTGTTTTTTTTTCGTATCTTACCATTGTTCATGCACAAATTCTTTCCATACTTTTCCCGCTTAATGTTGTATAGTCCTTGAAATCCTTTACACGCACATGAGCGGGCCTATCTGCCGTCCCTTTCTCACCTCTCTAGCCGTCTCCCTCTGAATGTCTGTCTGTTCGTCTTTGTTTCTTTTGCCATTTGTTTGTTTATTTTCGCTGGCGCCTCCTTTTGTCAAAAGTGCTTTTGCTTGTAATGTGTTCGACGTCAGAGATGAAACCCTTTTTTTCTTCATTCTTTTTTTTGTACCAATTCTTACCACTATAACCTCAGATTCTTGAGCCTTTCTTTTCGCCACCGCCAGCCCTTTGGTTTTTACAGGGTATCCGATTTAAAAAAAAAAGGATTTAATGCGTTTTTAATATCACAATTTTCGTTTTAAAACTATATTTATTTAATTGTTGAGTTGATAGGTTCGACAAATAATGTTTTGAAGATCAAATGAAAGTTTTATTTGATACAAATTGATTCTAATGTGTATAACAAAGGGGAAAGCTAAAAAGATCAAAGTTGATTACGAAAATTTGATCAAACATGGTCGATTTTAACACCAAAATGGAACAAATATATAAATCAAAATATAAATTAAAAAACTGAGTACATGAACAAAGTGTATTATAAAAATCAAAAAAAAAAACAAACCAAAATATTGGTATTTGGAAAGTCTGAGATTTAAGAACTCAAAATCCTTTTGGTAAAGTACATTTTATTTTCAAATATTTTTTTGTTAAAGTCAAACTAGACATAACTTTTTAGTTGCGTTCTTTGACCGAAACTTTGCGAATTTTTGAGGTTCTTCTGCATTGAGTTAATTTTGCCTTTTCTTGTATTCTGCATGATATTTGTTAGCTGGTTTGCTGCTTGTTATTTTTATTTCGTTTCCATTCAGTCAGAGCTCACAACTTGTTTTTGCCCAACCCACAACCCCAAACCCTTCGACCTTCTCCGCCCACCCATTCTGTCGCTTGTTAATGTTGTTCGTTTTCACATTTTTATGTGCATTTCGTGTGTGTGTGGTGAACTCAACTCATACATCCGCATTTGGTACGCAATTTTTGCACTCAAGTTTACCTACTTTTTATGGTAAACACCCAAGGTTGCTTGTTTATTCTAGCAAAAATGTATTTAGGTGAGCTTAACTACATGTGGATGTGTGTGAGCGATGGAAATGGTTTGGGAAATGGTTAGGGAAATGGAAATAGGGTGGCTAAGGTCACCAGTGGGTGACTGGGGGTCACATCCTCATCGTTACTCCAAAAAGGAGAAAGTTAAATAAATACTTCAGCTCTTTCTCTGTGGATTATTGCAAATACATTGCTTTTGGCCTTCAATAATTATATCGCAGGCAAAAATGTGCACACGCGGATTAAGGAAGCCAAATAGTTCGTTATGGCAGGCGTGTAAGCCATATTATAAATACATTAATATACATACGCACACAGGGCCAACAAATGAGGATATATACAAATGTGCATAATTAAATGTGGCAAATATGTATAATTCAGCGACAAGTAAAAATAATAAAAAAACCGCGTGCACATAAATTTCAATTAAAGCACATAAATGCTCTTAAAAATGCGACTGTTCGGACATGAAACACATTTAATTTAAGTTGTTATTACCTATTGAAAGAGTCCAGATTTGACTTGATTTAAACTATTAAATTTATCACGCTTTAAACTTTCTATCTTAACCGTTTTAATATATTTGAATTTCAATTTAGTGCTTATTATTAAATACAGTTTGATCTCGAATTTAAATCAATTAATTAATGTTTTCATTAACAAATTCATAGACTCAACTTATTCCAATTTCGAAAATTGTTCACGTTTGTTGCTAAAGCTCAAGCTCAAGCTATTTCAAAATAGTGTTATATTGTTAAATTATAGCTTAATCAAGGTGAAGAGTCCTCCAATAAAATGTATTCTTAAATTTAATTTGATTTTAAAATAAATTCAGAGTATGTAATTTCTTCTTAAATTTATTTTTATTTTGAAACAAATGTAGAGTATGATATTGGATCTTTTTAAACCTAAAACATTTAATCTTTTTATTGTTGTTGTCAACGAGGGCGCAATAATTTTAAATGTCATTTTTACCTACACGACTAATTAAATTTCGAATTTTATGTGCTCAACAGCCCAAGTGAAATGTACATAAAGCAAGGAGCAAGGCAGCGAATTAACAAAAACAAACACGACCAACTGTAAACTGGTGACCCCAACGCAAACGCAAAATTGTACGGGGCGCGAAGAGATGGAAAATCCGGGGAGAAAAGCATTGGGACTATGAAGGAATGCGCCAGCATTGCCACATGAGTAAAATTTTAAGCAGGCGCAAAAGTCGTTGGGCCATTTTCTCTGTACGAAGAGGACAAGACACGTTCGTTGGGGGGAACAAAAAAAAATCGCGAGTGAGGAGGGATCCATTAAAATTCTGTTGGGGCATTGCAAAATAAATCCACTTGCAAGTGGTATAAAACACAACAACAGCAGCAGCACTCAGTCGAGAAGGCGAAGAAATCGCCGTTGTGAAAGGCAAAAAATAAGAGGCATAAAACTCGTCATCGTCAGCGTTTTTTTTCTTCAGCGGCGTCAAATGCCAAACGCATGTGATTCCTGCAACCCTAGAATTTACAAAACAACAAAAACAACAGGTTTTTCCAACACTTCGGCACTTGGAGGAAAATATAGATTTTTTTTTACAATTTTACTTGAGCATTATAGACAAATATATTATTAAAAACAAATATTCAAATGCTTAAAACATAAACTGATTAGCTTGTCTGCAAAAAGTTAGGTGTTGCTAAAAATGCCTTTCATACAATATGAAATCCGGTTTTAAGAGCATTTGTTTGTTGTTATTTTGTTGTTTATTTTAAAACACCAAAATAGTTAATAATAAATAATGATTTTTTTAAAATTTACTTCAGCTTTATCAAAACAATAAAATATACAAATTATTTACTTTTATTTATTTTTACTTTTTAACTTTCATTTGTTTTTTTAACATTAAATATTTTTCGCAGTGCACTCACGCACATATACAACATCGCGGCTTCGTCCTTGTGTGATATGTGAAATGGCAAACAAATATTTTTTTGATGCACGGCCTAAAAGTATGCATTGAAATTCAACACGCGGCAAGGGACACCGAAAAACGTTGCCAGTATTGATTGGTGGCGAAAGAGGGGTAGGACAAAGTGTTTTGAGGGGGGCTTTGTAGGGGGTAGGATGATTTTAGGCGTGTGGTATTCCGACACGCTCGGAATTAGCACCAGATCCTTGCTGTTTAAAGCTGGAAGCGTGCGAGGAGACATCAGGAAATTACAGATGCTGTAAAGTGGAATAAGTTGGGGGGTGACAAGTCAAGTGAATTGAAATGGTAATGATACATGACAATGTTTTGCAGATAGGGACATGAATGAAAACGGGAGGACTGGTAATCTTTCGCTTTTGATGTTCGGGGAGCCCTTGAAAAAGTGTCAATGAAATTGCCTTAAATGCGAAACATTTTTGCGGTTATTGCACAATTTTCTGTCTTATTTTTATTTCTCCAGAAATTTTGTCTTTTAGATAAGTTGAATTTGGGATTTAAGACACATTTTGTTTGGGAAGTAGAAACCTATCAATTGTCCATATGTATCATAGTAATTTTCTTTAAAATGCTTTAATAAAAGAACCTTATTATATATTGAATTTACTTTCTTTTAAATCGCTCTGAATATAAAATTACATTTTACATTTTACACAATATTTTAGATTTTTTTAGTTTTGTTATATTTTTAATTTGCCACATAATAATTTTTTCCTATCAATTCTACTTTCTTGAGCTTTCTTGTTATCTACCTATATTAGTAGTCTAAAATGTTTTGCTCACAGTTTTTATCACGCATACGCCTAGTTGAGCGCCTAAGAGACTGAGGCGCAATTAGAGACAACAAGCGGCTGTCTACCCCTCTCGTTCTGCTCCTCTATCCCCATCTCTTTCGACAAGTCTCTCCGTTTCTTGCTGTTTTCCCTTACAGCAGCACATAATCTGCATACAAATGCGTTGATTTGCCTAATCGACGCCTATTTGTTTGGACCAAAAAACAGAAAAAGAAAACAAAACGCAATGAAAAAACTCTGAATATTCGGGAAGGCTAAAGTTTTCCCAAGAAAATGAGAGGCAAAGAACGGGCGAGGCAAGTAAACCGACGTTTAATTTTTGGAAAGCGCGAGCGTGTTGCACGCATTAAAATTAAAAGCGAGGCGGGCACGCCTCCATTTTCCCGCCCCAATTTCCACTTTGGCTTCGTACGTGATGGTAAGTCCGGAAAATTCGTCTGAGGGGTTGGAGCATGGGAACGGAACTTGCCTTTGACTATGTTTTGCATTTGCATGCAAATGTTTTTTTATTGGCAATTTCACTTTCTTCTTTTAGGCATCACGCCCGAATCAAAAAAGAACGGGAGTGGTAGTACTCTTTTTATTTATTTTTTTTATTTTTTTTAAATGTAAAAATCAATTGTCAACTAAAATACGTAAACCTTAAAACTTGTGGCATATTTTCGCAACTGTTTGAGGGAAACTCTTTGTCTGAGCTTTCTGTCTTCCCTTGATAAGCGCCGCTCGGGGAGCCATTTTCATTTGCTGCTCTGGCATTTGCGCATTTCCGTTTCCGGCCACGGGTTCGCTTACTTCCGCCGCAAGGCTCAAATTCAGGTTGTTCCCGAATTTGTTGCTGCCACAAAATTATGGCTGCGACTCGAGGCGGTAATTACTGTATTACAAATGTGGGCGGGAATGATAAATTTGCGGATGGAGCTCCGATAAAGGCGGTGATTGAGCAGTTGAAATCTAAACAGGTTCGGCTTAAGATTGAAAGGAATATCATTACTTAGGTATGCAACTAAATTTTTTCCCAGTTCAGACCGAAAAAGTGCTTTTCCCTCAATTTTTTTATATATCAAAACATTTTTTTATATCAAATGTAGTTTCTAAAATATATGAAATACATTTCCTAGCCTTTAAGCACTTATAAATTTAAAATCTTGTATAATAAATAAATTGATTTAAAATATAGCTTAAACAAATTAAAAAAATTTGACTAAACGGATTACCTAGTATATTAGTTGACTTGTTTCCTTTTTGCTTTAAATTAGATTACACTTTGAAATCAAGTTAAGCTTATTTAAATTTATGTTTACCTTTAATAAAATGTAGTGAGTAATGACTAGCAAATCTGTGCTATCAACGCTCACTAAATCCTTTGGCATATCATAAATTCTCCCTCCTCTTACCCTCGACAACTGCTATCCTATTCCGCCATATCCTGTCATATACACAGCTGATAATCGAATCCGACTTTTCAACACCCCAGCGAGTTATGAAGCCCACAGGGGAAAACGCATGGGGGGATGGTGAAAATGAAAGCGAGCAATTTATTGGCCCCGAAATGGAGGGAAATTCCAGGGGCTTGGGCGGAAAAGCAGCTCAGCAGCTCAGCAATTGCAATTAAAACATGCACATGGCATTAATTTAGAGGATGCGACACCTGAGGGCAGCTCACTCGAACATAAATCCCCCAGAGAATCGGTGGAGGGAAAAAAGACGAGCGGTCAGCTAACCAAAAATGGCCACGACACGATGGCTGAAGCGATAATTTGCAATTATGTGTGGAGGTTTCCCAAAAAAAAAAGGAGAAGCGGGAAGCGGGAAGGAGAGGAAAAACAACAAGTGGAAAAGTGGTTTAAATAAATTGCAGCAGAGCAGAGATCACAGGGTGGGTGGTAAAAAAAAGGAGCAGTGCACATGCACTTGGAAAAATTAGTTAAACAATTTTTTTACAACAAACAAATATTAAGGGAAAATTAAAATAAGTGCTGGCTGTTGATTTTAAAGTAGATCACTATTACGTTGCCTTTGCCAAAAAAAAAACAATTCTTATTACTATTAAATGTATTATTAAATGTAAAATTTATTCAAAAGCGATTAATTTTAAAAATATTACACACTTTCCTTCTTTTTTCATATACAACTTTTTTCAAAGTATTAATTTATGTTAAAAAAAGGATCTGCGTGTTGGTTTTATCAATATAATCAATATAACATTTTTAAAAGTATTCATAATTCAAAAAATATTTGTAACATCCAAGTGTGATACAAATTTTATATGTCTATATATAAGTAAGGATTTAAAATACAATGTATTTATAGGGAAGCCTTAGTTTTTTTTAAAGAACTATTTAAATATCTTAAGAACTTAAATAATTGGCTCATTTTTAATGCTGATATGATCCGTTTTTCTCTCGGTGTCTTTTGCGGCAAGCATGTGCAGTGTTTTGTTGCTCTTGTTGCATCGTTTGCGGCCTGTTGGCAGCCAACAAATCTCTTTTGGCGTGGTCCTTGGTCCTCGGTTCTCCGGTCTCCTGATCCTGCCCTTTTCCCAGGACCCTTGTCCCGTGGCTCCTTCACTTTCTGGGCCTGCTGCCGGGTGACCTCTTGGTCTTTTGCCTCTTTAACCGGTCTGCTGCCGTTGCCGCCATTGCCGCCATTGCCGCCGCCATTACGTTAAATATTTTATGAACCATTAAAAGTTTTTTGCAAATTTTATGGCCGCTTTGCATATACACATATAAAAATAAAAGCCAAAAAAAAACAAAAAACAGGCGGCAAAGCGGCAAGCTGGCGACTGCCACGCCCCCCTCCCCGGACCATTTTTAGCCACCATTCGAAGCGTGTTAGTATGTCACGACTTGTGCAAATGACTGGGCCATCAGAGAGTGCCAAAGAAGCTCATAAAATATCCCCGTCATACGACTCCCAGCACTTTCAATTTGACAACAAAGCGCCGCCAAAAGCGCGCAACACAAAAAAACCAAAAGGAAAGTATTTCAGTCGGCTGCCAAAAGTGAGAAAAAAATTATTGCGGAAGTTGTCGTTGTCGATGCCATTGTGACATTGTCAAAGGCAATAACGCATCTAGAAACAGTCATCGCAACAATGGCTAAGACGGCCCAAAAAACAGCACGCATTTCCTTTAAAGGCCTTAATTTTCAAAAGATTATATTTCTGGTAAAGTATTCTACGTCAGAATTAAATGGTGACCTTTTGATAATCGACGGATTACATTTAATGACAACAAATTTGAAGCAATTAGGATATTTATAAATTGTTTCCTTAGAAACTGGCCAAAGCCTTTTATTGTATAATTTATAATTTATAAATAAACTCGAACGGAGATAAAAATCAATACGAAATTAAATTAATTCAAGCCATTAGATTGTTTTAATAACATTCTAGTTAATTTAAAATTTTATTGATGACCTTTACGTTTATAAAAACATCAAATTACATGACAATGAAGTGAAACCAATTAGAGCGACAAATGAGTTTTATGTAACGTGACAAACGCCTGACATTTCAAACAAAAGCAAGAAATGTTTCATTTAAATATAAGTTTAGAATTACTTAGTTATGTTAAAATTTTATGAATTGACATTTACTTAAATCAAAAAAGATGTTCTGTTAATTTCTTATGTTTAAATTAAAAGTTTAGCCTATCCTTTAACAATATGCCGTAAAATGCCACAGGACATTTCTAGATATGAATATTTTAGTAATCTGTTAAGCTATGCCAATTTGCAAGCCCAACTTCACGGAAACCTATACGTACACTCCTTAAACCACCCACAAAGTATCACCGAATTGTTCCCTAAGGCAATTAACCTTTTGTTGGTCTTTGTAAAATTCCGTAAATTTAATTTGGGCATTTTTAATGCTCCTAGGCATAAAAGCTCAGATGTTTTTCTTGGAAAACTTACTTGTTTTTCCGCAATATTTAATTTTAAGTACTTAAAATTTCTACCTAATGATCACAATAAAAGAAACAATTGAGTCAAGGTGAAATATGACACGTTTTTCAAGTAAAAGTCTCTTTGGCCTGGGCAAACAAATCAAAGTCTGGATTCTAGGACAGGTTTCTGTGAATGAATGTGTCAGTGTGTGCGTGTGTGTGGGGGTGAATGTGTGGCACACATGCATAGAATAGTGTTACAAGGCCGCTGACTGACAGTAACATCAGCCAAAACAACAACCAGCAGCTGGCAGTAAACTTTAAAGCTGTGAGAAACTTTTAATTAACAAAATTAATGTTATGGCAACGCAAGAAGAAACACTAAGAGAAAAAGTTTACCAATGACTTAGCTGGTTCTAGTAAGTTGATTAAATAAGAAAGATTCTTCTTCTTAAAATCTTATACAAATTTAATTTGAATATTTATTACGGCAATTTTTTTAAAATTAACTATCATTGGTGAATACCAAATATTGTTTCCTGTGTATAGGTTCAAAATCCGCCGTCAGCAGCAATGGTAACCAAAACATGAATGTACTATGCAAAAATTCACACTGTTAGGCTGCTGCGAATGTTTATGCATGAATATCGACTATGGCGAAAGAAATTTGCGAGATCCTGCTTGTTGCCTATGCTCATTAAAAACGCCCAAAAGCAACAGCAAAAACAACTTAAAATACAACAACAACAACAAAAAACAACTGCATCAGCAGCGAGCAACTTCAACGTCGTCACACGCTGCGTATGCGTAATTTCTATGCATTTTCCCTTTTTTTTGTTCGTTGCTCAGCTTCTGCATCTGCGGGATGTTAATGAGAGAGGCGGTGGTTGGGTGCTGAAGGGGGCGTGGCACACAATAACCAACTGAATATTGTGCGTATGTTGCTCATTTATTTTTCTCAACATCTGCTGACACTGAGATGGATGCTAAAAAAACGAAGTTTAAGAGGGACGAGAAAAGAGAAAAATCGTTGCACACACTGAAAAAACCAACTATTGGGAATATATTCGTCACAAAATTAAATAAATTTTTTTTTACGTTGAATGTGCGATCGTCACGACTTTATTACCTTCTTAAGAGGTGTTTTTCTACGATATTATACATCTGCAAGTATTAAAAAAATGTTTTCAGCTAAAACTCTTTAAGCATTCTTAAATATTTGTCAATAAATACGTTATTTTTTTAGTAAAAACATTTATAAGCATTTCTAAGTCGAGCTGGCTTAAGAATTTAATTCAAAAGAAATTTATATAAAAATTTAATTATTTGTAATTGCTCAATTTGTGCTCATAAATGCATTTTCTTGTGTACTTTTCTTGGCGCATTTAATGAGTTTGTGCAAGGGGATCGTATCATCATCAAACAAAAGTATTTCAGGAACCTTATACGGCAAAGGTTTAATTTCCTATCTTATTTTTAAGGAAACTGGTTTCCATAACCTTGGAAGTGAAGATTATTTTGCTGTTCATTTACTTAAGTAAAATTAAATATTTATAACCAATCATATTTTGTAGCTTTGATAAGTTTCTAATTTTAATACTTTGCTAAAATGTGTTTCTAAAGTTAAATTAATAAATAACTCTCATATTCTTATAAGAATTAATTCAAGTATAACTTTGTTCTCTTTTCAGATATGTTCTTATTCGGCTTAAAATTGTTGGCAATTTTCTGGCAATTTCACTTGGCCGCAAGACAAAGAAGCTGGAATGAAATGAAAACGATAATTTCATTAAGCCTTCAGCTTTCGTTTTGAGTTCGCTGGGATATGTTAAAATCTTTGCAGAACTGCGGCCTTTCTTTCATATGTGGATGCATGTAAGTATTTATGTGACTGGTATTTTTGTGCAACTGATTGTGGTTTCACCTGCCTTTTGCCACACACAGATACACACGCACACACTTAATGCGCATCAGCATCAGCATCAGCGAGCAGCGATGTAAGGGCATTGTAAATTTAAATTTAAAACACAGAGCATTAATTATGCAATGAATGAGTCCACATGGAGGAAAATTATAGAGTAGTTGGTGTGCAATGTCTTAAATTAGGTACCCAAAAGGTAATCAGGGATTTCATTTTAATATATTAAAGTTCTAGTTTGTAAACAAATTTAAATAGATTATTGTAGTTCTATATTACTACTTCTACTTTTTACATTCCTGAATTTCTCATTCACTTTAAGAAATTATAAAGACTTTGTTTTTTTAATTTGAATAATACCTTACCTATTTCCTTTTTAATCATTTCGACACCTTTCTCGCTGTGCACATTTTATTAATTAAATATAATACACAAATGGCCATAGAATCTGAGGATAACATTTCAATTAAGTTGCAACTTTGGTTTAAAGTTCAAGTCTCGTTTGGCATTAAGTATACGCCAAGAGGGCTGCGGCATGTATATATGTATATATATTTTAAGCATGTTGATTGTTTTTAACAGCCGCAATTTTCCCTCTCCATTTTTTTCGCTGTGCTGGTTTTTTCGATCTCACCAACAGCTGTCGCATTAACCAATGTCCATTTTGTAGCCCCGTCGGCCATTGTACTTCATTTTCCAGTGGAGCCATCTCCCCTCTCTTTCTCTTTAGCTTTAGCCATCTCTTTCGCTTCTGCTCTGACCATCTCTTTTCAGCTCTGTCGCGACGTCGTCGTCTGCCTGTTATTAAAATACATAAATAATAAGCGGCATGTCAGCGGCGGCTTTTGTTGCTATATAGTGTATTGTTATGACTCTGGCAGAGGCACTTAAGCGGTCGCATCCTGCAATCGAGAATCCAGCGCTTTTCTCCGCGAGACTTTTCCGCTTTTCCACCGACAACCTTTAAAAGGCACGCAAATTAGCCATAGATATAGAGCGCCACATTAACTTGATGGTTGTCTATGGAAGTAAACATTATTTTATTGGCAGTTAAAAATTAATTGAACTATAAGGGAACTTCTGTGCTATGGAGATTTATCTTGCGTCATTTTTGTTCTAGCGATTTTTAAGGAAAATTAAATTATTATTAATGGTTGGAAGATTTGCTCTGGAAGAAACGACCTAACTACGCCGAAAAATAATGTTTATATATTTTCAATCAAATAAAGCAGGGCAAAAAATTCAGGTGTCACAACTATTCAAATATAAAGATAAATAGTTATAATGTTTTGAAGATTTTTTTTTTAAATAACTTAATTTGGCTTGTGGAAAGCATGAAAGAAAATATATTCAAAAACTACACTATAGAAAACATTTTTCATTAAAATAAAATAACTCAAAAATATGCAGGTGTCCCCTTTACCAAAATATAGGTTCATTTTATAAAACTGAAATACACAAAAATAAATATTTTTTGCTGTTTTAATCCGCTTCCATTAATGGGAACTTGCCAATTAAGCAACTTGATTGCGCCGCTAGCGCTTTCCATCGTTTAAAAAAAAACCACAAAAAATGAGGGGAAAAAAACTCAGTAGGGATCTTCGAAAATAATATTTAGCACCTCGCAGCTGTCACTTGTTTTTCATTCATTTCCATTAAATTCATTAACCATCCATGCACGACATGTGCATTTTTTTATCCATTTTAATTTTTGTAAAATATTTGTATTCATCCAAGCATGAGCTTCAATTTTTGCCAGATTTCGCTGGAATTTAACGTTTTTTGGATCCACTTGGTGGTGCTGTGAGAGTTTATAACTAGCGTATTAAGCCCGCGATTGCAATATGTAATTCATCTGGTTCACAATCGGTAAACAAAAAGTGTGTAAATTGTAGACTCGTTTTTTCACTTTTGTTTGTAGTAAGAAATCCATTTTTTAAATAATAACATACGTTCATGAGTATTTTAAATTGTATATGTTCAGTTTAAACGTAAAGCTAGAAAAAAAGTTCTTCCAAAATTAGTAATTCTTACGAAATTTATTTAAAATGTGTGTTTAAGAAGTTATAAACCACTTTGTTTAATAAAGTAGATTTAGTAAATTTTGTGACTCATTTTCAATTTTGGCATTTCATCTGATGACCTCATTTGGCCAAGGTCGTGGCGTTAACTTGGAAATTTCTGGTTCTTGCTCATTTTTGGCACATAATCGACATGTACGTCAAATTTATGTTTTTCTTATATTTTGTGGGCACCAGACATTGGCCATAAAATGTCCTCCAGCTAGAAAACTAACCAGAGAAAAGGCGGTTGGGCGACAGTGGGCGTGACGATGAAGGCGAATCAACTTTTGGCCATAACGTTTAAAGTCAAATTACGGCAAATGGTCGCAAAGTGTGTGATTTAAATGCACTTGTGCGACACTTTAAGACGCTCAATTGCTCGCTTTATTGTGTGGCCATAAAAAGGCAGTCCCCCTTCACATTCCTCTCCGAATTTCCACATTCCCGCCACCAACAATTTCCCGGATTTTCCCGGGTGAAAGCCGAGCAATTGTCGCTTGAGTCACGTTTGTCACATAAACTCGGCGCTTGGCTG
Source organism: Drosophila elegans (assembly GCF_018152505.1). NCBI lineage: Eukaryota > Metazoa > Arthropoda > Insecta > Diptera > Drosophilidae > Drosophila > Drosophila elegans. The sequence goes on along the minus strand of NW_024546167.1, from coordinate 20,573,621 downwards.
CTAGCGGTCAAACTGAACAAGTGAAAAACTATTATTATTTGGTGGCATGCTCTTAGACAGCCACCAAACCACCGAGTTTTCCACTTTCCTACTTTCAACCCCTTTAAACCGGATTCTGTTCTGTTCGCAGATCCAAAAGCTTAATGTTTTTTCTTTTGTTTAACATTTTATGTGTGTCGAAAGTTTGCCGCCCGCTTCCTGGTTTTGGTTTTTTTTTATTTTATTTCTGGATTTCAGCTTTTCCTTTGACGATGCTGTAATTTTTTCTCTTACTTATTTTGCAGCTTTCTTCTCTGCGTCAGCGGAAAAATTAATTTCACTTTTTGAGTCCATCGGAATTTCGGTTGGGATCAATGAAAAGTCGTAAACTTTTAGGGGAGAGCCTTGAGTAATGGGTGTATTTTAACCAGCTATAAAAAAGGTTTACAAATTTACATCTTTAAAAATGCATTATGAAAAGTCTATTAAAGGTTTAATAAATAACAATAAGTCTAGGGCAGATCGTGTTTTGGTAAAAATAAATTATCATTTAAAAATGTTTAAATAACAGCAACAATATTGATATTTTTGCAATTATGACATGTTTATTTGAAGTTGATACTAAATTGTTTTTAAGGTCGTCATAAACGTATGATTAGATAACTATTCTGAAGATTTTCTACTTATAACAGTGGCTCTTTAACAAAATTAATTTATTTTTAAAACTTGAATATTACGGTGGGTCTTATCTTCTTAAATAAATTGACAAGTTATAATAAATCTGTTTTTTTTGCTCGTGGTTAGATCTAAACATTTTATGGGAATATAATGATTTTATTATGGCATATTTGATTATAATAGTTATTTAATGTGCTTTGAAATTGATAATGCAACTTTCTGAAAGTTTTCTACCATTGTATAAACCGGTATAGCTAATAAGCTACTTGATAGTTGGTCTTACATTAAAGATCTATAAAGCAAATATATTATTTCGTAATAAAATCATTGATCATGCTGATAATATCAAGCAATGTTGAAATTAACATAATATAAAATAAATGCTCCCAAATTTTTTTCACCACCAACTTTTTAATCTAATTTCTAGACATTTATAATTTTAGCGCTCTTAACTGTCAGTTGCTAATTTATGCGCAGGGCTTAGAAAAATGCCCAGCAGCTTAAGCCGTTTACATAATTTATTGACCGTGTTACTGATGTTGTACCTGAACCCCTGAAAGTAAATAATAATCCCGCCCGAGGAGGGTTTCGAGAAATTCGAGGGTACAAAACCGACTGGGATGGCTGGGAGATGTAGGTGAGCGCGATACCAGGCGTTAATTGACAGTAATTTTATTAGGTAAATGAAGCCGCTGTGAAAAATATAAAGCGGATCCAGCGGCCGGGACGCGCTTAACAAACTCGTAAATATTTAACAAATTATGCGATTTTAATGAGCTGGAAAAGTGCAAATCACTGGCGGCTTTTCCCGCAAGTTGGGGGAAATGAATACGGTGGCAATATGTATATAGCCGCATGTACAATATATACATATTAATTGAAATGCGGCAGCGGTTGAAATCAATTCAATGTCACAGAGTGTGGAGTGCATAATGTATGGAAACAATCAGAGAAGAAGTGGTAAACCCATTCAACACTCCACCGTCCAATTAAGACACAACAACTGAGCCACAAAGTAAAACAAGAGAGAAGGCCAGAATAACACACAGAAAGTCAGTTTGTAACTTGTGAAGTCAAAAACTTTTAGGTAAATGTAATCAAAGTTTGATTTTAAATGTTGGTGATATAATTTTATTATTTTAAAAACCATAATTTATAGTAAATTATCAATAATAATTTAATTTTAATCGTTTACTTTAAAACTCGGCTGTGGATCAAAAGTGAGTTCCTCTTCGGATTAACTTATCTTACGTTATAGCTTATAGCCTTATTTTGAATTGTTTCATATAATGCACCGCCTTCGAATAAAGTTTTCAACAGCTTTACCGCTGAATGGTATCAAAACCGGACTTGCTTCGCAAAGGGTTAATCTCAAAGCTCCTCAAATTGTTTTGCCAACAAGTTTTTCGGCGGGGTGACAGCGATTGCCAGTCCCAATTGTTGTCATACATTTTCATGCGAGCTCATAACATTTTATGCACAAAATAAATTTGCATGTTGCACTTTTGAATAATCGCACGCCGTTGACAAACAACTGGTTGCCAAAATCGTTCGCTTGGAAATATGCTCCCCTCAATCTGATCCCTTAACCCCTAAGTCCCTTAACCCCTAGGGGACAATCCAAAGAGAGGAACTTTCCTGGCCATCCGCCAGTTGGCAAAATGAAGCCGCTTTTGAAAGAAAGGAGTTTGTACACTAGCAAAAAATTATTCTTTTATATTGCTATCAGGATAAGGAAAATATTGCTTGTGACAAAAATAAGTTAGAAAAAACTTTTTAGTTTTATTTTATAACGAACCTCTAGATGTGTACTTTGTATAGAAGTTATAGTTTACGTAAAAAAAGTTAAAATATAGCAAAGTTTAAAATATTTGGACTTTGAGCCTTAATAAATTAAATAATATACATTAGCTTCTTTAGATGTAAATAAGTTTCAAGTTATTTTTTCTAATCTAAACTTTGTATGCCATATTTCTTGAGAAATTTTTCAATGTGTGTAGGAGTTAGTTTAGGAGCAGTATCTTTTCGCCAGAAGCAGCCAAACCAGACACGTAAATTCGGGACAGAAAACGACAACGACGACAACGACAACGACAGGAACAACGAAAAAGACAACGATGAGGAAGGACGACATCCTTGCATGAATGAAATCGAGCTGAGGCGGCAGCCAGCAGTCAGCAGCCCCAAATGAAATGCCATTAATTTGGCAAATGAATGCGGTTCCGTTGGTTGTTTGACTGACTGAATGGCTGACTGACCGACTGAATGGCCCAGTGACAGAAGGAGGCAACGAAACCAAAACCAGACACTCCACTTCACAGCAATTACCCAACAAGTGTAGGCAAATTTGAACTCGACTCAACTCAACTCTACTCGACTCAACTCAATTTGACTTCTGCGGCTAAAACAACAACTGGGGAAATCTTCAGTTGGTCAAATATTATTTTAGTTCAGCAGTGCTTTTGGGGGTGGACTTTTAAATTTATTTTTTTAATATGATTTTTTTGATTGCTTGTGAACTAAGGGAAAACATACAATAAGTATTTAACTCGAAATAAAGGCAAGATTTCTATTTCTTCTCGTAAAAGTTTTTTTTTGAGAACTGAGACACACCGAAATTTGATTACGATTGAACTTGTTGTTGTAGACCTGCACTTTTTCTCGAATCAATTGGAAAGTTGCAGTTGCTTGATCTATACATTCCTCGGTATATTCAAAATCCCACTGATCATGGTTTCGGTTTTCTCAGAGTTTTCAGTAAAATCTTGATAAACTAAGAAGTTTTAATTGTTATTCTTGAACATAATTCCTAAAATCGCCTTGGCATCTTGCGTGGGTTGTACTGCGTTTTGTGGAATTACTAGTCGAGGAATTGGATACATTCATATCTTTTGAAGAATGCTTCTGTACCTGTAATTCTCCGTCCTTTGAGGAATTACTTGTCAAAGAAATGTTATGTGGCTTGACCAAGCCAATAGCACTTTTCCCATTTTCTTGGGCAATTTCATCCTTCCGCACCATATGGTTGTGTTCATAGAAGGTTTTGAACCACTGAGCAAACTCCAGATTTTCGCGATAGGCACCATCAACCATTCGATGAATGGGTATTTGCTTCTCAACGCCTTGATTCTTAAGGCCCTTTTGCAGCAATTTCATATTGTGGATGAAGCCAGCCTGAGTTTTCGTGGTCAATAGAACCTTTTTAAGATTAATGGCCCAAGGACAGAGCTTGTGCAACAGCTTGCAGTATTCCGCTCCGGAACAGAGGTCCTCCAACTGTTTGATATTCACATCAAGGCTTTTATTAACCCAAACAAGGATCTCGCGATCTGAATACATTTTTCGCGAATTTTTCACGTTTCCCGCATTGCATACGTTTTCCATTCGGATCATGATGACTTTAAAAGTAAGATCTCGTAGCAAAATAAGGTTACAAAATCACGTATCGAGAAAAATTGTGAGAGTAAAAAGTAGTTTTGCTTTTTGGGATGTGTAGAAAGTAACTGGCTAAACGAAATATATTTCACAAAAAGGCTTGACTTTTAGGATTCCATGGCCGCTCTGATGTAAAATTTTGTTATGCTGATCTTGATTATGAGATAAATAAACAACAAAAATTAAAAATCACGTCTGTAAGGTAACTTCCATTAGATTAAATTAGATTGATTTCTCAATATATATATATATTTATATATATATATTTATATATATACATTTATTTCTTTTGAATTTATATGTGGGTGTATTACCACCACTAATCCACATCTCCAGCCCCTCTGGCCAACGCTTTAGATCTGATTAGTGCTGGCACCAAATTGGTTGTTCCTGTGTCATCTGGCCATATTTCAGGCAGCCTTCAGTTCACTTCACTTCGCCCCAGTTCGTGTGGGGTCATCTATCAAGCAAGTGCTGCAAGTGCTGTATAATATTTCTGTCATTATGCTTAATTATCTGGTTCCTGTGCAATGCGTCAACGTTGACCTGACCGCTGACACGCCCCCCGCCCACTAGATTTTACCGCCCCCTTTGTACTTGCGTGCTAGATGGCAAGCTCCAATGTAAAATTAGTTGCGGCAGGTCACTTCAACCTCAGTCTCTTCACATAAGATTGGGGTTGAGGTCCGAGGTTGGTTGGTTGGTTGGTTGGGGCACATTATATCGCGTGTAGTGAGCAGGCGGGCCATAAATGAAATCTGCTGCCACTTTGTCGCCCATTGTTTAATAATGAAATTAAATCGTTTTGGCCGACAAAGTCTACACATACAAAAATAATAGTAAACTGTGCAAAATAAATGAATTAGAACTGAAACAAATTGGAAGAAATGGATATTGTTAGTGAAATGTTTGAATTATAATTACCTTATTAACTATGAATTATATGAATCTAAACTGTAATTTCATTCCAAATTCTGCATATTTGTGCATATTCATTACAATACTATTTTGAAAGCTTTTGTCGCTAGTATTTTGATTCAATACATAACAAATAAATAAAAATGGATCTGGTTAGAAAAACAAATTTGTAAAAGTTTGCTATTTTTGTTAAATATGTAATTTTCACATTCAATTATTTTGTAAACTATGAATTATTATATTTTATAATTATTATATTATTATTATATTACTTATTTATTATTGTCATTTCTTTCAGAGCTCGTTAACTATTTGTTTTTATACTATTTGCTTTTGCTTTTTGCATACTTTGGAGAACTGTATCAATTATTTAAGATGTAACATAAAGTACATTTTAAAATTTGAAATTTGGAGAACATTAATATAAGAATAGCACCCTTGTCCTGTTTTTTTCCTGTGAATGGGCTTGAAGGCTAGAAACTGAACCCCAATCCGAAGCTAACCCCATCCGCTTCTCACTTGTCAGCGCTCTTGTTGACGCTTGACAAATGGCTTTGGGTGGGGATTTTGCCCCTTATTTCTTCTTTTGATTTACTGCCACATTTTGTATACACATATATTTTTTCCCTTTGTTTGGAAAGCAGCGTGAGCGAACTTAGACTAATTCAGAGCGAAATGGATGTAAAAAAGTGAAATGTGTTGAGGTTGGCTAAGTGAAATGTCAGGCAATTGTTCAACGTCCAAACGAAAACCTCAAACTGTTCCCAAATTGCATGCGATGGACGAGTTATGTGTGTTATTACCGCCTTTTATTTTTTCTATAGTCTACATGTTATAACAATTTATACCCTCTATCTTGCTGAAAACTATTGTAATAAATAATACTAATTTATAATAATTTCGTTTAAACTAAAGTGATTTTGGTTTTTAATAGAAATTATATTTAATAGAAATTATATTTAAAAAAGAGTAATACAACAACAATCGCTTTCTAAATTTATTTTTAAGATCGCTTCGTTTTCCACTACTTAGACATATGTATCCTCTCTATAATATGTACTTTTTAAATATTCATGTAGGGTATTTGCATGATTGCTCAGTTGGCTTTCCTTGCGTGTTAACTTTTTTTTTTACTTTTCTTGCAGTTCCCGGCAGTTATTTTATATTTATTTTTTGCACTATTTTCAATGATAATTTGCGCGCTTGTTGATTTGGCAGCTAATTACATAGTTGTTGCACTTTACGTTTTTTTACATTCAACAATTTTATAATTTTACGAGTTATTTGTGTTTAATTTAATGTGCAATTTGTTGGCGGGCAAATGGCGCTCGGGGCTCTCACAGGAAAAGAAGGGGGAGGAAAATGTGAGTGAAGGTTGAGAGGATGGATGGAAATGGATGGAAAGGGATGGCAATGGGTGGGAAAAGGAAGAATTAAGCCAAAGGGCAACAGTTACTGGCCGTTGGCTGTTGTGTCAAGTGCTTAAAGTGCCCGAAACAGTTGCGCTGCGACATAAAATAACAATTACGCAATTAATTGCAGCATTTCAATAATATTTAATGAAGCGTAAACAAAATTAAATGACAGCGGTACAAAGCCAGGCCCTACATGGCAAAATAATTGCAAATGACAAAAGTGGAAAACAAATTTCACATATTACTTTATGTATACTATATACAGGCGAACGTGCGTAATATTTTGTATACACAATTATTTAAAAGGAGCCTAGAATTTATGTATTTGGCTTATTATATCATCTGCAAAATTATTATGTGCTCAGAGCGTAAAAATTGTATGCGAAGAGGGTCGTCAAAATATAAAATTTAGTGCCTAAATTTTTAACTTATGCATGTATTGTGTGGGATTTAAAGTATTTTAATGATTTTGGAAAGTTTCAAAATTTCGTTGATTATGTATATAAAATATTTTAATGATTTTTAATCTACGCGGTCTTAGATATTACTTTGTATATATTATCTAATAATTGTTAAGCTCAAATATTAAATTAGTTTTGCATATGTCCAATTGAAAGCTTAGATATAATCTTAACAATGCTTATTCAGATCTTTGTGTTTAAATACAAATTAATGCAATCTGAGCTTTTTAATGAGTAAATAGATTCTAATTTTGTTTATCACAGTTATAGCTAAACGTGAAATGGATGCTTTTTGATTGACTTTAAATCTTGAGACAGAAATTAATTCCAAAATACAGCAAAATGAAATGAATTTCCGAAACACTTGAACAATCGGAAGAACTCGTTTTCGGATACTGGCTCATGGAAACTAAAAGGATTTTCCTGACTCGTGGCCATATTTTCACTCCTGCTGGCGGCGGTCACATAAATCTCAGCCACTTAATAGACGACTGCATAATTTAACAGATAAACAAGCAGGCAAACGAAGCGACGACTCGGCAGAATGCATGTGCCAATGAGTGGAAGAAAAATGCTTTGAAAAAAGCCGAGGAAAATAGACGAAAATAGAAAATGAAGTCGGCCAGGAAGAAAGAAGGAAGAGCCGAAAGCAAGAGCTAATTGCCAAATACTAAATTACCCATTCAGCAGTAAAAACATTCCAAGCTCAAGCTCGGCCCGTTGAAAGCTCCGAAAATGTGGTGTAAAACGTGGCTGGAAAGGAAACCAGTCGGCCAGTGGGCAAATATATTTCGAATTTGCTGTCAATGCGAAAAAAACACTCTACAAAAGTACTCACATACATCTAATGCACTGCTAGAAAATATGAAGAGTTTAATCGATTTAATTCAAACTTTTAAACCTATTTTTTATATTAAAGAGATTACAGTTTTTTTTTATGAGGTATTTTGATTGATTTTATTCTATTAAAATCGTAAGACGATTTAACGCAATGGTAAAAAATAAAAATAAAATACTTATTTTAAAAAGTTTTTTATAAAAAGAAGTTTAACATTTGTTTAAAAATTTCTTTATAAAAAATATGTTGTACATGACTATTATTATTTAAAATTGCAAACTCATAACGTTGCTTCATGGCTCTTTCGTGCTTGAAATACTACGAAAATTATATTTTAAATAGAAAATTTTAGTTCAACATTCCTCGTAATCATTCGCAGTGTACATACATACATAAAGAGTGAGTCCTGTCGAACGAGCCCAACGAGCAGGGCGTGGTTCTCGGAGTGGTATGGGCTTGGATTTGCTGATATGGAGTAAACGGCAGTAGCTGCGGAAAGTAGCCAAAAGAAATGGGACCCCAAAAAGGGGGTACAAATAGAATGGGGGACGGGATTTGGCCAAGTGTTGAGCGCACCCATGGTTGACCAAGCGAATGCGCTGCTTTGGCCAAGAAATTAGCCGGAGATTTCGACTCGAGTGCCTCGAAGGGATGGGCAAATATGTGCTCATTGATATCGATGTTTTATGACTTTTTTATGGCCAGTAGCAGAGGGGCATAAAAAGTTGTCACTATCGAAATGATGTGGGTGCGGTATTCGCCAAGGAATTGAATATAAATATATATATTTACTTACCACTAATAGTAAACATTAATAATAAAATATTATGTGTCATTAAAGTATGTAATAATAAGTATAAGATAAGTTTATCGCTGGTACAACTTATAAACATTTATTTTGACAAATTACTTTTTTGCGACTAGCTGCTACAATGATTTTAGATATTTAATGTTTATTGAACTTTAGAAAAATATTTAATATTGTTAAATTCCTAACATTAATCTGGGCTTTCTAAAAATCTTTTCTAATTTAAAAATGTTTTGTTTTATGATTTTCAGTTCCGAATTCAACTTAGTGCCAAGTGCACCTGCTGAAAAGCCACTGAATAGTCTCAGAAGGGTATTTCTCGGGGATAATAGCTCGTTCGATGGTCGTATAAGTAAGCACATACTTCCATGGGAAAGTAGTTCAAAGTGTAGTTTTTGAAATGTAAAATTATAAGCAATGGCTATGCCATTTCGGTCATATCCGCTTCCTCCCCCCGCTCGTCACCACTCGCTTAATGTGTTTCTGGCCCCCCTTTTGGGCCAAAACACCACAAACCCCGCCCCTGTACAATCGTCGACCCCTTTTCATCCGCCTCGTCGCTTCCGTTTGTCAACGAGTTCCGGAAATGATGATAAAAAATGGCTGCTGCAGCTGCATCTGCTGTTCAGCACTCTCTATCTTTCTTTCTCTTACTCCAAGTGTGTTTATGACTTGTGTATGTGTGTGTAAGGTGTCATTGTGTATGCAGAGAAAAAAATATTGTTTAAAATCTTCTGAGAATGTCCAGACTCAAACAGGTTTTATTTAACCTTTAAAAAATATATATATTTGGTTGTGTATTTAACTAACATAATTTAAGTAATTATATCACATTAAATAGCACGTTAATTAAATAATACTATCTTCAAAATAAATTAGATAGGTTCCATTAAAAATAAATAAGAATTTGATTTTTAAATATTTCTGTACATCTTATGCAACTTTATCTAGTTACATTATATAAATAAATATTTCTACGTTCTAGTATGATTTAAAATGTTTATCTTCTAAATGTGTTTTATTGCCTAGGCAGGTTAAAATAAAAATGTATACAAATTTGATTTATAAATTTTTTTGTATATAAAACTATGATTTTTAGCGCTATTTTTCTACGTGTTCATGTGGGTTTGACTTAGTAGCTGTGCTCGAAATGCCAGCTGAGGCACCAGCTAAAATTTCATTGCACTCGACTGCTGTGACTACTTAGCACAAGTGAGCCCCCGAAGGCATCTGGAATTTTGTAGGGGGGTTTAGGGTATAGGGTTGTGGACCTGGCTTAAACTTAAACAGGGTTTTTCCCCATGCCATCGAGGATAGAAATTGGTAGAAAGTCAGGGGGAGGAAGCGGAGAAAGGCGAGAAAGCAGGCCAAGACAGCTGCTCATTTCCGCACGCTCAGCAACGATGACTAGGCAATGGAAAGCTGAGATGAGGGGGTTGCATAATAAGCAACTAAGACAGCTTAGAACTGTGACCATGTCCTGCTCTTACATCACACAGCATACAGCCCAATGCGACCCCCTTGACTTATAACAGATGGGGCCAAACTTGTAGTTGTGTCAACAGGTATTATGAAAAGAAACGAAAAGTAGTTTCTCTTTTATGTTCATAAAGTCTTGCTGATAAAAAATTGTATATATATTATCAACTAAAAAAATGAAAGATTTAATCATTTATTTAGTTTAACTTTATATTTAACTGTTTAATTAATTGATTTAAGTATTTTAACATTTAATTTACTGTTTTAGAAGTTGATTTTAGTATCTAAAAATGTGGCTTATATATGAAAAGTGTTTATCTTTGTTTTAAAAAAAATGTAACAAGCATTGTACTTAATATTCAGATTTAATATTTTAACTACATTTCTTATGTAAAATTGTGCATAAAATAGCCAGTTTTTAATTTGTATTATTCCACTTATTTATCAGTGCTGTTAGTCATTTCTTAATTAGTTAAGCAATAACAATGTTTTTGGTTTTATATGTTTGCCCTCTGCTGTTCAAATGCTTTCGGTTTTACTTTGGCTTTTTTTTGCCTTCGCCCGTGACAGGCACTTTCGGATGCATTCCTCCGCCTTCAGATCTCGCATCCTCGACTGCCACAATAAATGTAAAGTGCTGCCAAGTGTCGGCTGAGTCCACAGTCCCCTTTCCACCCCCTTTTTACCCCCTTCAACGCCTCTGGACCACCCACACTTGCATAGATTATTACCTGCCACTTGCCACTTGGCACCTTTTTTTTTTTCTACAACTTTGAAGGAGTTTTCTTCGACATTTTTCTCTCGCCTTTCGACCAAAAAGCTGCCAACACATGTTGAAAAGTTTTAGCTTCGTTTTCCCATTTTTCCGTTTTTTTTGTGTGTGCGACATGAAAATGCTTTGAATCCATTCAGCAGCAGGCAGACAGACAGATAGGACAGACAGGAAAGAGCGGAAAAGCCAGGGGTATGGGAATGTGCCCTGAGAAAATTAAATTTGGCAGCTGCTGCAAAACCCTGACTAATTGACATGTTGCATGCATTCCGTAACTCCAAGTGAAAGGTAGTGAAAAGGTGTCGAATGGCGAGACTCGTAAATGTATTTAAACATTTCTTAGCATTTCAATTTCAAATCTGTTTGGCAACCACAGACACATCGAACAAGAAGGGGGAGTGTAGGAATTTGGCTTTGAATGCCATGTTAATTACAAAACACTAGGCAACTGAACTCGGGCAAAAGGTTGAGCTTGACACTGAAGAAAATATGTAGTGACAAGTATTTTAGAAAAATAATAAATGAAGAAGCAAAAATCATACATCTTAAAACACAAATATTAATCTATTTATGAATATCTTTACACAAATTGAGCTGTTTGATATTTATATATATAATTTCTTATAACTTTGTTTTATAACAATACACTTTTTTTCGCTTAGTGGTTACCAGTTGCAACTTCGGTCTGGTGTTCAAGCTTTTGCATTAGTCTACCACTAAACGGAAACACAATGCACTTGGCCACATATCCACAGACAGTTCTTACACATCCGAGAACTGAGAACCGAGAATTGCGAACCCAGCACTCGCAATAATGTTCTTAGCTTCTTAAACACTCCCAACAACATGGTTACAATTCAAGTACTTTCGGGGAAAGACTGAGGATAAGTGGCAAGGCCAACATGTTTATTTACCAAGCTTTCTTTGGTTTGCCCTCAAAACTGTAGATTAAATGAAAGTTCAAGGGAACACTTGTGAGTTTATGTTTTGGAAAAAATTAAATCGGGGCTATTTATTTACCTAACGATTTAAATGAATTTATCAGAAAAAGTACAAAAGTCGTTGCCGACTTTGTATTTGCTTTTTGATTTTATTGGTTTGATACATTTTGTATTACTCATTTATTAAGACTTAAATTAGTTAAATCAGTTTTAATTTACAATCCTTTCTCTATACATACCCTACTTTCTTTATATATTTAACTTCAATCCTTGTTTGTGGCTATTTAACTCCTTAATCAATTTCCGATTTCTTTCAATTTCAATTTCTTAATTTCCGAAAAAATCGACTTTGCAGAAAAGTGACCAAAAACTTGTAGTTCTAAATCCATAACTATTCTTTCCGGCATCCGATTTCGAAGAGGTATATCTTAAAAGTTTTGTGGCTTAGGTCTCTCAGACTCTGCATTTATATTTTTTTTTTGAAACTTTTACTTGTTATTTTTACAATAAAATTCCTTAATCAATTTCCCAAAAATAGAATTCCAGAAAAGTGACCAAAACCTACACTGTTAATTCTATAACTTTTCTTTTAAGCATCCGATCTCGAAGTGGTATGTCTTTAAAGTCTTGCTGCTTTGTGCTCTAAAAATCTGCGTTTAAAACTTGGTTTGCAATTTCGGGTCGATTTTTTGCAATTTTTATGATGTAACCCCTTTCTTAATTTCCGAAAAAATCGATCTTGCAGAAAAGTGATCAAATCCTGCAGTTCTAAATCCATATCTTTTCTTTCTGGCATCCGATTTCTAAGTGGTATATCTTAAAAGTTTTGTGGCTTAGGTCTCTAAAACTCTGCACTTACATTTTTTGTTTAAACTTTGACTTGATACTTTTACGATATAACTCCTTAATAAATGTCCCAAAAATAGAATTCCAGAAAAGTGACCAAAACCTACACTGTTAATTCTATAACTTTTCTTTTAAGCATCCGATCTCGAAGTGGTATGTCTTTAAAGTCTTGCTGCTTTGTGCTCTAAAAATCTGCGTTTAAAAATTGGTTTGTAATTTCGGGTCGATTTTTTGCAATTTTTATGATGTAACCCCTTTCTTAATTTCCGAAAAAATCGACTTTGCAGAAAAGTGACCAAAAACCCGTAGTTCTAAATCCATAACTTTTCTTTCCGGCATCCGATTTCTAAGTGGTACATCTTAAAAGTTTTGTGGCTTAGGCCTCTAAAACTCTGCATTTAAATTTTTTGTTTAATCTTTGACTTGATACTTTTACGATATAACTCCTTAATAAATGTCCCAAAAATAGAATTCCAGAAAAGTGACCAAAACCTACACTGTTAATTCTATAACTTTTCTTTTAAGCATCCGATCTCGAAGTGGTATGTCTTTAAAGTCTTGCTGCTTTGTGCTCTAAAAATCTGCGTTAAAAAATTGGTTTGTAATTTCGGGTCGATTTTTTGCAATTTTTATGATGTAACCCCTTTCTTAATTTCCGAAAAAATCGACTTTGCAGAAAAGTGACCAAAAACCTGCAGTTCTAAATCCATAACTTTTCTTTCCGGCATCCGATTTCTAAGTGGTATATCTTAAAAGTTTTGTGGCTTAGGTCTCTAAAACTCTGCACTTACATTTTTTGTTTAAACTTTGACTTGATACTTTTACGATATAACTCCTTAATAAATGTCCCAAAAATAGAATTCCAGAAAAGTGACCAAAACCTACACTGTTAATTCTATAACTTTTCTTTTAAGCATCCGATCTCGAAGTGGTATGTCTTTAAAGTCTTGCTGCTTTGTGCTCTAAAAATCTGCGTTAAAAAATTGGTTTGTAATTTCGGGTCGATTTTTTGCAATTTTTATGATGTAACCCCGTTCTTAATTTCCGAAAAAATCGACTTTGCAGAAAAGTGACCAAAAACCTGCAGTTCTAAATCAATAACTTTTCTTTTCAGCATCCGATTTCTAAGTGGTATATCTTAAAAGTTTTGTGCCTTAGGCCTCTAAAACTCTGCACTTAACTTTTTTTTTTTTAACTTTTACTTGTTATATTTACAATAAAATTCCTTAATCAATTTCCCAAAAATAGAATTCCAGAATAGTGACCAAAACTTACACTGTTAATTCTATACTTTTCTTTTAAGCATCCAATCTCGAAGTGGTATATCTTTAAAGTCTTATTGCTTAGTGCTCTAAAAATCTGCGTTTAAAAATTGGTTTGCAATTTCGGGTCGATTTTTTGCAATTTTTATGATGTAACCCCTTTCTTAATTTCCGAAAAAATCGACTTTGCAGAAAAGTGACCAAAAACCTGCAGTTCTAAATTCATAACTTTTCTTTCCAGCATCCGATTTCTAAGTGGTATATCTTAAAAGTTTTGTGCCTTAGGCCTCTAAAACTCTGCATTTAACTTTTTTTTTTTAACTTTTACTTGTTATATTTACAATAAAATTCCTTAATCAATTTCCCAAAAATAGAATTCCAGAATAGTGACCAAAACTTACACTGTTAATTCTATAACTTTTCTTTTAAGCATCCAATCTCGAAGTGGTATGTCTTTAAAGTCTTATGGCTTAGTGCTCTAAAAATCTGCGTTAAAAAATTGGTTTGTAATTTCGGGTCGATTTTTTGCAATTTTTATGATGTTACCTCTTTCTTAATATCCGAAAAAATCGACTTTGCAGAAAAGTGATCAAAAACCTGCAGTTCTAAGTCCATAACTTTTCTATCCCTATAGTATATTCTATCTTCCCGATTTCTTTTATACTTCTCAATCCCTGTTATCAATGGAAATACCCTGCTTTGATTACCCAGTTGATTGGCTCGTTTATGGGAGTTTTAACCACATTTGGATGGACTCAGAACAGGGGCAGGAACATTATCGCAAACCAGCTGCGAAAGCCGAAGGCTCAACACCTGCTGAGGAGTCTTTAGCTGGCAATCCTTAAAGCGTTCCCTGAAACTTTTGCAATGTCCTCCGGGTTATTTATGTCCACAGCTTGACTTAATGACCTCCACTGAGGGAAAAGAAAGGGTCGATAGTGCAGGGAAAATAAGAAAAAAAGGGGGAGAAAAGGGAAGACAAAGCGAGTTGTTAAGTCAAAAGGCGTTGAAGGCACTTTATGAGCCGGCAGTCTGGAGTCCTGGCTGCCACATCCTGAAAGCCGAATCCTGGTCAGTTGCCATGGACTTCGTGGACCTCGGACTATGGACTGTGGACTGTGGACAATCACTGAACAAATCCCAGCCATTGAAATCAATAAAACTTAACGGCTCCGGACGTCGCCGGACGTCGACTACGATTGATGTGCCATAAAAGTCGCAATTGAGTCGCACGCCCGCAGTGAACGGCTTCGGTTGACCATCAGCTGGAAAAGTGGGCGAAAGTCAGGGAAGTCCGGCGAAGAGAAAAGGGGGCACAGAGCCGTAGACAGACAAGGATTCGCAACTGAATCCGAAGGGGAAGGGATGAGGAAAGCGACCGACCGGACGGAAGTGCGTCATCATAAAGAGCTTTCACAGCTCCTGAATTGCGCCAACTGCTTATTGTGGCGCATAATTTATCATTTAACTGCCCAAATAGTTCCGATATATTGAGAATCTTCCAGATCAGGGAATGTTAAGAAGGTTGTTTGGAATTGTAAACTGTGAGAAACAATATTTCAATTATTCGATTATGAGTAAAAAACATATTTTGACACTTAAAACTAAAATCTATCGATATTAGGCCATATATAACACGTGTCTACTTTCTCCCAATGCATTTCTTTAATCGTCTATCTGCTCTGGTTGTCTGTATTACAACCTTGTTCGTCACTCTTTTGACTAATGACCAAGCAAGTGGATGTGCACATATAGGGGGGCAACCTGACAAATTCACCTGCCAATCCCTCTGATATTTATGATTTTAGCCACAAGATGACTCTACTTTGTTTGGCTGCTGCTTTTAATTCATTGATTTTTCTGGTCAGCCATCTAAAGTCTCATACTTCTGAGTTTTGGTATGGAAACGGTTTTTCTGCAGTGTTGTGTAAGCTGTGAGCAGGCGACAAGTCAATTTCTGGTGACTCCCCACTTTGTTATTATGGCAGTTGACGAAATTTATGAACTACACATCCGTTTTGCTGTTTCTTTTTCTGTTTACTTGGCTATAATATCCGTTGTGGCCTCAACTTCGACTTTAACTTGGTCTTTTCCGTGTTTTTTTTTGTGTTACTACTTTTTTTTAGGAAAACTAAGCACGTGCGACAAATGGTAAACGAGGCATATCCCGACACCTGAATAAATGTATGGTATACACAGCTGCGGTCAAAATAATAGTAGTTTTTCAACTTATGAAAATAGCATTCATAGATTTTAATTTTTTTTGTATTTTTTTTAAATTAATTAAACTAATGTGTGTGTGTAATATTAAATTACACATTTATCAAATGTATAATATTTTATAATAGAAATAACATAAGAAATAGATTGATGAACGAGAATTTATAGTTGTTCTCCTAAATTATTCTTAAATAATTTAATACAGAATATTTAAAAGTAATATTCCCTAAATTCATGTCTTATAAAATATATTATTTTATGCTTGTTAAATTATGATTATTATTCCAAAACTCGAATTATTAATTAAAATGTGTTTGTTTGGCTAAAATTATAGACAAGTAGTCCTAGGGCTTAAGCTCATTTTGGGTAGCCCACAGGTTTTTGGCCTAGTTGGCCAAATCTCACACAGCCACATGCAAAAACCAAGGCAACAATTTGGCCACAGACAACGGAAAGAAACATGAAACAAGAGACGTGAGACTAGAGACTGGAGACATAAGACAGCCCCAAGGACGTTCACACCCACACATTGATAAGGCCAAATCAGCTGCGTATGTGTGCGTACGTGTGCAGCCCATTTGATTGCGGAGATTTACGACATAACAATTTATGGAATGACGAAATGATTTCCTGTGTTTTTTACGATTCCAGCAGGGCGTAATAGAACTGGAATGGTATGGCAAGGAACCGAATGAAAGAAATCGCTCAGCCTCAAAACGCCAACGCACTTACAGAGAGAAATGTAAATTACAGACAAATAGTTTAAAATTAAAAAAAAATTTCATTTTAAAGTAATTTTATTACTAAATAAGCCCTGAAGAATAATACAAATAATAATAAAATTAAAAATAACAAAGTGAAAAAAGTTGGATAGAAATAAAGTTTCATAAACATAGCATAAATTTAAAACGCTTTATTAATAAATACTTTTTTATATATATCATAATTCTATTTAGAAAAATATTCGAATTTACCATCATTTTGATATTATAATATAGTCTATTATATAATATAGTATTTTTTTTTTCAAAAATACCAGGTAGGAGCTTAAGGTGTAAGCGTATTGTATTAAGCAATTTAAATAAGGAAACAACATTTTTATGTAAAATAATTAAGTTTCTTTCAATGTGCTCACTAGTCATGCCTCGGGCATGGCCATATCACGCCTTTGCCATATCATTTCAATCAATTTTGAGTCAAGAATTTCTTTTTCGCAGCTCTCTCGATCCGGAACAGTTGGGGGAATCGGGGAATCGAATAAAATTAAAACGTCAGTGGCGTTCGTTCGAGATTGGGAATGTATTTCCTCTGTGTGAGTCAGTGAGCGGTGTATAATGATATACATGCCACGTATGCAATCGAGGGTCGTGCCTAGTCCACTATTGCCCAGCCCCGCGCCCCTTTCCCCTTTTCCAGTCCCGTTTTTTGATAGAAGGCAGGAAGTTCAATCGAATTTCAACGGAAATTGCAGGCATTTCATGAGGTGTGAAATGATTTTATTACATCATTACGTGCAGGGAGAGGCATGGCTTGGAAATCTCCTGCCCATTTCCCTTTTGGAACCCCTTTTTTCTAGCTGTCCTAGTTCTCTTTTCCATGCATTTCTCACTTTCCACCGAAAAGAAATCCGTGCTACACATAGCATAGCATACTTTCCAGCGCTGCGTTGCATGTCGACATTTAATTATGGCCACGTACTGTCCGCGGAGTGTTGCAAATGCTGCACACACGTTCACGTACACATTACCCACACAACCAGGGCAAGGGCACTCACACACACACACACAAGTGGAAATACAGTAGGATTTATTAGAATTATCAAGTTTTAAGGGATTGAATATAATGTGAACTCATGAGGAGAACGGTTATCTAAGTCTTTCAAATATTTTAAATGATTTCAAAAGGGGCGAAGAAAAATAAAATGTCATGTATAAATTACTTACTTTGTTTTGTACTTTATTATGTGGTATAAAATACATAAATTGTAATTAAACCAAATTGCTTCTGAATTGGAAACTCATCAAAGTAATCAAATTAATATTAGCTTGCTTGTATATTTCCTTTGTTTATTCTCAACTAAAGAAACCGCTTCTATAAAATTCATTTGAAAAATATTTTATTCCAAACAGTATTTAAGCTTTTCCCAACCAAAAACAAACGAGCTCGTCTAAAATAAATTTCATTTATTGCATTTTGATATTCAATCATAAATCCCCAACGGAATGCTTCTACATTCTTCGCTGTTCAACAAATTGCAGTTTTATATTCAATTAACAATGTTTCGCTTGCCTAAAATTTGCTTTTCCGCTGGGGCAAAAAACATAAAAAAATACGGAAAATATAGAGCTGAGCAGATGTGTAAATACACGTGAAAATTCTTTATGCTATGCTGCATTCCAATATTGACATTGAACATTGAATATATCGTAGAAACTACGCAATTCAGTTTCTTTATATACATTTTTATGATGTGTACACGCTAGCACAATAAGGCTATTGAAAAAAAAACTTTATTTAGCTAAAATAAAACGCGGTTGAAAATTTCCCATTTACGCCATGAATGGGGAACTTAATTCTAAAACCCTTCATTTTAAAACCCGGATTCGAATTCCAGATCCCACACTATTCACACATTCGGCTCAACAAGATTTTGGCATTATTTTTGGAGAGCCCAGAACTCACCCAACCGCAGTCACTTTTGCAATTAGAGCGTAATTATTTAATAAACCAAATGTGTGTGCATGTGGCTTTTGTCGAGTGTTTGAGTGTTGGCTATTCAATGAATCGAACTGCAAGCATTTCGGTCGAATAGTTTGAATGGGATGTGAGGAGCACTTGGCAAATCGGTAAACGTGACTGAATGCGTCCTAATGTGTGACTAAATGACAAAATATCCTGTCTACGAAGCTCCGGAAATGGCTCTCATTTGGATTGAAAGCTTGTGTGCCTGTATTAAGTAGGTTAGACTTCGGCCTTCACATGTAAGCCAGCCAGAAAAGTATATATGTTCATTCCCAGCATTTCATATGTAAAACATTTTTGCAATTCAATCACACTTTAATACAAGCTGTGTTAATTAGTTTGAAATTATGTTAAATATTTGAAAGGATAACAAAACTGAATAACACATGTTAAAAGCATCGTTTGCAAGCAAATCAAAAAAAAAATGCTTAACATCTGTACTTTAATATGATTTCAGCCGGTAAAAAAAAACAATTATATAAATGGGTGTTGATGGCATCTTTTTCCAAATTTAATGTTGAATAAAAAAATTAAAATTAGTTACTATAAAGCATTGGTGGTTTCCCTCTCTTAAGTTTCAAATAAATAATTTGATTGTATTTCTATACAAAGAAATATAATTTAGTTTGGTATAATGTTTTAAAAGATTATAACACATGTATATTGCTTAGTTAACAAGCAATTAAAAAAAATTGCTTAACATATGTACTTTCATTTTGATTAAAGGTGTTTGCAATAATTTTAATTAATACATGAAGAAGGCATATTTTCCAAAAACGAGTTAATTTAAATATTTTAAAGCTCTCGTCATCTCCTTGTTCTTGCAATTAAAAGTAAATATATTGAATGTATTTCGCTGCGAGTGAACATCTTTATCCCTCCAAGGGATAATGTAATTTTGATTCCTCTTTCTCCGGTTTCGGAAATGCATCCCCTGATTGGCATTCCATTTTCTGCATCTCCTCGAGCATCTCGATTGCAGTGGGATCATTCATTATGCTCATTCCTGAGGCCTGAGTACAACGAGTGTTGCGTTTTGGGTAAATCGCTGAAGGTCGCATGAGGCGTGGCAAAAAGAGGCGTGAGTGTCCTGTGGGCTCTGGGCTGGCAGCCAAGTCTCATGTGCATAATTCAAGTTGTTGCACATGCCACACACGCGGGACACTCGAGAGTCCCGAGCTTCCAGTTGCGAGTCCTGCGCTGCCAGGATGCCAAGTGTCCTTTGGCAGACGCAAGATGAAAGCAAAAGGCGGCTGAAATTAAATTAAAATGAAATGCATGCAAAGTGCCACGGCGACAGCGACAAAAAAAGGGAAGAGAAATGACAGCAGCTGGGTGGCCTTCGTTCTTTTTGTATGCAGTGAGAAAAATCAAGTTTACTCTACAAAATAGGAGTATTTGGAAGTTGTGAATGATTTAAACATAAATTTTCTAATATCAGTGATTTTATTGATTTGTGTACATTTGTTTACACTGATAAAATAAATATCTAGCTATTGAATTCAACATTTTATATAAAATATTAAAATTCATTAAACACAAAATTATGATTTAGATAATTGTTCTAAAATGTATTATATTCAATTTTAAAATTAAATACTTTCAGATCTAACAATTTTTCCAAAAATAGTCAACGAAAATATTGAAAATATAACAAATATTTCCAAAAATAGTCAACGAAAATATTGAAAATATAACAAATATTTCCTAATTTACAAAAAAAAAAATGAAAAACGCAATAAAAATTAAAGCGAAAAATGTTCAAATCGTGTAAGAAGTAATTGGACTTACTACGTTTTTTTTTTTGCTAGTGTATGCATTTTTTTTTCCTTGTAGTCGAGGGTCCTGAGTGTGTACTTTAAGCTTGCAATTAAATTGCAGGGCGAGTCGCACGGGGACTTTCGAAGGAGGCAAAGTGCGGGAAATGCATATGCATTGCAATTAAGCAATCAATGGCATAATTATCGACACATGAGAGTCACTCAATTTATTAACACGCCCCGAGCAACGTGCTGCACCAACAACGATAACAACAGCAACGGCAATCGATTGCCAACTTGTTCAATTTAAAAGCCCAATAAACAAAAGCCACAAAAGATGGCGCTTGCAAAGTGTTGGCTCAGAGTTCAGGGGTCACAAGAAGCCCCTGCAGTCCATTTTACAATCATTTAACAGCCACAGGCCAGACGAAAACTGTCGCGACGTAAATGCGGCCAAAGAAGTGCTCGCCAAATGCTTAAAAATGAAAGATGTGGCTAAAGTCAGCCGACAATAAGTGCAATGTCCTTTTGTGCCACTTGAATAGCTTAAAATAAGTAGGGAATTTGAATAGAAAACTGATCGCAGAATAAAGATAAATGTATGGTTGCTTGAAAATGATGCATGTATGAAAAGCATTTATTTTAAATTTATTTTATTTTAGCAACATAAAACATTTTGGTCATAGTTAAACACATTTCTTTTAATCTCTCATTCATATTGAGTATTTATTGTAATATATTGTTTTATAAGAAATATAAGGAAATGACATTTTTTTCTATTTTCTATTTCTAGGTCATCACATTTTTGGACTTAAGGTAAGTTTATTACTTATTTATTATTGAAATAGTTGCTTTGCTTATAAAATGATAATTTTACACTTTTATTTTATCTCTAAATCCTTTTTTTGGGTTAGTTGGGTGAAAATTTTATTGACTTGCTTTCAATTCAATTTCTATGAACTTTGTTTTATTTTATCCAATTAATACAAATAAAATGTTTGAATAGTTATAATATCTTGTCTGCCTGACAAAGAAATGAACGTTTGGCGGCGTTACAATCTTCAACATACATTTCGCCATTGACAAGCTCTACGCAGTTCTTTAAGTTTCCAGAAGTGTTCGGTTGTTTAGGGCCCCATTTGAAAAATTGAGCTCGTTTTTTGGAAGCTTCAGATACAAAATCGTTAACTTTTTCATTATATATACTCAACCAGTAGTGAGTTCCCTTCGTGAGTCTTGCAGTTATTAAATTCAATTCTTCCTGGTTTTGAATAGTCGACAGGTAATCACCTTTTTCGCGACAGGTAATAGTAGCCCAACTCCAAGTTGGAACCAGATTGTGGTCGGTGTAAATGTAAATGTCAAACCTAATAATACCATTTTAATATCGATTTGGAAATACCTACCATTTTATACAATACTATTAGGGTCACAACATTCTTTGATGAGCAAGATTTATTGAATTCCTTAATCTATTATTATTAAACATACTATCAAATTTTTGGCTTCTTGTTATAATAATCATTTGGCGCATATAGGTTTTCTTTATATTTATAAGACAGTTTTTTTAAAGAAATAGGAACCAACAAACAACCATTTCTATCCGTTGGCTTAAAACCTCTTTGAAATAATCGCATAAAAGGATTTGCACCAGAAAAAGAGCTGAAACTTGAAGCGAGACCTGTTCACAATTCTGTTTTGATAAATTCCTCCTTTCCACGGTCACTTATTCTGGCTTATTGGGGCATTAAAGAACCCGAAGGCCACATTAAGGGATCAAAAATATCCAACCAGCTGTTGGAATTGAATTCGAGTTTAAAGCCTTAATGGCTTGGCTCTTATCTGCGCTAATTACAAGAGAGCAGCCACCAGAACTTGACCCAAATGTTGAAGCAGCAGCGATTGATTTTTCAGCTTTCAGGCAAGGGGAATAAGGGTTATTAAGTCCTCAGCCCCCCACCACCCCCCTGGAAAAGCCATAAATGATGACAATAAAAAGGAAAATATACCAGGCAGCCACGCGTTGCAGCTAAGCTGGCTACAAAAAAAAAATAAGATGGGAACTAGAGCTTTCAATTTGATGACAATTCCGCAGATGATTTGACGGTTGCCTCAGCATTTGGCATTTTTTAATATGATTTTGCTGGTATTTCAGCTTCTGGGTTTGGGTATATAAAAAATCAGACGACGACAGCTGAGCTCATCTCTTTCTTGGGTTTTTCCCGCTTTTCGTTCGTCCCCCATTTGATGTTCAACAATAACAGTTTCTGGTTTGGCTTAAGTTTCAACCCCCCTGAAATGCATTCTGCAACCCTCTGCTTTTATTTCTCATATTACTCGTATTCTTAATCGCATAAATCGTCAAGTATGCGTAATAATCTAATCGTCGTAATTCCTTTTTGGCCGGAAAATCTCTGCAAGAAAATGCGAATATATATATGTATATGTTTCCCTGGGAGAAAATGGGGAGTGGCCTTAGCCTACTTATATGACTTGCGGTCCGGACCAAAATTGAATTATTCGCCCATTTTGTATTTCGCATTTTGCAAATTTTAAATGCTTTTGATGACGTTTTTATTTATACGTTGGCTGTGTGTGTTTATGTGTTTTCCCTTATTTATGTGCCAGATTTCTTTTCTCTGTTTTTCCCCCGCTTAAGAGTCTTAAGTGCCATCTGGGGAAATCATTGCGAGAACATGCCCGAGGTTGGCTTAAATGGAAAATGGCTCTCTGGGAATTCACGGATAATATTTCGAGTCTTTACGAATGCATTCAGTGGGATAATGAGCTAAGATAATCCTTGAATAAGGTGTTTATGAATAGAAAATAGTTAAATAAAAGTAAAATTGAAAGTAATTTAAGCTTGTAATATAGAAAAATGTGCTCTGACAAAACTAAATAAAGCTCTTTAAAAACTTCACTTGCATTTACTCTGCTACTATAATATTTAGTTAAATATTTTTAAAAGCTTATATAAACTGAGCTCTGCAAAACCCGAAGACAATCTTTAAATACGGTTTTTCCATTTACCTTTTTATTCAAAATATTTAAATAAATATTTTATAAAGCTGTTTAAACCAAAATTACATGTACATGGAATAGAATTAAATTTTAAAATCGCAAAGAAAATTCTAAAAAATATTTTGTTACTATAAAGATTAATTAAAAATAAAGCTGTTTGTTCATTGGAGCACAGCAAAAAGCGATTTTAAATTTACATAGATTATATTTTCTTCACCACCTTTAACCTGTGCCAAATTGAATTATTCTATATTCAAATGTAAAGCATTTTCCCATAATTTAATACCCTTGCATCTTTCTATCCTTTTCTGACTCCATTTATTTTGCGGCTCTCATAGATTATTCATCCTTTGTTTAAACTGCAAATGATTTCTTTGCCATGCTTTATAATTAATTGCAAAACGTTCGATTTGCAACGCTAATTGCAACTTTGTATCCATTATGCCCACAGGGGAGTGCCCAAAAGGGGGTGGAAATGGAAATTGAGGGGGTGAAATTGCTGTTGATGATAGGTTGCATTTTCCGACTGATATTTTCGGTTCTCAGTAACAAAGTAAATGAAATTTAGAGCACCCAATGTAAGGGCCCTCTGGGCGTTTGGAAATGCACATGTCGATGGATATCCCGATTCCACACTTTTACCCCTTGAAAAATAGTTCAGTGGCATCCATTTTCCTGTCACTATTTGAGTTGCATTGATTTGTTGACTTTGTCGCTTGCAGCTAATCGTGAACAAATGTACAAAAAGCAAGCAAATTTCTCTAAGGGCATTCGAAAACACAAGTAAGGGTAGTTTAATATGAAATTATTTCCTTAATTTAAAAAAAAATTTTAATTCTATTACAAAGCTGCAGTTTTATTTTATAAATAAAACACATAAACAATTGTTTTTTTTTAAGCAGTAACAAGTAGCTATTGCTATCATAAAATCCAACATTTTTCCTCTTTTTAAATGTTTTCAAATTGTTTTGCAAATAATTGCAAGCTCTGCTATTATTCTGACCGCATCTGTTTATGCATGATGTATTTGCGGAGACAAAAGATTTTTGCCACGCGTTGATTTTGGCTCATAATTAACGCAGAACTTGGGCAAATTGGCAAACAGGACAGCAAGGACATTTTGGCTGTCGAAGACAGACACGCCAAATGAATGACAATTACCTTTGTGCGATTGCCGATGGCAATAAACGTGGGAAAAGGGGTTTGGATTGGAAATGGTGGTTTTCTCACTGCGGCTTGCCGATTGCAAAACACGGGATGAAATATAAATATTTCAATTACGGTTCGAAATTACACAAAAGGGCACATGCGAAGTGTACACAAATCATCATCCAAAATAGACAATATGACAAAAGCAAAAATGCAATTAATATGCTAAATGTAAATTGATATTCAACATGGCAATGATTACACTTGTTTGTGCTTGTTTTTTAATCATAACCATTATGTGGTCCATAATGCAGTATTATGCACCAGTCATGACAATGGTACCGATGACTATAATACGATCAAAAGCATATTACAACAAGCACCGAGCGACAACAAAAACAACAGATACATTTTCCATTCAAAGCCAAAGCTTTTCCAACGTTGGCCACTTTCGGCCGCATCGAATTTTAATAGAATTAAGCTAATTGCCATAGAAAAGCCGCTTGCCCCGGGCCCAAGCACAAAATGCCAATGCGAATGAATCAAATGAAATGGGCAAACTGATTGAAAACTGATTGAAATTCGGTAATGGCCAAATTTTGCCATATTTATGGGTCGAAGAAGCTGTTCTGCAAAGAAAATCCCCTTAAAAACTCTTTTTAAAAGTGAATAGAGTTACATATATATTTTACAGATTCTGATGCTTTAAAATGTTATATCCATGTACTCTATTTCAACTTTGTTAAAAAAATTGTATATATAACAAAATAAATACTTTTAAAATAATGTTAAATTTTACAGTAAAGTTCAATTAATATTCGAAATCTTCAAAATATTGGTGAATTACATAGAAAACTGACTAAGGGAACTCCCCGTGTGGAAAAAACATGTATGGCATGAATCGAGCTAAGCTCAGCAGAAAAAGAAAGCCATTTTCTTTCAGCCAGCGCTATTTTGCAAACATCCCCGTTCGCCTTTAGATTTTATTGAAAGCAAATATTTTGGCAAATTACATTTTGAAGGCTGGACCGGAAAAGACGCGGCGGCTCCAATAACCAAATTCTCATTTCGCTGGCAAACTGGCAAAATAGAAGAGTCAGAGATCCATGGCAGAAGCAATTTGTTTGATTAATTTGAACAACGGGCCAAGGGAGTTGGGGAGCGACCTTCATTATGTAAATTGTATGCGAAATTTAAATAATCATCTGCAATTTAAATGCACAACAACACTTTGGGCCTAGCCCCGACAATTAATCGTTAAAACTCCACCACCCCCACCTCCCCAACCACTTGCCCCATTATATCTCTTCATAAAATATGCCAAATGTGCGCCTTATGTTCATTTTCTATTTTAAGACAGATAATATATATGGCCGCCTGTTAGCATTAACTGCCTACGCATATTCGTAAGCCAGCAGTATCTGTTTCTGCTGTCTGTGTCTGCCATAAATAATTATTCATATTTGTATAAAATACACACAGAATTTAATTAAAAATTGTTTTGCCTCGACCGAAAGGGGAATCATCTACCATCTACCATCACCCACATCCCATCTCCATTTTCATTGGCATAATTCCCTTTGTTTTTTGGACACTTCCTTACACTTGTTTTTCCCCCTTGGTTTTTGTTTACCACACAGAACGATGAAGTTTGTCCAGTCCAGTCGAGTCGAGTGCCATTGCCATTTTGGCTCATAATAAAATTAAAACGAAATGAAACGAGATGAAAAAGTAATAAAGTCCTTATGGAAAATGCCAGCCAAGATGGTCAAAGCTTCTGTTTAAGCTTTCACTTCTGTTTCCACTGCCTTTTCCACTTTTCCACTTCTGTTTCTGTTATTGCCTTGGCTTTGCCATCAAGTTCCCCTTTTGTTTCTGTTGCTGCTTCTGTTTCTGCCATGGCTACAAGCATTGAATAGATGAGAGGAAAGCAACAGACGGTAATGATAAATATCTGGGGAGTGATGTCGAACGGACAGCCAACCCTTCACTTTGCTACCCAGTAATCATAATTGCAGTTAAACAAATGGTATTCGAATTGATGGAAAGAAAAACAGCAAAAAAAAATATTTCTCAGCATATTTATTATTTTTATGCACATATAAGTAGATGTTCCAAATGACGGAGAAGAACACAGCTCGTGATGATCAAAAAATATATATAAATATCTAATCAAGTTCATTAATTACTACCTTATATTTGCTAATACCAAATTTATTTATTCATAGTTTCATTCATACCAAAACAAAGCTATCCTTGATCCTTTAAGATTCTTCATTTTCAATCCCCAAATGATTTTAAACAAACTAGCTTAAAAAATATTATCAAATACCAAAATTCTAGTAATAATATCAATGATATTTTAAATCCTCGCAAATATAATATAAACACATTTTGGTTCATTATATTATCTTCTAAATTATTAAAAACTTCTTATTCGGTTTAGCTTAAGGTCTTTTAGCTATAGTTAATTTATAGTTTGCCTGTACAATTATAATACAATAATCGTATACTGCACTCTTCAAGTTAGTTGATATTCTGATTTTTACTCTGACATTTCTTTTTTCAAGGGTATGTTAATAGTTCGCTCACTATCCTTTCTCCATTAATTAATGTTTGTTGCTAGTTAGGGCATTAACTTGTCTTTGAGCTCTCGTGCACAACATTTCTGAAACGCCGAATCGTGTCCTTCACTCCATATTTTGTGTGTCTGTTTGGGGAAGGGTACTTCCCTTTTTTGATCCCTGTATTGAGGCTTGAGTTTGGGTCTTGTTCTGGCTTCTGCCTGTGCATAATTAAGCGGGAATCGCACTCCATTGTGAAATATACTTGGCCATTGCATTTAAGTGTTTCGGTCGTAAAAGCTTCAAAATGGGGATCCGAAATGGAGAATTCCCGGGAATCGGGAATGAGAGGCCAGACAGAGTGAATTCATTAAACCATTAGCCAGACTCCGGCCGAAATGGAGGCGATTAACGAAAGACGGCATTTCTCCTCCGGCAAAGAGCTGCAAAACTCTGCGAACAAATCAAACGGAAATCAAAACCCAAACAAGTAAATCAAGCAAATCCAAAGCCCCCAAAAAGGGGCGGTTCTATGGAAAAGGGGGCGGAACCGACAGACGCACACAGACTGCGTCATCTGAAAATTGTTGCAATTACGTCGTAGTAAGCAACCAACAATGAGTGGAAAACGAAAATGAAAAGCGTAAGGGAAAACATGACAGCCGAGGGAAAAAGAGAAGCTGCCCGGAATTTCCATAAACACAATGCCAAAATGATGCCCTCCGACCATTCAAATTGGAATCGCCCAGGGTTTCGAAAGAAGCACTCTTCTCAAAGAGTCTCTATGCACTCGAAAAACAAACTATCAATATTTTTACTTAAAATGCCTAAGGTGTAGTTGGAATACTACAATCTATTATAAAGTTTTCATGAAAGAGCTTATGCATTTTACCTACTTTAGATTTAATTACTGAGTCTGAAATGTTATTTAAAGTAAAATATATTTTATTTGCTTAAAATGTAAATAAGTTTGATGTCAAAATAAAATGAAAAGGTTACCTTATCTTACTTCTCTAGTTTGGATGTTTTATTAAAAGTAAAATATATATTAACTGCTTGAAATTAAATAAAAAATATTTATCTTATCTCTTAAGATTTAGACGTGTAAATAATGTGAATGTCAAAATGAAATTGCTATTGCTAAAAATTTTTGTGCTGTGTATTTGTAGAACCACTGGCAATGGCATAAAAGTGCCGTTCACTGCCAGTTGTTGCTACGGTAAATATGAGGGGGGTCGCAAACCCCCACACCCCCTGAATTGTGGGAGGAGGAGGGGCGTGCCAAGGGGTGCATACATTTGCGTGATTTACGAGCTGTCTCATATAGGCCGACGGATCGGTTGGAGATGACTATGACGATGGCGATGACGACGGCAATGACTGCGACCAAACTCCGGGATCAAAGAAAGCTGACCAAATCGAATGGAACATACGACGTGACACGAGCTGATTAAAATGGGGAAGTACTTTGAAATAAAAGAGTATTATCAGTCATCTTGTAATGGCTTTAAGCAAATCAATTTCATCTTATAATATTAAGAGCCCACCTTTGAAGCTTGTGTTTGAAAAGAATGCTTCAAAGTTTAGGTACAACAGAACGAAAAACGAATGCAAATGCCTGTGTGGGCAAAAAGTTTAATTATCTGACTCAAGCGGTCTAAATGGAAACTTTTTAAAAGTGTATTTATTTAGTTTTAATGTTTTATTTAATGTCAGAAGACTATCAAGATATTTTACCTAGTTAGGATGTGTTTATGTTTGATATAAAATACAGCTAGAATCATTGTTTAAGCATATTTGGCTTAAATATGATTATATTTGTAAACCTGCTGGTTCTTATGGGTCCTGTGCTATGTGATTGCCCCATCTCTATTTGCGTTATGAGCTGACACACAATGGCACAATGTTGTCAACGCAATCAGCAGCCCGCACAGTTGTTGCTACTCATGTTGTTCGCCCCTTGTGTTAGTTGTTGCAGAACAGAACTGAACTGAACAGAACAGAATGGGACAGAATGGGCACAAGTGGACAGAGGATAGTTTTCCTCATCGAAGGAGGAGCTCTGGAGCTCTGTGCGTTGTAGATGAACGAATGCGTCATGCTGACCGAATATGGCAACGTGTGTGTGTGTGTGGGTGTGTGTGTGGTGTGCAAGTGGGTTACGAGTTTCAAATTGAATTGTTACCAACACGTGACCGGGCGGACGCCCCGTCAATAAAGTCGGAGTGAATGACAGGCCTACAAACAGTCTACAAGTGGCCACTCCTCTCGTTCCGCATCCCTCAATCCTCATCTCCATCCCAAATCGCCTTCCTTGATGAATGGCATATTAAAAACTGTAGAGCAAATGGTTTACTGCCTTTTGTGGTTTTCACCGCAAAGGTTTTTTCGGGGTTGACCGACCAGCGAAACGCAAAATGTAATTTGCGTAAAATGAGTATGGAATTCTGTGGGAGCGAGCTTAGCTAGTTGATGTGTAGTGTTTGAGGTGAAGGAGTAGCTTGCTCGTTTCAACCGAGTGCTATACACTGCTAGAAAATAATAATCTTACAGACCCCAATTCGAAAATATTTCAGTTTATAAATGATGTACAGCACTATTTACCTTCCGAAAAACTGATATGTTATTATAATAAATGAGAAATAGAATTCTTTCTATTAATTACCTAATAAATAGAATTTGCATAGATATTCTACCAATCTTCCACATATTTAATCATTTAAAAATAAAAAAGACTTCATTATTGATATACTTTTTTAAGTAATGTAATCAATGTGTTGTATATCCCAAAGATGAAAACTATTAAAAACTTTAAACATTGTTTGCAAGCCATTTCAATATATGTTGTTATGTATAAAAGATCAGTAACTTTAAAATGTTTCAAAATTTTTTAGATTTAACAAACTGGGATTTTAAGTTTGTAATTTAAATATTTCAATGCAATTATCTTTCTTAGTTTTCTAAATTAAACAACCATGTTTTTAGGGATTTAAAACTTGAATTTAATCTGTATAAATAATAATGATATTATATTATGTACAAAAAATACAGTAACTTAACTTGTTTTACAATTTTAACAATCTGTTATTTAGGTATTTTGACCTTGGGTTTTAGCTATGTTTATGCTACTGTGCTTCTTAATTTATTTATTAAATTGCTTTTTTTTACTGCATGTGCTTAAATCAAACTTTTAATCTTTGAATGCAACCAGTTGCCCTTTATTTCGCTTTTTTGCGGTGCACTTCCCTGCACGCATTTGTCGAGTGCCTGGCGCAATCAATTCCCAAATCGCATTATGCCGCTGCCAGAAGGGAGCGTCCTGAGGAAAATTGCTTGCTGGCTTTTCTGGCGGTGGTGGCGAAAGTGGTGCGGGGAGCATTCTGGGGAAATGCTCGTCTGGCGACGAGGGGCAGTATCTAAAGTAGGTGGAGCACCGCCACCATCGCCATCGCCATCGACATCCTTCACAGCATTTGGCATTTTATGTGCGTCAACATCAGCAAGTCGCCAAGTGCATTGCGTGCCAAATAGTTTACGTGTCAGTGGCGACAAGAGTTCTCGATGGGTTGGCTTCGGTGGTTTGGGTGGTTTGGTGGTCTGGCGATTTGGAAATTTCTGGTGGTGCATCGCGATGTTGTGTCATTGCGGCTCGCTCTGCCCGTGACAGATGCATCGCAATCGCAATCCCACTACTTTATGGCATTTTGTTGCCCGTTTCTAGTCATCTCGGCATTGTGTCCACACGGCAATTTTCCCTCCACCCAGCATGCAAATGCAAATTCGAATGCCAAGTACTCGAACCCCCAGATCGAAAACTCTTTAGTGTCCGACTTTGTTGTGTCCACAAAATCGAAGGCGTAAGGCACTTTGTTGCACAGTTGTTGAACTGAAATGGCAGCTTATGATTATTTGATTAGTTTTACTTTATGCGGCATTTGTCTTTGGCAGACAAAGTTTTATCGAAGGGATTGATAGTACTTTGTCTATTTTTGTGGCTACTTTATTGTAGCTTAAAATAATTCTGTTTAAGAATGGTTATTTTTATATTTAACGAGAATGATTCTTAAAACCAAGAATTTTATTTTAATATTGGAAAAAAACAAATTTAGCCAACATAGCCAATTTTGGTTAATTAAAAATAGTTTACAATATTTAAAATTCGACCGACTGCGAACAACTCTTCAAACAAAAACCCATCAGAAAAGTAAGTGCTGTGCACGCTACACCAAAACAAACACGGGGCGTATACTTAACCCTGAACTTGAGCAAACTCTGGACGCTATTAGTAAACAGCGCAGGTGAATGCGATCGGAACCAACAGTGCCTGTTTATTTTTAATTACAATTTAGGGGAATGAAACTGACTATAAAATGGGATTGAAGAGCCAAAGAAAGGCATCAGTCAGCGGCTCAGCATTCTCAAGTAAAGATTACCTTACCAACGGAAAAAAGGAATCATCATGAAGCTAACTCTTTGCATTTTGATTGGTAATATTTTATTCGGCACCACTTTTACCCACATATAAGAAAACTTAATATACTTTTTTACAAAAAAAAGCGAGCGCTCTACTGATCGGCTGTTCGGGCTCGGCAGTTCCAGCTTGTGAATGCACGGAGTCCACAACACCCCCTTGTACAACCCCGCCAACAACCACGACAACAACTCCTAAACCAACAACAACAACAACCAAGAAGCCAACAACAACCACAACCAAGAAGCCAACAACAACCACAACAACAACAACAACTTGTAAGCCAACAACAACCACGACAACGACAACCACGACAACAACAACCACGACAACAACAACAACAACTCCTAAGCCAACAACAACCTCATGCGCCACAACAACAACAACAACAACCAAGAAGCCAACGACAACCACAACCAAGAATCCAACAACAACCACAACCAAGAAGCCAACAACAACTACAACCAAGAAGCCAACAACAACCACAACCAAGAAGCCAACAACAACCACAACCAAGAAGCCAACAACAACCACGACCAAGAAGCCAACAACAACCACGACCAAGAAGCCAACAACAACCACAACAAAGAAGCCAACAACAACCACAACAAAGAAGCCAACAACAACTACAACCAAGAAGCCAACAACAACCACAACGAAGAAAGCCACCACCACTAAAAAACCAGCCACAACCACCAAGAAACCGGCAACAACAACCAAGAAACCCAAAACAACCACAAAGAAACCGGCAACAACCACTAAGAAGCCTTCAGGTGGATGCAAGCCATGTGGTCCCGGTGGTGAAGCCTGTGCAGGATGCCCGAATCGGGAGAATCTGTGCCAGGAATTGATTAACCTTCTGAAAAATCTGGATCGCAGGGTCAGGCAGTGTGTCTGCGGAGAACCTGCGTATTTATTGTAGACAAAATTATAACCAAATTGAAGGTAAAAACACCAACGTTTAAAAGAAAACGACCGAGATGAAGATTTAAGAAGGACAATGAACTGAAAACCTGTGCGCATTTTTGTTTTGCTTAGTTTTATTGTTATCGATTGAATAAATTGTTACATTTTTTACGTGCATTTTAAAAGCTATTCAAATTTTTTTTATTTTTTATATATTTACTGCCATCTCTTAAAATAGGGCTTCCCACATTTGCGCTTGATGTCCCATTTTTCGATGTATTTCCGTTTCTATTGACATCAGCGCGTTTTCTCTGCTCAACCACTTGCCAAAATCCATCACTGTTGAATGTCATCATCATCACCATCATCATTGACATCTATTCCGTAGATCCCCGTCCCCAAATCCATCTCTATTCATCTGTCGCCTTCAGTAAGCGTGCACGTTTTATAATTCATTTGCAGTTCCTTCAACAATTTCGTGAATATTTCATTTGGTTTCGTGTGGAACAATTTTTACAGCTCGTTTGTCACTTTCCCACCTCGTATCTCCCACTTTTCCCCATTTTCCCCGTATTCCCGCCTTTTCTCCCGCCCGAGAGCCGCATGCAGCACTGCATGAATAATGCAGTGATCCGATCTGTGGGCGGAATCTGTCACAGATACTCCCAGATGCTCGCCCACTGAACTCCGAACATATGCATACTTATGCATCCGTCAGATACATTTGAATTGACTCGGTTTATTCACCGGCAAGAAGCAAAGACGATTAGCTAATTGACTAATTGTAATTGTATTCATTAGGGTCGAAGGACAGGGGGTTCGGGGGTCGGGAGGTCAGGTATTAGCCATTCATAATCTATCAATTAATTAGGATTCAGGTTGAATTCATTGATTGAAGAATGGAGAATCTATAGTGCTAACTTTGTAATAGAATTTGACTGTGCGTTAATTAGTTAGAACAGTATATACTTGAGAAAAGTTTTTAGAGTAAAATATTTAAAAATAGTTACCTTTTGTATAAAAAGAAATAAGTTCGGGTTTTTAGGGGACTTAACAATAACAATATAATCAGTTATAATAAATTATATTAGTCACAAAGAAGTGCAGAGATTTCTTTTATTCACTTTCACATAGGTTAAATAATCAAACACAATTGAAATATTCGAAAATCTCGTTATATTCTTTAGGTGATAGCTTAATTAACTATTTTGAAGTGCTTCACATTTTTGGCTTTTCTATTCAGTCATTGAGCAACAGCAAAAACCAGTTCAATCCATTAGACGAGCATGTCCACAAAAAGAAAGCCGTGCTTAGGCCTTTTTTAGACCTTTCTACGATATTAAGGAAGAAACAGCATCATTCAACAATGCTCGGATTATTGCGGAGTGCAATACACATCTGTGATTTCTGAGCCAATCACAGTGGCAGATGCACAATACCGGACTCTTAAAATCGAAACGAACCGATAAAAGCCTTTTTGCAGATTTGCATCCTGCCTTCAGTAGCCTTCTCCCAAAACTTTTCATCTTGCTACTAATATTTAACACTAAAAAAAATGTTAAAGAAAATTGGGTTAAAAAGATCATATAAATTATACTTATTATAAAATATAGAATATTCCTGTGAATATTTTTTCAGATTTTAGATTAAGAACAAATGTATTTAATATCATAAAAACTCTATAGAACATATAACAAATTGATCAAACTACTAATAGTTTTAAAATTATAAAATAAGCATATACTTCTTATTAAAACCCTATTTTTTTGCACTTACTACAATTTTATTTAATACCAAAATGTGGAACATAAAAACAAATTGCATCAAATAATAACTTTATGAAAATAAAAATAGAAATTATATTACCTCCTTTTCAAACTGAATTTTAAAATATAATGTATTTTAAAGTTATTAAAAAATCAACTGCTACCCTACCACCAAAAAACCTATTTTCTTAGGTGTACATTTCATTTCACTGTGTCGCCTTGGTTTTGCCAAAGTTGCCGCTCTTACTTTTAATTTCGAATGTTGGCTAAACACAAAGTTTGTCATGGCTTGCCGAAAGGCTTCATCTTCCTGATCCTCCTCCTTCCTTTGCCACCTCCACATCATCTGAACTTCCAGGGTTTTTTGGGGGGGTTTTTGAGGCTCATGTATAATGCATGTGGCTGCAGAAGGACCAAAAACCTCCAGCAATTGTCGATGGCTGTCAACGCAACGCCACGCAACTTCGGTGCGGAGACAATGTAACTCGAAGCTAGGCACAATGTTGCCGAGCTCCAGGGGCGGGTAAGAGGTGGGTGAAAACGGGGGGGGAGCTCCTGTAACAACAACCCACCCAATCCGTCGAGTTGTGCAACAGAAACTGCAATGACTGAACGATTATGCCAATGGCAGGCCATGTCTAAAGCAAACGATTTGTCACAGTGCCAATGAAGTTGAGTCGAGTTCTCCGGCGCAGTTCAGTTCCGTTTTTCGGGGGAAATTGGGAGTTGAGGGGCGTCGGGCTTTATTGCCAATAACAGGGGTTGATGTGGGGTGAAAAGTGGGGGCCAAGCAGAACCGCAAACACTTTACCCCAAAATGCGGTAGCGGGAGATGTTTCTTCTTGGGCCCTGAATGGCAGCAAAGGAAGCTTACACTTGGGGACAACAACTACATTCTAAAATCAGAGAAATCAAAAATTTTGTATCATTATTTAAGGTAAATCTTAGTATTAAAGCACTGCCCCTTAGCCCAATTCTATACCAAACTGATGCTAATGATTTTCTTTAATATGCATTTAACCTGTAGGCATTTAACCAAAATAAAAATTTTTAAATTTTAAAACTGCTTTAAAACAACTGTTTTTTCTTGCAAACAAGAATTTAATTTTGAACATTACACAGAGAAAACAGAGCTCAAAAATTAGAAATTTTGGTTTGGAGATTTGAAAAGTATTTAAAAATCACAACATTTTATTAACAATAAGTAGGAATAAGTTTGTATAAATCGTTCCACTTTTTAAAATGTTTCGACCCTGTTTTTGGACGTAAAACCTTTGCTAGTTTTCTCTGTGTAGTATAGTTTCATTTTAAAATCCCCTCCTTTGCCATTTTTTATTAGTGTACCCAGCACAGCAAGTGGGCGGGTTTTTGTTGAGTGGCCAGCCCGCTTCGATTTCAAAACTCCAGCTGCGACAACTGCAGGAGAGTCCTTCTTCCTGCGTCCTTCGTCCTTTACCCTCTTCCCTTGACTTCCTTTTCCAGCTACTCGAACATGACACCAAGTCCAAAGTCGTTGGCTGTTCATCCTTTTCATCCCGCTGCCACTCCCACTCCCACTTTTCCTTGCCTTTTGCCCAGCTGCAAGTGACAGTAATTGTTTTATTGACATTGATTGACATGGCAGGGAGTGGAGTGGGGTGGTAAAAATGGTTAAAGGAGGTTGTGCAGCGGAGCAGGCAGCATCCTGCAGGATCTGAATCAAGGAAGCTGGTAGCCAAGTCAAGCCAAAGACAAACTGCAATGCCAAATGTAAGTTTCAATCCCAATTTTTGTATCTAGCTACCCTTTTCCCGACCCCCCCACACTCCACATTGGCGAAGCTCAAAAATGAGCAAAAGATTTCAATTTCATTTTGATGGATGGCATTCGGTCCACACACTTTTCATAGTGCACTTTTTGGCTTTTCCTTTCCTTTTGTTTACCCTTGTAAGCTGCTGATTAAACCATGCAATGCTGCAGCTTCTTTTGGCTTCGCCTTTCCCTCGCGTCAGATTTTCCTTCGGCTTTTCCAACTTCTCCAGCAGCAGCTGGTGGTTGGTGGAAAAACAACACATCAATGAATGTGGTGGGCCATTGCAGGCAAGACAATTGTTTGATTTCCGATATGTTTTTGAGAAGTAGCACTGAGCAAATAAACTTACAAGCATTAAAAAGATAAATTAATTTTATTATTCCGATAAAATACTTATTCTCAATATTAATATCTACATTATCAGTACTAAGTAAAATTTTAAATGCTTTTAAAAACTATACATATTATTATTAAATGCAAGGAGTGCTTACAAACACCCACAATAACTGTTCATATTTTAAATTTTACAAACACTTTAACAAACTCATGCATAGTTTTAGGTATATAAAAATATTCGTACCTAAATTTGTATTAATTTTCCATAACAAAAATTATTTGTAAGCTCTAATAAGTATTACTTTTGGTGCAGGGGAAATTTTCAGAAATTCTGCCTTGACTGCACTTTTTATTCGGCTGCGGATGCGAATGCGGATGCGGATTAGTCCTTGTGTAATGCACATCAATCCAGAAGCCAGACCCTGAAAATATTGAAGTTTTCTTCTGCCTTCTGCCTTTGCCCTTCTGCCGTTGATATTCCTCATTCATTTCCAGTTGTTGTCATGGCAGCTATGACTTTGCTTTCCCTCGTTTCTCCTCTTGTTTTTCATATTAATTATGAAAGCGCATTTGGTGAACGGGAAATTTATTTGGCTTACATTTCGATTTCGATTTGGTTTTTCTTTTTTCCTCTGCTTACATCTTTTTTTGCAATATTATTTTTGCTGCCATTTGCGGATACTCAGGGGAGTCGAAGTAGTCGAATTGGATGTGAAATGTGATGCTTAATTAGTTTTTATGCTGCTTGCTGGTGATTACGACGATGATCCTGATCCCAGTAATGACGGCGATGAAAATGGGTAGTGGAAGAGGAAGGCGGTAAAGAGAAGCTTAGTTTTCCTGAGTTTGTTTCATTTGCCTTCACCTGTAAGCAGATTTGAAACAAATTGTATGAAAATAAGTAATACATTTTTATTGATTTTAATTGTACTTCTGTGATTAGAAGAATTTCTTTCATGGCCCTTAAAATTACCTAATTTCTGTTACTTTGGATGATTTCAAACCAATTCTGTGAAAATGGGTAAAGAATTTTGACGGATTTTAGTGGAACCAGAAATTGACTTCTCACTTTAATATAGTATTTGTACATTTAACTCTACTTATTTTTTCAAGTGGCAGAGTAATAAACAAGTGAATATAATGCTGGTGTTTTTATTTGGTGTTTTAAATTGTTAGCTTTTGTACATTAAATTTAATACGCTTATCGAGCCACTAGAACCTCGTATTTGTCATACTTGACAGTACTTCCAGCCACGCGGCACCCCTTCAGGCTGAAAATGAGGGTTCCAGGAAGCTGACCCCTCGGCGTAACCGCGCGACAAACGAAGATCCGCTCATTGATACTAGAGGTTCCAGAAGCCACTAAACCCCGCTCATATTTGCCATCATGGCTGCTTATCCACTCGAAGGAGTAGTGATCCGACGACACCAAGATCTCATAATTTTTCGTGCCTTCATAGGCATACGTGCCGTTGTTCCAAGTCATCTCTCCCGTTTCTGCCTTCACCTGAACTGGAAAAGCTCCAAAATACTTTACGCGTCCTACGTATACGTAATGGCCTTCGGTTGAGACGCCTCCCAGTACAGCGTTTCTGGGAAATGGCAGCGATAGATGTCCAGCTACCCAAGTGTGCTCGGTGTCTGTGGGCACATGGACATGTACATTTAAACCAAATTGAAAAGGAGGTCATTTTAACTTACCAAACTCCTCCGAATTGGCAAAAGTCAACAGAAAAATGACAGCTAGAGCCACAGTCAAACAAATAACTTTGATCATCTTATTGTGCGAAATGTGAGTTTTCTTTACCTGACCGCCTTTTAATAGTAAACTCTTATCTACAAAATAATTTAACTCTTATCGCTATCAGAAATCAAATATAAGAAGCAATTAAAAACAATCAGTGAACTATTATTATTTGTAGGGCAAGTCATGTCATAAAGTTTTATATATAATTTAACAAAACGACCAAGAACACATCATATAACAAGAAAGCAAATAAAAACTCGAAGTTTTTTTGCCCTGGCAATTGAATTGGTAATGAATTGTTTTAGGAAATAAATACTTAATCATTTCAAGACAAATTTTAATAAAGTTTTTAATACCCACTGTAAGGGTATATTAACTATTAAATAATTTGCTTTAATAAGTTGTGTCATGCATATGAATAAAATAACTGTAACCAGTATATAGTTAAGCTTATCCATAGATTCTTTAAATGGGGCATTTTTTTTCTAGTTTTCCCTTTGTGTGTTTATTTAAATGTAGTCACAGTCTTGGGCAAAAATACTGCCTGACACACACAAGAAGTGCAAAAAGATCTGCAGTCGACAACAACTTTGGAAAACTGATAACGGACGGCAACAGGAAATGTCGAGACCAGGCAACAACAACTGCAGTAAAAAGGGGAAGTGGGAAATCGGGGGGAGGTGGTAGGGGGAGGGGTAGAAAACTGGAAACTCTGGTCAAGCTGGCAAAAGGAAATCCAGCAATATACATAATAAAAAAGTTTTTTTTTATATTTTGCCTTCTCAAATGTTACTATAATCTCTTAGCAATAATCTTAATCTTATAATCTTATAAATATTAATTTACAGTTGGAGCCTTAGATAGAAAAAGAACTTGTGTAAAAAAAGAATTAAAAATTTACCAATTAATTAAGTTATTTTAAGATACTCATTTTATTTCTAAAACAATTGAGAACGGGTAAATTGATTTTGTTTTTTTTTAAGAAAAAGAACAAATTATTTATTTTCATACGAGCTTTGATTTTTTTCTCAGCGTGTAAAATCCCAGTGCCAACGATAAAGTTGCAGTCTGGTCCGCCATAACTTGAGTGCATAAATCTTGGCCAGGTTTTGTGTATGGCCTGACGCACCCCTGCAGACCAGTATAACGCCCACTTTTGACCCCCTGAAGCCCAACACAAGGTGACATCTTCGGTGACTGGCACGTTAAAGTAGCCAAATATCAACTCCACTCCACTTTTACTGCTACTTCTACTTCTACTTCCATTTCCACTGACCACTGACCAATGTCCAGACACTGCATAATAAATTGCAGCCGTAGTGTTATAAATATTCGGAGGCCCTCGAGTCCCGGCTCCCATATTCCCCCCTCGATTCTCGATTGGGATCTTAGGAAGGCATTTTGTACATGGAGATTAAAAGGACAAAACTAAAATGCTGACGCAGCTGATAGAAATAAGAAAACAATAAAAACGTAATGCAGAGAAATTTTTATGTCGAGGGGGGTATTGAGGAATGATATATACTCTACCATTGAGGAAAACACCTACTAAAAGTGCACTGTAACTTCCTTATTGCTGTATATATTAATAAAATAATATAAAACAATGGTTCTTATGAATTATTTGACCGTTTCACATTTTTAACAGCTGGTAAAAATTTTTTAAGTGTTTTGAGCCTACTAAATTATTTATTACAAAATTAAGAACATGTTTAAATTGAAAAAATTTTTTAAAGTGTCAGTAAAGTTGTTCATCGATTTTTAGATTATTTGTAATTATTTATATATGTTTGGTGAAGAGTTAATTTAATAAAATTTATAATTTGTTCATAAGGCTTAAATTCTTTTGCTTAAGTTTTAAAAAAAAAAAACATATTTTAATTTAACAGAAGTTTTTCCAAATGTGTCGAAGAAGCCATGGTTTTCTATATCTTAAAACGCAAGCATATTTTCAGGTGGGGTATTTATATACCACGAAAAATTGCTAACTAAAAAGTGCAGTTGCTGTCGCTTTTTTTCCCATAACCCCCTCGTTTTCACCACTTAGTGGACAAGCCCATTAAAGTAAAATAGCCCCCATTTTGAGTGTGGGTTTTCCACCGTGCCGCCAAATATGCGGCGACAACAATAAATTAATGCGATTTATTGCCGCGATAAGAAGGGGACAGTAAGAGGCCTAGGGACTTGGAAGGGAGTACAACAGGGTGTCAAGGGTGCGTCCCTTGTTTTTCAGCACCGTGTGTGGGCTTGTCCGGAATGCGATAGATAAGGGTCACCCCTTAGCCCGCCCCACGCAATTTTCCATGCAAAATTTGTCCCTGGAAATTTACGATGCTCCACAATGCAATGCAGTCAAATAAAATTGTATATATACATCCATAGAGCCCAACCCCTCGATGACTAAA
The DNA here is from genome assembly GCF_018152505.1 of Drosophila elegans. Lineage (NCBI taxonomy): Eukaryota > Metazoa > Arthropoda > Insecta > Diptera > Drosophilidae > Drosophila > Drosophila elegans. Next base: position 20,532,910 of record NW_024546167.1, on the reverse strand, counting down.
CCATCTTTAACCCCTCCAGTTTGCTGATAAGCCGACTTACTTACCATTTAATTAGAGCCTCAATGAGCATTAGGCTAAAAATGCGCCAGAAGCAACTTAAGGCACGCCTCCTGTCTGGCCCATCAAAATGCCATTTTAATTAAAACCAAAAACCCAAAACCCGAAGAGGAAAAAAACCCAGGAAAATTCTCGCCGCCAAATGATGTGTGAGAAGTCGATAGAGAGCGACGGCAGGCGTTAAATCACAATGGCAAACAGGAAGTCAGGGAAAAACAAAAAACTGAAAGTTAGGGAGAACGAGAATTCCCAAAAACCGACAAGGGTGGTGCATGCAAAACGCTGCGGAAAACTCAAGGCTGGAAAATCTTGTGTGAAAATTTGTTGAGCGTGCAAACTTGGTATTTTGTTGGCTTGCGATGGGCCTTTCGGTCTGGGATTCGTCTGGTTGAAGGGCAATAATTGCATGAAATGCCCAGAAAAATATTTCTGCTGAGGGCGGCACAAATTGTTGCTACACTTTGAAAAAGCTTAATTAATTTATATTCGGAATTGGAAATTCGATTGTCGAAAATTAAATTTTAATATTTATTTAAATCTTACTGTGAGTGATGGTGGTTGTCTGAATGTTCTGAATTTAAAATTTAAATGTTGAAAAATAATAAATGATATTTGAATTTGAAAATTTGTATGACCATTTCCAATTCCTAACAAAATGCTTAGTTTGTTTAAAACTAATTAAGGTATCCCCTGTAAAACTTTACGGGTTCGTCTTAAATGTATTGCATTTCTTACTGTGTAGAGGAAGGGGAATGAACGAGGTTGTCTGGTTACTGGTTGTCTGGTTACTGGTAACTGGTCCCGTGCCAGACGCTAAGCTGCCACTAAATCACAACCGAAAGCCGCTGTTAAAACACGAGCCTGCCCCCGAAAAACTCGGAAAACTCGGTTGGTGGTTGCTTTGGCTTGGGTTTTTGGGTTAGGTTATTGGGTTCTTCTTTTTTCTATCGTTTGGCAGCAGTCGGTGGTTGCAACAGCCGCTGGCAGGACACGTGCAACACCCAGATTCCAAGGAGAGGGCAGTGAAAATAGAGGTTATGGGGTTGACTGACTGACTGACGGCAGCATCAGAATCTGCAGGAGAACAGGAACCGGATGGAATTCACAACCGGGGGCTATTTCTTACCAACTGACACTTCCCACAAGATTTGATTATGCTGCTCTGCTCCTTCGAATCTCGTTAAATGCGACCAAAAATGTTTTATTCCCGAGGGTTAATATATACTCAGCTTCAGCTACTTCCCACCTGCGTTTTGCCAATTCAATTTTCCTGCCCCTTTCATAAATACAATATATCCTAATTTGATTGGGTTATTCATAGTTATTTTTGGAGGGGTGTCTGATAAAAGGGGTGTAACCCTTTGGGATTTGTTATTTGTACTTATCAAGAAATGTAAAAGGTAATGTGCAATACTATCTTGAAAGATCCTTAACCTAATTTTCTTGTAAAATAATGATAACAGTCTGCACTCTTACCACTTACTAACTTGTTTAATTAATTTATCATTTTTGCGATTATTTACCTAACCCTTTTTTCTTTACTTCCGAAACTCATAATAATTGTGTTATTTTTAGATTATCAAAAATGACTGAATCCCCTGCTTTTCATTTATTTTTATATTTTTTTAATATATATTTGTATACAATTAAACAAATAATTATCAACGATTTACAAATATATCTGTTTAAGATTTTCTTTTATTTATATCATCCTACACAATAGGCATAAGCAATTATTAGATAGGGAACATCGATTCTCACACTTTTGGTTTATTTGTAGGTCCGCACCCTGATAGACCGTACGTTCAAGCAGATTTCTTTGAATTTCATATATTTTTAACTTCCTATACAATAGGCATAAGTAATTTAGATAGGGGCCTATGTGCTATTTGTAGATCCGCACCCTCATAGACCGGACCCATTGCGTATGTCCACTCCCATTTCCTCGAAATAATCTCCGTCCTCGTTATCTGTATCGCACAACGGCTGATCCATGCTTGTTGTTCCCCTTCTCCGCCGAAATCTTACTGGTTTCTTCAGACTTCCGAAAGCCTTTCGGAAAGTAACGGCCTTCTCGTTGTTGCTTCTGGTACCACTGATTGGGAGTATCCAGCGATGTATGATATTGGCCAGAACAACCACAAGCACAAGGCCGACAAGCATGTACAACACTATTAGGGCTGGGTTGGGTGTACTTTCGTCCGTGCCCATGTGTCCTGCGATGTCCTGCGGATCCACCTTCCAAGTGATACGCTTTCTCGTCTGTTCAGTTGTGCCGAGTCCTGTTGGATTTCAAAAATATTATTTTAAATTGACTTTTTGATGTTTTTTAATTTAGCTACTGATTAAAAACTTGCAAAAACAACACAATTTCTAAAGTAGGATATATATGTACATTTAATCCACCAATGCAAATTTTTTATATTTAAACCTTTTATGGTGTCTCTATTTTATCTTTATAAATTTTTTAACACTCCATTTGAAGTTAAGCTTTGTTGTTCCCTTATCTTCCTTAGTATATAAATTGTTAGTATTGATAAAATTCTTCTAGCGGTATTACACAAAAGTAAATTCTTTGTATTGGATCTGAGTAGTTGTCTTTTTGTCCGATTTATAAATACCAGACCGAAATATTGTTATAAAAGTGTAAGAAGAAAAATAAATATTCTTTCCTGCAATTTTTTGGGTACTGGCTGTTGATGGCGCTTTTGTTGTTGTTGCATCAATCTTTTTGGCTGTGGTTGTTTTTCCTGTCGTTGTTGTTGTTGTGGTTTTCTGTGTTGTCAACACTTTTTTTGTAGTCGTTGTCTTTGGAGTGGTTGAAGTAGTTGTTGTTGTTGTCTTTGGTGTTGTAGAAGTTGTAGTTGTTGTTGATGTTTTCCGTGTTGTTGTTGTCGGCTTTTTGGTGGTTGTTGTCCTTCTTGTGGTTGCTACCTTTGTTGTTGTTGTTGTGGGCCTTGGTGTTGTTGTAGTGGTTGTAGTAGTAGTTGGTGTTGTTGTCCTTCTGGTTGTTGTTGTTGTCGTAGATGTCGTTGTCGTTGCTCTTTTCGTCGATGTTGTTGCTCTTCTTGTGGTTGTTGTAGGTTTCTTTGTAGTGCTAGTGGTTGTTGTAGTGCTCGTTTCTTCTTCGGTCGTTGTATCGAGCCCCTTAGCACACTCGTCGATATAGTTTAGGCAACAGCTGTCAAATATGAGACAAGAATCATCACACCCACAACCCATAATAAAACCCTCTTTGGTGAAGGAGGGACCGGGATTTTCGGATCCGCAACGACCCCTACAGCTCATCATATCCGAAACCAAAGGCATTTCGCTGCTGGCCGTCGGTGGTGGCGGTGGTTCGGTGGTGGTGGTGAATCCAGCCACTCCGCACTCACTGCCCGTCATCAGCTTGACGTCATCGATGGCAATGTCCCCGAATTCCGATCTCGCATCGGTGGCCGTAAAGATCACCTGAAAGTCCTCCTGCATCTCATCTATGGTTATAGTGTGCTCTAGCCAGTTGGGTCCCTGTTGGCCTGACATCTCGAATTTGCTGGAACTGGGGGACCAGATAGTTAATGTTTTATACAAAAATTTACATTTTAAATGTGCGAAAATATTCTTGTTTTCAAAGTAAACCCATTACGTCGACATAAAGCTCTTCATTTTACAGTTTGCGTTATCTTGAAATGAATGTTTTAATAAATAAATACATTATCTAAGTTTTGTGGTCCAAAATGTTTTATCTCCCCGACTTGCTGACTAAGAAAAAGTTTAAATTAAAAATTCGAAAACATGTCATATCTAAGAACTTTCCAGCTAAACTTGTTCTTGCTACGAACTGTTACGTAAATAAGTTTCCCTTTTTATCATTTTGAATGCTTTGCCTTTGCTTTTGCCTTATCGAACTGGGCTTCCGCTGCGGATGAACTTACTTGGCCCTGAAAAGGTTCCACATGTCGGCCATTCGCATGGAGACGGGTTTCACGGACACCACCAGACTATCCACGCCCGCTCCGAACATGAAATAGTGAAACCGGAAGCAGCATGCCGTCTTCAGACTCAGGGATCTGGGATAGATCGGCGACATTAAGTGGTAGCTGCCATAGGCGCCCATCTGGGTCTCCATGCGCATATAGTGTCCGCCGGCGCGGCTCTGGAAGGTGTGATCGTGATGGGGTCCTGTTCGCAGCGAGTGATGGTCATAGACCGCACTGACGCGCCTCCAAGGTTGCCGGTAGGTCACCTCCGCCTCCCAACCGCACTGATCCTCGCTCTCAAAGTCGCACGAATGGTCGCCAGTGTGATTGCTTCTGCGGCAGGTTCCCAACTGGGTGTTCCACTCTTCGCCATTGCAGTAGGCAGTGCGACTACCCACCAACACAAAGCCATCCAGGCACACGATTTCCGCCTTCAAAGGATCACTCAGAACACGTCCATTTTCAGGATCCTTATTCTCCTCACAACCCCTCCCTAAAAATTGGAACAAATTAGGGATGTCAGTGAACAAGAAACTACTCTTTTCGCATTTGGTCAATCAATTTACCATTTCTCAAAAATATTGATAGGTCACACAAGCAATTGAAAATAGGGTATTTTATAAATTTATTGTATTTTTTCAAGCTTAATTTTTTTTAAAGCTTTCCCAACCATAATTTTGAGCATTTTTATAGTAGCTTAAGAATTTTTGGTTATGAAGATTGACTTCACTATTACAAAATTGATAACTACAGTATGTTGAAATTTAATATTCGCATTAGGATTACCAAATAAACAGTTTAAAATTTTCTTGAAGAATATTAACCATTGGAAAGTGTTCTTATACCTTGTTTTTTGTATTGGTATTTCCAATTTGGTAAGTGGCATCATATTAAATTAAAAGTAAAGATTTTTGAACACTTTAAATTGTCTCTTAACTTTTTTTTTGACCGCACCCGTATGCGCACTGTTATTTTTCACATTATCTTCCATTCAATAGTTTTTGCAGGCTTTCCTTACATTTTTATGTTATTTTTATTTGGTCAATGGACCAATTTTGTAAATATTTTTTACACTCACTGGCACAAAAAGGCTTTTCTCCCCGAAGGCGGCCATCTCGGTCGCAATTTTGCAACATACTTCCTTGCAGAGAATAGCCGCGATTGCACCGAAATCTCACAAGACTTCTCCCTCGAAACATAACAAGGCCATTTGCCAATGATACAGATCTTTCACATCGGCCATATGACTGGTCTATACTCAAAATTAAAAGCAGTGAAAGAGTCCAGAGAAATTCCATTACTTCTGCAGTTGATGTTTATATCCTAAAAGTTGACTGAAGACTGAGCGGCGTCCAATGCTCGACTGACTTTCGATTCACTAAGCTATATCTTTGAGACTTCGAAATCCCGACTCGAGAAACAATTGCAGTCGCCACTTAACGCCTGAACTGTGATAACAGCAACCGCAGATAACCACTTTATCGTTTATTCATTATTCTTAGTATTACTTCATTTTGTCTGCTATAATATCTGTCAAAGAATTTTTTATTTTTTGTTTCGCATTCTCATTGTTATATTCATATTTGTATTTATTTGATATAATCTTCCTAGTGCTAATGTATACAAATATTTTTTAAAATTATAAAATATTTGCATAATATGTTGCTTTTGTATCATTTATCTCAAATTGGTCAAGAAAAAATTGAAACATTCTAGTAACTATGATTTATCTTCACCGCCTTAGGTCTTTCCTGTTTTTTAAAAAAATTTCTGGTTAGTATGTGTCAATAGTTTGTCAAAAAAGAGCACCGAATTCTAGACTTTTCTTATGCTGATTTGGATATTTAAGTAGAACTAAATGAGATTCCGAAATTCACTTTTTAGATGTGTAAATTGTAAATCCAAGTCAGACTAATAAAACCATCATTTTGCTTATCTCCTTATTACACCACTAAACTGCGATTGCAGTTTCATCTTGGGTCGCCATTCAAATGCAATTATGCGCATCTCCTGTCGGAACGGAACGTATTGCAGGGAGATGGAACTAAATGGTAGCAGCTTCTTCCTGTCGCCTGGCAGTCTAAATTATGGCCATCTCCTGGAAAATAATTGCCAAGGGGATGGGATCTTTGCTGTGATTTATGTTTACTTCCGCTTAAGTCTCAAACAACTCGCAATCACGACGCTCGCTTTCTCCGCATCTCTCTCCAAAATCTCCCCCACTTTCACCGTGTCGAGATAATCAGTCAATATTGACAACTACTTATTGGCACTTCCGATGAGCGCGGAATGGGGCGGATTGGGTCGGAATGGGGTGGCGAAGGCCACGTGACCGGGGATCAGGAACTGAACGGCCACGTGTCCGACAAAATGCAACGGAAAGTGTACTGAATTCCCGTACTCCGTTTCCCCGATTCTCCGCTCTCCATCAGCAATTCAAATTTCATTCATAATTACAATCAGCGAAACGGGAATGTGGTGAAGGGTGGTGAAATCTAAGGGTGGTTTCAAGCCATCCGACTCTTATCATCGAAGGGTAACTCAGGGACACATGGAGAAAATATCACCTTGATTAAAGTGACACAAAATTGCCACACAAAAAGCAGGGATTTTGTTTGCTAAATATTGTTGATTAACATAATTAATTTAATATCTAAATAATTAGCGTAGCTGTACTTCTAAATGCTTCCCTTTCTTTAGTATAATATAACAGGTCGAAAATGTCATGACAAATTTTAGATGTTAAAATAATTTAAAGATTGCATTTTTAAATTTTATCAACATTTATAATTTTAATAAACTTGTCAACTGGTCAATTTCGAATTCTTGAAGTCAATATAAATCAAGCAAAATAAAATTAATTTCTTTAACTTGAATTTATAAATATCCGGATTTATTTATACAATACTTATATAAATTCATATGAATTTAATTTATTAAGCTTTATTTATAATATCATTCTGGTTTTCGTAAATAATAAATAATTTGTTTTAGTTAAAATAAGTTTTATTAATTTTTCTCCATGTAGCTAGATCGTGAGTTTCAGCCCTCTTAGTGTTTGTTGTTCCTCTAATAAGTTCCCGGCTGCTTAAATATTTGCTCATTATTATTATTATTATTCTCTTATTTGCGGCTCTAGCCACTGTTGCCATGCCGGTGGTTTTGAAACTCCAATATTTGCGCTCAAATTACGGAACCCAGCCACCGACCGACCAGCTGGCTGTCTAGTTGGCAGGCAATGAAAGGGGAATCCCTTTCAGAAGTTCAGGGCGCAAAATCGGTGGCCAGGATTGGCAGCAAATGAGCAGATGTTGCCAAGAAAGGTCGTTGGGTCCAAGGGACAGTCATCAAATGGTTACGGGAAAAGGTATGCCATGGCAATACAGATAATCAAATCACACTGGCCTATTTTTAGCTAACGAATTAATGGCTTATCCAAGCCATAGCTAACGATTTTTTATTCTAAATGAATTTCGGGTGTTATTTTAAATCTTATAGAAATCCAGGTACTTAGGCGACATGAAACGGGGCTCAAGTCTGTTTTACTAGTTCTTGTTTCTGTTGATTTTGTAACAAGCTTGTGTTCTTCGGATATTAATAAATGAATTAATTAAAACATTCAAGTTTATTATTTTTAAGAGTATAACTGTTTCTTATGTTGGGTGTTTCTGGTATGCTATTAGAGAATGCAAAATATGCATATGCTTCAACATATTAATGTCAAGGACTTAGGACTGCAGTTTTCTGGTCAGTTTTCTGCAAATACGATTTTTTCGGATATTAAGAAAGGGGTGACATCATAAAAATTGCAAAAAATCGAGCCGAAATTACAAACCAAGTTTTAAACGCAGATTTTTAGAGGACTAAGCCACAAGACTTTAAGGACATACCACTTCGAGATCGGATGCTTAAAAGAAAAGTTATAGAATTAACAGTGTTGGTTTTGGTCACTTTTCTGGAATTCTATTTTTTGGAAATTGATTAAGGAGTTTTATTGTAAAAACAACAACTCAAAATTTCAACACAAAATTTAAATGCAGAGTTTTAGAGACCTAATCCACAAACCTTTTAAGATATACCACTTAGAAATCGGATGCCGGAAAGAAAAGTTATGGATTTAGAACTGCAGGTTTTTGGTCACTTTTCTGCAAAGTCGATTTTTTCGGAAATTAAGAAATTAACATCATAAAAATTGCAAAAAATCGACCCGAAATTACAAACTAAGTTTTAAATGCAGATTTTTAGAGGACTAAGCCACAAGACTTTAAGGACATACCACTTCGAGATCGGATGCTTAAAAGAAAAGTTATAGAATTAACAGTGTAGGTTATGGTCACTTTTCTGGAATTCTATTTTTGGGAAATTGATTAAGGAATTTTATTGTAAAAACAACAACTCAAAATTTCAACACAAAATTTAAATGCAGAGTTTTAGAGACCTAATCCACAAACCTTTTAAGATATACCACTTAGAAATCGGATGCCGGAAAGAAAAGTTATGGATTTAGAACTGCAGGTTTTTGGTCACTTTTCTGCAAAGTCGATTTTTTCGGAAATTAAGAAAGGGGTTACATCATAAAAATTGCAAAAAATTTAAATGCAGAGTTTTAGAGACCTAATCCACAAACCTTTTAAGATATACCACTTAGAAATCGGATGCCGGAAAGAAAAGTTATGGATTTAGAACTGCAGGTTTTTGGTCACTTTTCTGCAAAGTCGATTTTTTCGGAAATTAAGAAAGGGGTTACATCATAAAAATTGCAAAAAATCGAGCCGAAATTACAAACCAAGTTTTAAACGCAGATTTTTAGAGGACTAAGCCACAAGACTTTAAGGACATACCACTTCGAGATCGGATGCTTAAAAGAAAAGTTATAGAATTAACAGTGTAGGTTTTGGTCACTTTTCTGGAATTCTATTTTTGGGAAATTGATTAAGGAATTTTATTGTAAAAACAACAACTCAAAATTTCAACACAAAATGTAAATGCAGAGTTTTAGAGACCTAATCCACAAACCTTTTAAGATATACCACTTAGAAATCGGATGCCGGAAAGAAAAGTTATGGATTTAGAACTGCAGGTTTTTGGTCACTTTTCTGCAAAGTCGATTTTTTCGGAAATTAAGAAAGGGGTGACATCATAAAAATTGCAAAAAATCGACCCGAAATTACAAACCAAGTTTTAAACGCAGATTTTTAGAGGACTAAGCCACAAGACTTTAAGGACATACCACTTCGAGATCGGATGCTTAAAAGAAAAGTTATAGAATTAACAGTGTTGGTTTTGGTCACTTTTCTGGAATTCTATTTTTTGGAAATTGATTAAGGAGTTTTATTGTAAAAACAACAACTCAAAATTTCAACACAAAATTTAAATGCAGAGTTTTAGAGACCTAATCCACAAACCTTTTAAGATATACCACTTAGAAATTGGATGCCGGAAAGAAAAGTTATGGATTTAGAACTGCAGGTTTTTGGTCACTTTTCTGCAAAGTCGATTTTTTCGGAAATTAAGAAATTAACATCATAAAAATTGCAAAAAATCGACCCGAAATTACAAACTAAGTTTTAAATGCAGATTTTTAGAGGACTAAGCCACAAGACTTTAAGGACATACCACTTCGAGATCGGATGCTTAAAAGAAAAGTTATAGAATTAACAGTGTAGGTTATGGTCACTTTTCTGGAATTCTATTTTTGGGAAATTGATTAAGGAATTTTATTGTAAAAACAACAACTCAAAATTTCAACACAAAATGTAAATGCAGAGTTTTAGAGACCTAATCCACAAACCTTTTAAGATATACCACTTAGAAATCGGATGCCGGAAAGAAAAGTTATGGATTTAGAACTGCAGGTTTTTGGTCACTTTTCTGCAAAGTCGATTTTTTCGGAAATTAAGAAAGGGGTGACATCATAAAAATTGCAAAAAATCGACCCGAAATTACAAACCAAGTTTTAAACGCAGATTTTTAGAGGACTAAGCCACAAGACTTTAAGGACATACCACTTCGAGATCGGATGCTTAAAAGAAAAGTTATAGAATTAACAGTGTTGGTTTTGGTCACTTTTCTGGAATTCTATTTTTTGGAAATTGATTAAGGAGTTTTATTGTAAAAACAACAACTCAAAATTTCAACACAAAATTTAAATGCAGAGTTTTAGAGACCTAATCCACAAACCTTTTAAGATATACCACTTAGAAATTGGATGCCGGAAAGAAAAGTTATGGATTTAGAACTGCAGGTTTTTGGTCACTTTTCTGCAAAGTCGATTTTTTCGGAAATTAAGAAAGGGGTTACATCATAAAAATTGCAAAAAATCGACCCGAAATTACAAACTAAGTTTTAAATGCAGATTTTTAGAGGACTAAGCCACAAGACTTTAAGGACATACCACTTCGAGATCGGATGCTTAAAAGAAAAGTTATAGAATTAACAGTGTAGGTTATGGTCACTTTTCTGGAATTCTATTTTTGGGAAATTGATTAAGGAATTTTATTGTAAAAACAACAACTCAAAATTTTAACACAAAATTTAAATGCAGAGTTTTAGAGACCTAATCCACAAACCTTTTAAGATATACCACTTAGAAATCGGATGCCGGAAAGAAAAGTTATGGATTTAGAATTGCAGGTTTTTGGTCACTTTTCTGCAAAGTCGATTTTTTCGGAAATTAAGAAATTAACATCATAAAAATTGCAAAAAATCGACCCGAAATTACAAACTAAGTTTTAAATGCAGATTTTTAGAGGACTAAGCCACAAGACTTTAAAGACATACCACTTCGAGATCGGATGCTTAAAAGAAAAGTTATAGAATTAACAGTGTAGGTTTTGGTCACTTTTCTGGAATTCTATTTTTGGGAAATTGATTAAGGAGTTTTATTGTAAAAACAACAACTCAAAATTTCAACACAAAATTTAAATGCAGAGTTTTAGAGACCTAATCCACAAACCTTTTAAGATATACCACTAAGAAATTGGATGCCGGAAAGAAAAGTTATGAATTTAGAACTGCAGGTTTTTGGTTACTTTTCTGCAAAGTCGATTTTTTCAGAAATTAAGAAAGAGGTTACATCATAAAAATTGCAAAAAATCGACCCGAAATTACAAACTAAGTTTTAAATGCAGATTTTTAGAGGACTAAGCCACAAGACTTTAAGGACATACCACTTCGAGATCGGATGCTTAAAAGAAAAGTTATAGAATTAACAGTGTAGGCTTTGGTCACTTTTCTGGAATTCTATTTTTGGGAAATTGATTAAGGAATTTTATTGTAAAAACAACAACTCAAAATTTCAACACAAAATTTAAATGCAGAGTTTTAGAGACCTAATCCACAAACCTTTTAAGATATACCACTTAGAAATCGGATGCCGGAAAGAAAAGTTATGGATTTAGAACTGCAGATTTTTGGTCACTTTTCTGCAAAGTCGATTTTTTCGGAAATTAAGAAAGGGGTAACATCATAAAAATTGCAAAAAATCGACCCGAAATTATAAACCAAGTTTTAAACGCAGATTTTTAGAGGACTAAGCCACAAGACTTTAAGGACATACCACTTCGAGATCGGATGCTTAAAAGAAAAGTTATAGAATTAACAGTGTAGGTTTTGGTCACTTTTCTGGAATTCTATTTTTGGGAAATTGATTAAGGAATTTTATTGTAAAAACAACAACTCAAAATTTCAACACAAAATTTAAATGCAGAGTTTTAGAGACCTAATCCACAAACCTTTTAAGATATACCACTTAGAAATCGGATGCCGGAAAGAAAAGTTATGGATTTAGAACTGCAGATTTTTGGTCACTTTTCTGCAAAGTCGATTTTTTCGGAAATTAAGAAAGGGGTAACATCATAAAAATTGCAAAAAATCGACCCGAAATTATAAACCAAGTTTTAAACGCAGATTTTTAGAGGACTAAGCCACAAGACTTTAAGGACATACCACTTCGAGATCGGATGCTTAAAAGAAAAGTTATAGAATTAACAGTGTAGGTTTTGGTCACTTTTCTGGAATTCTATTTTTGGGAAATTGATTAAGGAATTTTATTGTAAAAACAACAACTCAAAATTTCAACACAAAATTTAAATGCAGAGTTTTAGAGACTTAATCCACAAACCTTTTAAGATATACCACTTAGAAATCGGATGCCGGAAAGAAAAGTTATGGATTTAGAACTGCAGGTTTTTGGTCACTTTTCTGCAAAGTCGATTTTTTCGGAAATTAAGAAAGGGGTAACATCAAAAAAATTGCAAAAAATCGACCCGAAATTACAAACTAAGTTTTAAATGCAGATTTTTAGAGGACTAAGCCACAAGACTTTAAGGACATACCACTTCGAGATCGGATGCTTAAAAGAAAAGTTATAGAATTAACAGTGTAGGTTTTGGTCACTTTTCTGGAATTCTATTTTTGGGAAATTGATTAAGGAATTTTATTGTAAAAACAACAACTCAAAATTTCAACACAAAATTTAAATGCAGAGTTTTAGAGACCTAATCCACAAACCTTTTAAGATATACCACTTAGAAATCGGATGCCGGAAAGAAAAGTTATGGATTTAGAACTGCAGGTTTTTGGTCACTTTTCTGCAAAGTCGATTTTTTCGGAAATTAAGAAAGGGGTCACATCATAAAAATTGCAAAAAATCGACCCGAAATTACAAACCAAGTTTTAAACGCAGATTTTTAGAGGACTAAGCCACAAGACTTTAAGGACATACCACTTCGAGATCGGATGCTTAAAAGAAAAGTTATAGAATTAACAGTGTAGGTTTTGGTCACTTTTCTGGAATTCTATTTTTGGGAAATTGATTAAGGAATTTTATTGTAAAAACAACAACTCAAAATTTCAACACAAAATTTAAATGCAGAGTTTTAGAGACCTAATCCACAAACCTTTTAAGATATACCACTTAGAAATCGGATGCCGGAAAGAAAAGTTATGGATTTAGAACTGCAGGTTTTTGGTCACTTTTCTGCAAAGTCGATTTTTTCGGAAATTAAGAAAGGGGTCACATCATAAAAATTGCAAAAAATCGACCCGAAATTACAAACCAAGTTTTAAACGCAGATTTTTAGAGGACTAAGCCACAAGACTTTAAGGACATACCACTTCGAGATCGGATGCTTAAAAGAAAAGTTATAGAATTAACAGTGTAGGTTTTGGTCACTTTTCTGGAATTCTATTTTTGGGAAATTGATTAAGGAGTTTTATTGTAAAAACAACAACTCAAAATTTCAACACAAAATTTAAATGCAGAATTTTAGAGACCTAATCCACAAACCTTTTAAGATATACCACTTAGCAATCGGATGCCGGAAAGAAAAGTTATTGATTTAGAACTACAGGTTTTTGGTCACTTTTCTGCAAAGTCGATTTTTTCGGAAATTAAGAAAGGGGTCACATCATAAAAATTGCAAAAAATCGACCCGAAATTACAAACCAAGTTTTAAACGCAGATTTTTAGAGGACTAAGCCACAAGACTTTAAGGACATACCACTTCGAGATCGGATGCTTAAAAGAAAAGTTATAGAATTAACAGTGTAGGTTTTGGTCACTTTTCTGGAATTCTATTTTTGGGAAATTGATTAAGGAGTTTTATTGTAAAAACAACAACTCAAAATTTCAACACAAAATTTAAATGCAGAGTTTTAGAGACCTAATCCACAAACCTTTTAAGATATACCACTTAGAAATCGGATGCCGGAAAGAAAAGTTATTGATTTAGAACTACAGGTTTTTGGTCACTTTTCTGCAAAGTCGATTTTTTCGGAAATTAAGAAAGGGGTTACATCATAAAAATTGCAAAAAATCGACCCGAAATTACAAACCAAGTTTTAAACGCAGATTTTTAGAGGACTAAGCCACAAGACTTTAAGGACATACCACTTCGAGATCGGATGCTTAAAAGAAAAGTTATAGAATTAACAGTGTAGGTTTTGGTCACTTTTCTGGAATTCTATTTTTGGGAAATTGATTAAGGAATTTTATTGTAAAAACAACAACTCAAAATTTCAAACCAAGTTTTAAACGCAGATTTTTAGAGGACTAAGCCACAAGACTTTAAGGACATACCACTTCGAGATCGGATGCTTAAAAGAAAAGTTATAGAATTAACAGTGTAGGTTTTGGTCACTTTTCTGGAATTCTATTTTTGGGAAATTGATTAAGGAGTTTTATTGTAAAAACAACAACTCAAAATTTCAACACAAAATTTAAATGCAGAATTTTAGAGACCTAATCCACAAACCTTTTAAGATATACCACTTAGAAATCGGATGCCGGAAAGAAAAGTTATTGATTTAGAACTACAGGTTTTTGGTCACTTTTCTGCAAAGTCGATTTTTTCGGAAATTAAGAAAGGGGTTACATCATAAAAATTGCAAAAAATCGACCAGAAATTACAAACCAAGTTTTAAACGCAGATTTTTAGAGGACTAAGCCACAAGACTTTAAGGACATACCACTTCGAGATCGGATGCTTAAAAGAAAAGTTATAGAATTAACAGTGTAGGTTTTGGTCACTTTTCTGGAATTCTATTTTTGGGAAATTGATTAAGGAGTTTTATTGTAAAAACAACAACTCAAAATTTCAACACAATTTTTAAATGCAGAATTTTAGAGACCTAATCCACAAACCTTTTAAGATATACCACTTAGAAATCGGATGCCGGAAAGAAAAGTTATTGATTTAGAACTACAGGTTTTTAATCACTTTTCTGCAAAGTCGATTTTTTCGGAAATTAAGAAAGGGGTTACATCATAAAAATTGCAAAAAATCGACCCGAAATTACAAACCAAGTTTTAAACGCAGATTTTTAGAGGACTAAGCCACAAGACTTTAAGGACATACCACTTCGAGATCGGATGCTTAAAAGAAAAGTTATAGAATTAACAGTGTAGGTTTTGGTCACTTTTCTGGAATTCTATTTTTGGGAAATTGATTAAGGAATTTTATTGTAAAAACAACAACTCAAAATTTCAACACAAAATTTAAATGCAGAGTTTTAGAGACCTAATCCGCAAACCTTTTAAGATATACCACTTAGAAATCGGATGCCGGAAAGAAAAGTTATGGATTTAGAACTGCAGGTTTTTGGTCACTTTTCTGCAAAGTTGATTTTTTCGGAAATTAAGAAAGGGGTAACATCATAAAAATTGCAAAAAATCGACCCGAAATTACAAACTAAGTTTTAAATGCAGATTTTTAGAGGACTAAGCCACAAGACTTTAAGGACATACCACTTCGAGATCGGATGCTTAAAAGAAAAGTTATAGAATTAACAGTGTAGGTTTTGGTCACTTTTCTGGAATTCTATTTTTGGGAAATTGATTAAGGAGTTTTATTGTAAAAACAACAACTCAAAATTTCAACACAAAATTTAAATGCAGAATTTTAGAGACCTAATCCACAAACCTTTTAAGATATACCACTTAGAAATCGGATGCCGGAAAGAAAAGTTATTGATTTAGAACTACAGGTTTTTGGTCACTTTTCTGCAAAGTCGATTTTTTCGGAAATTAAGTAAGGGGTTACATCATAAAAATTGCAAAAAATCGACCCGAAATTACAAACCAAGTTTTAAACGCAGATTTTTAGAGGACTAAGTCACAAGACTTTAAGGACATACCACTTCGAGATCGGATGCTTAAAAGAAAAGTTATAGAATTAACAGTGTAGGTTTTGGTCACTTTTCTGGAGTTCTAATTTTGGGAAATTGATTAAGGAATTTTATTGTAAAAACAACAACTCAAAATTTCAACACAAAATTTAAATGCAGAGTTTTAGAGACCTAATCCACAAACCTTTTAAGATATACCACTTAGAAATCGGATGCCGGAAAGAAAAGTTATGGATTTAGAACTGCAGGTTTTTGGTCACTTTTCTGCAAAGTCGATTTTTTCGGAAATTAAGAAAGGGGTTACATCATAAAAATTGCAAAAAATCGACCCGAAATTACAAACCAAGTTTTAAACGCAGATTTTTAGAGGACTAAGCCATAAGACTTTAAGGACATACCACTTCGAGATCGGATGCTTAAAAGAAAAGTTATAGAATTAACAGTGTAGGTTTTGGTCACTTTTCTGGAATTCTATTTTTGGGAAATTGATTAAGGAGTTTTATTGTAAAAACAACAACTCAAAATTTCAACACAAAATTTAAATGCAGAGTTTTAGAGACCTAATCCACAAACCTTTTAAGATATACCACTTAGAAATCGGATGCCGGAAAGAAAAGTTATTGATTTAGAACTGCAGGTTTTTGGTCACTTTTCTGCAAAGTCGATTTTTTCGGAAATTAAGAAAGGGGTTACATCATAAAAATTGCAAAAAATCGACCCGAAATTACAAACCAAGTTTTAAACGCAGATTTTTAGAGGACTAAGCCACAAGACTTTAAGGACATACCACTTCGAGATCGGATGCTTAAAAGAAAAGTTATAGAATTAACAGTGTAGGTTTTGGTCACATTTCTAGAATTCTATTTTTGGGAAATTGATTAAGGAATTTTATTGTAAAAACAACAACTCAAAATTTCAACACAAAATTTAAATGCAGAGTTTTAGAGACCTAATCCACAAACCTTTTAAGATATACCACTTAGAAATCGGATGCCGGAAAGAAAAGTTATGGATTTAGAACTGCAGGTTTTTGGTCACTTTTCTGCAAAGTCGATTTTTTCGGAAATTAAGAAAGGGGTCACATCATAAAAATTGCAAAAAATCGACCCGAAATTACAAACCAAGTTTTAAACGCAGATTTTTAGAGGACTAAGCCACAAGACTTTAAGGACATACCACTTCGAGATCGGATGCTTAAAAGAAAAGTTATAGAATTAACAGTGTAGGTTTTGGTCACTTTTCTGGAATTCTATTTTTGGGAAATTGATTAAGGAGTTTTATTGTAAAAACAACAACTCAAAATTTCAACACAAAATTTAAATGCAGAATTTTAGAGACCTAATCCACAAACCTTTTAAGATATACCACTTAGCAATCGGATGCCGGAAAGAAAAGTTATTGATTTAGAACTACAGGTTTTTGGTCACTTTTCTGCAAAGTCGATTTTTTCGGAAATTAAGAAAGGGGTTACATCATAAAAATTGCAAAAAATCGACCCGAAATTACAAACCAAGTTTTAAACGCAGATTTTTAGAGGACTAAGCCACAAGACTTTAAGGACATACCACTTCGAGATCGGATGCTTAAAAGAAAAGTTATAGAATTAACAGTGTAGGTTTTGGTCACTTTTCTAGAATTCTATTTTTGGGAAATTGATTAAGGAATTTTATTGTAAAAACAACAACTCAAAATTTCAACACAAAATTTAAATGCAGAGTTTTAGAGACCTAATCCACAAACCTTTTAAGATATACCACTTAGAAATCGGATGCCGGAAAGAAAAGTTATTGATTTAGAACTACAGGTTTTTGGTCACTTTTCTGCAAAGTCGATTTTTTCGGAAATTAAGAAAGGGGTTACATCATAAAAATTGCAAAAAATCGACCCGAAATTACAAACCAAGTTTTAAACGCAGATTTTTAGAGGACTAAGCCACAAGACTTTAAGGACATACCACTTCGAGATCGGATGCTTAAAAGAAAAGTTATAGAATTAACAGTGTAGGTTTTGGTCACTTTTCTGGAATTCTATTTTTGGGAAATTGATTAAGGAATTTTATTGTAAAAACAACAACTCAAAATTTCAAACCAAGTTTTAAACGCAGATTTTTAGAGGACTAAGCCACAAGACTTTAAGGACATACCACTTCGAGATCGGATGCTTAAAAGAAAAGTTATAGAATTAACAGTGTAGGTTTTGGTCACTTTTCTGGAATTCTATTTTTGGGAAATTGATTAAGGAGTTTTATTGTAAAAACAACAACTCAAAATTTCAACACAAAATTTAAATGCAGAATTTTAGAGACCTAATCCACAAACCTTTTAAGATATACCACTTAGAAATCGGATGCCGGAAAGAAAAGTTATTGATTTAGAACTACAGGTTTTTGGTCACTTTTCTGCAAAGTCGATTTTTTCGGAAATTAAGAAAGGGGTTACATCATAAAAATTGCAAAAAATCGACCAGAAATTACAAACCAAGTTTTAAACGCAGATTTTTAGAGGACTAAGCCACAAGACTTTAAGGACATACCACTTCGAGATCGGATGCTTAAAAGAAAAGTTATAGAATTAACAGTGTAGGTTTTGGTCACTTTTCTGGAATTCTATTTTTGGGAAATTGATTAAGGAGTTTTATTGTAAAAACAACAACTCAAAATTTCAACACAATTTTTAAATGCAGAATTTTAGAGACCTAATCCACAAACCTTTTAAGATATACCACTTAGAAATCGGATGCCGGAAAGAAAAGTTATTGATTTAGAACTACAGGTTTTTAATCACTTTTCTGCAAAGTCGATTTTTTCGGAAATTAAGAAAGGGGTTACATCATAAAAATTGCAAAAAATCGACCCGAAATTACAAACCAAGTTTTAAACGCAGATTTTTAGAGGACTAAGCCACAAGACTTTAAGGACATACCACTTCGAGATCGGATGCTTAAAAGAAAAGTTATAGAATTAACAGTGTAGGTTTTGGTCACTTTTCTGGAATTCTATTTTTGGGAAATTGATTAAGGAATTTTATTGTAAAAACAACAACTCAAAATTTCAACACAAAATTTAAATGCAGAGTTTTAGAGACCTAATCCGCAAACCTTTTAAGATATACCACTTAGAAATCGGATGCCGGAAAGAAAAGTTATGGATTTAGAACTGCAGGTTTTTGGTCACTTTTCTGCAAAGTTGATTTTTTCGGAAATTAAGAAAGGGGTAACATCATAAAAATTGCAAAAAATCGACCCGAAATTACAAACTAAGTTTTAAATGCAGATTTTTAGAGGACTAAGCCACAAGACTTTAAGGACATACCACTTCGAGATCGGATGCTTAAAAGAAAAGTTATAGAATTAACAGTGTAGGTTTTGGTCACTTTTCTGGAATTCTATTTTTGGGAAATTGATTAAGGAGTTTTATTGTAAAAACAACAACTCAAAATTTCAACACAAAATTTAAATGCAGAATTTTAGAGACCTAATCCACAAACCTTTTAAGATATACCACTTAGAAATCGGATGCCGGAAAGAAAAGTTATTGATTTAGAACTACAGGTTTTTGGTCACTTTTCTGCAAAGTCGATTTTTTCGGAAATTAAGTAAGGGGTTACATCATAAAAATTGCAAAAAATCGACCCGAAATTACAAACCAAGTTTTAAACGCAGATTTTTAGAGGACTAAGTCACAAGACTTTAAGGACATACCACTTCGAGATCGGATGCTTAAAAGAAAAGTTATAGAATTAACAGTGTAGGTTTTGGTCACTTTTCTGGAGTTCTAATTTTGGGAAATTGATTAAGGAATTTTATTGTAAAAACAACAACTCAAAATTTCAACACAAAATTTAAATGCAGAGTTTTAGAGACCTAATCCACAAACCTTTTAAGATATACCACTTAGAAATCGGATGCCGGAAAGAAAAGTTATGGATTTAGAACTGCAGGTTTTTGGTCACTTTTCTGCAAAGTCGATTTTTTCGGAAATTAAGAAAGGGGTTACATCATAAAAATTGCAAAAAATCGACCCGAAATTACAAACCAAGTTTTAAACGCAGATTTTTAGAGGACTAAGCCATAAGACTTTAAGGACATACCACTTCGAGATCGGATGCTTAAAAGAAAAGTTATAGAATTAACAGTGTAGGTTTTGGTCACTTTTCTGGAATTCTATTTTTGGGAAATTGATTAAGGAGTTTTATTGTAAAAACAACAACTCAAAATTTCAACACAAAATTTAAATGCAGAGTTTTAGAGACCTAATCCACAAACCTTTTAAGATATACCACTTAGAAATCGGATGCCGGAAAGAAAAGTTATTGATTTAGAACTGCAGGTTTTTGGTCACTTTTCTGCAAAGTCGATTTTTTCGGAAATTAAGAAAGGGGTTACATCATAAAAATTGCAAAAAATCGACCCGAAATTACAAACCAAGTTTTAAACGCAGATTTTTAGAGGACTAAGCCACAAGACTTTAAGGACATACCACTTCGAGATCGGATGCTTAAAAGAAAAGTTATAGAATTAACAGTGTAGGTTTTGGTCACATTTCTGGAATTCTATTTTTGGGAAATTGATTAAGGAATTTTATTGTAAAAACAACAACTCAAAATTTCAACACAAAATTTAAATGCAGAGTTTTAGAGACCTAATCCACAAACCTTTTAAGATATACCACTTAGAAATCGGATGCCGGAAAGAAAAGTTATGGATTTAGAACTGCAGGTTTTTGGTCACTTTTCTGCAAAGTCGATTTTTTCGGAAATTAAGAAAGGGGTTACATCATAAAAATTGCAAAAAATCGACCCGAAATTAAAAACCAAGTTTTAAACGCAGATTTTTAGAGGACTAAGCCACAAGACTTTAAAAACATACCACTCCGAGATCGGATGCTTAAAAGAAAAGTTATAGAATTAACAGTGTAGGTTTTGGTCACTTTTCTGGAATTCTATTTTTGGGAAATTGATTAAGGAATTTTATTGTAAAAACAACAACTCAAAATTTCAACACAAAATTTAAATGCAGAGTTTTAGAGACCTAATCCGCAAACCTTTTAAGATATACCACTTAGAAATCGGATGCCGGAAAGAAAAGTTATGGATTTAGAACTGCAGGTTTTTGGTCACTTTTCTGCAAAGTTGATTTTTTCGGAAATTAAGAAAGGGGTAACATCATAAAAATTGCAAAAAATCGACCCGAAATTACAAACTAAGTTTTAAATGCAGATTTTTAGAGGACTAAGCCACAAGACTTTAAGGACATACCACTTCGAGATCGGATGCTTAAAAGAAAAGTTATAGAATTAACAGTGTAGGTTTTGGTCACTTTTCTGGAATTCTATTTTTGGGAAATTGATTAAGGAGTTTTATTGTAAAAACAACAACTCAAAATTTCAACACAAAATTTAAATGCAGAATTTTAGAGACCTAATCCACAAACCTTTTAAGATATACCACTTAGAAATCGGATGCCGGAAAGAAAAGTTATTGATTTAGAACTACAGGTTTTTGGTCACTTTTCTGCAAAGTCGATTTTTTCGGAAATTAAGTAAGGGGTTACATCATAAAAATTGCAAAAAATCGACCCGAAATTACAAACCAAGTTTTAAACGCAGATTTTTAGAGGACTAAGTCACAAGACTTTAAGGACATACCACTTCGAGATCGGATGCTTAAAAGAAAAGTTATAGAATTAACAGTGTAGGTTTTGGTCACTTTTCTGGAGTTCTAATTTTGGGAAATTGATTAAGGAATTTTATTGTAAAAACAACAACTCAAAATTTCAACACAAAATTTAAATGCAGAGTTTTAGAGACCTAATCCACAAACCTTTTAAGATATACCACTTAGAAATCGGATGCCGGAAAGAAAAGTTATGGATTTAGAACTGCAGGTTTTTGGTCACTTTTCTGCAAAGTCGATTTTTTCGGAAATTAAGAAAGGGGTTACATCATAAAAATTGCAAAAAATCGACCCGAAATTACAAACCAAGTTTTAAACGCAGATTTTTAGAGGACTAAGCCATAAGACTTTAAGGACATACCACTTCGAGATCGGATGCTTAAAAGAAAAGTTATAGAATTAACAGTGTAGGTTTTGGTCACTTTTCTGGAATTCTATTTTTGGGAAATTGATTAAGGAGTTTTATTGTAAAAACAACAACTCAAAATTTCAACACAAAATTTAAATGCAGAGTTTTAGAGACCTAATCCACAAACCTTTTAAGATATACCACTTAGAAATCGGATGCCGGAAAGAAAAGTTATTGATTTAGAACTGCAGGTTTTTGGTCACTTTTCTGCAAAGTCGATTTTTTCGGAAATTAAGAAAGGGGTTACATCATAAAAATTGCAAAAAATCGACCCGAAATTAAAAACCAAGTTTTAAACGCAGATTTTTAGAGGACTAAGCCACAAGACTTTAAAAACATACCACTCCGAGATCGGATGCTTAAAAGAAAAGTTATAGAATTAACAGTGTAGGTTTTGGTCACATTTCTGGAATTCTATTTTTGGGAAATTGATTAAGGAATTTTATTGTAAAAATAACAAGTCAAAATTTAAAAACAAAATTTAAATGCAGAGTTTTAGAGACCTAATCCACAAACCTTTTAAGATATACCACTTAGAAATCGGATGCCGGAAAGAAAAGTTATGGATTTAGAACTGCAGGTTTTTGGTCACTTTTCTGCAAAGTCGATTTTTTCGGAAATTAAGAAAGGGGTTACATCATAAAAATTGCAAAAAATCGACCCGAAATTAAAAACCAAGTTTTAAACGCAGATTTTTAGAGGACTAAGCCACAAGACTTTAAAAACATACCACTCCGAGATCGGATGCTTAAAAGAAAAGTTATAGAATTAACAGTTTAGGTTTTGGTCACTATTCTAGAATTATACTTTGTCAAATCGTAAAAATAACAAGTCAAAATTTAAAAACAAAATTTAAATGCAGAGTTTTAGAGTTTCAGTTTACGGCACTAATTAAGTATATGAGTTATTAAATTTAAGTTAAAGCAGAATTGAACTTGCTCACCCCCTTTAACATATGCCAAAATGTAATTGTGTTTCATCGGAACTTTCGCCCCAAGTTGTGTAGGCGAATTTCGCGCCAAAAACTGGCACACACGTTCGAGTTAACGCGATTAATGAGGTGCCTTGTTTCTGAGTTATGCAAGGCCCCAAAAGTGAAAGTTTTCCATGAGTTGGGGCGGCAAACTTGAAAGATTACGTCGATAATTAATAAAATTAAACACAAAAGCACTCAACGAGCTGTCTGTGCCCTCCAAGCCCTACTTATCCTGGAAGTGCGACCGCAGGTTCGGGCGTTTTGCCTTCGACTCGACCGATTTGGGAACGGCGTTTGGAGCCGTGCAACATTAGGCTGCCGCAGGCGTGCCAAGTCGCTCTTTGGTCAGCTTCTGGTCGCATTAATTACAAACCAATGACCGCAGAACACACACAACGAGAATGGCAGATGGGGGAATGGGATATTCCTTCCTGGAATACACTTCCGAATTGCAAAGGTGGAGCTTGGTATTTAAAAAGGAGTCTACTTATAAGGTAATAGCATATCCTACAAAATTTAATAAATGCTTTGTAGCTTAAACTAAACCGAAACAATAAAAAAAATAACAATTGATTGGTAAATAATATTACATCATAGTGCGACTGCTATACTAAACAAAAATATAGTTTTACAGTAGAGGCAAAAAAACCAAAAATATGTTTTGTGAATTTTTAATGGACATTTTGCATTTTGTCTAGAGAATTTAGCACACGAAAAAAGGGTAAAGCTTGAAATAAAATATAAACTAAATAAATATGATTGTTTAACTATTTTAAAGTATGATTCAAATAATCCATTTTAACACTCCTCTTCGTAAGGACTCCAGGTGGCATCCTCTTATGTACCAGGATGACTACTCATCGGGTCTTTAATTTGCGGTAATTTATGAAACTCATTATGTTCGCGGGCGTGCTTTTGACTGCAATCGTGGGATTCGGTTTCTACGCCGACCGGCAATCTCTTGAAAAAGTTGCCATTTCTGATGGCAGTCCGAAAGTTTTCGCGTAATTTCATTTAAAGTCCTCGAAAGTTGCAATTGTTGCTGCGGACGAGGCGGAAGGGGCATTAAGTTTGTGGTTCTGACTGACTGACTGTTTTTCCCGCTCCTAATGGCAGCAGTTGCTCCCTCATTATCCCGCTGATTTTTAGCTCGACTTTTCCGACAGCCCCGCAAATCCGCGAACTTGCACCTACACACATAAATGTGGCATAAATCCAATTAGGCGCCACCGGCAGCGCTTTAATTGACGGCGGTTGCCGCCTACGTGCTGGATGAGCCACCCTTGGTCACGGGCGGGTTAAGGGGGACGCGGACGCGGCCGCCCAGGAGTTAAGGATGGAGCCGAAAGGAGCAGAGTAAATGAATTTCCATATGCCGCTTTTGTTTTAGCCACCGAGATATGAATGAATGAATGAATGACTGCGGTTCGCTTCAGTTCAGTTCAGTGTGGTTCCATGGCTCTGCATGGGCTTATATAGGACAGCTGGCAGCTCCTGTTCCTCTTCTGTGGCCCACATTTTACGAATTGCAGTTAGATCACAGCGAGAAATAGATGGAATTAGTTTAAGTTCCATTTCAAAAGCTCGCACGCACTGCAAGAAACTTTAGGTAAAACCACATATTAAAGTAATTTTTATTTTAAAAATTCATTGGGGCAATTTTAAAAGAAATTAACAAATTAATAAAAAAGGTTTAACTCTTCGATTGGGCCCTATACAGATAATTGCAACGAAGTTATCAGGAACTGATTTTAGACAGTCACTTTTAAACAAATAAACTAAAACATACACATCAACATATTTGTTAGGAAAATAATTAATTTCATTTGTACAACTTTTATTGCTCAATTTTAAGTACATACATAACATTTTTAAATATTTCTTTCTTGTTACTTTACTTGCAGATAATGCCTGGTACTTGTAAATGTAAGAACACTTGAAGGGGTTTATATTTTATTTGAAGGTAAATGAATTAAAACTTATAACTAAGAAATATAATACAAAAAATTACATTTTTCAGGATGCTGCTGCCATCAGGCCTTTAGGCTTTCACTTCACCGACGTTGCACCCTTAATGGACAAGATTCTGACGATGACGACTCCGAAATGGAAGAAGGGCTGACCATTTGAATGAATTCTACAAGTTTGTGGCCAAGGACATGCTTTCCAAGGAAAAAGGGCGGTCAAGTGGATGAGACGCGGCAAATGGCAAATGGTAGGCTATGGAACTTAATTTATTAAAAATCATATAAAATAAAGTATTTTAATTTCTTTCGAACAGATTTTCTATAAAATGTTGCTCGGCAATTGAAGGAAAATTCAGTTTGGACGGCGATCGGTGAACGAGGAACTCCAACCCAGCCTAAATCCTTTTGTGATTGAGGGTTACTTTTATACATTTGTTTGATTGACTAATAAAAGATTAAAGTTGCTTATATAGTCGTTTTTTCATCTGGGGGAAAACAAATCGCATGCTTTAGTTAGCATGGCAAATAACCGCTAAATACAAAAGTTAAAGCTAAGAATCGCATGCGAGAAATTTATACAATTTTGCCTAAAAAAAAGATAAAATAGACTACAAAATAGCTAGAATTGTGAGAAAAATAGCGGAAAAAGCGAGACAAAATAGCTAAAAATAGCCAACAATCGCAATAGCTAGAATTGTGAAAAAATAGCTAATATTGCGAGAAAAAAATATTTGAAAATAGAATACAAAATAGTTAAAATTGTGAGAAAAAAATAGCTAAAATTGCGAAAAAAATAGCTAAAATGCTAGAATTGTGAAAAAATAGCTAAGATTGCGAGATAAAATATTTGAAAATAAAATACAAAATAGTAAGAATTGTGAGAAAAAAAATAGCTAAAATTGCGAGAAAAAAATAGCTAAAATGCGAGAAAAAAAATAGCTAGAAATCGCATGCGATAATGTTGATCTTTAAAGTGGATATTTTCCGCGTTGCCAACCATCGGCCGATCGTCGCAAAAGTCGCGTTGCCAACTACTTTTTCATACCCTAAAAGTAGGCTACAAAATAAAAAAAGTGAATTGCGAAAAAAAAAATAGCTAAAATTGCGAGAAAAAAAATAGCTAAAATGCGAGAAAAAAAATAGCTAGATATCGCATGCGATAATGTTGATCTTTAAAGTCGATATTTTCCGCGTTGCCAACCATCGGCCGATCGTCGCAAAAGTCGCGTTGCCAACTACTTTTTTATACCCTAATAGTATGCTACAAAATAAAAAATATATTTTTTGAATTAATCATTTGCAATAACTACTTGCTGCCTAAAAGTATGCAATATTTTTGGTGCCACAAAAATGCTTTAACTTGAGAAAAAAATTCAATAACCCGGATAACCCACAAGCCTAAAGAAAAGTCCATATTTTACCCAAATCTGAGAACTTTATTACATTTTTATTTAAATTTCAACAAATCTTAACTTCGTTAACTTATTATATTTCACAATTTGCTTAGTCTAATACAATTGCTGGTTGAACTGCCTCTTCTCGGTGATCTTGAACTGCAAAATGATGATTTGCGGCCGCGGCGGTCCGGTTGATGTTGAACAGCTTCGCCTGGAAATCTACGCTGACCTTCCTGGAAGCGTAGTGCGCCTTGTTGCAGATGATATTACAGCAGGAACATGCAGTAGAAAACGATGATGATTGAACTGATGAATGAAAAGGAAGAAAATAAAGCGATTATTAATATAGTTATATACCTATAATATTCAGCATCGTCAACATTATATTTCGAGCTAATAGCTGAAATTTCCCTCGGTTTTTTCGGCTGTCAGCGGTGGTCGAAGTGGGCGACTTTCAGTTCTTACGCAAAACTGCCGAAGTGACACAACCAGGAAAAGCGCAAATGAAGAAAGGGAGGAGGTTTTGAAGGTCCTGCGCTTGGCACTAAATTAAAATGTCAGTGTCGTGTTACTTCCGGCGCCAGGATTGCCCGCCAGGATTGCCAGAGGGCCGGGAGTGCTGCACAGCCACTTAAGTCAAATTGCATGCTATAAATTTGGTGCCAATCAACTTAAACATGGCACATTATGCAACGCCTGCAGCTGCAGCTGGTGCCGCTTCTTTGTTATTAATGCTGATGTCTGCAGCTCCCATTTTTGGGGGTGCTACCAAATTTTCCCCGCCCACAGAATGGATTACACTTGCGTAAAGTTATATATCCTTCCAAATTACCTAAGCCATTTCGATGCTATTGCCAATTAAAACTAATATCTGGATCTGAAAAGATTCGGAAGACCATCCAATCAAAACGCAAAGCATTTAATTTAAATTCTTCGTTTTTTGATGTTTTGCTTTATTTTTACCTTTCGTTTTAAAACTGAATAAAAAAATATTATATGTTTTGTTTTTATGTGTGTGACTGCATGAGAGTGTTTGTGTGTATGCATAAATATTTTAGGTAATGTTTTCTTTTCCGTTTTGTGGGGTGGCAATTTGTTGAATTGAATGAAATCAGAAATGCATACAAAATAGTTAACAAAGTGTTTTATTGTTTGAACAGCCCGAGGGCTGCCAATTCTGTCTCTACTTTTTCGTTTATGTTTTTATCGCTTGTGTTTATGTGTGCCACCTCCATTCACTGCTGTCAGTCAAATCGCAAAATATATATATATTTATAAATATTTTTGCTAAACAAAAAAATCTGGTTTGATTTTTGTTCTCGCTTTTTTGTTGTGTTTTGAAATATATTTTTTATGGATTCCGGTTCGTTTGGGGCTTTTAAATGAAAAATTATGCTTTACTTATTTACAAATAATAAGTAGATGTAAATGTACGTGTATATGTATATATATATAATGTATATCCGCTTATCTGGTTTAGAGTGTATAATTTATATAATAAAGATTCTCGTTTTTGCTCGCATTGTTTATACCTTTGTTTTGTTTTGTTCAATAAACGAGATTTTTCCTTCTTTCTTGTTTGTTTGAAGTTTCTTAATTCGTTTTATTCGCTTTATTTTGTGGCATTTGCTCTTAAACATTTGCTTACTAGTTAAATTCATTTCGAAATTGTTTAAAATTAACTACAATTTAATTTAAGTTGCCGCTGCTGCTTATTTACTTTGCAAGTCAAGTAAATATATACAAATTACATATGTATTTACATTTAAGTCTTAGCTACAAAAAATGTTTTCCTCTCGCTGCTCATTTCGTGTGTGTGTGCCATTGTCAAAAAGTTGCAAAAACACATGTTAAGGTGGATTAAAAACACAACGCAACGCAACGCAATGCACAAACAAAACATTTATATATAACTCAATAGGTCTGCGTGGTTAACATAACTTAATTAATCGTTTTCTAGTTGGCTTAACGATAATTACAATTAAAATTTTGAATTTCAACACAAAGCTTGAACAAATGGAAAACAGAACAGTTGGGTTTTGTTAATTGCTAGATATTGTAAATTAAATTAAAGTTTTATGATTGGAGGATTTGGATTATTTTTGTTGTTTTTCGTTTTTACCTTACTCTTTTTCAATTATTTTCAATAATTTTTTTAAAGTTCTCTGTACTTTCGTATGTTTTTTTTTTTTTTTTTTGTATCATATAACTTACTTAAAGCAACGTTTTTCGTTTTTCTCAGATTTAGTTAAAAATTTAAAATTAATTTAAGGTAAGTTTTGTTTCCTTTTGTTTCGCTTTTTTTATTATTTTTTTCTTGTATTTTTTTTCTGGTTTTGTGGCAGGTCGTACTGTTAATGTATTTATATTACGTTTTTTTCGTGGATCTGTGCTCGCGAATATTGCACAGAACCAACAAGAATCACTTACGAGTTAATTAGCCTAAGCCTAGGTGAAAAGTGAGATTTTGTTTTCGATCAATCGCCTGCCCTCCGAAATTCCGAAATTCCGCCTTACAGTTTAAAGTTCGTTTGTTGCAACTGGGACCTAGATGACCATATTAATATTAACTACTACTTAGCTCTATGTTACCTGGTAAATCGTAACATTTAGTGCTTGTCCAGTGATGGTTTTTTAATCCGTGTGTGTGTGTGTGTGTTTTGGGTTGTATTTCTCTCAGTGTTGTGACAACAAAGTGCTGAACTAGAGCAATGATAGACCGGAACTCTAATGCCTAGGCTATGGTATAAATGTTTTTTGTTGCCAATAAAACTCAACACACGTTCGTCGTCGTATCTCTCTCAAAAACTAAGCTTACATCGAAGTAATATTATTAAAAAGAAGTATTCAAAATGGCCACTTTTCAAAAGATCTGCTTCTGGCAGTCGAGCAGGAAGTTAAAATGAGCATACAAAAAGAAATGATTGGTTTGGAGTTTGGATGATAATGGAATTTAGCGTGTGTTTGTGGTGTTTAGAGAATATTTGAAGTGCTGATTTGATTTCTTCGAATCTTCGAACTAGAATTTCCTAGACAATAATCTCGCGTATGACGCGACGATTTCTGGCATTCGGCGTTGTCGAATATTCGCCCTCGAAGCTGTCGTCGTAGCTGAGGGACATGTGCTGCTGCGGCGGCAGGACCTCGTCCTGTTCCAAGTGCTCCATGTTGTAGGGATTGGGCAGGCCGCTTACGTCGTGATATGGTGAATCTGGGGGAAGAGAATGGAGGAGTGGAGAAAGGGAAAATTGTTTAAATTAGTTTACCAAAACGGGCGGAAAAGCAACAAAGTCATGCTCAAACAATTAAAAACAAAATGCTAATCAAAACAAACACTATGTGCTGGCATAGGCTCAACAAAATCATAGCAAACACGAAATGAAGTCCAGGCAACTTAAAAATTCCGCATCATCACAGTAATGGAAATAATTTTTTTTCTTTTTTTTTTTTGCGGTTTTCATATGATGTCCTTGCCGACTTTAACTTACTTCAGCCTGCGCGCTCCGTTAGAGCGTAACATCCTGTATAATGTCCGCTATAGATTTGATTTCGGTATTTATGTTTTTTGTTTGATTTGTTTTTTGTTTGATTTATGAGTGGGCAAGACATGTGTGAGAGTAGTAGATAAAAATAGCCATGTTAGGGATAAATCAATAAACACTAATGCTTAGGTCTAGCTTAAAATGAACGAAAACCTATATGTATAAATAAAGTTTAAATGCCTAGTTTACTTTATCGAAGCTTTAAATTGTCAGCAACTTTTCGGACCACCAAAAAAGCAATTGTTTTAATTTACCAGCTGATTGCCCCCACTAACGACATTTAATTGCAGCACAGATTGCTGCATTTGTCGCCCCCATCGAAATTGTAAACGAATTAGAGGCATTCGATGAGGGTGGGCTCTGGCTCTCTGTCCCCCGGTAAACAGGGCATTAATTTATAATCAAAGGACTTGGCTGCCGAAACGCTTTGGCAAACATCTTTGTCTGCTACAAATTGTTGCATATTTAAGCGCATCCGCAGCTCTTTTGGCCATGCAAATCCGGCAAAGGATTCAGCACTAACAACCCCCACCACCACGCATTCCCACACTTAAGCCCCCTTTTCATTTTTTTTTTCTGTTCTGCTTTGGATTGCTTTGTGTGCCAAATCGCTGGAAAATTTATTGGAATTTGAATTTCAAAATAAGTAAAAAAGAAAAAAAAAGAGGAGCGAGAACGAAATCGCCGCATCGAAATGCTTTTTTGGCCGAATACCAATGTGTGAATGTCTCACTCCTGGGCTCTTTTTTGTTCACCCGTTTCTGCACAGGAAAAAAAAACAAATTTTACTGTTTGGAATGCTTATCAGTAAGAATAATTTCATTTATATTATATCCACTGTAATAGATTAATTTTTTAGCAAAGTTAAATGGAAAGGAACTAATCACAAAACGAATTAGGATATTGTGTTAAAAATAATTCTTTAAAAAAAAAATACATAATCTACTGCCTATATTTCAAACGTAAACGCTGCATTTTTCTCCCTGTGCTTGCGAATGTAAAACGTAAATCCTTTCTAACAACTGCTCTTTAACATATTCCGTCTCGTCCGACTGGCTTTTGCCCGACAACCAACCGCACCCCCCTCCCCGTTTTCCCCGACTTCTTGGTCGTGTGAAAATTCCTAAGCGCGTTTGTCGCCATCGCCCCATCGCCTAGGATTTCTTGTCTTCTTTTTTTTTTTGCACTCCACTTTGGCATCTGCATAAACTTGACCCAAAAACGTGAAGGGAAAAAAGGGAAAGCCAGCTAGTGAGCGAATCCTTTTTGCCCAACTATTTCCTTTTCGTAGATTTTCAACTGTTCGAAGATTTGGCTCCTGTAGTGGGTTCTCCTTTCCTCCTCTAGCGTCCACACATTTTTATGGCCAATACGTGAGCTGTGGATATTATGCGCATAACTTTATTGTGCCACGCCCATGTAGCCCAAAAACGCCCACCTTCTGGCTAGTGGTTTTTCCTGCTGTTTTTCAATTTCCATTCAGTCCTTTCCTTTCTCTCGCTCAACAACTTAATCGTTTCTGCGTTAAGCATACGCACTGTTGCCTTTTTTGCCCAGCTGTCTTTGCATGCAAATGTGTGTGTGTGTGTGTGTGCATGTGTATGTTGTTTCTAGACTCTTTCTCTTTTGGCCAAGTTTTTTGCTATGCTAAGCTCGTAATAACCCATTCGTTTTTAGTAAATTTTCAGAAACGTCGAAAGTAAACAAATTGCAGATGAGTTCATCCCACCGACACACAAACAAACTGGCTGGCCGGCAACACTTTCTCATGCATAGAAACAAGGGGCTAAAACGCTTATCATTTGTTGCCTTTTTGCCCAGTGGCTTTCTCCTGGCTTTCTCCTGTCTTCCCCCCCTCTGCCCCGAATTCTTTTGGCCCCTCTTCTCATCTCACAAATCCACTTAGTGTGTGTTTAGTGCTGTGGAGTTGTGTTTCGCCTCCTGCTGTTCATGTTTTTTCCACTTTTGTTGCTTAAATCCTGACTCATGTGATTTATGTGATTCCCTTTTCCCACATCCTTGCACTTACTACTACTTCTATTTTGGAAGCCATCCAGAAGACGGGATAAAAAGCGAAAAACCAAGGCCAGGACAAGATACTTATGGCACTTTGAATAAGTTTTCCTGGCATTTATTGCTCAGCCCAAAAGTAAACTGCATTATGGGCTTTTCAGCGAAAGAGATAAGAAGGCAAAAGAGGATACTTCTTCGAAATGGCGAAAACAGATTTGTGCGGATTAAAATCATCAGACAGTTGGCAAAGACAAATCTATGACAAATAAAATAGGAATTATTTGTCTTTGATTTCGATTATTAATTCATTTGCCTTTCCACTCTTTTGCATTTCCAAGGGTTGATTTCAAAATGGGACAAATATTTTTGTATACATTATTAAATCAAATTATTAATTTTCCTTATCATACACTTCCCCCTAATTACATTAGCCAAAAAAATATGTCAAACTTATCCACAGTACATATTTGCCCAAAAGTGTTCCGATATTAATCAAAATCGTTTATGTATATTCATGAAGTAGCAATTTGAATAATCTGCTAAAAGCTCGGAATAATCATCGTCTTGTTCTTCATCTTGTGGTTGGCTTTCACTCCTCCTTTGCCCTAATGATGAATTAAAGCCATTTCCTGTGGGTTACTGTGTGTGTTGCTGTGTGTGCGAGCGTCTGTTTGACAATATCCCAAACAAAGGCGCTCAACCAACTGACACAAAAGTCTGCATAATCAATCAGTCAGTCAGTCGTTGTGTCCGTCTGTCCCCCGAATATTTCCCCCCCTCTCCACCTCTCCTCCTCCGATGTGTGCTCATATATGTTCCAATCTTTATTCTCCGCTCAGCCTTCTTTGCATGTTAACAGATGAGCAAAAAATTTGCTTACGCAGCTTTTTGGCGCCTGCCGCAGACTTCCTTCCGGCCATGGCCAGCACCTCTTTGCCCATCCCCTTCCCTTTCCCCTCCACATCACATGCATTCTCTGATCACTCACTTACACAGCAAGAAAATATTGCTATTTGAATTTTACTTGAAGTTTGCTTAACTCTCTAAACAAATAAAATATATAATATCTGTTTATTTACTTACAACCAACATGTGTGTTTATTTAATCTTTGGCAAAATCACTGGAACTTAATATCTTTAAGCAAACAAACCTAATACTTGTAAAATTAACTTTTTATATTTTATTTTATTTGTAAATTCCAATTCTGAATATATTTGTTAAACGAAACTGCAAGTTAATGTTTACACTTAACAAGTAAAACATATAATAACTCTCTGAAAATTTTTAATTTATTTATTTGCCACTAATTTTTAATTTATGTAATCTTTGCTAAAATCACTAGATATTTAAATATTTTTGGTAACAATCTTGGGGTTTGTAAGTCTGCCGTTCTACAGAAATCACTAGAAACTAATTAAGTAATAGCTTTCTTAATTTTTTTAATTCTCTAAAAATTTCAAAAGTAAAACTAATTTTTTTAAAATTCAATTATACTGAGTAAAAAGGTTGCTATAAATATATATTTCTAAATAGTTTGTTGATTTATTATTTTCTTTTTAAATCAAAAATCAGAATATATTTATCAAGCAATATATTATTTTTCAGTGCACATGACTGCATTTTGGATGGCACAAAAGTCAGATGCCCGAGGAAGGGAAAGCGGGTCGTAGAATGAGCGATGAGGGGTCTCAAATGTGAGTTTGGCAAGTGTAAAAGCTTTTAAACATACAAACACAGACAGAGCCACACACTCGCACACAAGCACACAGACACTTGTACTTACAGGGCGACATTCAGCTGCATTTGCAAGCTGTGCATAAGCTGACATCAATGTAATGAAGATGTATTTGCATATTGTAGCACTGTCAATCTGCTGGCTGCCTTTAACCCTCCTCGTGCCTCTTGTCCTCTTAACCTTCTACATTAACCCTCTTCAGAGGCATTTCCCCCTTAAGTTTGCTTTGCTTTTGATGGCTCTTATGGGGGATATATCCACTATCTGGTAGCTAGTAACTTGCTTCTGATATTTTCCTCTTTCTTCGATAGTGCTGTTGCATTTTATTGACATGCACGAATAGTTTTGCTTTCTTTACATTTATTTTTTTACTTTATATTTTGTTTTATTGTTTCTCTGCGTTGTGCATTTCTTGGCCGAAAAAAACAGCACCAGTTTTCCCTGTGTGAACTTGCATTTTTTCGTGTTTTGGTGCCTTGCGTTTAACCTCAGTTAACAAAAAAAAAATGAATAAAGAGGACATAGAGGAGAGAAGCCTCCAGTGCTTTCTTTTCGCCTTCCTTTTTTATTGCATTTTATGTGCAAAGAGTGAGTGAAAGAAGGGCAGAAAAAAAGACTAACAATATTCAACAGCAACCAGAAACAACAACAACAATAATAACGTCCTGTGAGTTTTGGGCAATAAAAACCGCCCAAGAACAACAAGAAGCTGCTACCAAAAAATGTATTTTTTTTCTTTCGGGCTTTGGTGCTCATAAAGCGTAAAGATAACACACAAACACTCCACTCATAGTTGTGGCCAACACACACACACACTCACAATCCAGCACAACAAAAAAGTGGGGGAATATTACGCATACGACCCGCTGGCGCTTTACAGTCACCACTGCTCTGCTGATCCAACTCAAAAACAACTGTTCATCTTGGGCTTTCATTCGGTTTGGTTCGTTTCGTTTCGGTTCGGTTCGCTTTTTATTATTTAATATTTTAAAACACTTGCGGTGTTATTGGCATCACAATAACACAAACCACAAACAACAAAAACAAAAACAAAATTAAATAAAACGTGTTGAAAAGGGCAATTTTTGTATACCCTTGTGTTATTTTGCTTAGGGAGCAATAACAAAACTTATTTAGATATAAATGTCAACTTGTTGGGGATTTATTAAGAGTTTAAATGAGTTTATGACATTCCATATTTTAAAGAATATTATATTGTTTTTCAAGAAAAACCAATGTTTCTGATTTAATTTTTGACCGAAACCCAATAAGACCAAGTCCAAGTGTTTTACGAATATTAATTTCTTAGCCTGTGTTACTAAAAAAAGCCTGTGCTGTTAAAAAAAAAAAAATTCTTGTAGTATATAAAAACAATGTTATTAAAATATTTTTTAAACTGAAAAACCAATAAATTTACCACCTTAAATAATGCCCACAGTTTTTTTGTTTTAATTTTTTAGATGCAGTTTTTATTTTCTATATTAAGTAATGTTAACGAACAAAGATTGTAACTTTCTTGTAGAGCATACAAGTAATAAAACACGCATAACAACATGGGCCATGCGGCAGAAATGGATTCCGCAAAAATTCGAGCACATACACACTCGCACACCCATAGACAATCCAAAAAACAAGCTGTGTGGGAGCCAAAGGGCATCGCCAACCCCAACCCCAACCATGCCCCCCACATCCTGCCGCCCACTTCAGGTTCTTGTTGATGTTGATGCTTTTGCTGCGGTTGGTGTTCTGTGCCCGACTGAACT
This sequence comes from Drosophila elegans, assembly GCF_018152505.1. Classification (NCBI taxonomy): domain Eukaryota; kingdom Metazoa; phylum Arthropoda; class Insecta; order Diptera; family Drosophilidae; genus Drosophila; species Drosophila elegans. Next base: position 20,497,788 of record NW_024546167.1, on the reverse strand, counting down.
TAAAGTAAACTTGGCAAAGACTTTAAGCCAAGTCCAAATGTTCGAACAGCATATTGCCGAATATTATTTATTTGCAAACATGTCCCAATGTCCCGATGTCCCGCTCCCTTTGACCTTTCATAATTAGCATGGAAAAGGGGCGCAAAACATTTTAGACTGCCAGTGCTTAACTTGTCATAACTGAAAGCGAGCCAAAGCCCAAAATGCCAACAGAAATGTTTGCCGCTCTCACTTTTTTGGGTCCACACTTTTTGACATAGGCCAAACAAACCAACTTAGAGAATGTGGAAGCCAGGACCTTACTCTTTTCGGACTAGGACTGACTAAAATGCTAGCAGCTTAATGTGTCAGAAAATAGAAACTTTGGGTCGTTGGGTGGTTGGGTGGTTAGGTTCCTAGCTTGGCTCGGCAAAGTTTATCAATCAAAATTGGGGAAAAGTTGCTCCAACAAATCTCTTCGCAATCTATGTGTAATTTTCTGCTGTTTGCTTTGCTCTCATTATTTCATCGGAATTTATTCACTTCTTGTTCGCTTAGTTTTGATGAATGAGTGAAATTTCTACTAATAACTTTCGTTATCCCATGTTTATTTTCAAAAGTAATTCCATCTTAAGTCTTTCGATCCGATATTTATAGATAAAAAGCCTATTGGCTTTAATTGATCATTGTCATTATTTATCATGTACCTATTTACTGATATGTGTAAACTATCAAGAAAGGTAGCAAAATTATGTAATAGTAGTTGGACTGTCTTTTTTTCAGATTCTGACATTTTCAAAAGTATATATATTTTGAGTACGCGTAACTTTAAGATAATAACTATTTCTCATACACAATAATATTTTCATATAGTCTTTTATATAATTTACACTATGAATAAATCATTTATTTTGAATTTTAAGGCCGAGTTCTCTATAATTCAATCTAGCATTATCTCTTGAATTTTCTAATATACCTATTTGCTGACAATTTGATTTATTTGGCTTTTAAAACAAACACCGACAATTGTTTCAATAAATTTACATTAAGAATAACCCATTTTTATATATTTAATTAATATATGTTGAAGTAAACTCACCTAAATGCTGATCGACTCGCTTCTTGGGCTTCTGCACGGATGCGTAGGGATCGCTGCAGTAGTCCTGCCGGGACGGATTTTGGCTATTGCGCAAATTGTGGTACTCATCGCCCACTTGGCTGGGCGTGGCCGTCAGGTGCGGATAGGGGGCGTAGTCATCGACCGCCCCGTAACCTCCGTGGGTCAACGGATCGTATCCATAGGCGGGCTGCTGCTCCACATACTGATTAAGGGGGGCCTGGACCAAACCCTGTTGGTTGCTCACCGCCGCAGCCGACATCTTCACCTGCCACAGCGAATCCTGCGAGTTGACACTGCCGCCGTTGTTCGAATTGGAGTAGTTGTTCTCCATGTAACCCATGTTCACCCCTGGAAAAAATCGGAAAAACAAATGATGAATGAAATGCATGTTGGCTATCTTTTCACAGAAATGGTTAAAAAAATAAAGAAAACTTTTAAGTGACAAATAAAAGTTTGATATAAAAATGCAATGCATAATCTTCCAGTTAAGTAAAATTTTAAAGAAATTTAAAGGTATTTCAGATTTGCACCATTTAATTTTTGAATTTCTTATAAATTCATTTAAAAACATTTCAATTCTATTATTTACTCAAAATAATACATAAGCAATACAAATAATTAATAATTTACCATTGAATTCCTTTAATGTTTTACTATTTTATTATGATATTTCTTATAATTAAATTTAAAACTATTATTTTCTATATGTATATTTAAAAAAAGGCACCAAGCTGTTTGTTCTTCCAAAATATATATAACCAATTAAATTAGTTAATAATTCACCATTGAGATCCAATTATTTTAATCTCAATCGTACACGCATGTAAAGCATTTACTATTTGGCTCTATGCCAAGAAAAACTTTTGCTCGTTGGCAGTAAAATAAAATTTAATTAAAATTAAGCAAAAGTTTGGTCGCCAAAACAAAGTTAAAGTTCTCTTTTTGGGGGAAAAACTTTTGGGCTGGATTTTTATTGATTAACACATAAAAATGACAGGGGCATAAAATTTATTAACTTCGACTCGCAGACAAGGCGTAATTAATAGTTCATCACATTGCGCATACGCCGCGTGCGCCACTTAAAATCTATTCGAGCATCGTAAACCCTTGAAGAGCCCCAAAATTTTCCCATTTTGACAAATTTTTATGGGGTAACCGGATGGAGGAGCCTTTGTGTCCTTCGACAAGGAGCAGCTGGTGTTCCCATTTTCCCACTTTCTCACTCCTGCCAATCGAGACTTTTCCATTTTCATTCATTGTTCCCTATGCTTGCTGGTGCGTGCTTGCTGCCTGGGCGCATTTATTATTATTTTTATATCGTGATAAATCACTCATAAATATTAAACGCACGCTTGCCGACAAACAAAAACTTTTTTGAATTTTTAGGTGGCTGCGAAAACAGAGTGTGTGTTCCCAAAAGTATACAATCTTTGGAATTTTAGGGGATTTGTCACAGTTGAAAGGATTCGTAGGGCTTTTCATTTTTGTTTGTTCTTGAATTTTTAGAGAATCAGTTTTTGGCTCTTCTATCAAATTTTCTTTTTGAGCATACTAATTTACTTGATTTTACCTATTTTGAAATTTATCTAAGGACTTTATTCTTTTTAAAATTTCTTCATTACTTTTCAAGATGCATTTTCTTTTTGAGTGGGCTCAAAAAGTGCTCAATAAAAATGTTTGATTTCAGTGATTTTCCACAGATTGAGTGCCATATTTTTGAGGTTCTAAAATAGCTAGTGATTTGGGAAATAGCCTTAACCCTGGCACGTTGCGTGTGCCTTTTTTCGGCGACCGTTTTTATGGCAAGTTTGCGCTCATTTCGCGTGTCCTCAGCTGGAACTGCGACTTGGTTTTAGGGCCCCCGATTTTATGCCTCGTTTTGGTGGGCGTGATAATTTTTATGATTAGCCATAAAACTAAAACAGTAATAATATTAACTTCATTTACATTTCATGCGGACAACTTTTGTTTTTTGCTCTTTATTTGCTCAGCCAATTTGCATATTTGCTTGGGTAATTTTATGCCTCAACATTCTGCTTCATATACATTTTCCAATTGCAATGAGGGGGGAGGGGCAGGGTGGGAAAAAAACAGGGACCAAAACTTTTCAATTTGATAAGCATCAAATCTTTTGTCGGCGCGCAACTTTTGATTGCTGAAGTTTGCCAAAAATATTTGACCGAAATAACAAAATTTCCCTCTCCCTCTGGCTGATGAAAATATTTTAATGCATTTCCATTGTCTGGAGGGAAACAACATTTTGCATACTCCTTATTTTTTATTTTCTTAGCAATTAAAGTTTGTCAAAGTTTTGTGCATTGATTTGAGCAAATAACAACAACAGTTGCGGCATAGTTCTGGCCCAGTCACGCCTCCATTTTCCCCAGTTTTTCGCCCCCAAGCCCCAACAGCTTATTATTTAGCCCCGTCCCCTCTCTCTCCACTTGGAAAATCTTTTCATGTAAAAGTGCTTGGGCTGGTGAAAAGTTTTCCCTCTAATTCACTCGACAAACTTTTCAACCGGAAGCGCTTACAATTATGCAACATTTTTGTGCAGCAGCAACACAGCAACAGCAGCAGCAGCAGACGCACAATAAAAACAGTTTCAAATGCCATTAACGGTTAACTAAATAGCAGGCCGTGGCTCCGGCACCAAAGGGTTAAGGATGGTGGCCAACTTTTGCTGCCAGTTACCCGGCTTCTCCAACTGAACCCTAACCATTCCATCCCAACACAACTCAACTCATCCGAACTGAACTCAAGCCCAGTTCGGGATTTTCATGGTGTTCGGGGTGTTAATGGCAGCAGTTCGCTCCTTATCTGGGTTTCTTACTCAACACAGAGAAAAATAATCAGTGAGCTTTACATTTAAAATAGCAGATTGTTAAATTGAAATTCCAAAATGCTTCTTTTAGCTTATATAAATATTACAATTGTACTTGGTAAAAAAAACTAATTATATCTATTTCAGATATCGCAAAATGGTTTTGTTAAATACATTTTAATGCTAGCGTTTGAATGTTTAACTTTTGTTTAGATATTTCGCTGTCTTTAATATTTAATAATTTTAATAATTTTTTTTGGGACTCTTCATGATTTTGAGTTTGAAACCATGGGCTCAATAAATATTCCATTATTGTAAATTCATTTAATTAAGTTTTCACTTCAAGCTACAAGATGTTTTTGCAACTTCTTTGAAACTCAAAAAATGAAAATCTAAGAACCATATGTTGGCCAATTTTATTCTTTTTTTTCTAGCCATGTAGCAACGATTTGCCCTAGGATTTTCTTTACGATTTTCCCCTTTCCCGGATGACCTTTTCCTTGTTGCACCTTTAATTAGCGACGCGACTCAGAGACTTCGAGAGTTGAGAGTTGAGAGTCGGAGGCTGCTTGGCATTTGCCCTAAATGCGCTTAAATGTAGCAGGCACAACACGGCCTGTATTTTGCAGGAAATGGTAGAATGGGAAAAGCGGGGGGTGGGAAATGGTGAAAACGGGGTAGACGCACTAGTGCCGAGTTCCTGCACTTGCCGTGTTGCACTTTTCCGCCGCTCCATCCGCTTTTCCTGCATCCAGCTTCTTTTGTGTGTGCCCAAGTTAGCCCAAAAGTTTGACTCGCGCGCTGCAACAGCTTCAGGTTCTCAGATTTTTGTTTTTTTGTTTTTTTTTTTTGGAGGGGGTAATGAATGAAAAGCCTGTGGGGGCGTGGCAGGGAAAGTGGAGTAACTTTGTTAGCGAAACTCTCTCCGGAATTTTGCCTTGTTGTTCCTGATCAGCTGGGCATGACTGAATTTTTGGCCCAAGAATGTGTGTTGGGCAAAATGCAGCGACAGGTCAAGGGTATTGATGGTTTTTAGAATAATAACTTGAAGCCCTTGCCTTTGTAAGTAGAATTAACCAGCGATTCGCTATTTTTTCCCTGCTATTTCTACATTTAAGCCAATTAGTTGGGCCAGCTGCAAAAAACAAAAGCCCGCAAATTGGAACTCAGAGATGGTGTCTTCAAAATGTTGTTTGTGTGCGCTGTGGGGTTTTGGTTTGTTTTTGGTTTAGTTTGGGTCAGTTGGTTGGCCACTCAGTCAGCTGTGCCAAGGCTGCCGATGACCCCCCTTGAACCCATCGTGTTAGCCCCTCCCCTCACTTACAACTGAATACAAGACAAACATGTTCGAGAGGCAATCACTGCAAAAAAAAAGAATAGCATTGAGTGGAACAAAGAGCACCGAAACACTAAACAAAATTAGTTACTAGATTTTGAAAAAAGTTAAAAATTTTAATACATTTAAAGGCAATAAAAAAGGATTTATCAAATATAGTGTGATTGCTTGCCCCAAATATCTGATTATTTTCTGGTATGCATTGTTGAACTTAAATTTCTTTTATTATATAATTCATTTTTATTTTGCCTGAAGTTTCTTAACAAAATTCTTGCAAAATGTATACTGGTAAACCGTTGATTTTTAAATGGTGGAAGTAAGAAATACATTGTTAAAAGGTATAAAACGATAAATAAATTATTACAAGAATAGGCAGTAATTGTTAAAAAAAAATTTATTATTTTATAAAATTTGATTAATTTGCTTTGTTTTTTAATGTCATCTCAGTTTGAAACCATATTTTTTGGTTAAATTTTACAGTTTTCAAATATGTTTAGAAAATAAAAATATTTTTTTTTTTTTTTGATTTTTCGCCCACTTTTACATATTGCTTTGCCAACCCCCTTTTGGGCTTCGTTTTTAGGGGCACGCCAAACTATTTTGCGGCTATTTGCTTTGCGGGGCTGCATTTTAAGCCCAGCACAGAACAGAGGAGAACAGAACTGTACTGAAACTGAACAGAATGGCACACAGTACCCTCAGAATCGCATTGAAAGCACCCGCGACCAGAGGAATCCCAAACAAACCAAAACCGAACTAAACCAAAGCCAACTAAAACATGGCAGACATTTGTTGGCCCGACGCGCCGGTTCATGGCTTTATTTATTTAGCGCATAAATTTACCAAGCGCGAGATTCCTTCTGTTCTTTTTTTTTTCTTCTTTTTTTTTGGCCCCAGCTATTTTATTTTTATATTTTTATTTTTTCTCCACTCTGTATTTGATGGTTGGTTGCCTCTGCTGTGTGTGTGCGACGACGACATTTGTTTGCATTTATTTGGTTTTCCAAATTCCAGCTGCTTGTTTAGCTCTGCATTTATTTGCGGGAACATGTCCTAGTCGTCGTCTAGCCGTGGGCGAATTCTATATGTATTCCATAAGCACCAGAACCCTACTTTTGATTCTGCGCCAGGAGAGTGCAAGAAACTTTTCAACAAGTCAGAGCCAGATAACTTTAAGGTAGAGGATTTTAAACTACTATTTAATAATATTAAAGAAATATTTTTATTAGAGAAGAACACTTTTTGATACGGGATTATAGTTATTTCTTTCTGAAAATCCAGCTTACATCTAATTGAAAACCCTAATCAATTTATCACATAATCCACTATTGACATATTATTTAAAAAATTCCTTTTTATAACCCTGCACACAATTAGCTTAATTTTTTAATGCTTCTCCAAACGGCAGACTCCCGTCTTCACTCCTTTTATTGGCTGCACTTTCACTTGATTGTTTTTATTGTCGTTGCCGGTTTACATGCAAAGTTCATTAGGTTTTTGGCCTAGGTCGAAAGCAATTGTGGCTATAGCTGAATGGGAGAAGGGGTATCATAGGAGGGCAAACTCAAGGGGTGGCACGCCAAAGGACCTGAATTGGGTGGCCGTTAACGAGCCCGAAAAGTGCAGGCAACTACGAAAACGAACCACCAGAACTCTCAGTCGCAGACAAAGTATAAAATGAAGTGGTTTTTACACAGAAAAAATATTGCAGTCTTTACAAAAAATTCTGCGGGAGAATATAGGTCAATTAATTTCAAAATTTGAACTAGCAATAGTAAATTAGTAATTTAAAGTTAAAAATATGTATTTTTTTATAATAATCATACAATCAAAAAGTAATTTACAGCCATATAGCGGCTATAAAAGCCACCTTAAATGGGATGTTGGTTATACATATTTTGTTAAGAGAAAAATAAGATAGAAAATAAGTGAAAAATACGAATCTTTTGAATAAATTCATTCGTCAAAGTGTTATAAACTATGGATATATCTGTTTAACTTCCAGTTATTATCAAGCATAAAGCGATACAAAAAAATTGGATATATACATTTTTCTCAGTGCCAAATAAGTGGGGAGTTTGGGCTTTTGGTAGAGCATCTGCCAAAGGACATTTTGTTTGGGCGCCGTGTGTTTGGGCTCTTCGCCTGCGGCTGCTCCGCTCCTTAAGCGGCAATTAGCGCTCACAATGCAACCGAGGAGGGGCAGGAAAATGGGGAAAAGGGAGTTTTCCCAACACTCTGCTTCCTTTTGCATTTCGTGCACTTGCAACCCTTTATTATTCATGCCACTTTCACTTGGCAAATTAGCTGTTACTGCAACTCCTTCTTTTTCTCTTTCCACAATCGTTTTTAAATGCAATAAAGTGGCAAAACCACCCCACCCCACTTCTCTCTTCTCTTAACCCCTTAATGCAACGTGGTCCTTGCCAGACTAAGCGCCTTAAAATTTTAATTGGCCTTCGAAAATAATTGAAACACGAAAATGGCAAAGCAAAGTGCTGCTATTTAGAGGCTTAACAACTTAAAAAAGTAAATTTAATTGTACAATGACCAGTTATAGGATAATTTCTGCTATCTTTTTGTGGTTGAAAAAAAGGCATTTCTAATTTGCGCAACGTTTTTTTTTCCTACCCAAGTTGTTGAAAGGTTAAAACCTTCCAAAAGAAACAAATGTGTGTGGTTGAGTGGGCAAAAAAATAAACGAAACGAAACCCTGAACAATTAATAATGAATTGTGTAAAACCGCTGAGGAACAACTGGGTAGGTTTTTTGTTTTTGGTTTTGAACAGCAAGCTTCAGTCCAGTTTTACGCATTCAAACAGAGAACAAGAGTCATGGTGAAAAGAAAACGGGGGGAATCCCCCACTTGAAGGGACTCCAGAAAAATGGGAGGACAAGTGGGCGGAGAGGACGTCACGATGAATGGACGACAGCAACAATTGCAAAATGGAAAGTGTATTACAAAACGCTACAGACCAACAACAAACAGTAAGAGGGGAAAAAAACCGTAGCAGCAAATGTTGGAACGTTTAGAAAAAATTGCTGCTTCAACAAATTTACAACGGAAGTGGAAAGTGCTTTTCCCCCCCTCCCCTCCCCAGTTTTCCAGGTGCGTAGAGGGGGGGCGATGTGTCAGAGCACAAACCGCGCGCTTGATGAATGCTCTCGACGCCATCGATTTGCACTCAACTCCATTTTGCACTTTTCCCATTTTCAGGGGCAGCATAATTTCGGACTAAAAAAAAAAAAAAACACCAGTGAGAAACCACCCTTTGGGTTTTGGGTACCACACATATTTTCCTTTTAAACGTCAGCACGGATTTCATTTTGTGCGGAAGTGTACGTATTTTGTGTGGACAATGAAAAATCACCGCAACCCAAACTGAGGTGAGCACCCCGAAAACTTCTGTATTCTCTGGGCACAAAAAAATAGGGACTGTAAGGACATGTCCCAACCGGAAGTATTTCTCACTTTGGTTTTCGATCTTTTAGTTTTCCTTTTAGCACCTTTAGGTGGGTAACACTTAAAGTTACAAAAAGGTATGAAATGTTTGTACATGGATAAATCTATAATGACAAATATCTTGTAATACGATACTGCATTACATTACATTACAAAAAAGTCCTAATACTCTTAAAAAAATTGACAATTCACAGAAATAAATTATATATGTAGTTTCTATAAACTAGTTGTATATAAATTTATAAATTTTTTTTAAAGAAATTTCAACTCCAAACAAACAATAAACGTTTGAGTTCCTATCCCATTTTTTTTTACATGTAAAGCTATCCTCTTGCTTTAAATTGAAATATAGGTTTATTTATTTTTCTAATACTTACATTCATTTCCGGACATGGTGTGTGTGTTGAGACCAGGTATGCCATTCACGCCGACGCCGCCGCCTCCCATTCCGCCCACGCCCACCACTCCGCTGCCCATGCCGCTGACCACGCTACCGCCCACGCCCACGCCCACCACGCCGCCCCCAAGGCCAACGCCCACCACCCCACTTCCGGGATGGTAGCTATATCCGTTTTGAGTGGCATACAGTGCTGTTTTCTGATCCTCCATGCTCAACGCCAGATCCATCGAATGTTCCAAGGCCTTGTTGTCCAGTCCGGAGGCGGGATAATATGGGGGCGGGGCCTGATTCTGCTGGGCGGCCACAATCGAAGGTCGCACCGAGTCCATCTCGTAATCCTTGGCAGCGGCGCTCTTCTTCGATTGATTCCGCTTGCAGCGACAGAACATCAGGATCAAGCCAGCGAAGAGGGCGAAGACCACGCAGGACACAATTATCGCAATCAGAGTGGGCGTGGCCAGGGCACTAGCCTCCGCGATATACGGTCTGCCAACTATTCGCACAGGGAGAGAAAAAGATAAGTTTAATGATATATAAATATAAAAGCTTATATTAAATCGTGTATTTATGACACCTATAATTCTCTTAACCACGAAAAATATGTTTCTTTAAATATTAGTTCAGCTTTGGCGACTAACTAAGTAGCTATCCAAGAATTATTTATTTTATAAGTGTCTAAAAGTATGCAATAAAATTAGCAACTTCATATTCCGAATGAATCTAACGAACTTTTAAATTAAACGTATTTTATACTGCATACTTTTCGACACCTTTAAAGTGATTTTAAAAACGTAGTGATTTCTGGTAGCAAACCTATTTATTAATGCACATTTTACAATTTACTAAATTAAAACTCTGCCCTCTCGAAGCTTTACCTACCCAAAATCTTAATTTGTTTCTTGTTTTTGACTCTGTAACCGAGAACGAGATGAAATGAAGCCATGAAAAATGCATCGCAAGGAGTTGAAGTGGATGGATGAATGGTTGGCTGAATGGTTGGATGGATGGATGGATGGATGGATGGATGGCTGGTTGGTTGGTTGGTTGGTGGATGGTTGGATAGATGCTTCGCAGTCTGAAAGATGGGTGGCAAGAAGGAGGGTGGAGAGGGGAGGAGACCACAGCGGGATGAGTGATTGATTGTCCGCCGGCTGCCGGTCATTCAAGTACTGCAATTGCTCGTAATGGCTTTGCATATAATGGAAATCATCAGCATTGGCAAGCGTAGCCAGCCAACCAGCCAGCCAGGCAATCTTCGCTATTTTCCTTCACAATACACTATACATTTACCATCCACTTCTACTGCGTGCTATTCAATTCATGAACCTGGCAAACGTTACTCTTTTAAATGATTTTACAAAACGATTAGCGGCTAGGAATATTCGACTTAACTTTGTAATTTTAGTTAAATTTTAAATGTTTATGAAATATTTTTGTTTTGATTTGGAAAATTGATGATGTGTCAATAGATATTGACCCAATAAACATATGCCGCTCAGTAGCTGGCCTCTAACTTTTACGGGTATAAAAAGGTGTATTTAAATGGTAATTTGTACTTACTTTCAGCATCCGTGTAATCGCCGCAGTGCTCTGGATTGGTCCTCAGGCACAATTTAACGCGCACAGTGGGACTATTGTCATCCTCGAGGGCCAGTGAGTTCAGGCTATTGTCATCCTCGTCCTCGCTGATGGTGTGACCCAGGGCACGACCTCCTCCAATTCTTCGGCCTCCGATTATGCGGTCGATGATCTTTTCCTTGTGGGTGGGTCCATTGCCGGACAACTGGAGATTATCCACAGTGGCCACCACCTCCCAGGCGGCCATTGCGGTATCGCCATTGACCATGGACTCGACAACGGCCACCAGGGACAAACAGGTGGCACCCACATCGATGCCCAGAGTTCGAGTGCTGGGTTCATAGGTCACCTGCAACGGTGGCGGAATTCTGCTGACCTTTGTCGTTACCAGGATTTCACTCGAATAGGGTGAATTACTCTTGGGATTCAGCGCCTTCACCTTGAAGGCATAACTCTGATGCTGTTCCAGCGACGTCACCTTGCAGGGAATATCCCGCTGGCAGTCCACCTCCACCCAATCTGAATTCAAGTTGGCCAAATTGGCACAATCCGGTATCAGTTGCTCTTCCCTGGGCATAGCCACACGGCGATAGCTCACAAAGAATTTCGTTTTGCTCAAGCCACCATCGAATCCGGGATCCCAGCTGAGGGAAACATAATTGTGACCCACATCGTTGGCCCTCAAATTGGTGGGCTTCTCCGGCGGTCCTTTCTGCTGCAATCGAATGGGTGCTCGAATTGTGTCCAAAGTATTGGCCACACGACAGGTATACTCTCCATAATCCGAATGGGTCAGCGAATTGATCTTCAACACCGAAGTATAGATATCATTGTTATCGGTGGTTGTGCTTATTTCGTAGTGCCCATCTGATGACATGGTCAAGGGCGAGGGATTATTGCCGAATTGCCATTGAAATTCGGGTTTGGGATAGGCCTGTACTTTGCACACAACCTCAGCGGTTTCTCTGATATCAAATGCCACTTTGTTGTACTGATGCAAGACTATGGGTTCATGTTCTATTCTCAATTGCATGGAAGAGTTGGCTGAGTTTACTTCGTTTTGGTAGAGACAGGTGTAAAGGCCACGATCTCCCGGCACCAAAGCATTTCCATTCGGCCTGGCCTTGCCCCTGAATTTCAGCTGACTTTGCACCGTGACCATGCCATTGAGACCCTGATCTGGATTGGTTTGCACTTCATATAGATTCTCTTCGGGCAGAATTTCGACGGCATCCTTGAGCCACTTAACACTGGGCGCTGGCTTACCCTTGGCACTACACGTCACCGTATAGTCTGTGTCGGCCACTCTTCTCGTCATATGCTGCTGAAGTTTGGCCAAAAACTGCGGTGGCTGATGAATCTCCAGCGATATGGTGGCCATCATTCCTATGCCCAATTCGTTCACAGCATGACAATGATACTTTCCCTCATTGCCCAAATGTGCCTTCGGTATGGAATATTGGGGACCTTGAGCCAGGATTTTCTGCGTGCTGGAGAACTCGCCGTCCATGTCGCGGAACCACCTGTACTGGGGCACAGGCCATCCCGGTGGATTTGCCGAGCAGGTCAGGGTCACTCCATTGCCCACATGAACCACTGGCTTATTGGGCGTTATATAGGCCTGTCCTGGTCGATGACGTACGAGCAGGGCAACCGTGGAATTACCCACCCTTTCGCTACGCTCCATCCCTTGACTTTGCATGATGTTCACAGCTCGACAGATATAGTTGCCAGCATGATCGGCTCGCACTGAAGTCAGGGTTAGAACGTCACCATTATAGCGGAAGTCGGGACTATTCTCCTTCAGCCATTCAATGGTCACTGGAGCAGGATTGGCGGTGACATTGCAACGAATTGTCACCGTGTCACCCTCTTCAGCTTCCCGGGTTTTGGATTCGATGACCACCATGGGGGGATATAGAATATCCAGTATTAGCTCCTGTTCTCCAGTTTTGCCCAGACCATTGTCCGCAATGCAGGTGTATTTGCCAGCATCTTGAACACTCACGCGATGGATCGTGTGAACTAATGAGGAGCTGATGAAGCGTCCATTGCGATTCCAACGGACATTGGGAACCTTTGGCTTGGCATCCACGTTACACTCCAGTTTGGCAGTCCGGTCACGTTCGACCTGCAAAGGATTGTCGGGTCCAACCTCAACTCTGGGGTAATCTGAATGGGGGAGAAAAAAAAGAAGAAAAACAGCGAAAATTAGTCAAGTCACACAGGCAAAATCCAGCAAATCAAAGCAAACCGAAGCTGGATGAAAATTAATAAACACGCAGCATTTTTGGCATAATCAGGCGCCATAATCCAAAACTTCTAATTGAATTAATCAGGGGTAATGAGAGCGAGCGGGAGCTCTAGTCATGATTAGTCTGCTGATTAGACACGAAATTTGTCAATTATTAATTCAACTAATGAAGTGTCTGAAGGTCGGCCAATGCCAAAAATACTGGCAGAGGGTCATTAGCAGACTTCCAAAGAGAAGTGGTGGAGGTATATTAAGATAATTTGTTCTTAAAAGAAGTAGTAACAGAGTTGGAAGGGGTCATTTTATGAGTTTAATTGATATTTTTGGAAATTGTGTTATTTGTTTTAGTTTGGAGTAAAACTTTTTGTTTGTTATCAGTTTCTTGCGGATTGAAGAATAAACCGAGAAAACAGTGTCAAAACATTTTAAATTAAAGTAAACATTTAAGCTCCTATAAAACTATTTTGCTTACTGTTACTTATATATTTGGTTTTAGAAATTTAAATATTGAATTTTAAAGCGATGTTTTTCCATGTAACAGCAAAAATAGTTGCATTTATTCTCACCAAATAATTTTCATATTATAATAAGTTATTCAAATTTGATGAACTCAACTCTTTCTGTCGTAAAATAATTTCCCAACAATTTCTTTTGTTTTAAGAGTGTAAAAAACAAGTTTATAAGCACTCAACCAAAGGAATTTAAATCTTCTGCAGGTAATTTACTTTCCCGTTTTCCAAGCTCCCTCGGAAAACTCCGCCCCTGCACTTGGAGGAATCCGTCTAAGAGTTGGTCCAAGTCTAAGTTCGCGGAGCGGACTACTGCAAGTCATAGTCCAACATTAGCGGCCTCTTATGCACCGCAAATGGCGTGAAATTATGTGGGGGGACCAGGACCAGCGCAACCACTCTGTAATTAACTGCCCTCTGGATAAGTGTCGCCAGCTGCCTAATGACTTTGCCCATAAACCCACTCTTCGCACTCCGCACTCCGCATCCAATTGACAGTCGGCAAAAAGTGGCGGCAGTCTGGAGAACTTTAGTTTGCCGCAATCTCGAGAAACTGGAGCAGGCGACTCACGGTCTTGAACACAAAACCCTTACCCCCTTTTCATCCGTCCATCCATGCGCAATCTCCTCCGGCAAATTATAGTAAATTGCGTGATTCCATCTTGGCTACCTTTTATGAAAGGTCTGAAACGCGGGTTCAGGTGTCTCAGCCTCACAGAGAAAAAACCAAATTAAGTTGTACTTACAACATGTAATTGCTTCCTATGCGGTTTTTATAAATTAAGAAATTTAAAAACCAATTAAGATATGTTTAAGAATTCTTAAAATTTTTCTTTAACTTTATTTAGTTCAAATAAAATTTCTTAGGAGATTTCTTTGTTTAGTATAAAAAAAATACTTAGGAAATTTATTTCTCTGTTGTCATTTAATCATTTCGATTTAAAATTGAGGATTGTTGGCTTTCGTTTATTTTAAATAATACAATACAGCAATCAATAACTGTTTTCTCCCAGTGCACCTTTAAACCAAGCTTACGTCTCAGCTTCTTTTGCGTGTTTATGTGCGTGTAATTACGTTTGATTGTCTGGCTTTGTTCGCCCGCCTGCCGACCATTAAAGCATTGTTTTGTTAGAAATCAAGACCTGCTTCTGTTTCTGTTCCATTTTGTACCACTCTGTTCTTTATATAAAGGGTATATATATATATATATATATATATATAGAACGAACACTCCAGTTCTGTTTGGTCTGGTTTCAGTTTCAGAGTTTGCCGCCGTTTTTGTTTGCATTCTTGCCCGCTAAATGGCTTCAAATTGGCTTAATTGTCACTTTGCGAACATGTTTTACACATTTGGGCCAGAGACCAGGTCGTTTTCTGCACTGCATTCCCCGGATTTTCCGGGCCTTTTTCCGGGCGGGGAAAATGGCGGGGTAGTGACCTGAAAATAGGCCTTTCATTCCCTTGATTACTTTAAAATGGACCCCGGCAAACACAGTCGTCGAGTGAAGTGAAGTTCCTTCAATTATTTCCATAGCCAGCGCTTCGTGTTCATAAATAATCAACCACAGTGAAAGAGACGGGCAGAAGGGAAATGAAAGAGACGTGGGCAAGCAATTTTATGCGTGTTTTGCATATAAATTTCTTGCTCAACGCTCTCGGACATGGTCTTTAAATTATGTACGCAAATAATTGAATTAGTTTACAGACTCAAAAAAATGTAAAAAAAGAAAGAAGCGAAAAAAATGAGGGGACCCCTGAAAATCGTGTTAAAAATATTTTTCCAATCAATTGCCAAATTGTTGCCAGGTTTCTGCCTTTTTCCCCAAGTACCGAGCGACCCAACCATTCAGTTGGAAAATACTATTAACAAACACAAAGGTCCCTCGCCAAAATAACAGATGAAGAGAAAAAGGAAAACCATCTTTTAAGCCGACAGGCCACGTAGAAAAAAATACAACATTTAGTTTAGATCTAAAAATGTACAACAATTTATATGACTAATCCTGAAAGGGAAAAGAAAAATAAACTAATTTAATTGTGAATTTTCACATTCACCTAACTCGATTTCGCAATGCGACAGGGTCTAATGCAATTTATTTAGGGCTCTTCTTAGGAATTAGCAATTAGTTATAAGGTTAAATTGTCCTAATTTTCAAGTGCTTAAGAGAACTGAAAGAATTAAGTGGGCAAATAAGTTAAGGCAAGATAGGCTTGAAATATTAGATTAAAGTGCTTTAAAGTTTTAAACTTCACATATTTTTTATAGCACAGTTAAAACTTACAAATATATATATTATGGCAAATAAAGCTTTGAAAATAGCCATTAAAAGAGCAGTAAAATTAGAGTAAAAACAGCAGCCAGCTAATATTAATTTTAATTTTAATTACCAAGAGGAACGGAAAAAAAGAGAATGGTTCCATTAAAAATAATCGACAAAGCTTTAACTCCCTCAATGGCCGTTGCTTAACTTGGCCAAATCCAATTTTGATGTGTGGGCTGCGGATGGAAAAGGCGGGGAAAAGCGGGTGGAAAAGTGGGAAAATTGAGGAAGGCACGCGCTGAGCCACAGGCCACAAAAGCCAAGACAGCCAAGGCAAAAGCGATTTGATATGACCAACAAGCGCAAAACCAAACCAAACTCGTCCTTGCTCCGCCAAATCACCCGAATTCCCGCCCCCTTTTAACCCACAATTTCCCATCCACAATCCATTCAAGACACGCGAAATTGGCAGGCCAGAAAACATTTGGCCCGAGGTCCAAGATAAATGATAAGGCGACTACGACTTATCCCCCAGTTTTTCCTCCTCTCTTTTTCTTGCTTTCTCCTCGGGCCTTTCTATTCGTGAACTAATGAATGTTAAGTTTTAAAAGATACACAAATTTTCCAGCCAATACCATAAATTTAAGAAGAGCCGAGCCATGGGCAATGAATTTTAAAACTCCCCCCAGCAACAATTACTACTTGAATTTAAGTTGCGAAATGAGTGCAAGTTAAGAAGTTGTTTCGCTTTCATCGTGCAAACTAAATTTATGACTTTCGTATATTGAAAACACGTAAATTGATGAGAATATATTATAATGAGCTTAAATATAGTTTAAAATGTTCAATTACTTTTCAGTATTTCATGATTTATGACTTTAATTTATTAAAAATAGTACATTGAAGAGAAAAGATTATTAAATGCTTAAAGTGTTCAATTACTTTTAAGCTTCTTCTGAAAACTTTATTCCTATACTTTTACTCTGCCTAAAAACCTGGCCACCTAGACAAACAATTAACGCTTAAATTGAAGTAGACAAGTGTCTTAAAATGTTATTGACCCATCGAGAGCTGGCAGAGCTTCCTCTTCCAATCACAGTCTTATCAACAGGAATCTCTCTACCATTCTCCTTTATTCCATCCACATTCACATCCACATACATTCTCCATCGCTTGGTGGCCAGTTGTGTGGCATCTTCAAGTTGATGTTGCCATGATTTTCATCATCTACTAAATGTTTTTCTTTGGCCTTTCAAGTTTTTCTTGTTTCCAAGCTGCCGCTGCTACATATGGATGTGGATCCACGAGCAGCTCCTCCAACTTCTTTCAGCAGCTTCTTCTCCAGCTGCCGATTCCCCTGCTGGACTTGGACTCTTGCCATTCGCATCTTTGCCATCTCCACCAGATGGTTTGCTTTTGTAACTTGTTAGTTTTCTTTAGTGGCCCTACACGGGTTGCTCCATCAGAGACACACACAAGCCAAACAGCTGCGGTCAAAATAAAAGTGCAGGACGAACTAATATTACAACCTGGATTTTAGCTTATTTCAACTAAATTTTATAACACGAATATAGGTTTTGAGTCAATAAAAAAGTAAGAACTAATAATTATAAGCAGGCTAATAACTTTTTTTTTATCAATTTGATTTATTAAAACACCAAAATATTTCAGCGGGATTAGGGGATTTTCTTTAAAAATTTTGTATACGCAATTTTCTTTGTCTGTTTATATACCATATCTTGATATATAAAATAAGTTTTTAAATCTTTAAATCTTTTTATTATTCTTACTCTAAAACTAGTTTCTATATTTAACTCGTGTGTTTATATACCATCTCATAAAATAAAATTGTTTTTATTTAAATATAAAAATTCTTTAATATTTCTTACTGAAAAAATATCACTTAATTGTTGTAGGGGACATATTTTTGAATCATTTATAATATATTTATCTAGATATTAGTAGTTTTTTACTATAACTAAATATTAAATTTTAGTTTTTAACGATTAAATTCACTTCCTATTATTTCAACTGCATCTGTAGCCACGCAAACACACTCCTCGCACTCGCATGGAAACGCTTGTTCCCTGTCTTGTTTTGCTATTAAGTCAAGAATTTTTATAGCATTTAGTTGGAAAGCTGCACATACTTCTACCTACTCCGTATCCATATGGGGCCCCTTTCCCGATTTTTCCCCGCGCCGCCTCCTTCAACTTGAGATACGTACGCATAACTCGTGCCTGCTGTCAGCGCATTTGAGCTATGAGCTCTTGTGGTTTCTTCTTCGGCTTTTTATTAGTTTCTTGTTTGGTTTTCCACCTTTTCCCCTCCCTGCGAGTGGTTTTGGGCCTCGTGTGTGAGCAGCAGAGTGACCGGCACAGCCATTTCTGGCTAACTAGTTACTAAATTGAGCGCATAAACTAAAACAACTGAGGGACGGGCACAAAAAAACAAAAAAAAACATACAGAGAGCCCAGAAACAAGAATAGCAAATAGCAGTAGCAGTAGCAATGGCAGAAGGAAACTCGTTGGCCAGTGCTCATAAATTACAGGAAGACATATTCAACGGAGACAAATAAACAACATCCCCAGTTGGTGGACAGTATTTAGCCAGCACATTAAGTCGGGTAACAAGAAAATCATTTAATTGAACAGCTCAAACCAGTTGGAGATAAAGAGTTTCAGAGGAAACAGGCGGAGATACTCAGAAGCTGTGAATATACATGGCAAAACGGTTTAAAATGTGTCCATAAAAAGTAGAAGCAGCTAAAGACGTCGTTAAAACCAATGACAATTAGTACAGAATATTGATTAAGTGGGGAGAGATGTCAGTAAAAGGATATCAGTTGGTAAATTTATAGGAAATCCAAGGTATAACATGGCAAAAAACTTATTATTGATGAGAAGAAAGATAAAAGTATAGACTTTGATAATTTAATATAAATGTTAGGCTTTCAAAGCCTCAACATGTATCTTTAAAAGTACAAAATGGATCTAATCCATGCGAACGTGCCCAAACCAAACATATATATTCAGCACAAAAACCACAAACTTAAAAACGTGCCTGAAAAAGCAGAACACATAAAAATACTCTCATGATTTTGACCAAAGTGTTTATACTTTTAAAGCGATCACGAAACGGATCAAAGAGAAGCACATACTGAAAGCATACTGAAGATAAAAAGATACAAAAATACATTCATTTTCCGGGCAAAATTTAAGGCTTTTGTTGTTTCAGGTTTCTGTGTCATTTTCTATGGAAAATATCTTCAAAATTCTTTGACTCTCCTCCCACTCAGCGATGAAATGTGCAAAAAGCTTTTGGTGAAAAGCAATAAGAGAGCAGCAGCAAAACCAACTGATAAACGGAGAAATGTTTATTGTACTAAAAATTTTATTGGCCACACACATGCAGATGCCAAATACGGATACAGCAGCTCAAAAGATTCATATATAGTATATATATCTAACAATGGCTGGCCATAAAATAGAATCAAATTGTGCCGACCAAAGCAAATGTTTGGTCAAAAAAAAAACACAGAGACCGGAGAAAAATCAGGCAAAAGATTTATTAAATGTTGCATGACTTTATGGACTCCTCCTCAATTTCCCCAGAGCAAAAAACATATTGATAAACTACAGACAAATAGAAGCTGCTGCAAATGAACGTGTAAACAAACAGATGTATCTTCTGTGCAACGGCGAGAATCAAATGAGCAAACAACACAACACTGTACAACACAACACAACACATAATTGGAAGGCAGTCCAGCAAACTCACACACATTCGCATCTGTCCAGTTTATTTTTATGGCACACAATTTGTGGCAAATCAATGAAAAGTTCCTCTAATTTTATGGGCCTCCACATGTTTTTAGGCGTAAACAATTTCGAATCTTCACCTCTGAGAGAAAAACAGACGCAATCAAAGCTGCCCCAAATTAATTTAAAAGGCAAAAAAAAAAAAATAGAAAAAAAAAGTTTCTGCCTTGCTATTTAAACAACACAAATTTTTGTAAATTGTCTGGTTGGAATTTTAATGGTAAACAACAACAAAAAAGGGAGCTGGCAAATGGAAAATGGGAAAATCCGGGAGGCTGCTTTAAATAGGCAGCAAAATTATTGACAAAGTTTTTCCAGGCGCACACATGGAGATCTGGTTGGGAAAAAAAGAAGGGAAAGGGAATAGGAGAGCCCGCAAACGATGTCATTAGTGTTGGGAAAATTGCTGAGGGAAAATGGGGAGAGGGGCGGGGGGAAAATGTGAGTAGCCGGGCCAAAAAGTAACAGTTAGAGTCGTGGGCCAAAAACTTTTGCTTTTATTTATTTACTTGACGCGCAACAAAACACAGACGCAAAAAAAAAAATAGGTTCTGTAACGAGGGCGAAAAAAAGTAGGTAAACAAAAGTTCTGGATAGGCTGGCGAAAAAATGTAGATGCTCTAAGGGGAGTAGAGAATGTTATATACCCTTGTGGGTGGAAAATTTATTTCAAAGACTACATACACAAATTCAATTTTAAGTTTAACAAGGCAACTTTGACCACAAACCTAATAAAATACTTCATTTAAAACCTTAAATATTTTATGAGCAAATGAAGAGTAGTTTATGGTGTACTATTATACATTTATATTTCATTTTATCTGCTTTAATCTCTATGCCTAGCAACTTTTACTCTTTATCCCTTTGGAGTATTTCAATTAAATTGGGCAAGCGATTTGCACAGCACGTGGAAATAAAAAAGGGAGAGCAAATTTTTGAATGGCGTAATTTTGCAGCTGAAAGAAGAGGGCGATGATGAAGATAATGATGATCATGATCCCAATGATGAAACAGTTGAGCAATTGCAGCAGGCTGCTTTGTTTAACTTTCGAGCGAAATTGTTGTTCGGCCAACATGAAAAGACTGCGGAAAATTGTAGCCGAGAATTGGGCGCAAGACGGAATTATTTGCGAAAAGTAAAGCAAATAAGGGAAGGGGAAATGGGAAATGGTAAAAGGAAAGCAAAAGTTTTCCAGCAAATCGTGCAGGCAACGAAAAAGAAAATTCAGGGTACCCCATCAAATGATAACCTTGCCCTGTAATAAACTCAATTCCCTTGCTTCTTTTTTATTTGCTAATGCAAAAATGGTGAAGGCAAAGTGGCATTGTCCTGTCTTTTGACCTAAATAATTAAATTCATTTGGGGGCGACAAAAATGCGAAGACAAGGAAAACTCCAAGAAAATGGGTGAGAAAACTTTGCTTTTAATGCCTTTCGCTGCAAGTAGCCGCCTTGCATTTTTTTCATTTCATTTCCTTTCCGTTCGTTTCATTTAATTTTATGTTAAATTAATTTGCTGCAAGCAACTCCAGACAGAATTTCATCGCTTTTGTAAATATTTAGTTAATTTGAAGAGATTTCTGGTTCTTTTGTCAGTCCAGCGCAGCAAATTGCATTAGGGCGGAAATGGAAATCTGCAGTGCGTAACTATATCTGTATCTGCCAGTGACACATTTACTTTAATTTCCTTTAGAGGTGTCTGAAAACTGTGGGCGCACACCCACTGATGGAAAAGTTTTCGTCTGACAGGAAGGATGGTTTGGTGTCTGCAGATTGAGATATAAGAGGTTACCGCCGTCTGGTTGCCAGGACAATCCTGAATGGATTTTGCTCTTCTAGTCACTAAACGAGAGTATATGTATATAAATAGGGCTTTTGCTTGGACTACGGACTGAAAACAAAGAAGA
The DNA here is from genome assembly GCF_018152505.1 of Drosophila elegans. Taxonomy (NCBI): domain Eukaryota; kingdom Metazoa; phylum Arthropoda; class Insecta; order Diptera; family Drosophilidae; genus Drosophila; species Drosophila elegans. The sequence continues at coordinate 20,476,335 of NW_024546167.1, read as the reverse complement.
GATTATGGCTTAATTGGGACACGTGGGTTGGCTAGCAAGGTAAGTGCGTGTGTTCTATTGTTTTTGGATTTTGGCATCCGTACAATGATTATCCAACCGTTGGAGCTTATGAACGTTAAGTGCTTATACATCATAGACAATTTAATAGGAAATAATTTGTTTGGAGCACAAGTTTAAAACGGATATCATAAAAAATGTATATTTCAAATATGGATTTTTATATGTTCAGTTTACAAGTTCTGTAATATTTCTGATCAGTTTTCAGCACATGCCAGAAACAGCAAGTGAAAACACTCTACAATATCTGCAATTTCCTTGCCTGTCCCACATTTTTCTTTCCAAAAAGAGCATCTATGTATTGTAACACACATTTTTGCTGAATTCCTTTCTTATTTTGCCATTGGTTTTTTAGGGTTTTCAGTCAGTCATGATTGCAACAGCAGCTGTTGCATAGCTGGGGGCTCTTCATCATCGGTGAGTGTGTGTGTATGTGTGTGTGTTGGCAAGAACTTAACCCTCTGGGGACAAAATGCCGGCTGGCTACAAAAAAACACACACAGCCCAGAATGTTATTGTGCTGTTTCAGTTGGTGTGTGTTGTGTTGCGTTGCTCCTCTATTCCTGCTGTTGCTGTTGCCGATGTTGCCGTTGCACTGTTTTTGTTATCAGAGGCCAGCGGGCAAAGTCGGAGCCAAAGTCGCCACCGTTTCTGCCTTTCGGATGCCCCCGGCAGCGTCAGCTGCCATTTGGCTCCCCTTTTCAAGAAGGGAGGATTCTATAGTTCTTGCTCGACCGTATTTGTTGCTGCAAGTCAAGTAGAAGCTGCACTAAATGTAAACAAAGCTTCGGTTACCCCCCGCCCAAAAGCCTTCTATTTCTCCTCCGGCTGCAGCAACAGCAGGCGAAATGTAAATAAAATTTTTAAATTAACTGGCAGTGGCAGCCACGTGTACATGCATTGAAAGAATATCAAAAAAAGTGCTTAACTCAATAAAAATATACAAACGAAATAAGTTTTAGACTTGAATAGTTTAGATAAACAAAGCCAAAATTACTTTGTGTAAATTGTAAATTATATTTTTTTTGCAGTAGAAAAATATTAAAATTAGTGCTTAGCTCAATAAAAATATACAAACGAAATTGTTTAAGACTTGAATGGTTTAGGTAAACAAAGCCAATTGTATTCCCCCTTTTTTTTCCTGTGCACCTCTTTCGCATTTTTCCAGCAATTTCTTTCCGTTCAGTTCAGTTTCAGCTTCAGTTCAGTTGAACTCTGGTTCAGAAGCATCTGCAACTGCCGCATTTGCTGCAGGAAATGTATCTACATATGTAAACGTGCAATATTCAAGATTGTTGTTCATATTGCTGCCAGTTGTTGTTGCTGTTGTTGTTGTTGTTGTCCAACTGCTGCTGTTGGTTGTTTGCCATTTTAGCTTTTGTAAGTTGTTCCATTTGTTCAGCACTTTGCGTAGTTTTCTTGTTGTGCGTTTTTTCATTTTCTATTTTTTGTTGTTGTTGTATTCCATATACTTTTTCTTTTTGGCTTTTCTCCACCCTGCAACCTCGATAGTTTTGCAGTTCGTTCTGCCACATTTGCTGGCTTTATTTGCCTGCAGATTTTTTATACTTTCGTTTACTACTTTGGCTCCATTTGCCCCCCACTGAAATGTCTTATATGTGCGAAACATACGCGACCGCAGTGGTAGAGTAGAGAAACCTCCAGCCAGTTGGCTGTCAATTGTTATGCACTCTACTAACTTTGGCGGGGTATTATCCTTGGAGTTACCACACATGATAATGATGATTTATGACCTCTCTAACTCAAGGGATCTTTGAGGGAACTTGTAGGAGTGCACATTATTCATGTTTTTTTTGCGCTATTCGATTGGGGAGCTTAGAAAATTGGCAGCAAATGTCAGAAAGCAAGAATATAATAGGGATATTAACAGACCTACTTAAGCTAAACTATTTCCGAAGATAAACACAAAAAAATAAAAGGTTTCAATAAAAGATTTTAAGCAAACAAACAAATTAAAAAATTCAGAATTAACTATATTTAATATTCAATTTTAATGCAAAAATTCTGGTAACAGAGTACCAAAACTTTGACCAAAATTCTTCCGAATTTTCATACCACATGCCCCAAAGCAACATGTGTGCCCTAAAAACTTTACTGCTCCAATGTTATGCCACATTCTGCAGCTTCTCCTGCCTCATCGAAAATTCCTTGTTTGCAACTCTTTTACAGGCATAATAAATTTATATGTGTGCCTTGATATGGTTGTAAATATTTTGCAGCTAACCAAAAAAACCCAAAACAATGTAAAAAATCTATTTAATTTAAAATTGTATTTCTGTCTGCAGGGAAAATAAAGAATTTACTGTTTGACTAAATAGTTTTATATGTAGAAATGGTGGAAAAAACCACAAAAAAAAACTTTTAATTAGCTAACAAAATGTTTGAGGCGAATGGAGAAACGGAATATGTGCAAAAATGTAATTATTACGCCATTCATTTCGTAAAACCAATGCAATTCATATTTCTGGTTAGATTTACAATTTAATTTACACGAAAAATGGACAAATCCCGGGGCCAGTTTTAGACAAAGTGCGCCATGCAATTGATGGAAATCAAGTTTCTGTGGACAGATACTGGCAGAAGTACACAATGGAGTCACCGAACAACTAAATCTGCATAGTTTTCAATTGAAAACGGAAATATCTCTGATTTATTTTTGGTTTTGTGCTGCCATTTTCACTGGAAACTTTTCGCAGGCAGTGGAAATCCTATAGGAGCCGGCTTAAAATGGGTTTTCAATGTCCCGTTGATAGGTGCTCGCGGTGAAAAGACTTTTATAAAAACTACCCCGCCTCAATGAGCATTAAATTTGTCAGCCTAAGCTGTCGGGATTGTAATCGTCATAAAGAAAAATCTCACTTTATAGAGGTTAAACAGAAATGAAGCTTTTGCTGCTGATTTGTGGATTTTAAGTGAGTTTATTTCGTTGAATTTTTATTTTTTTTTTTTGTGTCAGTTATAAGTTAAATTAAATTCCTTTTCAACATATATAGTGTTTATTATTGCACTTACTGCTTCAATATAAAGATGTTCAGCTTCTCTTTTCTGATTTTTCTTTGGTTTTTTGAACATAACTGCAGTAATGAGCTTAGCTATTCAACCTAATGAGGTGTGTACAAAAATGAGAGTTCACATGTCCCCAAATAATGAGGATCCTCTTCGGACATTCCATTTTTCCAACTTCGTTATAAAATCACAAAAAAAAAATTGCATAGTTTTTTCAGCGCAAGCTGATCATCAGTTGCATTCGGTTTTTGGGGTCCCACTGCTCAATTCATTAGTCAGTCAGTGGAAAAATATTTGGACGGCAGCTGCAGCTGGAGATGGGCAGAAATACCAGGCACTGACATTCCTATTCCATTTTTTTCTGCTCACCGAATTTTACCATCATTCTGTGGAGCTGCTCTAGTGCGTTAGCAAAAGTCAAATTTGGCACGAAAATTTTGTAAATAAAATTTTTGGTGCGGCTTGTGCAAATTTGCACACATTGCGCAAATTGCATTGCATTCTCTCTTTCAAAAAGGAGATGAGATGGGTGGCATAGAAAGTATGGGTGGGGCAATGAGGGGGAGCACATAGAAAAATGTTAATATCAATAAAACAAAGTTGGAATTATAAATGTCTCAGTTTATTATACTTTTCAGAATAAATCGAAGTATCAAGCATCCAAGTTTTATTATCAAAAGAATAAAAACAAATGAATAAAAAAAACATTAAACTCGCAAGAAAAATATCTGAAACTAGCTTTATAATATATATATGAATGAATATAGAAATTAATTTAAGTCTTTTGGTTTTCGATATTAAAGTTTTGATTTAATTACTCGATGAAGAACAATATTAACTTTCAAGTTTTTAAGATTTAACAAAGTAAGCAGAAAAAACTATTTAGAATGGTGTTAATAAAATTGTGGGTTTAATTTTGCATAATGTTTGGTGAAAAAAATGTTTAAAATTAAGTTTTAGGTATAAACATCTCTGTATAAGATTTTGAGTTTAATTTTTGCATTACTCCAATTTTAGTTTTAAGTCCAAACTTAAACTTTTAAAATAAAGCTACATAACTTTTTCTGTGTGTGCCTGTCTGTTCTGCAAAAGTCAAACAAATGTGCAAAATTAGCATTTTGACATTTCAATTTTGAATATTATTGACATGTTTACGAGTGGGCGGCCATGAGTGTGCGTGTGTCTGTGTGTGTGTGTTTTGGGGGTATGTAGTAGTGTTTTTGGGAGTGGGTGGATTGCTGGTCGGTGATGCCATATTTCCGTAGTTCTCTGAACCGCTTTCATTGAATCGCAAAATTTACTTTAATTAGCAGCAGATATATAATGATCATTGTCACTCCTGTCATCATCAGTTTGGCAGTGGCGTTTGTTTTGCAGTCTATCCAAAACAATGCCGACTCATTGTCCACCCTTTAACCCCTACTGCCATTAAAACCCCTGAAAACCCCTGAAACTCTGAAAAACCCCCTCTAAACCCTAGAATCTGCGACAAGCGACGCGTGCTGTTTGCACTGTTGACATCATACACACATATCCTCATCATCATCATAGCAACAATAGGACCTGATACGGGGGGATATATATCGCCATCATCATGACTAACAATGCAAAGTTTGTTTTGGTCGTTTGGCATATCATCGAACAGAAGAACATAAGCGAAAGGAGAAATAAAACAGAGGCCCGCAGCAAAATTGAAATGTTTTTCCCATTCCATAAAGAGGCTTTATGCGTTTTGCTGTTTGTTCAGTTGTTGTCAGAGCTATATGGTCATATATGTTTTCATGGGGGAGTTACGATATGGTAATTTAATAATACAGGTATCATTCATTCAATTAAATTTGTACTTTTCGGTATTTGTCTACCAAGTAGTTAAATATGCTTTAACCATTTTAAAATACCTTACCACAAATACCTTGTTTTCTCTTTAACATTTTTGTGCCTCCAATTTTAATCGCCTCAAATGTTAAACAAAGAAAACATTTCATGCAACCTTAGCCAACTTTTAAGGCCTAAGCCAACCCCAAATCTTAACCCCCAACGCCCAAAATTTGAAACCGAAACCGATTTCACAACCCTAACCTTGCCCAAACACCCAAAGTGACCTCAACACCCAAAATCGAGGGAAATAAAAATGAAGCGTCAAAATGTGAGGCGGCATTTTTGGTTTCCTTTTTCGGGGGGTATTCTTTTTCCTTGATGGTTAAAGATATATATATTTTTTCGGAAAACTCGCATACTCACATATCCTTCTTAGACATTTTCTTTTTTATTTTTTGAGGGGCAGAGCAATGCACGATTATTTTCTGGAGACGCCTTTTTTGTTTCTGCTCATTGAAGGGGTGGTGGTGGTGGCCAATGGGGGGAGGGGCAAAAAGTCTGACATAATGTGGCCAAATGTGTAGCCAAACAATAAATGAAAATTGTGTGCAATTGTCGTGCCTTTCATGGCAGTCTTTTTCTTTTGTCTTCGTGTCCCTCCGAGTATCCACAATTTCCTCAACTTTGGGAATGTCACTCAGCTTTTGTTTTTCCCCTCCTCGCTTTCCTTCACCCCCCCTGATTGCTCGCTTTTTTTTGTTGCGTTATTATTGTTGAGCCAGTTCCAGTGGCATTTTGAGTTGCCTGCGTGTCTCGCAATGCGCTCGTTATCCTTTTTATTTGAAGTTTGCTTAATGCCAAGTAAATAGTACCCAACATCCACATGTCCTCTCGTTATCCCCGCACTGTCCTACCGCATTGTTTCATCTTTCGCCCCGGCCGCAAATGGCAGATGCTATCCTGTGGCTGTGTTTTTCCGAGTTTTCCGAGCTTTTCCTCCTTTTCATGGCTTGTTGCGGACTGAAGGGCGACCTTTCCGCCCCTCAACTCCCGTTTATTGACGTTAAGTTGGCTGTTACCTATGACCCCATGGACCTCAGACCTTAGATTCTCCAGACTCCAGACTCCAGACTACGGACTTATCTGCCGCATTATCATCATCATCTTCAATTTAATGCGTCGACGATGCCACTCGACAATCTCTTTTTGTCTTTGCGGCACTTCCTGCCAAAGGACATGTTTGCGTTTATTTTCTGGGTATGGTTTTTTTCCGGTTCGTTCTTTTTTTTTCTGGTCCGTACTCTAATGTAATGCCACTTTATATGCCGCAGTTGATGCCTTTAGAGGCTTTTGTGTTTACGCCATGTTAAGCCTCGAATCCTTGAATGCCACAGCCGCAACAACCTCGACCATTTCTATTTTTACACGCAAATAAAAATTGTTTCTGCAAACTAATTTAATTTAGTGCTAAATAGTAAAGCACTCTCTAATCTAAATCAATAAATAAAAATAAACATTTTAATTGGAAATTAGAGGGCCATTCAAGTGCACTAAATTATTTAATTTTTCTTTAGGCATAAATGTTTTTCAAACTCAATATTGAACTTATTTGAACTTTTTTTACATGCAAACTATGTTTAATTAGGCATAAACAGTTGAGAACCCTCTAACGAATATATAAATATACATTTTGGTTGAAAATTAGAGCAATCCACTTGAATTGTCAATTATTTTCAATGCTTTCGCAGAATTTCTTTATGCATACATATCAACAAAGTTTAATTTTAAACCTATTTTATTAATAAATTACATTTAAATGTATATTTTTCAGTAGGTCATAAAGAATTCTACCTCTTTTTTTAAATAAGAAAATATTGCTTCCTGTCTATAATTATTTTTCTGAGTGCGTGCCAGCTTCTTTCCGGCGTTGCATGTGTATTGGCATTTGCTTGGTTGATTTTCATGTTGTCCCGCCTATTTGCCTGTGACAATCTACCAATCTGCCCCCCATCTTTCCACCCGGCACCACCCCGCAATCGGGGTGTTAAGGCCCAAACACAGAGCAAGGTCGTTTCCCGTTTTTCCATATGCCGCATTTACATTTAACATTTCCATTTCCATTTGAGGACGTGCTTCGGTTCGGTTCGGTTCTCTTTGCTTTTGGTTTTGGCTTGGGCTCGGTTCCGTTCAGTTTTCCTCCCGGCTTTTCCTTTTGGCTTTTTTATGCATGATCTCATCGCTGACTGGCAGGTCATGTGACAGGCCTATACTCCTCTTTGAACCCCACTTTTTCCACTTTTCTCGCTTTTCTTTCTTCTCGGGGGGCTAGACAAAAGTTAATTGCCTGACATTAAACTATGGAAAATGATGGACCCCTGGGAAAGGAGTTGGAGTTGGGAAAATTGAGTTTCCTGAGGTTGCAAAAGCCTGCAGCAAGTATCTCTTAATTATGATTTTTAAAAATAATCTCCATTAAGGCTACTCAAGTTACTTTAAACGCTTTACGAACTCTAACAGCTGTATTAAAATGAATTACATTGATGACAAAGTTTGGCATTAAGCTGTTTTTCCACCATTAATTTACTTAATTCTACTATAAAACTATTTAAATAAAATGCTAAGAATGTATTTAAACTTCTTTGACTTAATTTTATGCTAGATGCTAACATCTAATAGTCTTACTTTTTCCTAACCATTAAGCTACTTTTTTGGGAATTTAAATTGACTTAATTCAGTTCTATGAGATAGATATTCCGGTGGACTTGCACTATTAGATGTGCTTCTTTTTCCAAACCATTTACCCCTTCTGTGAAAATTGTCTAAAAATTCCGCCCTATTTCCGGATTTTAGTATTTTTTTTAGCTGGCGCTAAGCCGCCAACAAACTTAAGCGGTTTTCATGCTGAGGACAAAGATTTGACAGCGGCAAAAAAAAAAAAAAAAAAAAAAACCGAATATAAAGCCCCCTGCCTTGTCAGCTTAGAATCAAAAACAAAAGCCCCCCATACTCCCATATATCCCTGTGTAAAGCAGCTGTCTGTTGCTTGCCTACTTTTCGCAGGTGGAAAATGGGAAACTTCTTTCACTTCAGATCCGATTGGCTTCATAATCAGGAATGGAAGAGGCAAAGGAAGAAGCGACCCTTTGGGCAATAGGCAATACATTAGAGCCCCGCCGGCCAGATTAAACTTGACTTTTGCTTCTCTTCCATTTTATCCCGGCTAGGACACTCTCTGAAATTTGAAATTATTGCCATCGTTGATTTTTGTTGGCAATTTTGTCATTTTGCGGTTATTAGCGCGACAATTTCCACTGCTTTACTGCGATTTATGGCCGGCCATTTGGCAATGAGTTATTACCGGAGATTAGGCCAAGAAGAACGTGGCTCATTTTCTGATTAATTTGTAGGTGTCAATGGGCCACAGACAGAGAACCAGAGAAAAGTGAATTTTTATTGCCCAGCGTAAATCACAGTGAAAAAGGATAACAGCCTTTATTCTGCCCTTTCCCTCTGTTGATTTCAATTAAATTGCTTTTGATTTAATTTCAAAGCTCAAACTGTTGGCTAAGCAAACAAAACCAGAGAGTCTAAATGTTTGGGTTTAAATTTTCTGCACCGAGAAAAAAGAGTTTTCATTGAATTAAATGATTTAGTTATGGCTGTCAAAAAAAAAAATTAAATTCTAAGAAATATACTAAATAGTTTGTTAAAAAGTTTCTTAGTATAAAATGTTTAGTGTTTTTTTAAACGAATGTTTAATGAATAAAGTAAAAATTTCAGGTATAGATTATAAACGCTCTTAAAATCACAATATTTGTTTTTGATTTAAAAAACATAAATTAGATATTCTTGAATTACTGTTCTTTTGCACTACAAATTCTAATACATTTTCTCAGTATACAGCCTACATCTGACCTTTCCAAGTCCCCAACTTTTTTCTCTGACTCTACTCCCTTTGGATTTCTGGCCCGCAGCAACCGCAAAATGCCTGAGGGTTGGCAAAAAAGGAAGAGAAAGACAGGCGGGACACAGACAGGACATCATTTCCCTGTTTGATCTACTTCGGGTCCTGTTCTCTGCTTGCTTAAAAACGCATTACTGGAAGGGAAAGTGGGGAAAATGACAAAGGAAACTCCAGTGAAAACCGGAGGTGACCGCAAGTGGAAAATCCTTAGCCACAATCAGAGTTCACATATCCTTTACCGTCTCGATTCGTTTGTGCAACCTTTTTTATTCCTTATTTTTCCTGCAATTACTAAACATCCTGTTGTTCCTAAAATTTCATTAAAAAACTGGTCCAAGCAACAAATCTAAACGCTGGCAATTAATAAACATTTACAATTGCATATCCAACGAAATTTACTTTGCGGTTCTATGGTTTTCTCATTGCCTTTTTTAAATATTTTCGTAATTAAACCATTCTGTTTGCGCCGATTGACTAAACACTTTAGATAAACATAACGAAATTGATGCCTGTATCTATGGGTATTTATTTAACGTGGCTTATGCAAATGTGGGTGGCTGTGGGCGTGGCCCAGAGGCAAACTAATTAATCCGCAAGCGACCTATATATTCCACACACATTCTTACATGTGTATATATTTTTTAGTTTAATAAATCTATCTCGATTGGTTGCAATCTATATTAAGTGGGCGTGGCCGTTTGAAGAGGCGGTTAATTAGCGTTGCTACGGTCAATATGTGTGTAGGTCTAATATATACATATATATAAATGCGTTGGTGTTGATTTGACTCAATCAGGTGGGCATTACTCATACGACATGTGTGACGACGTTGGGGGTTGGCTTTAATGCATTTCCAGCCGCTGTTTCTTGTGTAAAAAACACAATTATTAGTTATGTGCAGTTGTGTGTGCTTTGATTTGTTTAGAGATTTCTAGTTCTATTTGTATGCAGTAGGGTGGAGGATTTATTCAAGTTTTCTTCTTATAGTTGTCATTAATTCATGCTTTAATTCTTAAACTTATTCATTCATTGTATATTAAATTGCTATCCTATTTCTTCTTACTATTTAACTTTGGAATTTATCACTATCTTTTTCCGCAATTAGCGCAGTCTTCTGCCCACTTGTATTTTGTCCGCCCTCCACCACTCATACTAATACGAATACTAACACTGACTCTAGGCCATTACAGCCGCCCTTGCATGTGTGTGTTGTTTTTGAATTAATTACACAGTTGATAGCCATGGCTATAGGTAAGAGTACGGCTATAAAACCAATGGTACAGAGAAAGAAAAATAAAGTTGCATGTTTTAAATATATTTTAAGGGGTGCTCAAAATTGCCCTACAACAGTGCATTTACCAACACAATTAAAAGAAATACGCAGACATGTATGGAATGTGGAATTGGAAAAATATGTTTCATTTATATTAGCGATGAAAAAAAAACTCTATCAGCATCACAAAGAAAATCAAAATATTGTTTGCGTATACTGTGTACAATAGCGAAAATAAATGTACTTTATTTATGCACAATCTTTATTCAATTAAAAAAAAAATACAATATATTTTTTATATGGGATTTAAAATCCTTAGTGACTAGACTTCTAGTTTGAGTGCCCACATGATTTTGTTTCAGTGCACAGGTGTAGGCCCAAACACTCGATTGCCACGCCATGGCGGCCGGGGCAATATTTCACTTTATTTGCCTTTTGATTAGCCCTAATAGCCAGCGTTAACAGCCAGCAGGTCACACACACACACACACTCTTGCACATCCACTAATACACCGCCACTTGTTGCAATAACAAGAAAAACAACAACAGTAGCAACAACAATTTAACAACAACTGCGACGAGTGGCACATAAATTTGTATTCTAATTACTTGCGTTCAGTCAGCAGCAGGTCGTCGGTTCAGGTCAGCATTTGTAATTTATGTGCCTGGCTTTGTTGGCTTTTTAAAAAAGATATATGCGATTATGCGATTGCTGGTCGGTCGTGTTGCTAGTTGCTGGTGTGTATTTTGCGTTTCGTAGCATTGCTGGTTGCATCTAAATACTTTAAACGAAATGTGTCATGTGCATTTGGAGGCAAAATTGCGAAAAACATAGGGTTAAGCGTCTGGGGCTGGCTGTTCATTGTCTCCTTCCTTCATTATGCTAATGTACATAAAATTCAGATGGTGTTACACATACGAGCAAGCTGGTAATTGTAATTGCCGCAAAGCATGCAAATTAAGAGAAGGTCGACTTGGCGGATGGATGACTCCGCCTGGAATCGTTTTAAAAAAAAATATTAATAACCGAGAAGACTCTCCCAAAGTTTCTAATTAGCAATGGTCAAGCGTTGCAATTTATGGGAACTATTTACCATGTCAGAGTGTGGAAATTATTAATGATGCTCAAGTGGCTTGGGTATGAGTAATAGCAAAGATTATCAGGGGAATGGATATATGAGTGTTAACGCTTTATGAACTCTTCACTGATAAAAAAAATTGAACAATAAAAATAAATATCTGACTCTTGATTTCAAATAGTTATATAAAATTAGTATTACATCTTTAAATTAAATACAATGTATACATAATATTTATATGATTTAATATTTAACTATTTAAATTAATGTGGAAACTATTTGATTAGAAATATTTTCTATTTTATTTAAATCCCTTTTTTTAAATCAAAATATTGCTTAAAATTAAATAAAATTTTCATTAAAATTAATTCCAAAAATAGTCAAATAGTTTAATAGATGTTCTTCGTGTATTTGAAGAGTCAGCTATAAATGTTTATATACACCTGATTATGCCATAATGCTTTTTAATAAAAAAACAAAAGTATAAGCAAAGGACTACTCACAGTTAACATTCAAAGTGGCAATCGCCTCCAATCGTTTTCCCTCGTTCATAGCACGATTTCTCACTACACACTTATACTTGGCACCATCATCTTCCCGGCGTGGGATAATGGATAGTGTTGCATTGGTGGGCTGATCCTTGGTGCCGCCCTTTAAAACAGTCGCTGGCAGGGGAGAATTGGAACCCTCGCGATACCAACTTAGTAAACGGTTAAATGTGAGTAAAAATAAATGTAATTAATTAATATGCAAAACATACGTTATGGTGGGATCGGGGGAACCGCCGATGCTGCTGCATGTGAGCTCCATGGGTTTATCTTCGGTGGCCACAGCTATATTTCCGGGCGAGATCACAGGTGGATGCGGTGGTGTGAGGACAGTGAGATTGTGGAACTCCTGATGGACATCCGCACCGGTTCCCTTTGCCTTAATCCGGCACTCGAAGCGTCCATTATCCCGATTATAGGACACATTCTTGATCTGCAGATCGTAAATGCCACGCTCCGGTTGGAAGTCGAGTCTGGAAAATGAAATACAAAATAGTTTTGTAAATAAATAGGTTGTATAGGTTTTAAGTATTTTTACATTTACAAAATCATTTCTATTTTTGTGTTCTTGTGTTTCCTAAGAATATTAAACCTTAAGCTCATAAAAATGTAACCTATAAGCCACTTAATTTGCGCAACGCCCTATAAAGTAAAAAAAAGAAACAAACTTCAAAGCTTAAATGCCAAAATCCAGTCAATCAAATTCCATTTGCCTCAAAATCAATTTATTTTTATTTGAAAACTTCCAGGCTCCCTCGACCCCCCCTTCCCACCACCACTTTCCGCCCTTCAGTAGCCCATCACTAATTGTGCTAATATTGGATTTTCTCACTCTTGTCCTTGATTCGCTTCCTGTTTTCTGCCCGCAGGTAGCCAAACTTTAAACGCTCGTAATATAAATAAATACGAAATGGTAATATTTGACGAAGGAGGCGACAGGACGAGGAGTTTCTGCGTGGAAACGGCGAACGAAGGGAAAGGAACCAACAGCCAACATAAATAAAATCAACGTTCGAATAAATGTTTGCATATTTTTCCTAGACAATTTCCAATAAGAGCCTAAGTCTCTCAGACGCCTGGCAACCCAAGTGAAAGGTAAACAAGCAAAAAACGTAAATTTTCACACAGCTTTCGAAATTTCCCTAATGTTTACCTTATTGTTATTGTTATGTGCCGGACTATTAAGCTCTGAGGGGTTCTTATAGCGTAATTGCTTTGCAGCGCCGTAAACCAAATTAATTGCAAAAATTGTGAAATTGGAAAATCGAAAGATTGTGAGAAAAATTGTAGTTCAAGAAAATTTTGTTTGCCGCTCAAATAAATAAATAAACAAGGCAACACATGCAATCATGTGCAATTTATTTAAACAAGAGAAGCAGTACATTTGTTTTGTTTATCCATAATTCGTATGTGACAATATCGAGAAATTGTTGTTGATTTTGCAATTTTAGCTTTCAAAAACCTTTCGTTTAAATTAAATATTTAAAAATTATTAATTTTATCAAAAGTTTTTGATTTAATTCTTTTTATTTGCCCCATTTGTTCTCCTCAATCTTAAAGCCCAATTATGTTTCTAGTTTGATTTCCAATACATCGAAATTTTACTTCTCTTTCATCTATCAAAATGGAAAAAAAAGAGAAAGGAATGAGACAAGTTTGTCAATTTTCTGTTTTAGGTTCTTGTCAGACATTCATTTTCCCCTCGTTCAGTTTTCCTGTTTTCATTTTGTCAATGTCTTAATATTTCAAGGCCACTTCAGTGTCCTCTTTGCCAGATTTTTTTTATTTGGCGCTGCGATTTTTCACAATTTTTCAATAGGAGATGAGATGATGATGCTGCTGCTGATGATGATTATTTGGTCGTCATCCTCGATGTTTCCTGGGCAACTACTGAAAATTGATGCCGCCCGATTTCGCTTCGCTGAACACTTGGCTTTTACTCGCTGGTCAGTCAGCAGTTTATTAGATTGGCAAACAAGATGCTCATGGTCCCACTCCCATCCCCCAGCAGATACGATTTTCATTTTCCATTTCCCCGAGACTTTTCCGAGTTCATTTGTCAAGCTGCGAGTGGACTTTTGACTGACAACGAAATTGGTTCTCATCTTGAGAATTTTGTGCGAGAATTTTCAGCTTTCCCGAGACATCTTCGAGATTTTAGCACTTTGTGCACTTTTCGTCTAGACACTTTTGCGTTTCTAATTGGTCAGGCTTAGGGCTAAGACTGATTAGCCGCCTGGTCAAATGCTCATTTTATTTACTCACACATTTTACTCGTGTGCTAATTGCTGACAAAAACCGCAGTGGCACTACGGAAAATAAAAAAAAGGAAAATGAAACACTCGTCTGTGTGAAAATTTAATTTGCCAAGCAGCAAACCGCAGCAGGACGAGAAAAAAAAACAGCTGAAGTTGCACAGGACCCTTGCTCTTGAAATCCCTAAATAGAATGCGCAGACGGGCAAAAAAAATGTAGGGGAAAAGGGACATGTACTCGCAAAGAGAATCTATGGGAGTGCATAAAATGTACTCGAAAAAATTTAATGACAAGTAAAATTTGTAATTATATACACCCAAAAAAAAACTAGCTAAACTATAGTTACATGAATTTTAAATAAGATGAATATATTTAATAATAATAATACTTATACTTTAATCCTGCCTGTATTTTATTTTTATGATATACCTATTAAAACTAAACTTTTAGATTTATTTAAAAAGAAAATTCAATTTTTTGCAATTTAATTAATCTTAAATTAAAGGCATTCCTTTGACTAATTTTTAGTCTATATACCTACATTTTTTCCCTTGCAGCAGACAGCAAATTGACTGAACTCCCCACAGACTGAGCCGTTCATCTTCTTTTTGCGCCCAAAAACCGCGTGTCCTTGTCTAGTTTAGTTTTTTTTTATTACTACGAGTATTTTTCTATTTGCAGCTGCTGCTGCTGCTCCTGCCCTTCCTCCCCTTTCCATCTCTCATTTATCTATATTTTTTGGGGCCGAGTCTCTGGCGACTTGCTCATTTGCAGCTGGGATAGAGAGAATTCTCAGGACACGTGCTCGGTGAAAATAAAAAAAGTGCAAATTATAAAAACTGCTGGCAAAGCGCAGTCATCGTCATCGCCGCTCTGGGGAATCCCCTTGATATAACAACCTCCTATCGACAAATGAAAAGCGCTTTAAGCGACCAGCGAAAATAGGGAAACGAACGTCCTTGAGCATAACAAAAAAAAAAAAAAAAAGGACTCCAGGGGGATAAGCTAAAGGCCCCCGGCTGCCTTGTTCTTGTTGCAATTTTCAAGTTTATTCCCAGCAAGTCCTGGTTTTATTCATATTCCCGTATTGCAATTTGTGATTTCTTGTTGCTACCGCAGTGTTGTCCTCAGTTTATAATTTTTTTTTGTACTTTTGTCGCTCCCTCTGGGCAGAAGCAAAAAGTTTTTATTTTTTTATTATTATTATTATGCGAGGACAGCGGATGTCCTTAAACGGCCGCCAATTATTCGGTTGAAAAGAAAAAAATAAAGAATGCTCACAAAATTATAGAAAAGTTCTTTGGGTTAGTGAATGAAAACTCTCAACAATAGTTTACATTGAAAACTTATGATTTACAAACGTTTCTTTTAATATTGTTATTTTTTTTAATGAAGAAGTGAAAGAGAAGTGAAGTTAAAGACCCTTGATCTACAAATGTCCAAAAATCTAATTAAGAGTTTCCTTTTAAAAATAATCATTTATTTTCATTTACTTAACTTATACGTCTTTATTTGTAAATCTCTCACTGATTGCGGTATCCAATTTGTAAATTGATACATTAAATCGAAAACATATTGCAGGAATCCAGTTTATTTCCAGCAATTTATTCAGATTTCAGATAACCTCACAGATTTTTCTTTAGATTTCCCTGCCCAAGTATACAGTGGCAATTTTGTGCTCGCCAAAATCCCTCTACAAGTGAAATTTCGCATTCGAAAGAACGTTTTCCCTTTGTCTCCTGGCGCAATTGCGTTGACTCCTAAATGCCGCATTCATTGTTTCTCAATCTCTGTGAGAAGAGCATTCCCCTGATGTCTCGTTAAATTAAATGTTCAGCGAAATATTAGCCCAGAGCTTTTTTCTTTTTCCCTTCGACCTGTCGCGACATTTTGGCCCAGAGAAGAAAATTCTGTAATTTCTTTTTTTTCCGTATTTTTTCTTTTTGTGTGTTGTGTGTGTGTTGTTTGGCATTGCCAGCAAATTTGCAATAATTTCACTTTTGCACAGATAGGAATTTTTCAGGGGGGTTTTTGGGTTTGGTTACTATCTTAGCCTTCATTATGTGGCCAGTTTTGGTCTCCTTGAGCCGTGTACTCGTGTCCTGATATTTGTCCTTGTTGCCTGCTTGTTTTTGGGGCTCCTTGTTAGCTTTCGGCACAAATTGCAGTAAAAAAATATTTTACAATTTGCTTGGGCCCGGAGCGCGTTTTCTTCGGCCCCTCAACGCCTCTTTATGCTGCTTTTCTATTTGTTGATTTTCTTTTATTATGCTCACAGTAATGCTCTCGAAGTTTAAGAAAAAAAGGTGTGTTAGTTTGTGTAATATAAAAAATATAAATTGTAAGCAAAACAATTTATAATTCTGCTTGTTTTTAAGAAATGTTTATAAATATTGTCCTCTTACAATTTATGATTTGATTGTCGATAATATTTAATTACCTCATGCATTTTTTCTAAAGATTTATTTTTTATTATTATAATTATTGTATTATTTTTTTAAATAAAATCTATTCTAATAATGGTTTCTTTTGTTTGTTGAAATATAAGGTTTTTTTTAACTGTGTGTTAAGTTAGCTTTTCCGTTTTCCGCAGTGCATCCATAAAATGTATATGGCGTAATACAAAATCTGGCTTGTGGCCATTTTATTTGGCAAGCTGTGACCGGAATGAAACGGAACGGGATGGAACGGAAACGCAACGACACGGAATAGAATGGAACGGTCGGAGGGTTGCATTTTCCGCGCAAGAAGAACAAGAGAAGATGGAGGTCCGTGCGCCACAGTTGGCACTTAAAATTTATGCGTTGCCACATAAAGAAACCAAACCGAACATTAAAAAGCAGGCGGCCAACAGGAAACGGAAGTCGCAGGCACCAGGCAAATAAAAATACAATTGAAATCTGGGGGATGGGTGGAAAGGAGGCAATGAAAATGAAACATAAACACAAACAGAAGCACCAATAGGCGGAAGGCCATGTGTGTGAGTATGCATGTCGCAACATGCAACACGCGGCGTTGACATTAAGGATTAGGTTAGGACATGGATACCAGCGATGGAAGACCCTACGGATGTCGTGACTCACGGCTGGCAATTAATCGTACAAATATATTTAAAACATTTTAAAACTAGTATTGCCTATGCAGTAAAAGTGATTATTGATAAACATAACATAGTTCTAATTACAACTAAAGCCAAAACTTAAATTCCAGATAAAAACAAGCTATAAGGTGTTTGCTAAATGATTTAAATAATATCTTATGTAAGTAATGTTTTACATAAAGAACATAATAATACCGAAATAATACCTGATGTTTTAAAATCGCTTTAGTTTTTTAATAAAAAAAAATGCATTTCATTTGAAAACTTTATAAATTTATAAATATTCATAAACCCTTTTTGGCATCCACTTTAAGCCGCTTGGAAAATCCAGGGCTGTGGCTGTGGCCAAGTTCGGACTTAACTGTTTCAGTCAGCCGGCATTTGTTTAAATTGCCAAGAACTTGATTTTAATTAAGTTGCCAGCCCAGTCAGTCACATGCATAAATCGCATTATCCAGGTCGGACACGGGCAGAAAAGGGAGTGTGAAACATTTAATTAACTTAACAAATGGCTGCCAACTGCTGCTGCCAGGATAAACTGTACTTCTCGGTCGGCGAAAGGATAACCGTTAATGCCCCAGAAGGACAGAGGCTTCTGTTTTTCGCCTCCCCATTTCACTTTACGACCCCTCGCACACACTCACACACACATCCATAAAGGACATCAGCTTTATGGACAGCATTTAACATCCCTCAAAGCCAGCCATTCCCGCAATTATCATCCTCGTTGCTAGGTCGCGATTTAATGTCCATTTAGCCCTAGGCATGCAAAAACATCGATTGGCAGCAACGATGGTACCGATACCATCGAAAAGTATTCAAAATCAAGAAATAAAATCTAATCTATATCTAATGTTTATGTAATATATTATTATTACATTATAGATAATTTTATATTAAACTTATCGATAATTCACAATACTATTATCGATTACTCACCTATAGCCGGAACTCAACTGCACATCGCCGATAGCCACATTATCGAATTGGGCAGGATTCGCTGTCCAGCGGGTCCAGAAAAACGAAAAGTCATTCGCCTCATATTTGTCGTTAAACCGGCACTTCAGAGTTAAGTCGGCATTCTCACGTGTATCAATAGATTCGTCGGCCAATATCGTGGAGCTCAGCGCTACAAGAACTGGAAAAAGTGTAAATAAAATTTGATTATAAATTATGTTTTATAATGATTCATAGCTTTAATTGATATTGCTAAATCGATTACATTTTGTCGATTACAAAAGTCCTTTAAAATTCGAATTACGAAATTATGATTAAAACGATTTTGCTATATGTTTCAGAATAAAGAAAACATCTCACCCTGACCCAAAAAATAATTGGTTTCCCACTGCCATAAATAATTTACATTTTTGACCATCACACGAAACAACTTTATCTTATTTTCATAGGGTCTAAACCAAAAAGAATCATAACTTTTCACTCCAATCCCACACCAGCCCAACAAAAAAAAACCGACGACATAAGAACCTTTTCAGTGTTCATGAAATTTTTATCAGCTGTTGCTCATTCTTCGTCCAAACAAAAGAGAAAAATCGGTTTAAAATTAAAGAACCCATAAGAAAAACAAAGGACAACAATTTTTGTTTAATTCTTAATAATGCATTATACCTCAACAACTCAACTTAAAACTTGTCGGGCCACAAAAAAAAGAGGAGAAGAAAATAAAAAGGGATTGCTTGGTAAAAAAAATGAAAACAATTTCGAGAAACTTTTTCATATGCTTAGACGACAAAGTTTGAGATACATTGCCTACCTTTAAGCGCACCTCGAACACATGCGTATCCCAAGGATTCATTCTGCCTTTTTTTCTTTGGCTTTTTGTCTGTGGACCCTTGGCGCATTACTCTTACTTTGGTGCGTAAATTTCAAGTGGAATTTATAGCCGCTTTATATTTGGCATCAAATATGCATGAGGCAGCGTTTAAGTCGCAAAAAAGAGTGTTCAAGGGGCAATAAATTTTTGTATTTTGAAGCTGCAGTTCCAGACTGTTTTTAGTCTGTGCTAAATTTAAGATTGTTTCGCTCTGTCTGCCCCAGAATTCGCATTTGCATTTGCATTAGGGCCAATAAAGTCGTTAAAATGCTCAAGTTACGCACAGGCCATGAAAATCGCATTAAAATTAATTTGGCACTCGTCTGAAGGCCCTTAAATATCCGCATCTAATCCGGCGGATAATGGCATCACACGTCAAGGTGGCAACTCTGGCGGCCAAAAAAGCCTTCACTTCTCATTTTACGCAACCGAGTTTTCTATCTTTTTTGGCCCAGGAATTTATGTCAAAAGTTTCATTTCTTGTTATTTTTATTCCAAGTCCTGGGCGCTGTGCCCATTTCATTCATTTATTCTGTCCGCCTCTGTCTGCCTGCCATTAAAGTTACTTTTGTGGAGCTTTTGGCCTGGTTGTCAACGCATTTCTTTGCTCATTTCACTTGACTGCTTAACGGGAGGAAAACATGGGGAAGCCAGGGGAAAATCAAGGGGAAAATCAGGGGTAAGAGAAAGGGAGAGAGTTAGCGCTGTCCATTTTCGCAGGATGCGTTTCTAATTAAAAACTTTGGATAGAGAGAGAGCGACAGTGTAAGGGACGAAGAAGTTCAGCCTTCTGCACTTAGGCAAATTGCCAGATGTTGTCCTGTTCCACTGAATTATCCATCCGAATACTTTAAGTTAACATTTAAATAGGTTTGAAATGTGCATTTCCATGGGGAACACAAAAACTATTATTTGAACCAATCATAAGCAGATTGAGTGCAACATTTACCACAAGCCAGCTTGAATATTAACTTTGTTATTGTCAAAAAACTCATTGAAAAAGTAAGGTTTTGCTATTTGTCGTTTCAGCTAAACTGTGTATCATCTGATTGGCAAATACTTGTTGTCAATATATAAATATACTTAATTAAAAACGAAGCGTCGCCATATAGATCCTATCAATTGCTTATTAATCGAGATATTTAAAAAAAGAAATGTCCACGGTTCTTTATACTTTCGATTTCGCCTTTTTTATTGTCGGACATTAAGAATTCACGAAATGTTAAGTGCAATTAATGGGGTGAACGCAAAAGTGGTAAAAAGGCGAAACGGCCAACAGACAGCAGCAACTTGCAACTAATTAAATTATCGTTAAAGAAGGCACACGGAGGAAAGGCTGAAAGAAAAATTTCTTATAATTGTTGGAAATTAAAAATAATATGCAAAAGGAGCGGCGAGTGCAAAGGCAGCACAGTGAAAGGTTAAAAAATTCAATTTCCGCTTAGGGCATGGTCAAGAGTTTACAGTTCTATCCCAACTAAGAACTAATGGAGCCAAAAGGACTTATGCAACAGAAAGCACCCAAGATTTTATTTATGTATTAATGAAAATGTGCACATAAACTCAAAGATTGTTCGAATAACTTTGCTCTAAGAACCAAAGAGCCAAGTTTTTAAATGTTTAACAGCAAAAGAAAGTATTATCAGTGTGCATCTTTATACCATTAATAAATAAGAAATAAAACACTGGTTTGTTAAAGGAAAAGGTGAAGTAATTTAAATAGGCTTTTCGAGACTAAAAGTTTAATTTGCTCCTTAAATATTGTAAAATTCTCACACACAAGCTTCTTATATGTTGAAAAACAATTGGTCTAGAAAATTTTACACCACAACAGCTTTTCGCATCATTTAGTTAAATCGTATTTTCATAATTTTCTTCTAAACTGAAACACGTATAAACATTTTCTAAGAAATTTTAAAAGCAATGCAAAGGAAATAATTCGATTCCACTTGAACGGCAAAAGCTGGAAAATTTTCTAGAACCTTTGGTCAACGGCCTTTGCATTGGGCATTGTTGTCTCTTCGGGCCGAGAATTCTCAGGCCAACACCTTTCTGTACAGTGAAGCTTCTGTTGCTGCTGCAGCTTCTACAATACGCAATTATGACGTGGGAATTATATTAAAATGGAAACAATGACGATGGCAAAGGGGCCGAAGCGGCGGGGGTGGACACACACCAAGCTGTGCGCTCTTTTGTGGCTGCCTTTGAGGAAACTCGAGAACCAAGAGAACGTAGTGCCGACAATCTACACAGATAAAAAAAGCAGCTGGATATTAATTTGATTCATATTGTATTGCAAAAATAACTTATATTTTATAAACACAAAATAAGATTCTACGACATAAATTGAAAACTATCTGGTTCGAATTAATTCAAAAACTATTGAAAGAATTGTTTACTGTGCAGAAGACCAAGACTACGGCAGTGAATTTTGCCCTTGTTAATTGCATGTTCTGCATATCACTTATAAATGCACCCACACACACACACACACACAATCACAGCCAGTCAACTTCGCACTTACACAGACACCTTACATGTCAGAAGAAGAAAGAGACGGCAAAATGGCAAACGAGAGAGATGGCTATATGTATGGAAGCTACGCAGAGTTTGGGAAAAGTTTGCCATAATTGGATTTTCAGAGTTAATTACCAGCATTGAATTTGGCCATAAAATGTAAGAAATACCTACGCTCCTCTCCCTGTCTCATTCCATTGCTCCTCTAACCATCTCGCTCACACACTTGATTACAATGTAAGTTGGCATAGATTTTTGATTTTAATTGGAAACAAAAGTTGGTGAAACATTTTGCTTCGAGTTAGGGTATGCTATAGTTGGAAATTGGATACCCAGATTTGTTTACTGTATGATTTAATTTTGTTGTGAGTATAATTCAAATTTCAACTGGAGTTTAAGCTGTATAAAAAAAAACATAATTTTAGTAACATGATAGAAACTAATTAAAATATCTATTTTTTTAGGTAATGAAGTGTACAATTGTTGGTTTTAAAGTCAACAAGCTTCTTAAATTGCAATCAATATCAATATATTCCATAATTTTTTGGACCCTTTCTTTATATTCCTCATGGACTGAGTATCTTTAAGGTAGGTAATACCCTGATTGCATCCACAGGGATAAATAGACACAGAGAGTGCTGTAAAGTTATGCATAATGTGGACACAGCACAGCGAGGAGATGCCAAAGGATGAAGAGCCAAGACCAGTACCAGGTCCAGGACCAGGACCAACAGAAGCTTAGGAATTATGTCTTATTATTTTGCCTGCAGCCTGTGGACGAGGCCAAGAACAATGGCAAATCACACAGTCAGGACGAAAAGCAGGACTCTCGGTTGTTGTGCTGGCACTGCACCAAAGTCGCAATCTCAACGCCTTTTATTTCCTCTGACCCACTCCCTGAATTGTCTTTAATGTCTTTATGCTTTAGCCAAATGTTGGCTGGTCTAGTGAATTCCTTACACAGAAAAAATTATCTTTAAAATGTGTCCTTAATTAGTAGATTGTGATATTAAAATATCTATATTTCTAGATTGTATTTAAGACTAAATTAAATAAAACAAATAACAAAAGAAAAATTGAAAATTTTTGACTGCATAAAAACTTGAATATTTCTTTCTCTGCAATTGAATCCTTGTTCTTTTCATTGGTCCCTGCCAACTTCTGAATCCTTTTGGCCAAAAGTAGAGTCGATAAAAACTGCAAATGCTCCTGCGCTTCTGGCCCATAAAATGCAACATAATTTTCTTATGACTCACACAGATAGACAAAAAGCAGAAAAAATAGCTGCAAGCAAAAAATCAAACCAAACGATTGCAACAAAAAAGTGAGAGGGGGGCTAAAGGTGTTAAGGGGGTAGAGGACTGTGAATCCGCCACTGCTACAATGAATGTTATCTGTTTTAAACGGCACTCCCGCTTATCCTGGCTACCAAAAAGGAAAAACCAAAGCCCAAAATAAAAGCAAAAGCCAAAAGTCTGAGACAGCAAAAGTCAACGAAACGGAAGAAGATTGCATTTTAAAGGCGGCGCAAAACGGGTTGTGTTGGGGGGCTTTGGTGGGTTAAGGTGCGGCAAACTGGTTTTTTCTGTGTCTGCATGGGGAATACAGAGAAATATTGATGGCCAAGTTGCAGGCTTCTTGGGCCAAGAATAATAACAAAAAGAAGAAGCCAAAAGTTTAATAAATTCAGAAATGTTTAAAAGGAATGGCTGGAGACAACGTGACAACATTAAAGTGGCACACTTAAATCACATAAAAAGTAGCAAGTCTTTCTGAGATATAGCGAGATAATAAGCAAGATGTGGTCGATAGAAAAACCACCTCCAATATATCATTTAAGAATTACATTTATTCCCTCAAGATAGGTAAAGTTGTACCACAAAAAATGCACAAGAATAAATTAAGTCAGCATGGGGTGAAGCAAAGAGAAAATCGCATGCTGCAGCTGTTCCAACGCAAATATCGAAAGGTGGCAAAAGGGGAAAAGGGGGCAGCAGGGGTTAAGACATCGGCAGATGGGGACACCATATATCTACCTACCGTTATTTCATTTCAACTTTTGCATGACAATGCGGAAAAGTGGGAGAACAAACTATAAGAAGCTGCAAACGAGAAACTCTCTATGGAGAAAAAAAAAGGGGCACAAGATTCGCAACCAAAGTCGAGGAGATATACAAGTTGTATTTCACAGAGAGAATAATATATGTATATATATATATATATGTGTGTATACTTTTTTTTCTTTTGCAGCGGCTGCGGCGGCATTTATGCGTTTTTGTGCAGCGGGCCCAAATTGCTTTGGCCAAAGTGGAAAAACCAGTTCGAGTTGCAACTTTGGCTGCAAGATACCCACACATGAGAGCCAAAAAAACCCCTTAACCCCCACTCTTAACCCTCTGGTGCGAATGTGAGTGTGCGGTTAACATGGCTTAAGAAACTTTTGTGCCCCCAAAAAAGAAATATAAGCAACAACAGATAAGTTGCAACTTTCGAAAGTTCCACAAGAACTGAAATGTTTTCGTAGCTCTTTATTCCTTGTTGCCTTTTTTCTTGTTTACAAGTGACCTGCTCCTCCTCCACTTTTTCCTTCTTTTTTTTCGCATACATTTCTGCAAGAAGTCGAATGAAAATGCAATTTTTAAAAGCAAAACAAACACTTGTTGATTTGCACCCAAAGTGTAAGGGGAAAAAGGGGGTGTTGAATGCCGAACTGGTGTTGAAATATTAATAAATAAGCCAGGCAACTTTGGCAATTTTCGTGAGCTAGCTCTAGGGTTGCCACCCCCACTTGACAAGCCGCACGCAGAGAAAACCCCGGGTCAAAGGCAGCCGAAATTTTTCTTGCTGCCACAAAAAGTTGCACATGCATGGAAAACACCCTTCATCTTCACTGCTGCCGACCAAATCAAAAGCGGGCCAAGTGCGCCAAACTTTTGCACTCGAAAAAGCCCAGAAAAGAAGCCGAAGAAATGGGGAAAAAAGCAAAAGGAGTACAGGGAAAAGTACACCAAGAATTTTCCTTTTTTTGCTGTTGACTTTTGGGTCAGAGTTTCACCCATTTTCCCATGCTCCTCTCCGCTCTGCGTATCACTTTATCAACACTGGCGAAAATTCAATTTCACTTGCCCATATGCAGGCGGCAGTGGATCCCCCGGGGGCGTGGTACTTATCATATTCGCGCAAACTTTTGGCATTGCAAAGTTCAACACTTTAGCAGGTAGAGTTCATTAAAAATGCATTCGAAAATGAAGGGAAAAACAGGCAGTGAAAAAAGAGATGGTGGCAAACGGTACAGATAAAGAAAATGTAATACTTTTTCTTTATGTTTTAAATTTTGTTGTATTTAAATAGCCAAAATTGTATATTAAACGCTTAGCCAAATATAAAAATTTTTAGTTATTAGTTCTAATTAATGCAGTTTAGGCTTCTTTTAAAGAATTGCGTAATCTTCATGAATGTGCTCAAATATCAACGACCCCCTATTTTTCTTTCACTGGACTTCATAAATTGCCTCCAGCTTTGGTGACCACTTTATCACTTGGCACTCCCCAGATAGACCCACACACACAAAGTGTAAAAAAGAACAGCAGCTGGGCGAAGAAATAGAACAAGTCGAAGAAGTAGTTTCGGTTGAACTGGAAAATACCCCAAGGCAATCTGCAAGATACTTTTGTATCTTTTGTGCTTGCCAGTGCACTGGGATTGCGGTTGTCCGCTGGTAATGACCAGAGCACGTTTTGTTTTCCGGGGCGGCGAAGGGTATAGAACGGGTAGAAATATCTCTGGCAATATTTGAACATTTACGCTTCATCGATTGCACTCCACACACAAATACAGCCGAAAGTATCTGCTAGATAGATACGAATACGAATACCAATATACGATAGCGAGTACGAGAGTGCACAAGGTAGCAAAGTTTGCTGGCCAAACAAATAAACCACCAGAGCGGCCAACAGAAACTTTTGTTTACCCAAGTGCAGGCGGTAACAACCCGCAGTGTTGGTGGGTGCATCATAGAGCTTCTATCTCCGGGCAGTCGAGAAAAAAACGATAAAAAGTCAGCTAAGGAATGGCAGGAAATCCCATTGCTTGACCACCAACTTCAAGTTGTTGACAATCGAGTGGGGATTGGTGAGTGTGGAGTGGGGAGTGGGGAATATTCTTAAAGGGTGGCAAGATTTTCTCATTACCGCCGGGAATCCAGCATTTGATTGCCACTCACACACGTGGACACTTTCCTCCTTAGCTAATTAAAATAATTCACCTGTTTTTCCCTTAATTTTTATTGATTTCTTGAAGCACAGTTTATGTCGCTGTACTCAAGAAAGCAATTTGAGATTTCATTTACCTTCTTTTGATTAATTTAAAATAATTCATATTAAAAAAATACAGAAACGTATACCAAATTTATAATTTAAAATCCACACGAGCATGTGGTAACCGAAAAAAGAACATCAAAAGCGGAAATGGAAGCCCTTATTATTATTGGCCTAATCATAAACAAATAAATTACATTCAAAAATGTATTTATATTTATCTTTCCTTAAGTTATATGCCACACGCTCTTTGGTTCAATTAAAAATCAGCCTTGCATGTCATAAATATTTCTAAATGTTTTGCTTCTGCTTAAACACGTAAAAATCAACAAGAGATGAGCGAAGGCAAAACCTGTCGTATCTCCTCACATGCAAAATATTTTCCCTTTTTCCCACAAAGGAAGCATCATTCTAAGCACACAGGAAACAGGAAAGGCAGGAAAGGAAAACGAAAAGGAAAAAAATGTGAAGGAAAAATCACTGGCAATTTGCATAAGATACAATTGAGTGAGTGTCGTTTCTTTATATTTTCCTTCTCCATTTTTTGTCCTTTCCTGCCGCTTCCTTTTTTCCTGCCGCTGCTGCTTGCCTTTTGCAATATCTTGAAGCTCGTGTAATGAATTATCATATTTCATGTGGAAACAAGTGAGGAGCAACAAGAAGAAGAACAACAACAACAATATTTGTATTCAAATTTGTGCCGCCAAAGTGAAGTTGAGACACAAAAGGGGAGCCAGACTCCAAAAGAAATGCCGCAAAGTATGCCAAAAAAATATATCCACACAGGCAAGAGCAGAAAACCAAGCTCAACCGAAAACAATATTTCATGGAGAACTGCTACGGGAAAATTGATAGTGGGTTTGACCAAAGATTTAAATAACAAAATAAAATAATATTATAAGCTACCAACTTTAAAATAATTAATTTAAATATATATTAACAACAATAAGAAAACAATAACAACAATAAGAAAAAACCTTCCACAATACTTTTTTATCTTTTCATTTATAAAAAAATTATTTTAGATATTAAAAATATTGTTCTAAAAACTATTTGATGTACCATTTCGTCTAGATTGAGTCGCAGTTTGAATCTTCAACATTCCGTGTTGATTTGGGTCGGGACAAGGACTTGGCAGCTTTGGCTTTAGAAAAAAATGTGGGGGAATTTGTGCACCCATAACAGCTGTTTTATCCTGCCTTCTTCTTGAATTTTCTCCTCCGTTTTCATCCTGGAGGATCCTGGGAAATGACACTGGAAATATGTCTGTAAAGCTCGGCTCATCCCTTGCATTGTACCTGGCTTTCGCCTTATAAAGTAAACCATGTCCTGTGTCCATTCCATGGCATTTCATTCATTTGTCCTGCGGCTCTCGACTGAAGCTTAGTGCTAAGTTCTTCGCGTTGTTTCTCTATCTGCATCTGTATCTCAATTTTTGCTGCCCCAACTTTCCCTTTTTTTTGCCTGGTGCAAATTAAATTTTCAACCATGCTGGCTGACACGCCCAAACACACACTCCGCCGCAGCCCCTTTTGAACTCCCTATTTTGTTTTTGACCCGCATTTATTTTTATATACATTTTTTTTATTTTTTTCGCCCTGTAGTTTGGTTACTGACCACTCGACAAGCTTTTCCACGCTTGTTACTCATGCAACTTGGTTTTTGGCCACGGCCGCCATTCACCTCGTGTTTTTGATTCCGAATGCTGTTGCTGCTGGCTGACAAAAGAATTGTGGAGCAGCCCAGCTGCGCCTGGAAAAGCCGGAAAAATCGGTGCGAGGGCGGAGCCAACAGCTGGCGAAAACCACAGCAGTTCATTTGGCCAAGCGCCTTTCGGATTGCCAAATTGCATAACCGAAAAACTCTATTTTAGGAGAAGGAATTTTAGGGCAGGAAATTGTTGTAAAATTTCTAAAATCGTATTAAAAAATTCCATTTAAAAATGTTGTTAAAATTCATTTTGGAATTCCACTTTCATTTGCGTTTTTATAACTTAACAATCTAAGTCCAATCGAAAAACTTGATGGTTTAAATATTAATTTCCCAAATTAATTCAATTTGCAGAGACAAAAATTTCAATTAAAGTGAAAGTTATAAAGGCAGACTAATCCTTTATTCCCAAGCCATAATAAGCAAGAAACATTGGCCAAGAATGTGAAACAAAAAAATGAAGAGAAAAGGAAAACTTCTGGCAAGACTACTGAGTCAGATTTCTTGGCTCAAAGACCATTTTTCCCTGAGATTTTCTCCACTTTTCCCAACTCTGCATGCTCGCTTTGGCAATCTTGGCAAGTTGATTATTTTTTAAAGCATATTTCAAAAAATCTCCTCAGTTTTCTTTCTGTTCTGCTTTTTTTGGCATTTCCCTTCCAGTTGCTTTGCGTTTTGCGAGTCTCGGCGTTAAGTTGGCGCTAAATTAAAAACTTTTGCATTACATATATTGCACGAGAGGATCAGAGTCGTAGTCCCAGAAATGCAGCTGGGAAAAGCTCGCGGGAAACGAAAAGGAAATCGGGGGAAAAACCGGCTCCAGTTCCCTTCTCTAGTGCATTTTTCACTCAACAAAAAGTTTGGCTCGCGCTGTTTTTGCCGCTTGTTTTGCTCAACTTTTGCTGTGCTGCTGCTGTTGCTACTGCTGCTTGTAAAACCAATTCCGAGGAAAATGAAAGTAATTTTTCCCATTTAGCATTAAAATATACATATAATAAAAGTCAGAGGGAGTAGAGAATGCAGAACAAAAAATGCAAGATAAAAGTGAAAAGGGAGCAGCAGAAGAAAACTTCAACAGTTGCGCTGACAGCAACAAAATGTTTGCCATTTAAAATTGCAATGCAATAATACTAAAAATCATCATAAAAATGCAGCAACAAACTATGCTAAAAATGGGTGAAATGATGGAAAAGCGAACAACAAAGCATGGCAACATGGCGTATACGCAATGTGCAACGCTTTTTTCACCGGAAAAACTTCTCCCTGAGAGCATCAAGTAATTAGTTGGTGAAACATAACCAAGGGTTCGAAGGTAACAAGCTGTATCGTAAAGGCATAAATTCAAACTGCTTCAAGTTTACAACTATAAGTAATAAAACTGCTTTTGAAATATGTGGTTACATAGAAAAGTTGGCAAAATTAGTTTTCCAAGTATATGTGGTTTTAAATTATATGCATTTTACATAAGCAGCGTGTTATTGAAAAAGTTACAAGGGCAGGCATTGAAATTATCAAGTTCTTATTTCTAATATTGTTTGAAAGAATGTTCATAATATAGCCTTCTGCGTAGTTTTTTATTAAATCAAATATTTTTTTATTATCAACAAATTAAAAAATATAAAATAAACTATTTTAGAACACATTTTATTACTTGGGATACGTCTCAAATTCATTCCGCCATTTTTCACACCTCTTCCTAAATAAGACAACATTTCTTTTACTGCCGAACATTTGTCAAGTCGCTTTTATCATTGAAAACCACTCGGAAAAACATTCACTAGCCGAGCCTAAAACCCATATATTGGCTCGAAATGGTTCAATAAAGCAACTTTATGGCGTGACATCTTTTCACGCAAATGCTGGCAGGGCTATCTCCATTTTCCCAGCCATTAAGAGCCGCTTACCTTTCGGATTTCCTCGGCTGACCACTCTTGGGCGGCCCGGCTATTAATATTATCTCTATGGCACGCCAAAGCAAAAGTACCACAATAAATTAAAAACAAAATACCCAGCCGAGAAATTAGAACTCCTCGAAAACGAGACCCAAAAACCGAGCCATGAAAAACAAAAATTCAATCCCTCTATCCGGGGCTGAAATCCCCAATTTCTGTGGAAGTCCCGCTGTTGCGACACTCAATAAACCAGCGATAGACATGCCAGTAGAGGGAGATAGCTATGGGTTCAATAGAAAGAGATAGCCATGGTTTAAAGTGAGCGAGATAGGGATAGAAAAGTGGAGCAAATGCATAACAACATTTTCAGTTGTTGGTGTCGCTCTTTTTTGGCAGCTTTTGCAGCAGCTCTTTCCACCGACACAAAAAAAAACAAACACAAAAAAAAAACTACCGGCGACAATAAATTTTCCAACTGTTTTTCCCGTCATGTTCTTCTTGTTGTTGTGCGTCAACTGACCCACATTATTTTTGGGTTCTCCGTATTTGTTCTTTTTTTTCGTTTTTTTTAGCAGTATTTGTATGTCCATGCACTGGGCAGGGATTTGACAAGGGTTAAAGCACAATGACAACAACCGCAGCAGCAACAACAAGTATAATAAAAAAGATCACGACAAAAATTGTAACAAAAATCAACCAACATTGCATTCTCCTGTTTTCGAAACTTAGTTTTATTCCAACTTGGCTCGGGGTCAAGCTCAATTTGTTGGCCAGATAATTTCTTGGATTTGGTGGGGGAATAAAGTTTTTATCATTCAGTAGGTGAGAGCTTATCGATGATTGTGTTGGGACTCTTGAGAAAGTTTTCTATTGACTATACTAGCTTTTATTTCGAATGATTTTGTGAAGCAGAAGATAAAATATGATTAAAAACAAATATTTTAGCCTTAATTTTTAAAATTTAAACATTATTTTCCAATAAATTCACCAAAACTTTTGTCCAAAATCTCTGTCGCCTTTCTTAGATTTAAGACCCTTTTACACTTCTATTAATTGCTGGTCCCCGAATTGAATATGGTTTTCATTTGGCCAAGACCAAATCGGTTTTTAAGCCCCATTTACATTGCCCTTGCATATATGAGCTTTTGGCTTTGTGTTTTTCGCACTCACAATCACAATCCAAATGGGGAGCTTAAAGTCACTGGATTTTTTGCATTTTAATAGCCATTTGCGGCTCTTAAAAGCCCAAAAGCAAATGGGGAAATGGCAATTGTCGGGTCGGATTTTGTTCTTTTTTTTGCTCTCCATTCCTGTTGCACTTACTCATGCTCCTGCTGCTGTTTTTCTTTTCTTTTTTTTATTTCTTGACCCCTTTTGCACCTGTTTAAATAGCCAAGTTAGTTGTGCAGCTAATTAAGTCAAGTTTATGCAAGGAGGGGATCCCCTTTTGACCACCAGTGTTCGCACGTTCTCACCTGGTCAAAGTCCCCTTCATCTAGCCCACATTTTTCTAGTCCTTTTTCATCTGGTTGCGGCGTCTAATGGTTTTGTTTCCCCTTTTTTTTCCTGGGTGGCAAAACCTCTTCTGGTTTTTAATGCTGCTGATTTTCTCCTATTTATACCCCCTTTAATGGACAAAAGTCTAATGAGACTGACAATGATGGATTCTCTCTAGTTAATCGATACGAAATAAGGCGAAAAAGTAACCCTTAACCCCCTGTAAAACTACTTCCCCCTGTCATTATAATGTTAAACTATTTAACGCTTACGCTTTAATCTCAAAGTAAAAAATAAAACACTTTTCCACATCTAGTAGTTGTTTTAAATCAACTTTTGTTTTATGTGAAAATAAAGTAAAACTTTTTAAATTGCTTTATCGCATTAAAACAAAAACCCGCATAGTTCCACTTTAGGTTCATACCTTTATTTAACTATTTATTTTGCCATTTCCAAGACTATTCTGAATCTTTAAGTTAATTTAGGAAATTCACACAGGCTTCGAGCTTCGAACTTTGTTAAAAGCGATTTAAATAAAATATTTATAGAGTCGAGTTGACAGAATGAAGAAGCTTAATCAGCTGATTCGACAAAGAATTATGTGTGAATCTGGATCTCAAAGCTTGGGAAACTTTTGGGCATAAATAAATTGAAATAAAATGGAGACGACACGACACACGCAGACATTTAAATTTGCATATTGCTTTGCTCAACTTTAATTGAAATTCATTTACATTTAAGCCGGCAATTATGTGGATTTTCCCAAGCAAAACAATTTGTAAATGATGCATAAGATAAAAACCCAAAAGCAAAGACAAAAAATCTTGGAAAATTTGCATAAATTAAAACAAAGTGCTGCTGCTGCTGCTGCTGCAGATGAATGACAACTTTATCTTTCCTTCTGAAGCAGGAATTATGAAACTTTAATCTTTTCTGATTTCCTTGTCCAGCAGAAAGTGCTGAAGGTCCTGCTGCACAAATTAGTCAAAAATGTTTTATGCACATTGAGCAAATTGTTTTGTGGTTGTGTAAGACAGCAAAACATATCGCATTTGTGAGTGTAGTGTAGATGTAATCCCATAATCGAAGCAATTTATAAACGTGTGCGCGTTTGTGTTTAAATAAATTGCGTAAGAAACGGACAGACTCTCCATCTAAATATCCGTTGTAATGCAATCAAAAACTTTGCCAAGCGCATTATAAACAACCAGACAAGTGAAGAAAAGTGATGGAAAAGTGATGGAAAAGTGGTGGAAACAGGGGAAAGAGGAGGAAGGGGCAAAGCGACTGACCATGGAAATCTGCTCATTGTGCATGAAGTTTACACGATATTCGCTTTACATCCCATTCACCTGCGCTTGCCACACATGTAACTCCCCTTTTCTCTGCAAATTTTCTTCATGACCAGCTGAGCAGCTGGAAAACCGAAAGTGAACTCTCGGACTTAAGCTCACATAATTTGCTCAACAAATTACAATTACGATCTTGTTTTCAATGGCCAAATATTTAGCCACTTTCACAAATTATTTGCGCTGCTAATAAGGGACTTAACATAATAACTTGGAATCTCCATTGAAATGCACTATGGGCTCTTTGCCCAAATGCTTTGAAAAGCAACAATTAGAACGGGTTGTTGCCGCAAATTTACAAATTATTGGCCAATTGATATAGTTCATTTAAGACTAACGTTAATAATGTTTAAATACTAAATACATTGCAAAAAGGTGTGAAAAATAATTTAAGCAATTAAGAATTTAAGCTTTAAAATAATGTTTTTATATTTAAACTGAAAATACCATAAAATAAAACAATTAGCTTTTGAAACAAGGCCACCATTTGACCGCAAACAGTTTGCGCGAGAAGTGCCAGTTAAAATGAAAAATGATTCAAAAATGTCATTCTTGCATAATTTAATTTGTGAAATATTTCAACAATTACTACGCGAAACGGCAGTTGTGTAATTGTGCATGCGAAATTTGTGCGCCCAAAAGTCAATTTAGTGTAAAATTTGAAATGCTTCGGGTTTGTTTTTTTTCTTTGCAGAATGGCCTAAAAAATAAGCTTGAAACATGTGTTCCAAGATACAAAATGAAAATGAACAGCGCGAAATTTATGCATATTACATATAAGGCTATGTAATTTATCCAAGCGAAATGTTTTTTGCAAGATGTCGAAGAAAACAAGAAGCTGTAACTGAATCAACAATCAAAGTCCGGAATACGCTGAATAAGAACGGAAATTTTAAATAAACAAAAAGTCCCGTGCTCTTGATAAGTAAAATGAATGTAAACATCGGGTTTGAAGTCGGGCAGCAAAATTTTGTGCTGAGCAACTAGAAAAAAGTCTACGTCAAAGTGAAGCGTAATTAAAAAGACCCGAAAAAAACGAAATAAATACGAGAACCGGGAAACGTGAGGAGCATTTTAGTGAGGAGAAAATGTTGCAGCAAATTGAAGGCAGCACGCAGCGAAATGATAAACAACAGGGAGAAAGTGCAAACTCCAAACTGCAGGCCAGACTCGACTCCCGAAAAAGTTGAGACAAAGAGCAAGCCACGTGCCAAAATGTATTGCATACTTTGTGGCGCAGACAACAGCATGCTGCCACGCCCCCAACGCCCATCACTCATGCACTAGCACGTCAAGTGCACTTAGAAAATTATAAGGGACGTGTAAATATTAGACATAAATTGAATTTAAAATCCATACTCCTACGATTTTCTAAATTACCACAATTTAATTAAGTTAAACACTGATTTTCGATTTCTGTAAGAAAGCACCAACATTTGTTTTAAATTCAAATATTTAAGAAAGGGTTTCTAACTCCTAAGAAATTTTTCCAGTGACCTACTGCTTGTGCCAGGGTTGTCATCATCAACAAAGTAATCATGCATCGTCGTCTGGCGTAAAAAAGTTTGCCCAGCTGCCATTTTTTTCGTACCGAACGAACCATCCTTTGTTTTTCTTCCTTTTTTTTTTATTTTAACTTTCTTGTGCTTTTTCTTTTTTCTGCCCTGCTGCTGTACAAAATTTTATTATTAAAATGCAAAATTGAAAATGGCAGCAACGTGCTAGAGAAGTATAGTGAGTTGTGGGCCCCATGTAAGTGATGCGTGACAGGAGACGAGGGGAAAAGAAGGGGGGAAAAGGATAGTCAAGGCTCCACGACGAGGCACTTCAAGCTGCTTTGATATTAAGAAGGAGAAAAGAGCACACTAAGCGTCCTCCTTCCATTGTTGATTCAATTTAAGTTTCACTCAAAGCTATAAACAAAATTGATTTCGTTTAAGCCGCCCCACTTACATAAATGTATAACCTTAATCTTTATACTCCTCTTGTGTCCAATAAAACGGAATCAATGCTTACCTGCAAAGAAAATAAAATAAAGAGTATGTAAGTAAATTGTATCAGATAAAAAGTAAAGTTATTTTTCCTACTTTTCGAATTTGCATTTAATTAAAAGATTACGGAGAAAATAGATGGGTAACCAAAAGTAGGGAAAATAAGAGAACCAAATCGTTGTTTGTCACCTCAAACAGCGAGTGTAAAATTTCATTTAATTACATAAAAATACCCCAAGTGCTTAGTGGTTTTAGAGTGAGACGGTACGAGGGCAAACGAAAGGGACGGCAATACAGCAGGTCTCTGTGTGATTTTGCTTAGCTGACATTGAACAGGAAGCTCGGATTTCAAAACCCCAGATGCAGGCAGAAAACAGCAGAAAAAATGTAATGGGAGACTACATGAAAAATTAGGAGGTGTGGCAACTAGGGTAGGATGATGACCAAAGAAACTGGCGGGGAAAACAAGACCAGGGCTAATAATAACATTTACTTGTGACAGACAAGCTGGCAACAGGATGAAAAAAGTGCAGAAGAAATATGAATATGCACCATAATGCAGTGAGAACACAAAACAGAAAATCCCGAGCCACAAAAGAAAAATTCGATGCAAATAAGGCACTTGGAGAAAATTTAAAGTAGTTAATTTACTGTAAAAAAAAATAATTATTTGTATTCAATAATTTATTTAATGGCATTCCCACAATTTTGTATAACCTTTTAGAAACATTTGGTTAAAAGTGTGATACTTGGAGAAAAATTAAAGTAAAGTACAAAATAGTTATTTGTATTTAAATTTTTTTTTTAATTTTAAACAACCCATCAGTTTTTTTTAATTATTTTAAATTTTTTTGTCACTTTTTTCTCTCTCTGTATAAAGAACAATAAGAACCTGTCACCTAAGACCATGGAATGTTCGATGCGAACCCCAGGGAAAACTCAACAAAAAGAATAGGGCACCGACTCAAGTATATGAAAGAAAAGAAAAAGAGAAGCATCTGCGCACATATTCTTTTGGCCTGCGGTGTCTGTTTGGCGATGACAAAAGTTGATAAACTGGAACAAAGAAATCAACAGAAGGAGCGAGTCCACAGAGAAAACTGCTAACTGCAACAGCAAGTGCAAATTGCTGATAACGATGACGATCCTATCCCTCCTAGTCGCAATAAATATTTATGTGCAACTCTAGGCCACAAATCATTTCAGATTTTCACCCTATCCCCTCTCACCTGGCAATTAAAAAACAATTTCCGGCAGATAGAGGAAAGAACAAAACAAACCCAATCAAGAAAGAGGAGCCGAAATCAAATTAAAATCAAAATTAAATTTCGAAAAAAGGGCAGCGAGCACACGTTTTCGAGAAACACGACAGAGAGATTTTGGGAAAGGTGGGATGGGAAATGTTTGGGATGGGATGGATGGCCTAGCTAAATTTTGGAGAGCCGAAAACGAAATGAGGAATCCCAAACAGAAGCGGCAATAAAGAACAACAATAACTACAAAAAGGGGCAGATGTTTTTTTCTTCAGGCAGCTGAGAAGAAAAAAGAGAGAGGAAGGGCAATGGAAATTGTTTGAACAGGTTTTTGGATATGTTGAATTAATTAAAGTAAATTGGGCATAGGATGTAAAGGTTCGAAAATAAACGGAAAACTTAAAACCCATCAAGAGCAACTATATAAGCGGTCAGCTAATTAGGTATAAATACCCTGGTATTTATATGTCAACAAGAGTATTAATCTATATTTAATTAATTTAATTCATTACATTGTTACATACATTTATAATATAATTTCGAAGTTTAAAATACCAATTAAACCTACATTACCTCCTTAACTTTCTTATACCTATTTAAAGACAAACCATAAGTCCCTTTTTCCCTTTTAAAGTCCTTAAGATTTACTTTTCTTTCCAGTTTCTTTTTTCCTTGTCTTCTATGGTTATTTATCATATTTTTTTCATAAGATACCGATACTCGGAAGTCGCGAAAGCCCCAATAACATTGCAGCAGGCAAATATTTAGCAGCACCCAGCTAAGATTTTAAAAACACAAAAAAAATGATGCTGATGATGAAGATGATTATAAAGAGTTCCTGGAAGGGTGTATCCTATACTGCCCCGTTTTTTTTTCTTGTTTAAGCCCTTCTTCATCGCTTCCATACCCTTCGCCACCCCTTCTTCACCACCTATCCCCTCCTTCATCACACCCTCTCTTTCCCTACTTCACCACTTATGCTCCCCATCCGTAACCACTATAAAACTGAAGCGAAAAATTCCACAGGCAGATGTTTTTGCCAGAGCAGCATATATAAAAAAAACTTAATTACACTACAGATTGGCACTTTAAAGCTGAGATTGAAGGCCGAAACGGGAACAAAAAGGAGATATATAAAAGTGGGTACGTACCACACTTTAAATAACTTTAAGGGAAGCAGCTGCTGCTCCTTTTTATGTTAAATTACGAAATTACAAAAAAAAAAAAAAAAAAACAGGTAAGAAAGCTGCAACGAAAAATGCAACTGCCTCAGTTGCTGCTGCTGTGTTTTTTAGTGTTGCTGCTGAGCTGCAATGTTGTTGTGTTGCTGCTGCTGTGCTGCATCATCAACGAATCTTAATAAACGCCGGCGACAACAGCAGCAGCATCAGCAACAGCAGCAACAACAATTTATGTTTGTCTCCTTCGCTGGCATTTTTTTTAACAATTTGTTGGTTTGTAGTCGTCTTTTTCTTTGGCTTGAACGTTTTTTAGGTCAACGAAATGCCAACAGATGAGGAAGAAGCAGCAGCAGCAGCAGCAGCAGCAGCTGGAGAAGAGGAAGAGACCACGATGCGAGCAAACATAAATAAAAAAAAAGAGAGTTGGGGGTTCAAGAAGAAGTGGCAGCTGGAAACAGGTAGGTAAAAGACGAAGACCTAACAAAAAGTCATGTCATGAAGCATGTTTGTAGTACACAGAGAAAAAATTATATGTACCAAAAAAATAATTGTTAAAATACATAAGACAAAATCGCATTTGAGTTACAAAATGGTTTAAACAAATTTGTTATATATTTCTAGTCAAATAAATAAAAAATACAGACTAAGAATTAGAAAAAAGATTCACCTCAACATTTTTTTTTAAATTCAAATTTTTTCTTTACTTTTGCTGTATAATTTTATAAAATATATTTATGCGAGCTTAGACATATGACCTTATATAAGTTCTATATTACAAAAGACAATTGTATTATCAAATAAATTTTTTTTAGTGTTTAGCTGTTGTTGTATCTGTTGTTGAACCCACTGTTGTTGTTGTTTTTATTTCTCCTTTTTGTCTGTTGGTCGTCTATAAATCTCTTGGAGAATACTATAGAACAGAAAGCCAAGAGGTAAAGGAACGACCAAAAAGCGAGAAAAGAGAAGACCATGATAGAGAAGCGATAAAGTCATTTGCATAGTTCAACAACAACAGCAGCGAAGATATAGAAGCTGAAGAAGAAGCAGCATCTCTCCACACCTACAACAAATAGAGAAAAATAATCAAAAAAAAAAAAAACCAAAAGAAGTCCCAAAGAGCACGATAACCTTTCGAAAATCAAATTAGAAGTTAAATAAATACAGAGGAAACGGGCAACACAAAAGGCCAGCAATAATCAAATTTAATCAAAAATTGGGATAGTTGAAATTGGAGAAAAATAAAAAAACAAATAAACTAAAAGGTAAATACAAACTTTCTAAAGGCAGGAACACCGACTGGGATGAGAAAGTTTTAGTGGCTATTTAAGATTAATTCTTAAATAAAAAGGAATGTATGATTTCATAATTTATAAAAAAGTCTCAGAAAAATTAAATTTAAATCCTTAATTTAATGCTTGTCATTTTTCCACATGCTGCCCAAATGCTTGCTACTTTTAACTTAGCCATTCTATTGAAAATTCATCCCACGATTAATCCATCATAATCATGTTCTATAAGTTAGCCCCCAGGCTCCTGCATCCCACTCCACTTTTAATAGCCCGTTTCTAATTTGTTTCTTATGTGTGTGCGGTTTTATTTGGTCGCTCGGTGCGTGATATTCCGTATGCCACCATCAAAAACCATCAGAGAAGATGTCTGAAAGCCGTCACAACTCATGGCAACCCATTGCCTCACTCAGCGTTATTATTTCTCCACTTTTTGTATTTTTTTCTTTATTTTTTTTTTTTGCTATGTCTTTTTTATGACGTTTCATCTTACACACACGAAAAAATAACCGGAAAAATGCATGAGAAGTAGTCGCATGTGTATGGCTAAAATTTAAAGATGATATTTTATATTTTAATGGTACTTCAATACCAGAGGTAGTATAAAATTTGAAAGAGGTTTGAAGTCATTGAAAAGCTGTTTAGTTGCAAGTTTTTGTAAAAAGATGTACATTAAATGTTTGAAAAATATTAGGTTCAACAACTTTTTAGTATAGGTTTAAAATACCCTCTTGTGCCATCTTGTTTTGATTTTCTTATGTCATATTTTCTGTTGTTATATTGTGTTGAAGTTTTTATAGTCTAGAGCATTAAAATCTTCGTCGTATATGATACTTCTGTTATAGACACAAAGCTTGCCTTTTGTTTTGTTTGGGGGACGGGTTTTCAGCGATTATGAAACCGCCAGATTATAAGCCAATGTCTCAAATTTGATATTTACGGCTCAAATCTCATATATGCAAACCAAAGAGCAGGTGTAACCGAAATCATCATTAACAAAAGAAGTCGAACGAGGCAACCAAAAAGAGCAAAATAGAAAAAGAAAAAAAAAAGAGCTCAAAGACGCTTACGCTTAAAGTTAATTAGTCATTTTATGGCTCCACGAGATATTTTTGGTCATCGACTGTCTCTAATGGGAATTTTATAGAATTATGTAAATTCAGGCAATTCCGATTCTGACCTGCTGCTGATAGCCATTTGATGGGTCACACAGAGACAAAAGGCCAAAAAAGAATATCCAAGAATTCCCAGTGCGAGGCTAATGCTAATTGCGCCTTAAAGTCCCCCGAAAGAAATGGAAATATAAATTTATAATTTATGGGAGAATTTATTTTGAAGCGGCGACTTGCCCGGGGAATTAGTTACAAATTAGAAAATGATGTGGCTGTGTCCTCCGTTGTCTCGTGTCCATCATTTTCCCACAAAAAAACAAGGAAAAGCCAAGGCAAACGAAGAGGATACTTGAGTGAGAGGCAGACACTTTGTTATGGCACCCAACAAATCCTTGGGCTACCTGGGATTTTCCCCCACGATTTTCCCCAGCTTTTCCCCTTCTTTTTCTGCAGTTTTGAGGCCCCAGGCTTCATCTTGCTGCTTATCCTTGGCTCAACATCCTTGTCGCTCCATTTGCGCTTAGATTTTCTCGCTTTCACTACGCTTGCTTTTCACTTTTTCTTCACGGTAATTGGGGGGGGAAAGGGTACTATTTTATGCATAGACACTTTTTGTAGGGATTGTAAAAAAGGTATATTGCTCAGGAAGCAATGCTTATTAATTTAATTTTGAATTTTTAAAACAGCGTTATTAATGCTTTTATTAAAATAATTATTAAAGCCACTTAATTTTCTTATTCAACAAATTTTAAATTATAAAATCCTTCATCTTTATAGTTTTTTCGACTTTTCTGCTTTTGGTTTTCCCTTCTTCTAATTTTCTAACTAGCTGTTTCTATTTTAAACCAAATTTAACAACATCGTTTATTGTTACTTTATTTTGTTAAGACATATTATAGCCACTGAATTTTCTTCTTTAATAAGTGTTAAATTATTAAGTTAATAAAATTTTGCTATTTATATTCGGTTTATTCATCATCTTCATATATCTTTCCACAATTTTCTGCTTTATTTTTGCCTTCTAGCTTTGCATTTGGCTGCTCTAAATACTTCCTGAGTGGTATGAATGGCAAACAATCTCTCTGCACCTGTGATTTCGCAGCAGGAGAGTTTTCCACTATCTACTCACGCTTTTCCTTTTCTCCACCTGCCTTTGCTCTAATTTTGCTTTTCCTTTGGATGAGTTGGATGGAGACACCGCAGGCTTTTCTCGGCAGTTTCCACGCGTGGCGTCCGTTTTCCTCTCTGGTTGTTGTTGTGTTTGTTGCACCATCTTCTCGTGTGGCATCCTGGCAAATCTTGCGGATCCTTTGCATTTAATAATTAAAATATCCTGGGCCAACACCAAAATGATTTAAAGTGTCAACGCCTAAACGGCTGGGGCCAGAAAGGGTTTCCTTTCGCAGGATGTCTTGGCCCTTGGTCCGTTTTTCTCGCCCGGCATTTTCCCAGTTTATTTCCCTCGACCCCCAGGATTTTCGCCCGCTTTCCCACCGCTTAGTTTGTTGCCATTTTTAACGCCTTTTTAATTATTTTTCACTTTGGCAAATGAAAATGGTGACAAAGAGAGTTGGGGGCAAAAGTGTCCGGGGAAAATAGTGGAAAATGAGTAGGGTAGAGGTAGAGTTTGCTTACAGGGGTTTTCCTTCGCATTTTCCCCGTGTCCAGCAGCGCTTTTGTAGCTTTTGCCGCTTTTCAACTGTCATCAGTTGCAGTTTTTCAGCAACAAAAGTGGCGAACTCAACTTTAGTTAATTTCGGCTAAGTGCCACGCCTGTTTTTCACGTGTTCGAGTTGACAAACCCCCCGCTTTTCCGCCCATTTACCCCACCATCTCCCATCTCTTTAGCATGCGCTATCCTGAGGTGTTTTTTAATATTTGAATGCACTCGTGTCGACTCTCCCTATCTCTTTCTCTCCTGCACACACACGCAGATGGGTTTCCTCTTCCAGATTTTCCACGCCCCCCACCTCCCCCAATTCAACATCCCATTTTCCTCTTATTATGCACGACGTGAAAAGCGAGAAAAAAGTTTTTTCCTTTCTTTGGCAGACGAACACTTCGAACGCCCACCTGAACGAATTTTCCGACTTGACATGATTTTTCCAGCACCCGCGCCATCACCTTAAAGAGCTCTAATAAGTTCTAGCAATTTTTAACACACTTTTTTTGGTTTAATTAAAAGTTAAATAATACTAAAAAGGGTGTTTTTTTATTTCACAACAAGCGTGACTCATTAAGAGCGACTTTAAAGCCAAGTGTTTAAACAGAAAGTTTCTTTCTGGTCTTTTCGCAATTTTGTGACTCACAATAAGCGGAAATGGCGGCTCGTTTGGTTTTATAATTATAAACTATAATATTATTATGTGTGCCATCTAAAGTTGGTCAAAATAGGCGGCTGACTAAGCGACCAAATATTTTTTTGTTTGCTTTTTATTATTTTTCGGTAGCTTCTGTAAGATTGTAAAGTAGTTTCTTGGGTGGAGTCAAGAGAAGCGCTTATTTTGGTAGCATTTTAATAGCAATGCCAAGTTGACTAAGCCAAAGAACATTTAATCTGCAGTTGATTTTGGATGGATGATTAAAAAGAAAGTTTTTTGGGCTTATTTTGAGTAGTAACAAAAAGGTGTGACATTTTCAATTGTAAAAATAAATGTAATTTATCAAAAAATCATCTTCAATAACTATATAGATATGTTGATGTTTTTATAAAACCAACAAGTCAGTCACTTAAGATACAATACATTTATTCACAAAATAAATCAAAATTAAAGCAGCTGCTATTGCAAGTTTTATTATTTTGATCTGCACTTTATTTCCACTTTATTTGATGTTGTTTTCTTACAATCTGTGCTTATTGCATTCAGTTCTTTATGGTTGCAATTTGATAAACTGAGCTCAAACTCAATTTTTGCAGGTTGCAAACAGAAATCGTATCTCTTGATTTTTATTGTTTTTTTTTTTTCTTGGTTTTTTGAGGTTTTTTATTTGTAAAATTGTGTGTCGTGATCGTTGTAATTGTGTTTGTGTGTCAAACTGCTGGCAGTTACTCACACGCCGAAAGAGACGGGTAGATAGGGAATGAAGGAGATGGCGTCACACAAAATGCACTTGGCCCCAAGATTAGAAAAGTAGGAAAAACTTTAGCAGCTTAGGAGGAAAATTCTACTCAGCATTGTTGCATTGTTTGTGAGGTAGAAGAGATAGGAAAATATTTAGAAAGAGAGACAAATACACAGATAGAGAGGAAAACACCAAATGACATTTGTACACAATAAGAGGAAACATCGTGTGAAAGAGAAAAAACACACAGTCAACAGATTTCTATCAACTTTGGCTCGACTTCTTTATTTCCACAGTCTTTTGGGTTCACCTCTTTTTTTTTAGTGCGTGTGGGAAAACAACATTTTAAAAGCATTTTCTTATCTTGAACCAACAATGCAGGTGAAGTGAAATCTTTTGACAGATGCACTGCAGCAAAAAATGCAACTAAAAAGGTGATAAGAAAAATGATAAGACACAAAATTTAAGTAATGACTTTTAAATGTCAAGTCTTGTACATTTAAATGTTTAGATTTCTTTCAAAACATATTCCATTAAAAATGTAACCGTATATGCATTTTTTTGAACAAATTGTAAACTATATGTTGCAAAAATAATATACGACCAAAATAAAGTCCACCAAAAAAATGGAAGGTAAAAGAAAACGTGATGCACTTTTTATTGTACGTCACCCTCTTTTCCCACTCAATTTTCGGGTGGCCAAAGCATGCATGTCAAATTTGTTGTGTTTGCTTGGAAAAGTCCGGGAAAAGGGGGCATGGCAGGCAAAATTGGCAGTCACCGAAAACACGACATCAAAAAAAAAACTAAATGTGCAGCAGCAGAAAGAAAATTTTACGCGACACGCATTCCGAAAAATGCAAAAATGGGGCCGACAAATAAAAGTGAAAGGGCTAAAACGTGGGTGGTGAAGCGGAGTGGGCGTGGCCCTTGTGAAAATTCGTATGAAATTGTGG
Source organism: Drosophila elegans (assembly GCF_018152505.1). Lineage (NCBI taxonomy): Eukaryota > Metazoa > Arthropoda > Insecta > Diptera > Drosophilidae > Drosophila > Drosophila elegans. The sequence goes on along the minus strand of NW_024546167.1, from coordinate 20,433,259 downwards.
TTTTGTATGTGGTTGGGGGAGTGGATGGTGCTCATCAGCTGGCTCCTCCAACAAAACCACCCACTTGGCTTCGAGAGAGCATCGAATGTTGGCAGCCATTTTGAAGGGACATCCTTTTGGCCCCCTTAACACCCACGCACCACCACCCCCTCCTTTTATCACCCACCACCCCAAAATCTACATGTGTCCTGTCCATTGACAGCGACGATTTTTGCCATAATTATTATGATGATGCTTGGCTTTTGGCAAACATGCAACGAAAGGCGGAAAAAGGGTGTTAGAAAGGGTGTTAGAAAGGGGGGTTGAAGGGCTGCAATGGGCGTGGCACAACAAGGACATCGCGAAATGCCATCCATGGCACCCGATGGCCGACAGATGAGCCATTTTATTGCCTGTACATTTGCGGTTTGTTGGTCGCCCAAAAGGGAAAACACACATGGGCGGGGATGGGCGAATTTCCGCAGAGAGGGGGAGGGGGGTCAATTGTTTATGCGCGTATTTGGTGCGTGTTGCAAAACAGAAGAGAAAACATGGGGGTTGGTAATGGGACATTGAGCAGAGTGCATTGCCATTTTGTGATTTGCAGAGCAGTTTCTGGGGGCTAAACTTCTGATTGAAATTCGAATGCAAAATTGAATTAGATTTCTAGGGACTTTTATGGGTAGACAAAATCGTTGAAATGTATTGTCAAAATAGGTTCATATCACTTAAAAAATAAATTTGTTTACCCACATCAAGTCATTTTTATAGTCTGTATCAGAAAATGTATATTTTACTTGGTCATAACAATGTGCCTAACAAAAAAAACAACCAACTTAAAAGGTGTATAAATGTATAATAATTAACTGAAAATGTACAGTTAGTTTGGTTGTTTTCTTTGTATTTTTTCTTTAATTTTGCTTCTAAACTAATTTCCTTTTTTAACCATTAAATAATCATCTAATGGTAAAATAAAGTGCGAAAAAGAATTTTCCCAGCTTGGCACATTTGCAAATGTTCTACGAAACGGAGGAAAGCAGGAAAAGTCATTGCTTATTTTCCGAATGGCAGCAGCAGCAGGGGGGAAAGCGCACTGGATGCATCTGTTTGTGATTTGAAAGACGTCAAAGGGGAAACTCAGGGGGGAAGTGGTGGTGGGGTTGCAAAAAGGAAAAACGCAGAGAGAAGATTGGTAAACTTCCAGGAACGAATGATAGCTGCGCTAATTATTGCGCATCATTGATTCGAGGGCAGTGCTGAGGAGGGTTAAAAGGGGTCGCAAAGGGGGGTCCAGACTCATATCAATGATGGCCACTGTACTGAGATGAAACCGATACCAAACTTCAGCTCTATCTCTTTTACAGCTCTCCTTTTGCAGCGTTTCGAATTTCGAAATTTGAACTCGAAGATAGCTTGTTTTCGAGGGAAAAGTAAAGCAAAAGGGGGGTTATTTGTCATGACTGAAATGAGCTTTACGCATGTGACGAAGATGAGGAGATTGATGTCTGGTTGCCTTCGTTTATAAAGCAGGCGAGCGGGAAAAAAAGAAACTAATTTTTTTGCTACGCCATAATCTGATTTACTCCTCTTTTCCTCTTTTGGTTACACTTGATTAGGATTTATTTATGTTTGTCTGTCTCTTTTTTTTTCTGCCAATTACAATTACATTTGGAGCAGCTGCTGAAAGCTACTTAGCGGAGAGAAAAAGAGACAACTTTTACTTTTTCGCTTTTGTGAGAAATATTTTTAGTTGTTTAGTTATTTCTGTACTCCTATTTAGTTATTTTAGTTGGCACTTTCTTTTCTTTTTTTTTGTGAAAATAATTCATAAATCTTGAAAAAGTATTGTTAATTAAACAAAATGAAATGGAAAAACTTACAACGAAAAAGTCTTTTTTTGCTTTTTATGTTCATTTCACATCATTCAGTGGACTTACCTAAAAAGAGATAAAAAAAATAAATGATTAGTTTATGCTTGTGAAAAATACGATTATTTAATCATTAATTAGTTGCGAATAAAAAGTATATTTATATACTATAAATAAGGAAAGTGAAGGGTGACAAAATGAAGCGTGGTAGAAAGCTCATTAAAAATGTATATTTATTATATAAAATACAAAACAATATTAAGTAAAAACATCTGAAAACTTTTTGTTAAGCTTGACCTTTTAAAAATATATGCATACGAGGCATTTATATGCTAGTATTTATTGCCAATTTATTCTATACATCATCATTGAATTTCTGATTTATTTCCCTTACTTCGTACTAAGTTTATTCGAAATGCCAAGACTGAATGAATAATTATGATGTCAGCGCAATTATCTCTCTAGAAATAATCGATGTTTCTGCATTAATTATAATCACTCACGTTTAGACCAGATATGTATGTGTATCTTGGACTAAAGCTTAATCTTGAGTATGGAACCCACATCAATTATGGGAACTGTCTTTCAGGCCCCGTAAATTTTCGAACGTAAAACACCGAAAAACAATTTACCAGCAATTTTAGCTCGATCTACGGGCGGAACTTTATAAATAGCCAGGAAAACAATGCAACAGGAAGGCAGGAGGGTGTGGATGCATTTTCCCTTCGCTCTGCGGTACATTCCTCAATCAATTTGGTTGGTTTCCTCTGCCGTCTTCCCCCCGCTTTTCTTATTTACATTGCATTAATTAAACATGCCCTGCCACCTACTCAGAGAGATGCCCCGCCCCTTTCTTCCGCCCCCACCCAACTCATCAACTTGGTGTAGATTTTTCAATTCCCTTCGTAAGCACTGTACAAATTTTTAAAATTGGTTACAATTGGAGTATTAAATAATATTTTTATTGAATATCATTTCAATATTATAATATTCTATGATTATATAACGTAAACATAAATTTTAAATATTTTATTTATTTAAAAATCATGTTTGGTTTTAAAAAAAATATATATAAAATGAAATGTTTATATTTTTATTTTTTTAAGTGCACCAGTAGCATCTGCGGCAATCTTCGGTTTATATTTAAATGTCTGTGCAGCAGAGACGCACGTGCAGCACTTCTTGCCTCTCCCTCGCACCCACTATTCCCCTCTCTCTTTCGCCATTCGTCTCTGTCAAGTGGCAGTGCATCTCCCCTCTCCTTTTCCCCCTTGCATCACAGCCCCTCTCTCTTTCGCACCGCCTGTGCCACATTGCAGTTTGTCATTGTAGCAATTTCAATGTTGCGCTTGTCAATTTTGCTGTTTCTCATTCATGCTCCTTCTCCCTTTCTCCCCTTCTCTCTTTCTCTCTCTCACCCTCTCATGTGAGTCCCCCTGATAACATACCCACCCACCACCCACCGCCCTCAGATGGTTTTTCCAGTTATTTTGCCACAGCAGCAGAAAAGCCACTTAAAGTAAGCGGCAGCAACACAAGTTGCATGTTGCTAGTTGCAAGTTGCTGCTGGTTGACTTTTTTCTGGATTTTCTACTTTTGCATTTGAAGAAACAACGTCTTTTTAAAAAAGACTTAAAAAGGTACTACCAAAAAGTAAAATATCCATTATGATATGACTTGTGTTACTAAAATAATGTAATGTAAATATATATCCCATTTTTTTTTATTTTATAAGAGTAAAGTACACAAAAATAGCAAAGTTGACAATTTAGATAAGATCTTGCCGACTCTTCAAATAATTCTTCATTGCTGCACTGCCATTTGTTAATGCTTAACTTCCCCCTCATTTTTTTTCGTGACTGCACACAGACAATTTAATTTCAATGTCGCCGCAATTTAAAAAAGAAATGCAACGAGGGGAAGAAAGTGGGGGCGAAAGGGACAGCGGCTCTCTTTGTCTTTGTCGCAGCGAGTGAGGGAAATAAATAGTTTTGTTTTGACACTCTTAAGGCGAAGATGTCAGCGGCGCATCTCCATCTCCTCCAGCTCCTTTCTCCGCACTTAATTCTCTGATCTTCTCTGTCCAGTCTCCAGCTGGAGCCCACAGACTTTCCACCCTCATCCCAACCCCCCAAATTTCCCCCTCGCTGTTTGTGCGCCTGCATTTGACAAGTGGATTTAGCATGGGTGGCACTCAAACAGCAGAGACTGACACACAAGTCCACCGGAAATTATAAGCGAATTTTTTAATACCCTTTAAATCGATGCTTTCTTTAAAGTTTAAGATTGCATTAAATCACAAAGATTACAAAAAACCTTTTCTAAACATATTTTTATCATAAAAAACAAGACATATACGAATACCACAAGCATATAGCGATATTTTAGTTTTTAGGATTTCATTTTAATGTTTGTTATTGCAATAAATCATAATCCTGGTTGGTTAGTTTTCATATTTAAAATCAAATTATGATTTCAAAGATTATACAAAAACACATTCTGTTTACATATTTATATCATCAGGTTAAAAAAAATGTACGAACGCAAACAAAACATAACGATGTTTTAGTTTTAAGGATTTGATCCTAAAATTCCCCCTTTTCCATTATACCCCTGAAAAAGTTTACTAAAAAATCAAGAGGTAGAGAACTAGGCTTACTAAACTGTTGGCCAACTGTTTTAGGCAGCTGCTGGAAGGCTTCTTGCCACTTTGTGTTTAGTTTTCTTTTTCCCACTTCTCGCTTTTTTTGTTGTTGTTTTTTTGCGGTTTATAGGCGTTTTGATGGGATATGTTTTCCCCATTTGTGTTTGTGTGGGCGTGGCTGGCGCAACAAGTTGACAATTTTGCTGAATTCTGTTTCCTTTTTTCTTTATTTTTCGTTTGTTTTTCTGTTTTTCCAATCTTGCGCTTATTTTTTCGTTGGCTAATGAGTTTTTAAGTGTCACAGGGCGAAGAAGAGAGTCTTCCAGTCTTCAGTCTTCTCCAGTCTTCTCTTCTTCCCGCAATGCTTCGGTGATAAACATAAACTGACTAAGCAAAACCAGCAACAACTACCGTTTTCCCACTGATTCTGAGCCACTTCTTACAACACTTCTTGCATGTTCTTTTATTTTATTTATTTCTCTGCTTGTGACATTCTTTTTACAGTTATAAATCAAGCGCAAGTCACGTACAGTGTTCATTACCTTTGAAGATTACAGTGTGTGTGTTGTTGCAAAAGCAAAAATACTGTTAAGACTGTACTTGCCTTTTTAAGTGGGGCAACATGTGGCCAACGAATTGCTTCTTTATTGGTTAAATTATTTTTAGAGGGTTTATAAAATAATCATTAAAATTGAAATAAACTTAAACTTTAAAATTGTCAAGTCAGCTTAGTACGTTTAGGGACCAAGCCAAAGTGACAAGATTTTAAAACTATACTCAAAAGTAATTAAAGAACTAATAAAAATACTAAATATGTTTGATTTATTTTGTTTCTTAAATGTTATTTTCACCTAAATTATACTGAAAATCTTGATCAACTTTTGTGCTCGTTTATTAATCATTTACAATATTTTCTCCAGGTGCTGCCCTTAATTTTCACACCTTTTCCCGCTTTTCTGCTTGGACAGCTGCACTTCTATACAGGTTCTCCCCCTTCGTGCTTGTGTGCTGTAATAAACCCCATTTACACCGACAATTTTATGCTTTTGTTTATTGTTTGCTTTCTCTCCCAGAGTTCGGGTTCATTTGAAACGAACTAAGACAGGCTGAAATAGCTGAAATGTGGGCCACATGTATAATTAGAAGGTGAGGCACGTCAACGCAATTGTTTGGAGCGCTAAAATGTTTAAGCATTTATACATTCTGCTAATAAACAATAGTAAAGAATACCAAATATCGCAGTTTGTTTATTTATTACTTCACTGGCCACAAAGTGAAAAGTTTTTGCGCTTTTTATATCTCCCTCTTGTCGCTGGGGGCATAAAAATCTACCAACAATGAATTAATTAGCATTCTACTGCAATATTTTTTTACGCATTGCTGTAAAAAGCACAAATGAAAAAATAATAAAACCTCCAAATTGTTTCCAGTTTTTTTCGTTTTTTGTGGCTGAGAACTTGCAAATTTACCAAGAAGACGGCTTTATGGCTGTTGAATTGTTACAAAAATTAATTAAGAACTTAATATTTTAAGCATATTATTTAAGCATTATGAAACAAAACTAATGAAATCAACTTAAAGTTAAAAAAAATCCAATTGCCATTTAAATTTTTGCATTTTATGAATGCTTTCACCATTTTTATTGGATGTGCATTGAATGTTCATTAAATATTCACACAAATCTTTAAAGCTTTTGCCAATTATTTTGTGCATAAAAAGTGCAGATAATTTCTGGCTTTGCCAGTTTAAATTTGCGCAAAAAAATAAAGATTCAAACACCGTAAAGGAAATTTGTATGAATAATTTCGAAATATTTTCATCTGGCCATTTTCAGCTGGCATAATTTAATTATTCTCTGTGCACGCAAAAAACGGACACACTTTCAATACACTTTTAGTTCTAATTAAACAAACAAGATAAACACACATTGAACGCAAATAAAAGGCAAAATAGCACTGTAACATGTTTAATTTATAAATAATTTGCTAACAAACAAGGCAAAACTTTTATCTTGGCAAATAAATAAATTAAATTGTTATGTCTGGCATTAAAAAGGCTAAAGTGTCTGCTGCAAAGTCAATTCATTGAAATTTATCTGGTCTATTAAATATTTATGTAAACATTGACAAACACAACAAAGTGGGCTGAATGGGTGAGTTGAAGGACATTCACAGACTCTGACAAACGCATCAAATTCTGCAAAATTAATTAAAATGCATTTCATTTATGAAAGTTAACAGAAGATATGCCTTAGGGGCAAAATCGACAAGTTTAATACCGTGGAAATATTTCAAAATGGGTTTTAATGGTAACAACATTAATATACTAATAGTATTAATTTTATAAATTGATTTTAAGATATTTAATAGTTACAGTATTTATAAATAATATGATTCTATAACTTTAAAGTTAAAAACCCTTTTACAATCATTATACCATTAAGGTGCTTATAGATAGTGAAGCCACACCACCTTTCACAAATGACAAATTAATTGAAATTAATTCATATTTAATAAGCTTTTGCGGCAGGAAAAAGTGTTCTGCTTAAAGGAAGATTTAATTTTTTAATTTAGTGGATATTTTCGCGCAATCTTATTTGATATTTTTAGCGCGCTTGTGTAATCAATTTTCAATTATGTGCAAAATTAATGACAAACGTTTTGGTGGGATGTTTTTCCCTCCCGTTTAAGCCACCACCACTGGCAGCCGGCAAAGGCAACCCTCTTGCCATTTAACCCTCTGCTATCGTAAACTGACTTTTGATTGATTTTGTGGCACTATTTAAGCGTATTTTAGCTGGAATGTCTTTGGGGCACGCAACAGCGATTTCGCCTCACCCTCTTCGTCCTTGAAGTGTTAAGGATTATGCTAGTTAGCAGGCACATTGAACCCCCTTCCGCTTTTTCATACCGAAAAGCGGACAAAGACAAATTCCTGGGGTAGAGGGAAATCAAAGGACAAACACACAGACAGGAAAGTACTGAAGGGAGGGGAGGGTAAATGAAAAGGGGGCAAACATGTATCGATGACTGCCAAAGTAGGGTGCTTAAATGGGTGGTTTAAGGGTATTTCCCCCCCCCCCACACATTTCCCTAATGGCAATTGACATAATTACGCAAAGTAGTTCCTCTCCATTTCTGAGACTTTGACTACCCCAAGGTAGGCAAAAGTTTTTCAACTTAGATTAGACCTGCCGCACAACACCTACTCTCGTTTCCCTGCAATTTCACCTGCCCTTACCTTCTTTTCCTACCTTTCCCCTCTCAAAAATGGAAATTAGGCTTTAAAATTGCCCTGGAGGCGTCTTTAAAATTTATTGCTGCCTTTGGAGAAACTGAAATTCCCTATCCCAAACCATTACGAAATTTATTCAGACTGCTAGAACATTTTGCAGGGTTTTGGGTTGCCATACACTTGGAAAACCAAGGCCAAATTATTATACACATTAAAAAAAAGAAAATTATATATATTTGCAAATCTAATTCACTTTTTTTAGATTTTTAAATATCGGTTTTTAGCAATAGCAATTTTTCTTTTTTTTATTTTGAGTGTTTTTCTTTCAGCCTTGAGGTAAGTGTAATGAAAATTACTTAAACGAAATAAGAGGGCATGGAAATACAACCTAGAACTTCTAAGCCGAGTTATGCCTGCGTTCGAGCCTGAAGGGAAAAATGTTTGCCAGCCCGAAAAGCAAAAGAAAATCAGCCAAGAACAGAGGTTATAGTAAAGAACAAGAAGCGAAACTGTTTGACTTCACTTTTTGTTTGTTTGTCCTTGAATTTAGCTTTCTATAGCCGCAAAGCCAACTCCCCCTTAACTTATTATTACAAGCACATTTTCATTGCCAGACAAAGAAACAGGACATTTTTGGGGGAGGGCAATAAGGGAAAAACCAAGTCAAATTGGCGCCGAAAAATGTTTCGCATACATTTTGACTGGAAATTGATTTTTTTTCGCCCTCTTCAGCGTTGTCAATTGAATTCATGGCGTTTTATTTGCTTTCTTTATAGTATTTGTATTTTTTCTGGTATTCATTTTTTTTAAGAATCTGAAACTCAAGAAAAGTAAGGAAATATAAAAGAGGGAGGTGTATTTGGCCATCATTTGTCAAAGTCTTTTCCACTTTTGGCAGGTGATTAGCGAAGAGAAATAAATACTTAAAGCTTATTCCGTCAGTTCAGGTGGTTGAGAAATATTTCCCAAATTAAATGTAAAGGACTCAACAAAAAAGTTAGATAAATAAATAATGGAAAAAAGGACATTTAATTAAAATAGTATGTAAATAAATTTGCACAAATCCATTTAACTGCATTAATTATTTACTTTTTTTTTAAATTTCAAAATAAGCATAGATAATTTACACATTAGTGATGAATTTAATGAATGAGGTAAATTCCCTTTGATTTATATGCTTGTCTATTTGCCATCTAAGCTTGTCTCTTATTTTCCTTTTCTATTATAAACATAAATTAAAATTTTATCCGGCTCATAATTTACATTAATCATTTTGATCTTTAAACCCAGCCTAACAACAATTAATAAACGCATTCATAATTCATTTTTAATTTATGGGAGCAACTTTTCTCCACCCAAAATGCTCATCTTCTTACTGTTCTTCCGCATCTTGTGAATTAATTTAACCCTCGACTTGAACTCTCCCCTCCCGGCGATTAAAACTTTAAAGTTTTTAATTAAAAGCACATTGCTCTGTATTTCCATTTATAATTCAAAAATTATCAAGTGAAAAGTGCGGGGATAGGCTGGGTTTTTATACCATTCATAGACTTTTATTGCCATTTCATGCGCTTCAATGAAACTCAATAAAAATACACATTTTTTCCCCCGTTGAAAACGAAAGCCCATAGAAAAAATTTAATAATACAAAAAAAAGGTTTAAATAAATCGAGGCTTGGGATGAAAGATGCAGAGAGTGCAATGAGTGTTATACAATAAATGCAAGCGACAAACAATAGATAGAAAAAATATTGGCGAAATGATTAAAAATGGAAATAAGCAAATGCAATTTTTTACACTTTTCCCGCAGGTTTTTTCCTCCATTCCCGTTTTTTATTTGCCGCTTTCCGTTTGTGTTTTCTGTTTGATTCCGTAGTGAAATCAATTTTGTGCAATGCGTAAAAAAGTAAAAATATTCCGAGTCCAAAGTGAAATTAATAAAACACGTTTGGGGGTTGCCTGATCGATTCGTAAGGGTTGCAATTTATATCCCGATTTTTTTTTTAATTTCCAGTTTAAGAATTTATTATTTGTTCAAATATTTTCATCGTATCTTAATTTCTGTCGGGCAAATGAGCATTACGAGGGGTGTTTTTTATTTTTTTTTTGTATTTCGATGACAGTCGGCAGGCGGATTGCAAATGAGTTTTTTACACTTGAGACGAAATTAAAACTTCAACTGTGGCCAAAGACAAAAACCCTTAAAACACAGCCACCCTTAGGATAAATCCTACCCCTCTTCGCCTCGATTGAACAAATGAAATGGAATGTTTGATTAGAAAAATGTTTTGCATAGCGTAAAATTTTATATTCCTTTTCTCGTCCGTAATGGGCGTGTCAAACGGGGGGCGGTGGCGGGGGGGTTTTAACCCCCGTGTGACGACTTAAACGTTGAAAACGAAATGCGTTTCACAAAAAAAGGTTTTCACAGTTCATTTTGTGTAATTTCTACAATGTTGCTTTGCATTTCTCTCAGACAGAAACAGAAAAGCGACACCCCCTTAGCCCCCTAATCCACCTTAACCCCCTGCTGCCACCCCTTCTCCTTTCGCACAGATGCGCAACCCTAAAAAGGGGAATTGATATGCTTGAGAAACACGGCGAAAGTAACAAAAGCATAGGATTGGATTGGATTGTACCAAAGGGGGATTGCATTTTATTTTTGTATTTTTTAGGTAGTAGAGTGGGTTAAGGGATGCACTGATTTCGGTGTCTTCAATTTTCCAGCAAGGGCTGGGCCGCAGGCAGCCACTGAACCACCGAACCACTGGGAAAACTTTACACATTTTCCACCGCCACCGTTGTTGTTCTTTTCCCTGCTCAACTGCCATTCGAACAAATTCGAGTGCTAAACGATCATTATGAGGTTTTAACCAGACTGGGGGTTGCAGAGGGTTAAGGATTGTGCCTTTAGGATTTGACTGCGAAATTGAAACGTTCGGATGAGGTCTAATTAATCTATTTATTTAGGCGGATGAATTGTGCATTTGAAAAGGAATTTTGAATATTGTATCTCATTTAACCATGAAAATAGAGCTATAATTGAATGTTTTGATGAATTATAAATGAAGAGAAAACGTTCCTGAAAAATATACATTTTTGAAATGTATAAATGACTATAAAAACTGATAGCATCAAAAAATTACAACATTTTCTACATTTTAGTAATATACATATGTTTTTTTAGAGTGCTGAAATATAATCTCACTAATTTCTTAAGTACTTTACAACTCCAAAAGAAAAAAAGGTCTTAGGATAACCCTCTTCACTTCAGACTCATCTCTGTTGATCTAAACTTGACCAACTTGTGCACAGAATTTCCCACCAAACCTTTTTCAACCTGAACCCTACTCTCCCCTTAACACCCTAAAGCCCCATGTCCACTTAACCCGCTAACTCCAATCAACAAAAAAACCAGTGGCGAAAAACAGTCAGCCATAAATTTATCAGCGAAACATGAAACGTGCGAGTGGAGTGGAAAAAAAAAGATACTCAAATGCAGATACAGATACGTTTATTCAGTCTGAGATACTCGGATAGCGATACCCAAAACAGATACAGATACGGATCCAGATAAATATACATGCAAAAGCAATCAGTGTATTGACCACAACGATTTTTGACATGTTACGCATACAAATTAGAGCAGTCTGCCCCTTCATTTTTTTCTCTTTGGCTCATTTGAAAGCGAATAAGCAAAAAAGCAATCCCCAATAAAGAAGCCAACAAAAGGCAGAAAAAAAGGAGAACCGAAAGCAGAAATCAACAAACAGAAGCCAAAGAAAAGTTGAAGCAGTTAAAGAAAGAATTATACATATAAATAAAAACAGCATGGGCAAAAAAAAAACCCGAATGGAAAAAAGTGCTGAAAGGGGGAGAATAAGTAACGCAAAACACGAAAAAAATAAACACACAAAAGAACCCACTACTTGGACGATCAAAAAAATGATCTTAAAAAGGCAGTAGCACAGAATACTGAATAAAAGGTACGAAACTGATATAATAATAATAATTTTTTGCAAAAATAAATGACTAAAAACTAGAATTCTTGACCTTATTTTGTGTTCTATTTATTTTTTTGTTAGCAAAAAGTTTGGAATTCAAAAATAAATACTTTAAACTTTAAATATTTAATTTTTGTAACATTTTATTTAATTTTATTAGTTTTCTAAAAACAAATACTAAGCTTCTATAAGAAGCTTATAAATGTGCAGCAACTTCACTTCAAACCGCAGATTTATTTTTTTATTCAAAATAATTATTCGGTGAATTATAAAAGAGCATTAAAACCCCGGCTTGAAGGCAATAAAACAAGCAAAAAGCTCCTCTTCAATCAAGAAATTCGAAAAGAAATCCAGCAGAGCTTGGCAAAAACTATTGGCATCATCAAGTACCCACAACACAATCCATGCTAATGATCCAAAATGTCTTCAAGACAAATTCCAAATGTCCAACCCAAATTCCAGTAGCCGACGCAATTAGCCAAAGGTGAAAAAGGAGTAGGGGATTTTCAGGTGAGGTTCGCCCAGCAATTCAGGCGTGACAATCGCCGACGAGTTGGTCAAGAAATACCATCACGTCAAGCGCGACCCCCTGTCGTTTTTTTCAGCTACTTCAACCGCGCACAAAGCATTCGGAATGCAAAAAAATTAACAGAAAATAAAAAATAATATGCTAATCAATTAATATCCACAAGCTGTTGAGTCAGAAGCTTCTAGCCAGTATTAGCAAACGTGCAGTAGATGGAATGCAGATGCAAACACAATTACAGAGGTTAATCAACATTTATTGATATTCAAAAGCGATTTTCTTTTAAACGACTCATGCAAATATTTACAAAATTTAATTTTTCACATACACTGCGAGTCGTCAAAGCAAAGATATTAATTGGCTTCTGTTCTGGGGTGTGACAAAAAACTATAAAAACCATTGACATACCACCGATAAAAACGGCAAGCAAAAGAGAGAGAGAGACCCAACAAAACTATAGAAAAATATTTTATTTTCTGCAAATGTTGGCGAAAATTTTTCTGTAACTAAATCCAATGACGAGGTCGTTTGGGGGCTAAACAAAAAAGAGCGCTAGCTTCGCCATCAGTCAGCAAATGTTATTGAATTTTTATCATTTTTATTTGTTATTTTACTGTGTTTCGACTCGCGCGCGTTAGCCGTTTGAGCCACATCATTTAAATGTTGAGGAATTCTGGCTGCATTTCGACTGTGTATGTGGAAGTTGTTTAAACAGCTGCGAGTTTAAATCCACCACCCACCTCAAAGTACAAAAAAAAGAGTGCATAAACATGACTACAAATATACGAACCGAGAGATATAAATTCTCCGCATGCGAGTTATAATTTCCATATGCCAAAGCATCAAAACAAAAACGCGTACTGCATTTTTGTTAGTTTTACTCTACCAAAATAAAACTTTGAGGGATTTCGCAGAGCTCCAGTTGATTAAAGGGGCTAGATAGATATTTCAGGGAGCATATACGAAGTTTTAGGAAGTCTTTAAAGTCACTCAGCCTAGTGATGAACTTATGTACATATATAAAAATCTTTAGTTATATGCTCTTCTTATTTTATGATACAGGGCCTTCCTATTATTTCTTGCTTCTATTTTTTTTCCTACAATTTGTTTCAAAAACTCTACACAATTTGTCTCAATTTAAATAGCCTTTTGAAAATTACCTTTTGAAGAATATTCCCAATAATTGCTGGCATTGCTTGACATTTTTCAACTTTAGTCTGCCATTTCTTTTGTTTATTTTACCTCATACATTTTGCTCATCAATATTTTCACAAAAGACACTGAAATTCCAGCCAACCAAACTAATTTATGGTATACAAAATCCCCTTTGAATCCAATGCCTCTGGCCATCTCTTTTCCAGTTTTCCGTGCAATCCAACTTTGATTTTGCAAATGCAAATTGTGAATATATAAATTTTGCTCTGCAGGAAAAGCGCTTCTCATTTCCACTGCATCTGTTGCAAACCTCCGTCTCTTTCTGCTCCACTTTACCTGTCTCTTTTTTGTCGACAACCCCTTTTCCCCTTTTTTTGGGGTAACACACTTCCGCACACGTCGCTGTATTTTGCACGTAAAAAATGTTTGAAACAAACAAAATATTTGTTTAATTTATTTTAATTTCAAAGTTGCAGCAGTTGCAGATATTTTTGGGCAGCGCAGAAAAGGAGAAAAAGCGTGTGTGTGGTAAAGGATACGGCGTAGTGAAAAATAAAACAACGGCAATAACAACTCCGGAAAAGTGAGAAAAACTAAGCCACAATCATAATTCATGCGCTAAAAACACCAACAGTACAGTAAAGTGGGAAAATGTACGGGGAACAAGAAGTTTTAGGAGCCAGGCACTTGGAAAAGCCAGGAAATGAAATGAATGTGGAAAAACTCAAAGGGAAAGCGGCATGGAACAAAAAGAAGGAAAAAAGGAAAAGGGCGACAGTTAGCAGGTAGACAAACGAAAATAAAAACCAAAGGCAATGGCAAAGGCAAAGGAAATAAACATAAAAACCCCTGAAAACGCACACAAATTGTTGCAAACAACCGTTCGAGCACTTCTTAAGCAATATCCTGCCTTTCTCCCTAAGCATTTGATTGCACTCACACACACTGAATTTTCCAAGGAAAACTCAACAAAATTGGAAGGCACTTCAAGGATCAACAGGAAAAATGTTGAGAAAATCAAGGACCCGGGGGAGAAAAACAAAAGTGCTGCCCAAAAATAAAGAATTGAAATTGGGTAGGAAAAATGGCGGTTTGAAAAACGTGGTTTGATAAAGATATATATATATATATAATATATTATTTAAAAAGCTGAGGTTTTTTTGAAGAGCGGTAATATGCATAATTTGGATATCAAAATCACAAGTAGAAATTAATGTTTTGTCTTATTTCGCATTACCTCTCAATTATTCATGTTAAGCCGCAAAAGTTCTTCAGTTTTATCATTTCTCGTTGCTAATCTTTAAATGTCTTTTTAATGTCAGTGCCAGCAGTTAACCCCTGACCCCCGTAAGTATTCCCTCTCGGCCACTGTCATCAAATCTAATAATGCCCCCGAGTTGAGCAATTCCCCAGAAGCTTGAGGCCAAAAAACCTCCACAGAGAGTTCATTGATTTCTGATGACTTTCTGGTGACTTTTTTGAGTCGCGCGAACTTAACTTTTACGAGTAGTTCCTATAAAAGCGTAAAAAGAACGCGTGTCAGAGGCCCAATTAAGATGTCAAATCAACACGTTTTATTTATTAAATGATTACGCACACACACAGAACACAAACAGAAAATGCGGGAAGCGCCATAAAGTTAATGGTGCAATATATCTTTCAAGGGGGTGGGGTGGAAAACTCAGAGGAACTACCCCCAACTAATCACAGACAAATTAATAAAGGTTGCTCCCCTTTTTTTTTTAGTTCCCTTGACCGATTTACCCGATTGAGTGGATATAATTCATATTTAAATTCAGCCCCAGCTCCTGCATTTTTCTCCACTGGGGTTCTTTAAGTATTAAAAAGCATTTTGTAAGCAAAGTATTATATGTGAGAGGGGAAAAACTTTGTTGAAGCGTGCCAAACTAAAGTTTTCTTATATCCAGCGATGTCACCCCGCTTTCCACCTTCCATTTGTGCCACTTTTCTTGAGGACAGTGAATATAATACAAAGGTTTGTCTTCACTTATAGATATTCTAGTTATGAGAGTTACAATTCAAAAATCTCAACAATATTTGATGTTAAGTATTGATACTTTATTACGATAAATAAATAAATATATATGTTAATATTTAAGTAATAATCCATTTTAGTTCCTTGTTCAGTTTATGGAATAGTGACTGTACTTTAAGTTCAGATTTAATATCGGGGGCTTTTGCTAACAGTAAATGCTGCCAATTGACAGGAGCCAAAGTAAGTGAAACAAAGAAGGGGGTGTGGAAAATCGAGAGGAAAATTGGGGAGGCTTGAGTACCAGATAAAAAACTTAATGCTGACGTCAAGCTGCAACAACAAAGATCAACAAAAAACTAAAGTGACGTCGCAAGGTGACAACAGCAAAGTGCTGGGGAAAATGGGTGAAAAAACGGGGAGCTGTCATAAGCAGGAAAAGTCAAAGGAGGAAGCGAAAGTTTTAATTGATTTGTGATATGCGTGTGCCAAAAATAAAGGAGATACAAGGGATAGGGTGCATGAACAAAACAGTTAGGAAATAGGTCTTGATGAAAGGTTATTAGACCTAAATGTTCATAAAAGACTTCAAGTTATTTATATATGATACGAAAATTGGTCTTTTCTGTAAATAAAGTGTTTGCTTTTTTACAATTTAACAATTAACAGCCAAGTTTTTAAAAACTGTTTAATAAACTTGTTTTTTTTTTTATATTTTTAGTATTACAATTTAATTGGATTGCTAAAATAAAAACAAATAAATATTTCAATAAAATCTTTATGAATGTGTGTTTTTTTTTTCAAAATTAGAAATATAATTTTGGGAGTATTTTACCGTATAAAAACTACAAGCAAATCAAAGTAAACTTACCGATAAGAAAAAAGTTCCAAATATTTAGCGCCGCTTTCCTCGCACTCCCGCTACCGACTATCGCCGTCCCTTTCATGGCCGTCTTTCGCCTCATGTTGTTTATATCTTAAAGTTTTATATGTGTTAATGCTTGATTTTCTTTTTTTTTTGGTTATCCGTTGTTTTTAAGCAAAACAATAGGTTTCTTCCTCTTCTAGCTTCTTTTAGCTTCTGCAGTTGTTGTTGTTGCAACGCCCCATTGCGTTGGTAAATGTTTTTTATTTATAATAATATAATATTTATTATTATTTATTGCACATGAGATTTTTAACGGGTATCCAAAAACGAAGAAGAATAACTGAAAAAGGTTAAGAATGTTGCAGATGATTAGAATTCTTTTCAAGATCTAGCACAGAGTTGGTTTTATTTTCTTTAGTTCAGTGTTTGATTTTTTCACTGTTACTTAGGGTTCGGCAAATAAAAAGATGTTTTTGTTGTATTTGGCACTTTATTTTGGGTTTGTAAAGATTTGCATCAATATCAAGCCTTCAGAACTAGAAAATATTAATTTGTTTCTTTAACTTTTTTAAGTACAACTTCTTGATTATTTCTTTCAATTCCTTTTTGTCACTTGTTTATCTTTATCTTTGCTTCGCCTTTTCCACCTCTCCTTTTTCACAGCTGTAATTGCATTTGTACTTCACACTATTTCGTAGTTGTTGTTTTACTTTAGAGTTGCAACATGGACTTTGTTGTTGCTGTTGTATTTTTGAGCAGGTAAGAAAATCACTTAAAAGGTTTCCAAGAAACCTACACGAACACACATTAACACAAACACACACACACGCAGATGGAAGTAAACCTGTTTTCCAGGTAAATAGGTAGAGGTGTGCAAGTGCGAGCTGGACAGAGAGATCGCAAAAGATCGAGGATGGAAGAGGAGAGGAAGAGCGAGTGAGAGAGAGATGACGCAGATGCTGCGTTTTTTTTTCCTTATTTATTCCAGCTTCTCCGTAGTTTAATCAAGTTTTAACTGTTATTTGTTTAAGATAACTTTTTATTTGTAGTTTATATTCTTGAACATATTTGTTTTTGTTTGTTTCTTGATTGATTTGCTTTGTTTTATGTGCAAATTTAAGCCACACTCACTTTGCACATTAAAATTTGTTTTAATTTTTACCTTAAACTTAGTATTTTCGGTTTACTTTGTGCCAGTATTTCGTAGTTGTTGTTGTTGTTGCTCGCACACACGCGAAAATCGGCGGAAAACGCGGAAAATCGGTGAAAAACGCAGCGACGACGCGCACTCACTTTTCAACGTCCGTTTTCGTCGAGGTTTTTTTCAAACTCAACGGAAAGAGAAACGAAATTTCAAGCCTCAAACCACGCGGTTCGACGTGGATGTTCGATTCGAACACTCAACGGAAAGAGAAACGAAATTTCAAGCAACAAACCACGCGGTTCGACGTGGATGTTCGATTCGAACATGCTTCTGAGCAACAAAAGCGGTTAACAGCGATATTGGACTGGGCTGTAACCGCAGTCAATCGGTTAACAGTGGCTTTGTATGGAGCTAGCATGTGCGAGCAAACCAATTTATCGGTTAACAGAGGTTCGAACCGATTTTAGGTTCGAATGCCGTTTCACTAGAAATAGTCTCATTTTTTCAAGGAACTCTCTTAGAAACATCTCTTTAGACGCGTTAAAATCAAAAAACTTTTAATGAGCAAAAAACATAAAACAATTAAAAACGATCCATAAATCATAAATTTTAATTTTATACTTAAAATCTTTTTTATTTTTTAAATATTTCTATTTTAATTAAAACTTTTCTGCAAAGTTGATTTTTTCGGAAATTAAGAAAGGGGTTACATCATAAAAATTGCTAAAAATCGACCTAAAATTTCAAACCTAGTTTTAAACGCAAATTTTTAGAGCACTTTGGCACAAGAGTTTAAAGATATACCACTTCGAGCTCGGATTCTTAAAAGAAAAGTTATAGATTTAGAACTGCAGGTTTTTGGTGAGTTTTTGAAATGATATTTTTTGGAAATTAATTTCGTAACAATAACAATTCAATATTTCAAAACAAAATTTAAATGCAGATTCTTAGAGACTAAAGCCACAAGTCTTTAAAGATATACCTCATCGAAATCGGATGCCGGAAAGAAAAGTTATGGATTTAGAACTGTAGGTTTTTGGTCACTTTTCTGCAAAGTCGATTTTTTCGGAAATTAAGAAAGGGGTTACATCATAAAAATTACTAAAAATCGACCCGAAATTAAAAACCAAGTTTTAAACGCAGATTTTTAGAGCACTAAGCAGCAAGACTTTAAGGACATGCCACTTCGAGATCGGATGCTTAAAAGAAAAGTTATAGAATTAACAGTGTAGGTTTTGGTCACTTTTCTGGAATTCTATTTTTGGGAAATTGATTAAGGAATTTTATTGTAAAAATAACAAGTAAAAGTTTCAAAAAAAAAATTTTAATGCAGAGTTTTAGAGACCTAATCCACAAACCTTCTAAGATATACCACTTAGAAATCGGATGCCGGAAAGAAAAGTTATGGATTTAGAACTGCAGGTTTTTGGTCACTTTTCTGCAAAGTCGACTGTTTCGGAATTTAAGAAAGGGGTTACATCATAAAAATTGCACAAAATCGACCCGAAATTAAAAACCAAGTTTTAAACGCAGATTTTTAGAGACTTTAAAGACATACCACTTCGAGATCTGATGCTTGAAAGAAAAGTTATAGAATTAACAATGTAGGTTTTTGGTCACTTTTCTGGAAATCTATTTCTCGGAAATTAACTAAGCAGTTTTATCGTTGATTACTTGTTTTGAATGTTATGTTTGATGATCTATGGTGGAATTCTTTCTTATGATTCGCAGTGTAACTTGTTGTCTTTTTCCTTTGCTATTTCTATGAGAGACGTTGTTTTTGGCAGTGCAAGTAATAGGCCGACTGATAACTTGCGCACTAATTCTATTGTTTTTGCTTGGTTTGTTGAGATTATAAGCTTGGCACGCCTTTTTTGTTGTTGTTTGATTTTTGACTGTAAATTTAGGCGCGTAAAATGTTTCCATTTGATAGAAAAAGTCAGGCACCTTTCGATTGGCTTTTGATTGTGCTTCTGTGCTTCTGATAGTGACTAAAAAAGTTCAAAGACTAAATTTACAATACTGTGTTTTATTTATTTATTTTGTCAAAATTTTTTTAAAATATTTCGTTTGATCAATGTGAATTTTTACAGTAAGCTCTATGAAAATATAAAAGCAATTTTAAAAGTGGCTTCAAATCTAGTTAAGCTTGCTATTTCCATAAGCTAGAAAAATAATATTTTTTAACCGCTGCTGTATATGCATATTTCTACATAAACTTAAGCTGCCTGAATTCCCGGAATAGAAGCTTGGTGGCTTGTGGCTTATCAAAACATTCTAGATGAGGGTATATTTGAGAAATACATATATATTTGGGAAACATATTCATATATTAGATTAAACAAGTACACTTGAGCTGCCTTCGAAAGTCGGCGTATAGATCCCAAATCAGTTTCTTGGCAACATTTGCCTCTCGTGGTTCTACTTTCGCAAAATGTTTAAGATCGGAATTTATATAGTCTACGCCTTTGCCTTTATCAATTACGGGATCGTTAAGTCCCAGGTTAATTACGAATATCAAGATTTCTGTAAACAAAAGGTCTCAGAAGAGCGACAATGGAGAGCTAAGGTGGAAAATATAGAAAAAATGCTGCAAAATGTTGTGCATCCAAATCAAACCAACAGCCGATGTGAAGTTACTGATGCTCCAGTACAATGTGGAGCCTTCTGCGTTTCGGCACTTGGGCCTTTATTCAAAGGCATTGACTTTATCGAGGAATGGATCAACAGCACCTCTGAAACTCTAAAAAATATAGAACCGAATCAAAACAAAATCCTGAGCTCACTCCGCGAATTTCAAAAGGAAAAATTAAATACAACGGAAATTCTGTCCGTAGTTTTACAACTTCAGGGGAGGCAAAAAAATAAAGAAAACAAAGCGATACCACCAGAATTTGAGAAAATTGGATCAAGATATTTTTACATTGAACAAAACGAAAACAATAGGAAAACCTGGGTTGACGCGGAAATCGCCTGCCGTGAAAAAGGAGGACACCTCGCCACTTTCGAAAGCGAAAAGGAGTTTTTAGCCATCGGAGAAAAACTCACGGGACGTCTTCCCTGCTGGCTGGGCATTTCCCAAAACAAACTTGGCGATTACATATCCATTTCCTCCGGAAAAGTACCACAATATTTTAATTGGACAAACACAAGAGTCGGCTCTGCGGAATGCGTTTCCTTGTACGAAGGGTTTATGATTGACAGTACTTGTGAATATCCTATAAACTTCATTTGCCAGTTCGACGATTAGTGAAAAAGTAAATAAGAAAAAACACTATTAAAACAATAAAAATATGTAAAAGCCTGTTAATACAAAAACATAATTTAAAATTGCATATAAATAAATCTGTAACCCACTAAAGAAATTTTAAAAATGTATTTAATAATTAGAGCTGTGATTTGGTAAACATTTAAAAAAGTTACGTAAAAAATATAACTCATTAAAAAATTCTCATGTTAATTCACAAGTATAATATACAATTTTGCAAATAAATAAATATTTATTTCAAACTTTAAATTAAAAGTTTTGTTTTTGTTTGATAGGTTTGCAGACTTTAATTAACATTATGTTATGTCAAATGTTCGAAATGTAAAATTCGCTTAACAGCAGCTGAAGAGAAACGAGAAAATAAGAGAGCCCTTTTGGCTCGTTGTCGACTTCGAAAACGAGAACTTAATGTTAACAGATGTGTGTTTGAAACAAATAAAATATTTATTTAAAGTTTAAAGAAATGGGTAAAAAATAAACATTTATGAAATATATCAAATAGTTTAAATAAACATTTTTTAGTTTGCCAAATAAAAACCAAATAAATGGGAGAAATATAACTTTAACCAACGCTGGGCCTTATCAACATGTTTTTTTTTTCTTCTTTCAAACAAAAAACTTGTTTTTATGGCCAACAAGAAAATCCAGTCGGAAAAATTAGCCAAGAAAAATAAGAAAAGCCAGCAACAAGTTAAGTGGAAAAGAGAAGAGATGATGCAAAGAAGGTGTGAAAGAGAACGAGCTAGTGGACATGCAACAAGTTTGAAGGCAAAAAACTTCGTTGAGTTCGCTTCTATGGCCATCCCTTTTGCACCCCCTGAAGATCGCTGTTAACGATCTACTTTTAACCAGTTTTTTTTCAAGAAAAATATGAAAGAGAAAAAGAGGTTGTACACAGAGAAAAAAGTCATGGTATTTCTTAAAAATGTACAGTTAATGCAATGTTTTGTTTAGGTTTAGCAAAGTTAAAATTAAACTAAAAGTAGTAAATTTTCTATGGAGTTACTGATATATGAAGACACCATGGACAGCAAAATATAATAATACCAACTACTTTAATATCTAACACAATAAAAACGTTTATACAAATTTTGCTTTTTAAAAGTTTTAACAAAAATACAACAAAATTAATATTTTGTTTGTGTAGAGGTTCAAGTTTTCAAAGTTTATTTTTCTTTTTGCGGCTTTTGTCGCCCGAGTTCACGTTTGCTTTGCCTGCTGTTTCTTCTCTTCTTCTTGTCTTTTTCTTCTTCTACACTCCCCTCTTCTTGTCCTCTCCCTGTCCTCATGTAAACTTGTTTTTCTTCACTAAAACACGTTATTTTCAAGACAAATACCTGGTTGGTATAAAACTTTTCAGCATAAACCTTTTCTTAGACTTTTTATATACATACATATATGACCACACCCAAGAGAGATTTTAAAACCAAAACTGTAGAATTTGTTAAATTCTTTAATAAAAATATAAAAATGGAATTCGTCATATATTTAGTTATATTTATTTAATGAGTAAATTCTTTTAGGCCGTAATTTTGTGTAACAACAAAGAACGCTTAATCTAATGAACTTGCAGTCTTATTTATTTAATACAACTTCACCAACTTAAGTATAAAAAATGCATTTTGTCACGAATGATTGATATTTTCCGTCTTATTTTATGCCGCTTTTAGAGTTCTGAATTATAGAAGTGCCTCCTTCACATTTTCAATATTTTTCTCTTAAGAGTCAAGCCACGCGCTTTGCATAATGAATGCATAAAATTTACCAACAGCCCAAGAATGGTAAATATTTTTAAAACAGATTTTCTGCTCGTTCTGCCTCTTCATCGTGTTCCTCAATGTTTATTGAATTTTTGATTTAGGCCTTGAGGCGATTTCTACTCATAATAAAACTCCGGACATGTCCCGCTACTAAAGACGCATACAAATGACCTCTGGGAGCATTTTCATTTCCCTCAGGTGAACACCCGACTAGACACGCCCCCCGCCTCCCTCGACTTTTAATTTTTCCCGCTTGAAATACACGCAGAATCCAACTTAATTATCTCTATCCCTTGGTTATTGCTGTTTATTTTCCCTGGGCCTCAGTAATTGTCTTAATTTTACAATTTTATAGTAGGTATACGTATTTAATCAGATGTATTTTATTTAGATATTAATCGCAACAGGAAGTTGAAAAAAAGCTGAGTGAAAGCTAGATAAAAAAAACTATTTTGAGGAAAAAAAAATACAAATTTAAATAAAATAATGTTTGTAATACGTTTTTAAAAAAAAAAAAACTCAATGAAAATTTAAAAAAAAGTAAAGGAGGGCCCTACACCAACAATAAAATTACGATTCTAATCTTTTCTGAAATTTAAAGATACAGTATCTTAAAAACTAAGAAGACGTAGTTATTTCAATATTTGTTCTTCTATAAAATTATTTCGATTTTCACTCTTTGTTTTCAATATTAGCATATGCAATTACTTTCCCCTTTTGTTTCTTAAGCCAAAAATCGATTTCAAAGTTGATATTTTGATCTCTTGATCTTTTGTTTGAAAATCAAACATTAACGGTCCAAAAAGGTCAAACACAAAGTAAACCAAAATAACAACAAACTCAAAAATTAAAAGAAAATAAAAACAAAAAAACGAAGAAGATCAAGAATAAAGAGTTGGGGTTGAAGAAGAAACCGATTTGAAAGGTGGAGAGCTTGAAGAATCAAAAGAAAAAGGTTCTTGAGGCAAGGCAAAATTAAGAAACCAAACATGATCCGCGGTTTTTGGGTACTACTTGAATTACAAGTTCATTAAGGTAAGCATGAAGCAGAAAAATAAAAAAACTGGAGGAATTGAAGGGGAAACCAAAAAATTGATATGACAAAAAATATTTAAATAAACAAAAAGGTGTAGGCGCTAAGAGCCAGAAAAAAAGGATATAGCAATACTAAAGAAAATACTAAAATGGAATTAATAGTTTTGTGTTGTAGCCAATTTTCTAAATCTATTTTGAAAAATTTAAAATAATACATCAGATTGTTAAGTTGTTAAATATATACTCTCCTTACGAATAATTGTGAAATGAAAAATAGCAAATAGCAAATAGAGTTTCGTTTTCACGCCCTCGACGAAGGTAGTCTTTTAACAATTTTTTTGACCAAAAACCAAATACAAAATGCAGGTACAAAAGTGAGACAACAATCAAAATGTAGGAAAATGCCACTGAAAAATTACAATAGGAATATGTAGGAAAAGAAATGAAGTGGAGGATCGAAAGAAAAAGGAGATACTCTTCTACCTAAGCCACTTCTTCTCTCCTACCCTTTTTTATTCCCCTCTTTTTTTTAACCACTTTGTGTTGCTGCTCACGCAATGTAACCGAAGATTGGTAAGACAATTTACGGGGGAGGGGGTCTGAGGGGTACAGGTGTGCCAGGTGAGATAGAAGGAGTGGCAGATAAGGAGAGCGAGGGAGACCGAAGACCCCGTCAGCAACAACAACTTCGCCTGTCAGTCAAGTTCAAGAAGTTAACAGAAAAAAAACTGTGGAGCAAACATGGCTCAAAACACACAGATACAAATTCACATATAGATGCAGGCAAAGGACAAGAAATATTAGAAAATAACTATCAAACAACGAACACATTAAATTTTAAAAATAATATTATAAACGATATTGTAAAAATAGAGTTTTGGTTAGCAAAGATATAAAAATGTCAATTATAATCAGGAACATTTTTTGTGATTATTGTTTGTAGTAAATTGTAGGGTAGGAACCAACACCCCAAATGGTAAAGGTCAAAAAGGTTAAAAATGATAGACTCTTTTTCCGTTTGAAGTTTCTTTAAAGTTAGTTAGTTAATTTATATATCTATGTTCCTTACCGAATCCCAAGTTTTTGGTGTAACGTTATCAACATTTTCTAAAACAAAAACCAAAAGCTTAGTTTTTGGCATGCTAAAAATTATTAAACATATTTTTTTTTGACCATCGTTTGTAGTATAGATTTTGATCAGTTTTTGATATATGAATAACATGCTTGTTTTAAAGTCTGTTGAGGTGTACCTGGTCTTCAATCTGCAGTCTTCTCCCCTCTTAAGTCTTCAGTCTGCTGTCTCCAGTCCGCAATCTTCTCCAGTCTTTTGTCTTCCGAAGTGCAGCCTGTCGTCTGCCTTGGCCATTTTTTCTTTGGCCAAGTTAATTATGGGTTGAGGTTTTCGAACCCAACTCCATCAGCAGCTGCCAAAAGAAGAAGAAAATGCGAAAGACAGAGACGCAGAGTTTTGGGGGTAGAAAGAGAGGGGCAGCGAGGTTAAGTTTGGAGGCTAAATTGCAATCTCTATGAAAATTTTTTCAGCCTGCGGTCGGGGGTCGAAACCGTATGCCTTTGTCCATATAGAAGTACAGTGAGGGTACAAAAAAATAAAATAAAATTAAAAATTATATGGTAATATTTAAAAAAAAAATGTATTATATAAATGCAGTTTGGTAAAACATTTTGAATTTTTGTAAATTGAAAATATTACTCCTTTTCAAACCCAACTATGTACTCTGAATTATGATTTAAATTCTGCTACTATGCTTACTTATGTTTGCTTTAAAAGAATTTTTTTTTCAATAGAATAATTTTTGGAATAATAATAATTTTACATTTTTTTTAATGAATCAATTCTTGTACTCTAAATAATGACATATATTCTGCTACTATGCTAAATTATTTTTGCTCTAATAGCAAAGAGTTTCCTCTGTGCAGTACTCACTGTAACACATACGAGAGACCTCCGACCAGGAATCAAGTTCTATATAATTGCTTTGTGTGTGTTTCTGTTGCCTTTTGTTTCTTTTGTTGTAATTCGATTCGTGAAACATTCAGAAAAAAAAGAAGAAGCACTTGAGGGATGCATTTTAATGGCTGCTGGGGAAGGGAACGGGGGCGGGGGGATAAAGTGGGAGGGGCGGCTCATTCGCTTCGATTAGAACGCAATTTTCCTGCTACCTCCTCCAGCTTTTATATTTTTTTTTGCTTTTGCTGCTGCTGCTGCGTGGAACGATTCGAAATTGCTCCATAAGGAACTCAATGGGAATTAAAATGTTTGTTTTCTTTTTCAAGCAGAAAATCGAAGAAAAAGAAGCAAGCGGAACAATAACAAACAACACATATATACAGTGGCGCACGAATTCTTTTGGGGCCCACTGTGTCCGCCACTTGAGTTCTCGCTTTGATTTGCTTCAAATCCAAAAATACAACCACTCGTCACCCCTCAAATTTCTGTTCCTCCAACCAGCTCTCTAATTTAATTTCCAATTGCACATAATCCGTTTTGGGCCTTTCAAGCATTTGTCGTAAAATTTGATGCGTAAATAATAATAAAAAAAAAAACAACGTAGAACATAATGGGAAAAATTCTGTAATTGCCAGGGGAAAAAGGATATAAAGAGAACTTGGGATGAAATTTTTCTATTTCATTGTCTAATATTTCAGGCAGTATTTCTTTGTTCAAAGAAAGTAATTCTGTGCAAAGCAAAGAAAATATTTGAAAAGAATATGTCATGGACAGAAACTCCGTTTTTGTAAAAAAAAAACTTGTAATTTCAATTACATTTTTGTACTTACTTTTTAAACTATTTAAATAACTAAACAAATAATTTTTTATGTACCGTAAAACTTGAAGAGAAAAGCCCCAAATAAATTAACCAAATTAAGAGTAACACCAGTTGTTTTTTAACGAGTTTTTTATTTCTTCTTTAACTATATTAGATGTGCCACAAAATTAGCTTATATTTTAAAAAATTGCTGGAAAGACTGTTCTTTATAATTTATAAAACCAATGCAAATGGTATTATTTTTAAAAAATATCCCAGTTAATTTTCTAATTAATTTTTGTTGCATTGTTCACAGGGAAAATAAAACAAATTTAATATAAACTTCCACTAACTTTTCTGGACATACTGGAAAGTAATTGGTAACTTTTCAGCTACTGGCCAAACATCAGACATCTTTAGCCACCACCCCAAATATATAACCCCTTGTCATTTCCCTTGGAGCGAGTTTGATGCATTGATGGCTCTCATAGCCAGTTAATCCATTAGATGCATTGCATATTTCATTTGACATTTGCGAAACACAATTTGCCAGGCAATTTCTACTTGAAGTCAGCTGCTCCAAGGCATTGGGTTTGGAGAATGGGTGGAAAGGAGGTGGAAAATGGGGGGAAAGGGGGTGGAAAATGTGGGGTAAGGGGGTGGAAAATGCGCTAGAATGGGAGTGTGTATTTGCAGCCACAAAATAGTTGTATTATTAGATAGAAGCCAAACTTAGTTCAAGGATAGAGTCGGGTGAAACTTCTGAAAACTAATTTTGAATATGGCTCAAAATCAATTACTTTTACAAAAAGGTTGCACAATTTTGTAGCATATTATTAGAAGTTTAGAGGACAGTCATATGGAAAGTTTAGGTTCACTTTTAAATAAAATCTTTTAATGAGTTTCTTATTCAAATAAAAACATAAATTAGTTCAGGGGTGTAACTAATTAACAATTTAAAAGAAGAATAATAACTGAGTTCACTTTAAAATTGATATTCTACAAAATCTACTTTTAAAATAAAATTTGTTTGTCTTTTAACTGTTTACATATTTAAATAAATATTTTTTTTTTTTTTAAAAATAAATAAATAAATCATTTTTTTTTTTTGGAAAATCTTCAAGGCGGAATAAGAATTAAGAAGCATTACGATTTTTTCCGAACTAAACCAAAGGTCATTGGTCTTTTACTTAAGTAAAATTTACCACAAACCGCCAGTAATGTTTTTCGAACCACTTAAACTGCATTTTAAATGCCTCCACCTCACATTTCCCAAAATGCCAGCTTAGAATTACAGTGCAAAACACCGAAGAAGTTTCACAGGAAACCTTTCTCATAACGCCCACTCACATGCAAAAATTTCTCATTTCCACACACACACACTCACACACATACAGAACGGGAAAAGCGGAGGGAAAACAGAGGAAAAGTGGGCGATGGTCAGTGGGATTCAACTGCTATTGGCCTTGTGCAAATTGGACCGCTTCGAGTTGCTAATTGCGCCCCTCGACCGCCGAAAAAAAAGGAAGTGAGCTGGCCAAAAACCGACACTCCCACCTCAAAATCGACGTTCACAATTATCCAAATGCCAAAAGGCGGGGGGCGAAGGAAAATTGGTGGCCAGCAGAAGGGGGCGTGTTCATATCAGTTTTTCGGCCCAGCATTTTGCTAATTGCAAGAAGGAAAACGTAAGTGATCCGCAAGGTAAGGAACATGGGCTAAGCACGAAATTAATAATTTTCGTTGGTGGCTTAATTCTGCACACTTTACGTGTACGAAATACCCAAACAGCTGAGCAAACAATTGCGGCCGTCCAACTCAAGGCAAATGAAATGGAAACGGGGAAATGGAGTTGGGGAAATGGATATGGGAGGAAATGGAGATGAGGAAAATGCCTTGGTCAGAGCTTTTCCGTTTAGTGTGCCTGCATAATTGGATTGGCTACTGCAGACTGCAACTGGCGCTCAATTAGGAGCAAGTGCCACAATACCCAGAATTTTCGGGCCAATGTATCAACAACTTTGTGTATCTCGATTTTCCCAATTTCCCCCCCCCCTGTCCCTTGCCATAGCAAAGTACCTTCCTATTTAGCCTACAAAAGCCCCAAAAATCGTCTAATTTCTGTGAAGAGTTTGTGCATCGTATGCTCGGATTCTCCCGAGAAATGCTCTTCACACCCAAATGACTGCATCCTGGCATCCTGGAAACTTGTGATTGTTGATTTTGCACCCATCACAAATCCTACATAGGTTTATTTTGCACTTTCAAAAGCGCCAGGAACTACAATATTCATTTAAAACACTGGATGCGTACACGAATAATTAAATAAATAGCTGTAAGCGATTAAAATTACATCAAAGAGTTTTTATGCATATTCTGAAACTACTTGTATATTACGTTTTTTAAAAATATATGTTATGCATTGCCAATTAGATATTTTATTAAAATATACATTTTTACTGAAATAAGCTGCCAGAAATCAAATATAAATTATAAAATTGTCTTTAATTATCAGTAGACTTCAATACAAATGGTAAACAAAAAAGACAGGGAAACACAGGAATCCATTTTCATCAAAAAACCTATCTTCTCTACTTTTGAAAATCGCAATAATAGGTTTACACTGGCTAATAATCTTCTTGGTCATAAATTGTTGATTTTTTGGCCAACTCTTCTAAAAGCCATTATATGCCAGTGTGTGAGTGCTCAACTGACTCTGTGTCAGAATGTGTCATTATTTATACAACTTTTTTTTTATGCCGCTTTAATGGTTTTGATATGGTGATTCCTACCAAAAAGCTACATGAAAAATTTGTATGATATAATATATATTATTTATAATATAACATTTTTAAATATAGTTAAATCCACTTTCAATAATGTGTTTCCTAACAAAAAAAAACGTCATGAAATATTTTCCCATTTAAAAGCAACTTTATAGTTACTTGTGAATTTATTTATATATTATTGTATATTATTGTTTTAAAAATATTTATTTCCATTACCCAGCAAGTAAAGATGATTTAAGAAAAGGTCTCATAATATTTTTTCCAAGTGTACGAGCTACGAGTAGACTCATACCAACGGTTACCGTTATGAGACGCATGCAACTAAGAAGAAGACTCGTTTTTGGCCAACGCAGACGAACGAAAATGCAGCCAATTGAGGTGCAGAAAAGATGTGGGGGGGAAATCGGGGGAAAACCGGGTTCCCGTTAGCTGACCTCATATGTGGACAACTGGAAAAGTGCGGGGATTACAGACTGATACGGCGACTAGTTATTGAAACATCAAAAGTTCGCCAAATTGCCAGCCAAAAGTCGCAATATCGCAGATCGCATGCGAAAGTGGTAAATGGGCATTGGTCATGAATCGTGGTATTTTCTCCGATAAGTGATGCCTAAATGCTGCCAAACAGTAGCAAACAAAGCAAGAAATGCCTTTTAGGGAAGGCAGTGCAAGTTTAAGTAGGAGGTTCAGGGAGGAGAATTCCATTTAAGTCAAATTTGTCCATTGAAAACTATTATTATATAGATATAAATATTTGAGTAAGAAATTAAGACCTTTTAAGCTTGAAAATTAATTTAGAAGTTGGAAAATAAACATTTGATTATAAATCGAGAATAAGTCTTTCATTTTTTAAAAGCCATTTAAACTTTAAATTTGTATTACCCAGTATGTATTTTGTTATGTATTATTTTTCCTTATTCTTACCATTATATTGCCTTTGGCTAAACCGCTTAACTTGCAGGTTCCATTAGAGGCTTTTAAAAAGTGCTCGTCTTCCCAGGCCTTTGATACTACTTTGTAGCCTTCGTTCTTATCATCTTCATCATCCACTCCACTCCTCTTAATTTTTTTTTTTCACCGCACCCTCTTTGAGTCAATGACTCCTTTTGAAGTGGAAAACCCGATTCACCAATTCCACATTTTCCACTTCCTTGCCACCCCCACAACCATCAGTTGCTTACTTAAGGAAGACCGTCAACTGTTTTTTCATGGTTGCAATTAATTGGTCTCCAGGTTGCCAGGACAACCCCTTGAGCCAACGCCGAGATCCTTCCTCTTTGTGTTATTTTTGCCTCTGTTTGCTCACCTGATGACCCTTTTTGGCATTTGGCAATTGCAGCCAACTGTTTTTGTTTATAGAAATTTGATTTTGTTTATTGTCGGAGGCGAAGGAGAAGCCAAACCAACAGAAAACTCAATTGAAATAGTTGCTGCACTGCGAATATTTAGAGCACATAAGATGTAAAATAAAATCATTAAAACATATCTGGGTTCAAGGGAAAGTATTATAAAGAGGACCATAAAATCTATTTATCATATTAAGCTTATTATGTTTCTGACAACTAAAATTGACTTTAAAGTAACTATTTCTTGAATTGAATTGATTTTAGTAATATCACAATTAATATTTGTTTTTAAATTACTTCTGTCTTATACTTAATAATTTTATTTAGATGACCACCATTTAATGAATAATTATCCAATTAACTTTTTAGAATTTTCTGTTATATATTCAATACGGTTTATAAGTGACGAATTTAGTCCATAGCATTTAATGTAAAATTTAAATTTAATGTGATTTGTGATTTGTAAACAAAACAAACTTTTTAAATAAAATTAATATCAACATGATTTTCTGTCTTAAATACCTCTTCTAAGTGGCTAATTAAGTTCTCACCATTTAATGTTAATATTAATATTAATATTAATATTAATATAATTTCTTGTCATTTGTTCAATACTATTTTTAGGTGGCGAATGTAGTTCTCACCATTCATTGTGAAATTGATATTTTATGTGATTTATTTGTGACCGTGTGACGACCTCCTGCTGCTCGCCAACCACCCTCTTTAACCCCCTGTCACCCGCAGTTAACCCACCGCAGCCCCCATCAGTTTTCCACCTTGTGTTTTGTTAACAGATATTTTGTTTCAGCATTGTTGATGGCTGGCGATGATGATGAAGACCATTCCCGGCGACTCCCCTGGGTTAAGTAATATGTCTTTCGACCCTTGCACCCTGATCGTCTTCTTTAACCCCCCATGCTCCTTGTTTTCCTTTTCCTTAACCCACAACCACGGCTGGTGAGAAGTCAACGAAGCGGTACGAAAACGTCGTCCAGCTCAACAAGTTTTCCTTGGGTTTCACTTTGGTTACACTCACACTCACACTCACCCTCACCCTCATCCAGAACCTTTAACCCTCCAACACCCCCCGTGTGCACCTGCTACAGGTCCCACCCCCTAAAGGCGGAACCCCCTCCCGCTTGTTCAGCTGCTCTTTGCTCAAGGGAAACCCTCTCGAAACGAAACTGTGGGAACTTCTCAATTGTTTATGGTTAATAATTGCTCTTGTTGGCTTCTCTTCACCTCGGGGACAGACAACAATTGCCGGCAGTCGGGCAGTCGGGGGTTAAGGCGGGCGAGGGGTGGTCGAGTGGTTGTGCAATTGTGCGTGACTTATTACGATGTGCATGTGCATGTGCATTTCCTTTTGTGCAGGAGTGACTTCATTTGCGGTTCAATAGTAAAGTCAAGAAGAGCAACAAACAAATCGAAACATTTGATTTCGGTCAATGAAAACAAATGAAGTTTACTGACCACAATTACCATTTCGATTTGACAGGACATTTGGCTACTGAAGTTGATGGAAGTGTTAATAGAATGGTTCTTAAAATAAGTACACAACAAAAAATAACAATATTTTATTATTTAGCAGATATTAAATTAACATAAAGAAATTGATCGTCAATTATTATTGTTGTAACGACTTCTATCTTATTTTTGATTGATTACCATCTTATGCTGGTGGCAAATTACCACGCCCATAATCCACTTAAATCTGGCGCCAATGAAAATACCATCTGAAGATCAAAGAAAATGTACCAAATAAAATGAGCTGGCCTTTATTTGGATTCGGGTATTAAGGTTTGCTTTGCTTTATATTAATATGCCTGAAGGTGGAAAGTTCTATCTTTGATTGATCGAAAACCAGATAAAAGTATTTAACCTATATAGCTGTACAGCTTAGAGCTAAAGTTAGAGAATTGTTGTATTTTTCCTAATTACTTATTTTAATGGATTGTCAATAAAATTCTAATGTGGTAAGATAAAATACTATGAATTCCTGACATTTGTAACCCCCGTTTTATTTTTTGTTTGTGTTTCTAATCTAAAAAATCAAGCATTAAAAATATGAACAACTGTGTCTTACATTTCATATATTTTATGTTAATTTAAATTTTATTCATCGCCCTTCTTTTAATATTTTAGCTTCACTTAAAGATAATAAAGTTAAATTCATATACGCCAAGCACATGCAATGAATTTCTTTGTTACTTAACCCCAATTTTATTTTTTATTTATTACACAGTTGAAGTTCAGGGTCACTGATCGCATCACCGATTTTCTTTATCAACCGAAGACAACGCAGTACATTTTCTAATGCCATTAAAAACCCATCTTAGCATCCTACACCGGCAAACTGAAAGATGATACAAGTTTTGGTCCAAGATCAAGAAACACGCAACTGTCGTTAGGAGATGCCATGTATTTTCTTTTCGAGCCCACTTCAACTTCCTTTTCACAAGGGGGCACACATACAATTACCAGCATGAGATATTGTCTTAAGGAGGAAAATTATTGTAGACCGATAATTATTTTCCCACTATTTTCCAACGCTCCGCGAGGCGAGGGTAAAATATATAATTAATAACATGAAAAATACATAATGAAATCATTATCTTACCGTAATGTGAAATGATTATTGTATGTGTGTGAAGTGCTCAACAATGGTGAAAGAGAGGGCGATAGAAGAGGCGAAAGAGATGGCGACAGAGAAACAGACTGACTTTCAACGCGCTTCGAGAAACCGGAAGTTGCCGTTGGTTAGGTCAGGTTTTTGTTGTCTTTCGGATGCCTGTCTTATATGCAAAGCATACTATACCATAGGTAAGTGCATCTCAAGCGGAACGCCGATGCACCTCTCTCTACCACCTCTTCTCTTGCCGTCTCTTTCACGCGGCCTAGTGCCGTCTCTTTCGCTGGCCACAGGTGGCCAGGTTTCTTGCCACTGATGAGTGACTGACTCGGAGTTATGTCAGAGGGTCGCCGAAAGGCCTTCTTGACTTCTCACTTTTGTTTCAAACGCCCTTTTTGGCCCATCTTTTGTGGGTATGCTCGGTTTGGCATGTATTTTGCCATTTGCTAAACAGATGAGCTTTAATAGAACATAATGAATTGTGAATAATTCCATTTTTTGAATTTTTCTGGTATGTCGATGTTTTTAAAAATCACTTTAAACCATGGACCAAGGTATAAACTATTATATTGAGAATATCAAATTGATTTTATAACATCGTAATAAAATGTGTCTATCTAATAATATTTATTATATTCACAAAAAAACGTATATACCTATTACTAAAAGCAAATAAAATATATATAAAAATAGCTATTAAGCAATAAAATCAATATCTCTTCATTTTATTGCAATACTATAATTTAAAATACTTGAATTTCCCATGAAATCCTTCATTAAATTACTTGTAAAAGGAGTTTAATTTATTTATCAATGAGAATAAACTTATTTTTAAAAAATATGTAGGCAAAAAAGGCCTTTAAATGTTTCAGGGTATATCCAAATACGGTATCCATTTTCTTAAATTTTTTTATTGAGTTCTTTGGACCCAGCGGCTAGCCAAGCGGAAGTTGATTTATTTCAGCCGACTTTTCGCTTCTTCAGTTCGGCTTTTCGGTGGGAGAATTTTCAGAAAAGTGTTGCATTGTTTCCCACCTACACCGCAGAAGAAGAATAGTCGTAAAGTAAAAATTGTTGAAGCATAACTTTATTTTGGACATTATTTCTGGGCCCCTTTTCAGGTGTTTCAGCAGCTCCTTTCGTTGAGGTCATCAAAATTAAGAATTATTTGTAATTATTTGCCGGGTCCCATTATACTGTGCACTTTAAAGTTAGATAGCCAGATAACTTTAAAAAGCGCTCGAATTAAGTTAACACAGAATAACTTGGCTTACTTGCAGGTGGAGCATTTCCGCCTCCATGTTCTGCATTGCATTTCACTTCCATTTTCAATTCATTTAGCTTCGTTTGTTGCTGGTAATTTTCTTTTTTTGTTCCATTATACACTCTATGGTACTTCCTCTTTCTATTTTTTATAAGCATTTTTCAATCGCATTTCGATGCGCATTTTCATTTGGGGTCAAGAAAAATCCATTAGCAGTCAGTGGAAGTTAAATAGAATCCATTAGCTGCTGCCCCCCCTTCATCCCTTTATTTTTTTTTTCGTAATAAAAACTCCACACAGCCTCTTGGAGGGAAAAATACGTAAAAGGAAAACTCGGGAAAAACTTCGCTCACGCAATGCCCAAATCTCGAATGTCTTTGTTAAAGGAGTTGAATTTGAGAATTTGGGCGTCTGGCAATTAAATTTCATCAGATTTGTGCCCATTACCTGGCCCCCTTTCGCTTAAATTTCGGTTGGCCATTGATCAACTTTTGGTTATCCATTCGAAATAGAATTTATGGGATTTAATCATGTGATTTGTGTGGGGATTGCGTCTAAGATTAAGAGCCCATTTAGCTTAGTTTATTTTTTATTAGCTTATGGATTGTTTGTTTGTATTATTTATTTTAAGAAATTTTAATCAATTGCTATTAATATGTTTATTATTTGTATGTTCAAATATATTTTTGTTATATATTTTAATACTAAATTTGGATATATGTTCTTTTATAATAAAAATACAAAACTGGAAGCCCTCATTTCTTTATTTAAAACCACCTTTTATTAAATTAATATTTTACAACTTCTTATAAGTTATAGTGTGTTATGACTAAATTATTAATTATTACTAAATATTCAAACATTTGTGTATATATTTTTATAAAAGGTTTTTAAATATATACAACATTTTTCAGTTTTAGTTTGCCTTTTTTCAGATCTTTACATATAACCTTATTAGCCATAAAACCAAACATAAGTCTCAGGGAATAACTTTACCTCCCATCGTGTAGCAGCACTTGCGAATGAAAAAGTTAACGTTCATAGCGGTGTTTTCTTTCTGGCCGGAAGCGCCTGTCCATTTACCCCTACTGCCCCTTAAGATTTCCCTATTCTAGGAGCATCTACCCCTGTATCTGTTTTCCCATTTCCCTCCTGGAGTTTGCGATGACCCCGCTGACACGCTAAAGGAAAATCTATTAACCTCCAGTGACATATAGCCAACTCACACAGATATTCACACAGATACTCCCGCACGCACACACACTCGATCACAGACGCACACACTCTAATGTGACACAATGCATATTTATGGCCCCATTTGTGCAAACTGTCGATAGATAGTCTTCTGGCCAAAAGCGAAGTATGTGAGGGGTTAAGGCTGTGAGGGGTTAAGGAGTGGCCAGTGAGCTATGTATAATCATAAAGAATCAGAAGCTGACTCGATATTTAGTAGCACAAAAAACATAAATTGAATTCACTTAATGTACTGAGACCATTTTTGAACTTTATTACTTAATAAATTTTCAAATCCAAAAGAATTTCTAATTTTGTTGCTTGATAAATTGTAACCCTTGGATGTTAGCTACATTTACCCTCCTAAAAATTGGTTTTCTTAATTAGCTACTTAAAAACAAATAAAAACTTAAAAAAGAAAAGTTCATTATTCTTTCTCATTAGTTTTAGATCAAAGTATGGATTATGCTGGGAAAATGTTTTTTCACTTGCACTTAAAAGTATGCATTGTTTTTTTACGTGTAGCTAAGTAAAGAACCATGTTAATTAAATGTAAGATACATAAAAGTAAAAGTAGTGTTTTATACCTTACCAATTCTTTCGTTAAATTAACCTTAAAATAATAATTGTATAAAAATCTATTTAAAAAAAAAAAATTTTAGGAAGTTTATTTGTTTCGGTTTTAAAAACGTTTGGTTGATATCTGATTTTTGATTTTAAGTGCACAGGTCTTTCGTTCTTTGAAACTGCTGCATCATCTGCCACACCAAATCAATTTTATGCAAAAAATAAACCAAAGACGATGATAAGCAGAAGGCGCAAGGAGGAAATGTAGAGGAAAACATTCCATAGGCATTTTTCGAAGTACTTTTAATGGCTCCTCTCTTTTTCCAGCATCTTTTCTTTCGTTTTTTCCCCCATGTGAGGTCCAAAAAACCGAAAGCAATTGCGAGAGCTTACCGAACACACACAACGCAATATGCGCACTCATTGCCCAGATGTCACCTATGGAGATGGGGGCGGGTATGAAACGGGGGCGTGGCACATCTCCAGCTTGCAGCTTGGCATTTAACGCATTGTCCTTTTAGCCATATTGATGATGATGCCAAATGACACCAAATGGCAATGGTGGGCAAGACAATGACACCGTGGCTTCCAGCTAGGATTTTCACTATCACTTGCATGGTGACCAACTCAACGTGCACGGAAAAAACTTTCAGCTAAGAGTTGTTGATCAAAAAATATGTATAAAATGGTTTTCTCAAAATTTGTGTTTAAAAATTTATTATAACAAACTTATACAAACTTATACTGATACAAGTTGTTGATATAAAAGTGTATATTTTATATGTTCTCAAAAATTTGTGTTTGTGTGTTGTAAAAATATGCAACTCACTTCTTAGTCTATTACTATCAAAAACACAAGTTTAAAGATAAATAAATATTTTATGAATACATATTTATATCTTAATTAATTAATCAACAAACTGGCTTGTTTAAAATTTAAATTTTTGAAGCGGAAAATATTTATTTATTGAACTATGATTTTTTCAGTGTCGTCACTTTTTTCAGTTTTTTTCCTCCTGCCTTGCTATATCCCCCCTTGATCCTATGCCATCTCATGCGTTGTCGTCGCAGTTGTTTCCATGTTGTGTCTGCCATTATTTCGTGGATTTTTGGCTGCTTTAGCATTTCACTTTGATAGTCCATGCGCTGGAGGGAAAGAGGGTAGGAAAATCGAGGGGTTTTCCGCAGACTTCGACCTCGCTTTCTCGCTTTATCTGCTGACAGTCATAAGTTTTGCTTTGCTTCCCCATTTTTATTTCATTCTACAGATACTCCCACCCAGTAACTCATCAACGCGCATATGTTCGGTTTTCTGAATTCTTTTTTTTCCTTTCTTGCTTTTTTGGTATCCACAGTCCTTTGCACTCATCGAGTAAGAAATTTATTTTTATTTGTTAGATGCCTTGGCAGCTTGACTTTTTCCTGTTGCTGTTTCCGTTTGTTGTAAATTTTAGTGGATTATCCTGCCGATTCCGTCTGCTGCTTTCTCCTCCCATTCATTCGCTGGATTTATTCAAACTTCACTAAACACAATCAATTTACGAATTATTATTATGCCTTGGAAAGTTCTTTGTGGTCCAGTGCAAGGAAAGTTTTTCGATACCCATTTATTGTAATGGTTAGATGTTTTTGGGGACGTTTAATAACTAAACTGGACTTGAATCCTTTAGCAGATAATGATTATTTAATTAACATTTTTTTTTATTTTATTAGTTCTTAAAAATATATTCATATTAGTTCATAAAATATATAACAAATAATTTTTAGATTACATGTATATTTTTACTTTATGATATTTAAAAAAGCAAGCCATTATTTTGTAGTTATTCTTCCAGACTTTTAGAATGAAGTAAATAAGCAAAGCTTAAACTCGGTTCGACCAAAAATTTGTTTATATATTTTTTATGACTAAATATTTTGTATTCCTATTCCTATATATATTTTAGATATAATCTTGTTGTTTTTTTAGTTCACAAATTAAGTAATAATAAATTGTACATAAATAAATAATAATGGGTATTTATGAGTTGATTTCCCTCACTTTCATAATTTCCCCTCTTCAACTTTTCATCATCTGGCTGCCTTTCTTTGATTTCCTTGTCGCCATTTGTTGGCGAGTCCTTTTTCGCATTTATTGCATTTGTTACGCAGGATAGACCCCCACCCCTTTTTCCTGGCTTTCTCTTCTCTCCTTACTGCTTTCTCCACCCACTGAGAGCACTTTACGCTTATGATCTGCTTAGCCTGACCGGCCCCGCCCCCTTCTATATACACTCCTTTCGGATCTGGCTCATTTGCCAGCCGCCTCTTAGCTTTATGTTTATGATTTCCATTTCCATTTCCTTTTCATGTGTGGGCGTGGCTCCCTGTAATTACCACTTAAAGTCTGCCACCCACAAAAGGAGAGAAAATAAGGAAAAACAATGGGGCTGTAATCATAATAAATAATAAATGAATGAATTTTATTGCTTAATGGATTGCAGTTACACTCGGCGGAGTTGAAGTTCTACTTTGGGTCCTCTTTCATTGGCATTAGTCACACTTTATTTATAAATTATGATACGCTTTTCGGGTTAAACGGCTTGAGGCCGGCATATTGAATTACTGAAGGGATTGGCCATAGTCATTCGAAATTAGTAGGAAATAAATAAGAGTAAAATACAGATTATAAACGATAATCATTAGAGGGTTTTTCTTTTGAAATCTGGGTACGATAATATTCCTTATTCTACACCCAGAGAAAAATGATGGTAAGTCCAAATATTTTCACTTTGTATTAAATATTTTCGGGGTGTTGTGTTTAAATCAAAGTCCGTTGATTTTAAGTATGCAAAAATTTAATTTTAAAACTAAACAAATGTTAATTTTCAATTTTTTTATTGGACAAACCAATTAAATATATTAATAATTACATTATCATGTTTTTAGTTTTATTTTAAGTAAGCTTTTATTTTGAATGTTACAATGTTACACTCAAATATTTCAATGTTTAACATTACTATGGGGCTCTTCTCTGGCTGTATAAACTAATAAATGGTTTTAAAATTGACAAGCGCCTGCCTCACTTTTTAATCTTAAGAAGTTCCTAAGCCACAAACCAATTAAATATATTAATAATTACATTATCATGTTTTTAGTTTTATTTTAAGTAAGCTTTTATTTTGAATGTTACAATGTTACACTCAAATATTTCAATGTTTAACATTACTATGGGGCTCTTCTCTGGCTGTATAAACTAATAAATGGTTTAAAAATTGACAAGCGCCTGCCTCACTTTTTAATCTTGAAAAGTTCCTATTTTAATAAGTAATTCTAATTGAAGTTATCAGTTAAGAG
The DNA here is from genome assembly GCF_018152505.1 of Drosophila elegans. Taxonomy (NCBI): domain Eukaryota; kingdom Metazoa; phylum Arthropoda; class Insecta; order Diptera; family Drosophilidae; genus Drosophila; species Drosophila elegans. The sequence goes on along the minus strand of NW_024546167.1, from coordinate 20,393,846 downwards.
TCCTCTTTGATTAACGCCAATAAATAAATATATTTTAAATTATCAATATATACCAGGGAAATATAAATCTTATCTTTTCTTAGAAATTTGTAATAATTGTTAACACTATAAATGGGTAAATTTCGTGACAATTTAGTTCAGTCTTGTCAGAACCCTGTTAGAAAAATGTTGCGTCTGGGGATATTATTTTTTTTCTTATTTTCATTAACTTTGGCCAGCCACGATAGTTATTCTGCTGAAAAAATATCTAACGATGCTGCTGTGCGGTAAGTATTTTGAATGATCAATAAAAATAATAGTGTTTATATATTATACCAATATTTTTGTGATACAAAATTTATTTAATGGTTCTAAAATACACTATTTGTCCATATAGTGGTGAACAAGAACGAAAAGATTTTTGTGTGGCCAATTCATTCCCCACCAGCTGTTCCGAGTCATTGAAGAGCACCAAACTCTGGATCCGTGTGCCCGAGTACAGTGAAACCCCCTTTCAGGTGGCCTGCGATCAACGGAGTTATGATGGAGGCTGGACAATTATTCTGAGGCGAAGAGATGGAAGCGAGAACTTCTACCGGGAATGGAAGGACTACAAACACGGATTTGGCCAGCTGAACAACGAATTCTTCTTGGGCCTAGATAAAATTCATGCTATGACCTCATCAGAGCCCCATGAACTACTAGTACTCGTGACTCCCTTGGGCAGCAAGCAATCTTACGAACTATATGACGATTTTAAAGTTGGCCCCGAGAGTACCAATTACACTTTGCAATCTTTGGGCCTAGCTTCTGGAAACGCCACAGATCGTCTCACTTATCATCTGGGCATGCAGTTTAGCACTAAAGATCGGAACAATGATGTTTCCACCGGAAACTGTGCTACAAAACATGAAGGTGCTTGGTGGTACAATGAATGCTATTTCAGGTAATTAATTTTCATAAATTTCATAAATTATTGGTTCCATCATGCATAAAGAAAGATAAATGTTTTTGTCATTGGAAGCTTTTAGGGCAATAATTTAATTCTAAAGAAATTTCAACCCAATTTTTCCAGAACAGTCCCATGACACCTATATAAAATCATTAAAGAATAGTTGTCCCTATTAAGATATATTGTATTAAGAAAGTTAAGGCGTGTCAATAAGTCCTTAGAAACTTGGGGATTAATATTGTTTTGATTTGCATGATGATATTAATCAAGAGTAACTGAATGGAAAACTTTTGACTTAACCTTACTAACCTTAATATATTCTTTAATTTCTTTATACTATTTAACTACTAAAGTGTTTCGCACATATTTTACTATATGATTTTTTTGACACCAACACGATATTCTAATAAAAACATTAAGCTGCTCATTTATTTTCATTATATATCAAATCTGTTTAAGTGTTTTTCGTTAAATTGGTTTGTTTCCTTATAGCAATTTGTGTGGGAAATATGGCGATCGAACTACATCAACACTAAAATGGTATACCGATGTCCTAGGACGTGCAGTAATGATGATCAGGCCAAAAGCGTCTTCCCTTAAATGCTCTTAAGTGTGAACAATACACAAAAACCTGTAATGATATGAATTAAATTTTAATTGTACACTATGTATAGTTTTTAATATAATTTTCTGGGAAATATTTGAACAAAAATATAATAAAAATATAAAAATATTTTAAAATTTGTTCATGTAAAAATTTTTGGAATTGAAATTAATTTTCAGAAATTAATTAACTATAAATTTTCAAACAAAATTTCAATGCAGATTTTTAGAGGCTTAAGCCACAAGAGATATATGACTTTGACATCATATATTCATGCCTGAAAGAAAAGTTATGGACTTAAAACTGCAGGTTTTTGGCAATTTTTCTGCAAAGACGATTTTTTCGGAGATTAAGAAAGGGGTTACAACACAAAATTTGCAACAAATCGTCTTGAAATTACAAACCAAGTTTTAACCGCAGATTTTTAGAGAACTAAGCCACAAGACTTTTAAGACATAGCACTTTGAAATCAGATGTTTGAATGAAAAGTTATAGAATTAACACTGTAGGTTTTTGATCACTTTTCAGGAATTCTATTTTTCGGAAATTGATTAAGGAGTTATATCGTAAAAATAACAACTCTAAATTTCAGCACAAAATTTAAATGCAGAGTTTTAGAGACCTAAGCCCCAAAACTTTTAAGATACACCACTTAGAAATCGGATGCCGGAAAGAAAAGTTATGGATTTAGAACTGCAGGTTTTTGGTCAGTTTTCTGCAAAGACGTTTTTTTCGGAGATTAAGAAAGGGGTTACATCACAAAATTTGCAAAAAAATCGGCCCGAAATTACCAACCAAGAAAAGTTATGGGCTCAAAACTGCGGGTTTTTGGTCACTTTTCTGTAATGTTATTTTTCAAAAATTAATTATGGCTTAAATGCATAATGTTGAATTCAGTAGTCAGTAACAGTTTGGAATATTTCTTCGGCTCGAGTGCAGAGTATTTTCTTTCGGACTTCCTTAAAACCCCTTTTTCACCCCGCCTATAAGTTCGGCGCTCGTCGCTCGTCAGCCGAATATATGAGTATATTTTATATTATCAATATTTCGCATCTTATCTTATCGATTTATATGAATAGAAACGTTTCTTAGAAATTTGTAATAATTGTTAACACTATAAATGGGTGAATTTCATGGACAATTTTGTTCAGTCTTGTCAGAACCCTGTTCAAAAAATGTTGCGCTTGGGAATATTATTTTTATACCCTTGCAGAGGGTATTATAATTTCAGTCAGAAGTTTGCAACGCAGTGAAGGAGACATCTCCGACCCTATAAAGTATATATATTCTTGATCAGCATCACTAGGCGAGTCGATCTAGCCATGTCCGTCTGTCCGTCCGTCTGTCCGTCTGTCCGTCTGTCCGTCTGTCCGTCCGTTTATATGCAAACTAGTCTCTCAGTTTTAAAGCTATCTGCATGAAACTTTCCCAAAAGTTGTCTTTCTATTGCAGGTAGTATATAAGTCGGAACGAGCCGGATCGGACGACTATAGCATATAGCTCCCATAGGAACAATCGGAAAAATAAAGGAAAAAAATTATAACTTTGCTGTTTTTTAATTTTTTGTTTAGTTCTTCGACATTTAGTAATGGTTAAATATTTCCGATTTACGGTTTAAATTTCATCAAAATCGGACGACTATAGCATATAGCTCCCATAGGAACAATCGGAAAAATAAATGAAAAAAAATTATAACTTTTCTGTTTTTTAATGTTTTGTTTAGTTCTTCGACATTTAATAATGGTTAAATATTTTCGATTTACGGTTTAAATTTCATCAAAGTCGGACGACTATATCATATAGCTCCCATAGGAACAATCGGAGAAATAAATGAAAAAAAATTATAACTTTTCTGTTTTTTAATTTTTTGTTTAGTTCTTCGACATATGGCAATGTTTAATTATTTCAGAATTATGGTTTAAATTTTATCAAAATCGGACGTCTATATCATATAGCTCCCATAGAACTAATAAAAATATATAAAATAACTATCTCATAATTGAGCGGCAAATCATCATAGCTTCACTGTTTTTCAGTATATACTGAAGTAAATCATAATTTAAATGTTTTCAAAAGTATTTAATTCATGCAATAGCTGCAAGGGTATATGAACTTCGGCTTGCCGAAGTTTGCTTTCTTTCTTGTTCTTTTTAATTTCGATAGCTTCGGCCAGCCAAGATAGTAATTCGTCTGAAAAAATATCTAACGACGCTGCTGTGCGGTAAGTATTTATGTTTAAAATAGTAGTATTTATATATAATCCCAATATTTTTCTGATAAAAAAATGTATTTAATGATATGTCTTTATAGTGGTGAACAAGAACGAAAAGATTTTTGTGTGGCCAATTCGTTCCCCACCAGCTGTTCCGAGTCATTGAAGAGCACCAAACTCTGGATCCGTGTGCCCGAGTACAGTGAAACCCCCTTTCAGGTGGCCTGCGATCAACGGAGTTATGATGGAGGCTGGACAATTATTCTGAGGCGAAGCGATGGAAGCGAGAACTTCTACCGCGAATGGAAGGACTACAAACACGGATTTGGCCAGCTGAACAACGAATTCTTCTTGGGCCTAGATAAAATTCATGCTATGACCTCATCAGAGCCCCATGAACTACTAGTACTCGTGACTTCCTTGGGCAGCAAGCAATCTTACGAACTATATGACGATTTTAAAGTTGGCCCCGAGAGTACCAATTACACTTTGCAATCTTTGGGCTTAGATTCTGGAAACGCCGGTGATGGTCTCGCTTATCATCTGGGCATGCAGTTTAGCACTAAGGATCGGAAGAATGATGTTTCCAACGTAAACTGTGCTTCAAGATATGAAGGTGCTTGGTGGTACAATGATTGCCATGAGAGGTAATTAGTTTTCATAAATTTCATAAATTATTGGTTCCATTAGGCATAAAGAACGATAAATGTTTTTGTCATTGGAAGCTTTTAGGACAATAATGAATTTCTAAAGAAATTTCTTTCAACCCAGAACAGTCCCATGACACCTATTTAAAATCATTAAAGAATTGTTGTCCCGATTAAGATATATTGTATTAAGAAAGTTAAGGTGTGTCGATAAGTCCTAAGAAACTTGTTTTGATTTGCATGATGATATTAATCAAGAGTAACTGAATGGCAAACTTTTGACTTAACCTTACTTAATATAAATGTTAATTTCTTTATACTATCTAAATTACTTATGTGTTTCACACAACACGATCTTCTAATGAAAACATTAAGCTGCTCATTTATTTTCATTATATATCAAATCTTTCTAACTACCGTCCTTTTAATTGGATTTTTCTTTTTAGCAATTTGTGTGGCAAATATGGCGATCTGAGGACATCAACACTAAAATGGTTAAGTGATGTCCTAAGACGTGCAGTAATGATGATCAGGCCAAAAGCGTCTTCCCTTAAATGCTCTTAAGTGTGCACAATAGACAAAAACTTGTAATGTTATAAAATACATTTTAATTGTACACTAGGTATTGTTTTTAATATCATTTTCTGTGAAATATTTGAACAAAAGAATTATGTTACACTGGTAAAAAAAACGAAGCAAATCCAAATATTTTTTTTCTCAATTTAGATAATTTTTGTTCCTTTGACTTTCGTTACGTCCGGTTTTTTGTTATTTTAAATATAATAAATATATAAAAATATTTTAAATTTTGTTCATTCGAAAATTTTGGGAATTGAAATTATTTTCAGAAATAAATTATTTATCGTAAAAATAACAACTCAAAATTTAAAAACAAAATTTAAATGCACAATTTTAGAGACCTAAACTACAAGACTTTAAAGATATACCACTTTAAAATCGGAGGCCTAAAAGCAAAGTTATGGATTTAGAACTGCAGGTTTTTGGTCACTTTTCTGCAAAGTCGATTTTTTCGGAAATTAAGAAAGGGGTTACATCATAAAAATTGCAAAAAATCGACCCGAAATTACAAACCAAGTTTTAAATGCAGTTTTTTAGAGCACTTAGCCACAAGACTTTTAAGACATGCCACTTCGAAATCTGATGCTTAAAAGAAAAGTTATAGAATTAACAATGTAGGTTTTTGGTCACTTTTCAGGGATTCTATTTTTCGGAAGTTGATTAAGGATATATAGCGTAAAAATAACCTTTCAAAATTAAAAAAAAGAAATTTAATGTAGAATTGTAGAGACCTAAGCTACAAGACCTTCAAGGTATACCATTTTAAAATCGGAGGCCGGAAAGAAAAGTTATGAACTTAGAACTCCAGGTTTTTGGTCACTTTTCTGTAATGCTATTTTTCAGAACTAAATTAAGGGAAATAAGAGTATTTTCTGTCGGACTTCCTTTAAACCCTTTTTCACCCCGCCTGTAAGTTTATTTCGATGTGTTTCGGTGGTGAGCACACGACAATTTTGGGGGACTAACCATTCCACTTTCGTCGCTCGTCAGCCGTGCCGCCCAGAATTTGAGTTATAATGATTCATTGCCTATTAGCAGTTAATTAGACTTAAAAGGGGCTTATACTTTTGCCCGGGCTAATGAAAAACTATTGGAGACAGGGCCAAGTCGGCTTTGAACTCGTTGCGAGCCATTACGAGAATATCCGACCAAGCGGTTACTACTGCAATTAGGTGAGGCCCAAAATCTTGGCCAGAATTTCGGTCATGGCCCATTGAGGCAATTACCAAATTTGGTTTTCGGGGGGGCAGGGATTAATACTCGAGCGAGGACCGTAAATAACTAATATCTGTTTATGATTATTGCAGTCTGTGCCACTCAATTGGATTAGAATTTCGCATTTACCATTTCGCAATGTCGTCTGTCTGGGTTTCTTCTGTTTCTTTTTTTTTGTACTTGCTTTTGGGAAAGAGAGAGTTGTCGTTGCTTTTTATGTCTAGCTAACGTGGTCGTTGTCGTGGCCATTAGGCCAATATTGATATGGTCTATGGGTATTATTTAAGCCCAACCCCCACGATTTGCTTGAGGTGTCATGTTGGCTTAAATGCCCGGGGACCAGGAAATCCTTGACATGCCGCTCTGGCAGTTGATGTTTACGATAAATGCCTGTCTATCCGTATTTGAAGCCTTTCCTCTAATGCGCTCTAAATATTTTTTTTAAGCCTTACCCCCAAATGGAAGCGCTTCAAGCTTTGCGACATCGAAAAATCCGTTTAGAAATAAACTTATGTTTTGGCTTCTGGGGCGTTTCCCCCAGTCGAAGGTTTTGGGATAAGGTAAAGGATTGAAAGCCGAAGGGATCACCGTGTAGGCATCGTCTCAATTGCTTGCCAGGCACGTTTCTAAATTCAACCAAATTGACAAACAAAAACCCTTCGCTTAACTGCACATAGGAAAATATATACACTTAATTCTTCAACACCTTAAACTTGAATGTTAAACATTATACTGGCATTGGTGGCACAAATGTGTAAATTGTTAAAAAAAAAAACAACATACTTAGTTCTTTAACAATTAAAAACAAATTATTCATTGTAATAAATTCAACTTGAATGTCAAACGGAATAAATATGGTGTCACAAATGTGTACATATTTTTTAAGAAATAATAACACGAATCTATATCACTTATATACAACGAAAAATATCTTCAGGTCTATGTTATAAAATATGTATTTTGAGGAAAATATCCATATATTTTTAATATCAAAAGTTTCAGAATAGTTTTATATCAACATAAAATCTATCGACTAATGTTTATGTCACTGAAAATTTGTATACAAAAAAATATGTAAAGATTTTTACTGCCCATTATTCCTTTTCACACTGAAATATTCTTTGAATCAAACTTAAACTTTCAATCAAAATTAAATATTTTTTTAACTTAACTTAAGCTAAATATTGAATTTCTTAAACTCATCCTTTTTTTTGTGAGTGCAACCAAAATCAGTTTCATCAAATGCTTGTATTTTGGGGAAAAGCATTTAAGGTGAAGCGAAACACCAGAGTCAAACGCAATTTCCAACAAATATGGATTGGATTCACTTACAGGCAATGCCCGCCCACAAATTGGCTGCCAGGGGCTTAGAAAAGGGGGTTGCATTATCGGAGATTGAGCAGGGGAGGCATGGATCATTGCCCTGTCGCCGGCTTTCTAATTGACTTTGCCTGCTTTAATGCTTTTTAGCCATGTTTAAGCGTCATCATATTAACGGCCCAAATACACACACACGAAACTCAGCCGCCGTTCTACACACACACATTTGCGTTTTAACGCTAGTAAACACAGGAACAACAATTAAATTTGGTTTATACAATTTTAAGGGTTTCTTTCTACCTAATAGCTAAAAAAAGTTTTCATTTTGAGAACAATTTTACATTAATGAACTTAATTAAAATAAAAAAGTTTACACAAATACTTAAATAAATAGAAAAAAAATTAATATGAAAATTTGATGACCATAAGGATGTAAAATACAGAACATCATAAGGCCAACAAAAATTATCTGCTTGGATTTTCCAAAGTTACCAATTTCTAGGGTATGTCCACTGCATTTCAATTCGCTTCGTTCAATTTGTCTGTTTAGTTTTTCAATTCAATTAAATGCGTTCCACATTTTGGGCTCAATTGTTGTATACACGCACACACTGGCCACAGAAAAATCGCGGGTCTCGTTCCATTTTCATTGCCCACACTTTTGGGCCCGGTCAACTGCATAGTTAAGTAGCCAAAGCGATGAACACGAAACGGCAATACACAGGAAAAAACTTAATGACTTATGGAAATATATCGATAGCATATATATAAATATCATTGATTTAACGCCAATATTTACAGATGGCTATACATATTTTTCCAACTTTTCAATTAATCTATGGTCGGGATATGATTTCGATTGCTTATCGAATTTATCGATTTAACAGTGTGTCTCTTCTATTGCAGCTGCTGTCGCCGTTGTTGTTTGGTTTTCTGGTTTGGTTCGTTGCGAAAACTTTGTTAACTTTGGACTGAGTCCGCCCCCACGCCCGTATTTGTCTGGTTCTCCTACGCCACCCACCGCACACTCTTCTCCCCCGTTCACCCACTCGACTCGGTTGACAATATTTGCCAAAACATTTGTTGTTGCTGCTGGGGGATTGAGTCAATTGAATTTAAGTGGCTGCAACGGCAACGAAGTCAATGACATCGTCCGGCCACTTTTGCGGTCCTCAAATATGTTGCATAGTTATTGGCCAACTCAACTAACGCTTTTGGCCTCGTATTTCTCGTATTTTGGATTTAGGTTCGCTGCTCTGTTTTCTTTTTTTTTTAGCAAGGCATCATCAATTTTCATTGTAACGCGATTAGTTTGCAGGGGACTGGAAACGGATATGAGACAGCGCGAGGCTAACTTCATTTTTCGGACCGAAAACGCTGATGACCATAAATGCCAAAAGCAGCAGAGCAATCCCCACGCCAGGGATTTTATAAATGATGAGTACAGTCGAAATAAAATAATCACAACAAAATTTGACAGTAAATACCGAGCAGCAACTTAACCCAAAATAACCTTAAATATGGCTACGTTTTAAAGGAACGGTCACACTGAGGGAGTCACTGCACTTTTAAAACAAGTAAAAAGAAAAATATTTATCCTATATATGTATTAACATTTTAGTATTAAAAAGAATAGGGAAATGAAGTTGTTATTTTTAATACATAATTTTACAGCTTTGAAATCATTTTTTTTTTGGTGTACAATGCCTTGCTCCTCATTCTCTAGCTGATATTCTCTACCGAAAAATTCCAGGCATCTGCGTTATGTTCACGGCGTATCATTTTTCTATGGGCCATGTGTAATTTATGCTCCATTTGTTGGCCGCCTCTCTTGTTGCTTTACTTTCACATTTTTTCGCCTATTTATTGTGTGGCTATTTCTATATAATCTCTACGGTCTTCTATTGTTTGCTTTTTGGGGGAAAAAGGAGCCTGCGAGGGGAAAGGGGCCTGGGACCATGATAGACACATGCTCTTTTGATTTATGAATGCAAACGAGCTACAGAACACCAATAAAAGCAACACAATCAACACAGGCGAAAAAAATCATTCATTTCCATCTATTGAAATAGAAATCATTCGGCCGCCACACGCACTTAAAGCAATTAGTCTAAAAGTGTTCTACCTTTAATTTCATTGGACCCAGGCAATAACAAAAAAAAACAATGAAAAGTCCACCCAGCTCTCCGGAAAAAATACCCTGGAATCGTTACAAGGCAATTGGTAAAGTTGGTTTAAATAAGTTGGCTTTAAAAAAGTTAAATTAATTTTTAAATACTGAGTAATTTCAAATTATATTATGGTTAAAAGAAGACTTAATAATATTTTTAAAACATAATTTGGTTTTTCTAGATAAGAATATGTAAAAATTGTTATTTATTGGATCAAATTGCTTTTCAATAATTATTATTTTAGGAATCTAACTAGATTATGGATAATAAGTAATGGTTAAAATTTAATCCAAAAGGGCATGAGTAATTTATACTTAATTTTGACTTTAGAAATAAATGATCAACAAAAATGAACAAATTACAGGATAACAAGGTGGTTTTATCAAAATTTTGATTACACTTAACAACATTGCTGCTATTGCATTTCGGGGCATAAGTGCAACTCAATCAGTCGGTGGTCGAGTGCTCCAAGTCAAGCCGTTGCGCAGTTCTAATGAAGCAATTTTCGTTAAAAGCAGTCACCACAGCAGCTTTTCTTCTCATTTCCCCCCCACCCCTCGCTTATCACTTTTCCAGCCCCAACTAGTAGTATGTGGGGATTCGTTTTCAACATTTTTAGCTGCTTCGGCGCGTGTTTGTTTCAAAAAGCTCAAATTGCGAGTAGTGCCAGGAACAAAATCCCGTCCAGAGGCCAAAGAAAAGGAATTACAGCTGACTCTGGCACTGACTTTTCGCAATTATCCAGCGCACCAAATGCGCCCGGAAAATCCCCCACACACCCACCTCTCGGAAAACTTCACCGCCACCCGAAATTCTTGGCTACGTGCGAATTTATTGATAGCGATATTTCGTTGGAGGATTCGGGGATTCGGGGGCTGGAAATGTGTGCTAAGTGCATTTTACATTTCCGGTCAATGGCGCTAACCTCACGAAATCTCCAGGACTAACTCTTCTGCACAGCGAGAAAAAAGTGTATATATTAATAATATCAAATAACTTTAACAAAAAAAAAATTATAAAAGTAATCACATCTTTAATTAATAAATAAGTAAGTAACTTTGTATATATGTTAAGATCCAAAAACAAAAATATTTAAAATAATTTAACAGTATTTATATAAGGAAATTCTGTTCGTATTAGTAAGATGAATATTGAATGATTCATCTATCATAAGTTTTTATTTATTTAGGCTAACAAAATAAATATATAATAATAGTTGTTGTTTAGATTATTATTTAATTTTTCTTTATTCCCGACATTGCTATCATACATTTTTTAAAAGAACATCTTTTATTTATAGAATCTTTTTTGCTTGCCTAATAAAAAAAAGGCAAAAATAGAAAAAAAAGCTATTTCGCAAATCGGTTTGTTTTAATTTCGCTGTTTGATTTCTAAAATAGCCGCTATTTCCCTTTTTTAACGCATGTTTCGTGGCAATCAAAGGCCATTCTCTGGCTAATTAAATAAAATATATTTAAACTTTGAAACGTTTTATAACCTATAAAAGGTGCCAGCGATTAAATTGAAATCAGTTCACTTTCAACATTCGCCTTTCGCAGTTGTGCGCTTTTAAAATGTTTTCGATCGGAATTTATATATTGTTCGCTTTTTTCGCATGCAGTCTAGCTGAGACACAGGAAAATTCCAGTTCAGTTTGCATCCTAAAAGATGCCCCAACTCAATGTGGCGCATTTTGTCTAGCTGCCCAGATACCACTCTTCGATCACAATAACAATGTTCAACAGCAGTTAAATGACCTAGCTGTACTCCTTAATGAAACTCAGAAGAAACTGGACAGGTTTGAGACAAAATTGGATAGCAAAATGGATGAAATACGAGTGCCAAAAGTTTCGGAAACGGCAGTCATCCCTTCAGGATTTGAAAAGATTGGATCAAGATATTTTTATATTGCAAGATTTGAATTGAAATGGATTGATGCCGTAATGGCCTGTCGACTAATAGGAGGCTATCTCGCGGCCTTCCAAAACGAGGAAGAATTTATAGGCATACAAAGAAAACTCGCATATCGGTGGTACTGGCTGGGTATCAATGAAATCTTCGTAGAAGGCCAATTTTTTTCTGTGGCCTCCGGCAAGCCAGCAACTATTTTTAAATGGGCTAATGGATATCCTGACAATGGTTATGGCAAGGAGGACTGCATAGCCATGCAAAATGACTATATGGATGATGGCTTGTGTGATAATAAACATTATTTTATTTGCCAATTAGACAATATAGTTTAGCTAAAACGGAAACTATACAAATATAAAACTAAAATCTTAATATCGCGATATTTCTATTTTACTTCTACTTTCTTAAAATGTTTCAGTTCAGATCTTTTTGATGAATAATTGAATTGAATGAATTGAATTCCAATAATAATATCTCAATGCGTCAAATAACAAACAAAATAAAGCCAAAAATTATTTGTGTGCTCACATTCGCAATTCTAATTGTTCGAAAAAAAAAAACCGTGTGGCCTATTAAAGTTGACTTTGACCTTTGAGTTCTTTGGGTCTCTGAATAATAAATTTTTGGCACACAACGCATAGCATGTGTTTGAATAATATATTTTCGACCAAATGGGTTCTTTGATTGTCAGGGAATTTAATTAACTTTAGTTTATTGGCAACATTCGCCATTCGCAGTTCTACGCTCGCAAAATGTTCAAGATCGGAACTTATTTTTTGTACGCCTTTGTGGCCTGCAATCTGTGCGGAATAGCTAAGGGTGAAAATAATACGGATTCAGTTTGTATCCTGAAGGATGCCCCAACTCAATGTGGTGCATTTTGTCTCGATGCTCAGAGGCCAATTATTGAAAAATTAAATTTTCTTGCTAAATTACTTAATAACACTCAGGAGAAGGTGGATAGAATTCTAAATGCAACCCAGGAGAGACTGGAAAAAGTGGATTTTATTATCCACAATTTAGAAACAAAACCAATAGAAGTGGCAACGTCAAACATACCGCAAGGATTTGAGCAGATTGGATCGAGATATTTTTATATTGAAAACAATATTAAACTAAATTGGGCTGATGCTAAAACTGCCTGCCGTCAAAAGGGAGCTTATCTGGCGGCCTTCGATAACCTGCAAGAATTTAGCGCCATCCAAACGAAACTTCAGGCTCATTGGTACTGGCTGGGCATCAATGAAATCGCCAAAGAAGGCGAATTTGTATCTGTGGCCTCTGGCAAGCCGGCAACTATATTCAAGTGGCATTTTGGGCAGCCCGACAATGATCAGGGCAGAGAGGACTGTGTGGCCATGTACTACAGCTCTATGGATGATGGCTTGTGTGATAATAAAAACTATTTTATTTGTCAACTAGACAATGAAGTTTAGTAAAAACACAGAATACTACGAATACACAACTAAATTCTTGGTGATGGATCTCTCTACTTATAAAAATATATCATTAAATAAAACAACTGTAATTAAAAATTAAAAATGTTTTATATAATTCAGCTTGTGAACTTTTAGAATGTGACGTGAATTATTATACAAATCAAACTATTTTAATGTTTCAATAAATGATTAAAAAATGATTTTAAAATGTGACACTGTGTTATTCCGGGTTTTTCAAAGGTTTTTTAAAATTTTAAATTTTCTAAAACTGAAAATTTAGTTTTATAGGAAGTGCATAGAGTTTTTATAAGTGTTTCCTCACAATTACTTCGACTCCCTTTAGTCTGATTACATTTCGTATTATATTCGAACAGTTTTCGCTTTGGCTTTCATTTGCTTTTCATTTGCCATTTGCGTCACGCTTTCCATTGACCCCCGCTTTTCCGCTTTTCCCCTTTTGGGGGCAGGCTATTGAGACCTCAACGATCCTGGTACGTGTCCGGGCACCCAAGGGTTAAGGGCGAATAAAAGCACACGAAAGAGACTCTGCAAAGTGTCGACACATTCGAACTTTTGCTGCCCTTCTTCTATTTTCTATCTTTTTTTTTTGTATTTTTACCCCCCTGCAATTGCTGCGTAATTTTTATTAGCTTTGATGGAGCATCTCAAGTGGCGCTCTATTTATCTTGGAAAACCCCAAGCTCATTTCCAAATTGCCAACATAAATTTATTTGTTTGGCAAAACAATTCCGTCCTAAACACCACCTCCCGCATCAATTTGATGCGTGTCTCGTTTTACATTTTTTGACAATTTCATTGTTCCGTGGCTGCCTTTTATTTTGAATGATAATTTTTGGCGCGTGTGGAAAAAAGGGAGTGCGTGGCAGCAATGCTTTTATGCCTAAATAACAAGCCATAAACATTTGCCGTCGCCATTTGCCCATTTTCGCGCGAGCATTTTAAAAAAGACAACAAAAACGGAGTAACAAATAAAGAGTGATAAAGAATTTTATTGCTCACACGCAAGATGCACAGAAAAAATGTTAGATACTATAGATACAAATATATATTGTTGAGAAATAAATATAAATCTGTTAATTATGCAATAAAGCAATTTGTATTTCTATAGTTTGGATTACAAGTAAAGTTCATTGGGTTTTGTAATAGTTCAAAAGTTTTCCTCTCGTATTACTTTTTCTTTCAGTGTTCAAACAAACAAATAAAGCAAATGGCATCGTCGCATTAGGACGCGACTACAAATATCCGGCAGTTTTATATTTTGATTGTTTGCCTGCCTCAGGTATTTTCAGTGTTTTGGGACTTTGATTAGTTGACACATTTTATGTGTCATTCCCAGGCAACAAAAGGGTTATTTAAATCCCAACTGAATCCCACATCTCAAACTGTTGGCTAAATATAAAAGTGACTGACAAAGCTGTTTGGTTGGATGTAGCTATGGATACATTTTTACCTTTGGAAAAAATATATCATTTGAGCCTGTGATATTGATGTATAAAATATTGGAACGTGGTTTAAACTAGTCAGAGTGCCAGCAAAATATATTATTTTAAAGTAACAAAACTAAAACAATGTTGTTAATCATTTATATTAATTTTTTTATTATAGTTCTTCAAAAGTTTAAGTATGATTACAAAATTTATTTATAACAACATAAGATAACCTTGAAAATAATGAGTTATTTTAATATTAGCTTGAAGTTATTGTAATAAATATTTATATTGAAAAAGTATTTAGGTAAATAAATAATGTTATATATTTCTAAAAAATCTTTGATTTTACTTTAAAAGAGTAATACTACAGCCACTAATTCATCAAGTATTTTACACTACCAATTAACCTTTAGAAACCAATTCACATACAATTGGTTAGTTGCACTCGATATGGAGTAAATGCTGCTTCTGGTCGAATTTTCAAGTATTTTGTTGGGTTAAGTTTTGGTCAAAGCGAAACTGAAGCTGCTGCTCCAGTTGGCCGAGGAGCTCACCATAAATTAAGCATATATATATGTGCTCAACTATAGTTATCCCCCAAACATAGATGCCAGCACACACAATTCACTTTGAGCAGAGGGTGGAACATGTCTGACCAAACATTTTGTATAGGACAATTTCTAAATGGAATTTAATTTCCGGATTAGAATAGACATTTCATGCATGCTGTGTAGGGGGAGGAGTAATGCACTTGACTCACTGGTCGCCTTGACTGGATTTCTACCACTTTTCCCTTTCCTAGCATTTAATTTCCCAGATTTCACATAAAAAAATTTTTTTTTTCTTATTTCAAGTTAATTTTTAAAAGGCAAATAGAGCTTCAAAACGTGTGTCTATATTTGAGTCCTTTGTTTTAAGCTATAAGTTAAATTAGTCCATAAATAAGGTTTAAGAGAATTGACAAATTCATTTAAAAATATTATTTTATACACAAAAAGTTAAATTTGAAGTTTAAACTTAGAATTAACTTTGCCTAGAAAATACGTTTAAGTTAAATAATTAGTTTGTATAAATATTTAAGATATTTAAAAAGTTTTCAAATTTATTTAAGTTTTTTGGGGACTATTTTAAATTATATTTTTAGGATGTAGCTAAAAAGAAGTTATTTAAGTTAAAAAATATTTGTTTTAAGTGCAGTATTCATTTAGGCTTCTTCTTTTTAGATTCCTCAATGCCTCAATGAACAATCACAACAAAAGGTGGTTGTGTGTGTGTTTGTGTGCCAAAGAGGCGGTAACTGGTGGGCGTGGATAGTAAAATGTTCCTAAATTTGCGGCTTTACCACCGGCTTCTTTTTCTCCACCTGCTGTTTTTGGCCTTTAGGTTTTTGTTTAAAATTTCCAAACAATTTTCCCCAACAGATTTGATGAGTTGAGTGGAGAGTGGAGGGATGGTTCATGATTGGCCGTGTGAGATGGGGGGAAAATCGAAGGCGAAAATGGGGAAAATCATCCACCTCTGTGGGCTTGATTTATGCCCAACTCGAGTTATTAATGTAATTTGATTTTGCCAACAGCAACTGAAGCAGACAAAAGCCAATGATGTTTTGGGGACTCTGACTTTGCCTTCTCAAAATGATGATGATAATGACGATGATGAGCTGACAATGCAGAACAGCAGCTAGTCAAGGGTTAAGGACGAACGAGAGATGGCTCACTTTATGGAGAAGTAAATTTTTTAATAGAGTGTAAATTACCGGAAACACAATTAAAAATGTTCCAGGCTAAAATATCTGAAAAGTGTAGACAAAAGCTTACCAAAACAAAGGCCAAAATCAAAAAAGAGGAAGGCAAAGGGTTGGGAATTGGAATAGACGCAAAGGGTTGGAGTTTAATTAATGGTTTAAGGCTGGTAGGAAATCATTTTGGAGCTAACTACAGGTTCCTCAATCGTCAAGAAACCGAGGTAAGCAAGGGGTTAAGTGCCTCAGCTACTTAACACCCCCTTAAATTCACCCCCCTTAATCGTTTTCGGAATTTTCCAAGACGCTAAACGGTCGACAATGACGTTGAAGTTGGCCTAGGGCAGGCAAAAATTGTAGGAAACACCTTGTTTTTTGACTGCCTCCAAGGCACACCCTTCCATATTTTCCGACACGTTTCGAAATCCCCGCCTAAACGCTTTTCCACCCACGGCTATTGTTGTTGCCCCGTACATAATATGTCCATTGTTCATAAAACAACAGCGAAAACAGGTCGCCGGTGTCTGATGAAGCGAATGTTTAAAGGAAAACATTAGGTCTGTGCAGGAAAGATGTTAAGGTTGTTGGAAGAGTGGGTTAATAGTTTGCATGGCCATAGTTTGCATTTATAGGTTCTCTTAAGTTTAAGTAAGGGCTTTTAAAGGCAATAATACCTATAAAAACCTTAAAGGCATGAAAAAACCTTAAAGGCATGAAAAAAAACTTAAAAAAACATTTAATTATAAGGCTTCAAACAAACATAAATGTAAACTAATATTTAAATTAGCTCCTAAAGTCATACTCAACCCTTCGCAGTTTAGTCTAAGCTAAACAATAGCAACTAAAGCCAACTTTATTTATATTTTTCAACAAAATATATTTAGTCTACGGGTGTTGCAGCCTTTGTTTTCAAAATGAATGAATGAATGAGTCAGGAAATGAATGAGTGACCCAAGCAGGGAAAATAGAAATAGACAAAGACGACTATTGGAGGGGAGAAAGAGAGGCAGCGAGCGAGTAAACGGGCAAGTTTAATATGAATTATTATGTGCAGAAAAGTTTTATGATGCTGCTAAACCTGGCTAAAGACCTTTGTTGAGGTGGCAGCCAGGCACACACAACGGAATAAAATTAGTTTTCAATCTAAAGATTAAATACCCTTTAGGCTGCCAAGAATTATCAGTATGTATTGCGATTATTTATTTATTTATTTTATATCTTAGCACTACAAGTCAATATTACGCTTCGCAAATTTTGGTCACTTTCAAAGTATTCTTAGAATTTCAAAAAAAATAAAAAAATTAATTTTAAAGTTTAATCTGCAACTATAATCTAATTTTTATTTCATTTTTAAGGTCAACACATTTAAGTTGGTGACAAACCCCTGCTGAAAATCAACACAGTTTTCTATAAATTAGAGTAATCCTGGCGAACAACTTAGTTAGGACTTAACCTGCCCCGTGTATCTGTTAGATACAATTTGTTTTAATTGCACAAAGTAGTTGGCAACCCTGGTTTGCAGCAGCAGCGGGCCAATTAATTCTCATTTAACTGGGTCTCACCTGGGATTTTCGGCCAGTGACAACTTTCCGGTTGTGCCGCTATGTTTCTTAAACGATCTTTATTATATTTATTTCTTGGATAAAGGAGGGGAGTCCCATTTGCATTGTAACATTAACTATTCTGCAAATGCTTCTTAACATAATTGTTCTATAAAGTAAACTTTTTCTTTGTTTAATCATTTAACGTGCAAAAAAATGGTTACACATTTATATGAATTGTAAGTTAGACTTAAAATTTAAATAAAACTAGAAATACTTTGTGTGCTACTTTAAACATCCACTCCACAATTTGGCTAAAATACTATATTTTTCAATTTCGTTCAGAGTTTCATAGATTTTGCAATGTTCTTTAGGGAGCTTTTATTGTATTTTTTTTTTTTTTTATAAATTTAGCAAAGATTTCAGTTTATTCTCCTATTTTAGTTGGCGGCCACAGCCTGATCGTACTTCGGTGGCAGGGAGGACATCATCTGCGGTTGCTGCTGGGCCTGCCAGTTTGTCGCACATTGGGCAGGCATCACTGTGGTGGTGGTGTTTGGCATTTGCACCTGTGTTGCTGGGACAGACACCACAATGTTGTTTCGGGACATCATGCGACGACATCTGCGGCAAGGACGACCCCAAGCCAAAGGATTGGCGTAGTACAAAAGCCCTCTACGATGGTAGCACTCGCACTGGACATTGATATTGACATTATTAACACTGCTCATATTGCCAAGAATTTTTGCGGTCTTGTTTGGTTCTGCTTTCTATGACTTCTCTGCGTTTACTGGCCAATTTCGAGGCGTACTTTATTATATATATATTATTTTGCTGGTTCCGAGGTTAGACATTGAATGCGATAAGGAAATCCTCTTTAACTTTTATCAGCACATTGATCGATCAACGTTTCTGGCACCACTTAGTGATTCAATTTTTCCAGGGATGGTCGATTGTATTAGAATGTATATAATGTTTGGCTTAGTTTGCTGATTCATAAGACTCTGCATAACTGGGGGTTGCCTTGGCATCAACTGTGGTCTATGAATCACTATGGGTCAATATGAACTCGAAATCTATAGAAAGGTGTTAAGGTAGATCAAAATCAAGTACTCCAGTCGTGAACTCTTAGGACTGATGCACTTGTTCGCTTTTTGTATTTATAACGTGAGATTGATTAGAAGACAAAACTGTTCACATTTTTGTTTTCAATGTCGACCATTTTTTAGTATATATATATTACCACTTTAAAATCGGATGCCTGAAAGCAAAGTTATGAACTTAGAACTGCAGGTGTTTGGTCACTTTTCTTTTGCAAAAATTGCGAAACATCGAACCGAAATTACAAACTTAGTTTTAAACGCAGATTTTTAGAGCACTAAGCCACAAGACTTTAAAGACATACCACTTCGAGATTGGATGCTTAAAAGAAAAGTTATAGAATTAACTGTGAAGGTTTTGGTAACTTTTCTGGAATTCTATTTTTGGGAAATTGATTAAGGAGTCTTATTTTAAAAACAACCACTCAAAATTTCAACACAAAATTTAAATGCAGAGTTTTAGAGACCTAAGCTACAAAACTTTTAAGATACACCACTTAGAAATCGGATGCCGGAAAGAAAAGTTATGGATTTAGAACTGCAGGTTTTTGGTCACTTTTCTGCAAAGTCGATTTTTTCGCAAATTAAGAAAGGGGTAACATCATAAAAATTGCAAAAAATCGACCCGAAATTACAAAACGAGTTTTAAACGCAGATTTTTAGAGAATTAAGGCACAAGACTTTTAAGACATGCCACTTCGAAATCTGATGCTTGAAAGAAAAGTTATAGAATTAACACTGTAGGTTTTTGGTGAATTTTTGGAATGATATTTTTTGGAAATTAATTTCGTAAAAATAAAAACTCTATATTTCAAAACAAAATTTAAATGCAGATTCTTAGAGACTAAAGTCACAAGTCTTTAAAGTTAAACCTTATCGAAATCGGAGGCCGGAAAGAAAAGTTATCGATTTAGAACTGCAGGTTTTTGGACACTTTTCTGCAAAGACGATTTTTTTGGAAATTTAGAAAGGGGTAACATCATAAAAATTGAGAAAAATCGACCCGAAATTACGAACCAAGTTTTAAATGCAGTTTTTTAGAGCACTTAGCCACAAGACTTTTAAGACATGCCACTTCGAAATCTAATGCTTGAAAGAAAAGTTATAGAATTAACACTGTAAGTTTTTGGTCACTTTTCAGGGATTCTATTTTTCGGAAATTGATTAAGGAGATGCATCGTAAAAATAACAACTCAAAATTTCAAAACAAAATTTAAATGCAGAATTTTAGAGGCCTAAACTACAAGACTTTAAAGGTATACCACTTTGAAATCGGAGGCCATGAAGAAAAGTTATGGATTTAGAACTGCAGGTTTTTGGACACTTTTCTGCAAAGACGATTTTTTTGGAAATTTAGAAAGGGGTTACCATCATAAACCAAGTTTTAAATGCAGTTTTTCAGAGCACTAAGCCACAAGACTTTTAAGACATGCCACTTCGATACATGATGCTTGAAAGAAGAGTTAAAGAATTAAGAGCGTAAGTTTTTGGTCTATTTTTCGGAATTTGGATAAGGAGTTAAATCATAAAAATGAAAAAAATAAAACAGGTCTATTTTAATCTTAATAATTAAAAACCGTCCGATTTTATGAGCATCGAAAAATGTTCTTTATCTACAATTAAAAACAACGAGTTTTGAAGTTGTGCTTTATTTATATACTTTAATTGATTAAGGCGACTGCAAACTTCTTCGGATTGCAACATCCTGTGAACCTTCTGGTTTAGTAGGTAGAAACCGTGACGGGGATTGTGGTTGTGGTGGTGGTGGCGGTGGCGGTGATGGTGGGGTTAGTGGTGGCAACAGGAACTCCGACCTGGGTGGGCACCACCACAACGTTCTTGGACATCATCCTGCGGCATTGACGGCAAGGACGTCCCCAGGCCAAAGGATTTGCGTAGTAGAGGACTCCTCGGGGATGGGAGCACTCGGCGCACTGGAGGTTGATATTAACATCACCCATAGTTCCTCGGTTTCCTTGGGTCTTTTTTCTTGAGCTTTTTCTGCTAGACTGCGTTTCAATTTGCCATCCACCGTTTACTTATTCCTTTTATAAACAGCAAGTGCGCAAAATTGCGATAATGAAATCCTCTGCTTTTCTTATCGCTACATTGATGGATCATATTCGTGGTTCTGCTGCCACTGGTGTGATTCACTTAGACCATGGATGGTTATTAAAAAAAAGTCTTCAATATAAGCGTGCTATATTTATGATTCATAAAATATCTGTTTTCTTGTGGAACTAATTTTAATAAATACAAACCTTAAAATAACGCGTGTTAAGGTATCAAAAGAAAATTATTTTAGATCTGGATTTTGGCTATAGATAACATCTCCCAGCTTTTATATTTCGTCAATCCTTTGATTTCCAAATTAATTTGATTTTCAAAAAGGGTTTCACCATAATTTTTTAGAAAATTTTTCAGCTATGAATGTCAATTGATTGGCAACCTTATGATGAATTTAACGGGTTATAGAATTTCAAATTTAAAACATTGTTAATCAATAATTTAAGAGCAAAATAAATTTTTTGTGGTTTTTGAATTTAACAAAAACACATTTCTCAGAAGTTTTTTACCTTGAAACTTTGCCAAAAATTTCAGTTAAAAGACTGACTGTTTTTTTTCAGCTGATATCCTAAAAAATCGACTTCAATTTGATTTCGAAAAAATAATTTTTGACCAGCGTGATAAAAATAAATATTTTCAAATATAATACGTAAATCTTCAATCTTCTGAAAATTTCACGAGGAAATAAACAAGGTATGACATTTTAAATTTCTAGCTTCTTTTTATTTGTCATTTTGTATAGAATATATTGTTAGTCTCTGATTTGTGTATTTATTTAATTAAGTGGACGTAGGGAAGCATTCCGAAAACATTATTAGGTATTTATCACTCTATCGTAATAAATATATGTGACCATTATTCTTTAACTTTACGATACTTGTAACAATTAATTAATCGCCGAAAAATACGCAAAGCTAATTAAGTTTAATGAGGTTTATTACATTGTTAACATTTATTATACAAATACATTTAAGATTTCAGTCTTAGTTTTTATGTATTGACGACTCTCTCTTGCAAAATTTAAAGTCCTCATCTTTTAGTAGGTGGATACAGCGATGGGCACCACAGTGGTGGTGGTGGTTACGGCGGGAACAGACACCTGAGTAGGCATCACCACCACGTTCCTGGACATCATCCTGCGGCATCGACGGCAAGGACGTCCCCAGGCCCAAGGACGGGCAACATAGAGAAGTCCTCGACGATGGTAGCACTCGCACTGGAGATTGATATTAACATCGGCCATAGTTTCTTGATTTCGTGGATCTTTCTTCTCCAGCTGTTTAGCTTTGAATGCTTTCCAATTTGCTCGTCACCCAGTATTTGTTCCCTTTATATACGTTCAGTTTGATTGCGATAAGGAAATTAAATGATTGATCAAGTTATCGTGATTCATTTATTCTGGAAAGGGTTAATTTTTGCTGTCGACTGACTCATTGAAGTCCTCTGCCTAAGGGGTTGCCCCTATTTAAATCGAAATGAATTATTCATTGTGGTGCAATTTAAAACTTTGCATCGTATCTTCGTAAAAGCATTAAAGAGATAGAACTTTTAAACTCAAACTCGTTTTGTAACACAAGTTGAAGCTTAATTTTTTTTTTCAATTATATATTTTTATTTATTAATTTTGCTAAATATTTAATATATAATTGAACTTCACATATTGTGTTTTTAAGCAAGAGTTGTTTTTTTCAGACTTTACATTTATTATAATTTATTATAATAATTATTCAATTAAAAGACTAAAATTTGCACCCACAAAAAAAAATATTTGTGATACATATTTTATGGCAGAATAAAACATTTATTAAAAGACCTTATTTTCCAAAAACCTGTTATTAAAAGTACAAATACAATTGAACAATTCATTTTATTAGAGTTTAAAATATTTATATGCACGGGCAAGACTAGTTGTACACTAATTGATAAGCTGCCTCTGGGCAAAGGAAATCAATCATATCGGTCAAGTCAGATAACAACCAAATACAAAAAAAAACAAATATGTGCACAGATAGAAGAGAAAGTGGAGAGAGACAAAAAGCCTTAACCATTATTTATGTCATTCGCCAGCAGTTAAATTTTCATATTTGCACTATTAGCATTGCGAATGAATGCTGGCGTATATGTAAATAAATTCAACATACGAAAATCCGTCACATAAACGATATTGAAATCAAATCATGTAGACTTCAATTAAAGTAAAGCGCATTTAAGTTGTTTAAGCTAATATTTTAAACGGCTTTACAATTAAAGACTTATTTTTCACAAAAAAACTAGCAAGATTTGAAATTATTTCTGAAGACAACGTTGCGTATGAGTTATATTTCTTGAACCCTTGTAAATTTTACTTTTAAAATTGAAATTAAAATATTGGGGCTCTAAAAGTTTCAACTATTTTTTATTTTTTTATTAAATTAATTAATTAAATTAAATGTTCCTTTAAATTCTTTTCCCTTTTTCTTGTCATAATTAAATCATTTGACAAATTTAGATTATTATTAACATATGTCAACTTTTTTTAATAAATTAATTATAATATTTTGGTTTAGTTTATTTATGTAGCTATATCAGATTCTAATCTAACTATTATCCTTAAAGACAAGATTCTCCAACCAAAAAGCGTACTTGAAAAGCGTGAACATTTATTTTTCTTTTTTTTTCTTTATTTTTAAGTACAAACGTATTTATAGATTATCTTAAGAAAAGGCACTTCTTTTTATTTTTTTAATAAATGTAAATGAATTAATAGGAATTAATAGCAACATATAAAATATATTTTTATTTCTGTCTTTATTTAGGCTAAAATCTAACATTAATCCAGTGAGTTTTAGGAGTTTTGAAGAATTTTTTTTTAAAGTTCACACTTTTCAACTGTCCTTCATGGGCCACGCCTACCACCTGGGCGGTGGGGGCTGCTGGACGATGATGATCTCCTCCCTGGGAGGAGGACGACGACCGCCGATGTTGAACTCGATGAAGGGTCGACTTGGGGGCACCACATCGACCTCGATGATGGGACGTGGTGGCGGTGGCTGATAGACGGCAGCGGGAGTGATGACCTCCACCCGTGGGGGTGGTGGTGGATAGCCACCCCCACCCAATCCAATCTCGATCACCGGCCGCGGAATCCTCGGTGGCACGATGTCCACCTCCACAATTGGCCTGCCACCATGATGGTGATGATGATGGTGATGGCGACGTTCGTCCTCGTAGTAAGGCATTTTTCAAGAAATTATCCAATTAGTTTGTGAAGTTGCTTCGGCTGACTCTTTTGTTGAACTGAATTGATGTCTTTACCTACCAAACTATTTAAAGCAACTTTTATCGCTAATTGGGGGGAATTTTTTCCAACTTCGTTATATATGTGTTTTCGCACAGTAGCTTAATTCACTATCTTGTCAGGTGGAATTAATGTCTTCTTCGATAAAAATGTTGATAAACACAAATTGATAAAAAACAAAATTCCAATAGAGTGTTTTTGCTTGAATTTCATTAGGCGAGTTCAAGGTTTTCTTGAATAACAGTGTATATTTTAAAGGGGAAAGACAAAAATTGGTATACGAAATATTAGTACTTAATGACTCATGCGAAATGGTCAAAGTTTAATTGCAGTTGGATATACTGCACTTTTATACTTAACGAAGAGGCAATCGACTAAACGATTTTGTACTAAAAAATATTAAAAAACAAGAAAGAAAGCAAACTTCGGCAAGCCGAAGTTCATATACTCTTGCAGCTATCGCAAGAATTAAATATTTTTGAAAACATTAAAATTATGATTTACTTGCGTATATGTTTAAAAACATTGAAGCTATGACGATTTGCAGCTTAATTATTTGATTGTTCTTTTATATATTTTTATTATTTGTATGGGAGCTATATGATATAGTCGTCCGATTTTGATGAAATTTAAACCGTAAATCTAAAATATTTAACCATTACTAAATGTCGAAGAACTAAACAAAAAATTAAAAAACAGAAAAGTTATAATTTTTTTTCATTTATTTTTCCGATTGTTCCTATGGGAGCTATATGCTATAGTCGTCCGATTTTGATGAAATTTTTACCATAATTCTGAAATATTTAACCATTGCTTTATGTCGAAGAACAAAACAAAAAATTAAAAAAAAATAATTTTTTTTCAATTATTTTTCCGATTGTTCCTATGGGGGCTATATGCTATAGTCGTCCGATTTTGATGAAATTTAAACCATAATTCTGAAATATATAACCATTGCTATATGTGGAAGAACTAAACAAAAAATTAAAAAACAGAAAAGTTATAATTTTTTTTCATTTATTTCTCCGATTGTTCCTATGGGAGCTATATGCTATAGTCGTCCGATCCGGCTCGTTCCGACTTATATACTACCTGCAATAGAAAGACAACTTTTGGGAAAGTTTCATGCAGATAGCTTTAAAACTGAGAGACTAGTTTGCATATAAACGGACGGACAGACGGACAGACGGACGGACAGACGGACAGACGGACATGGCTAGATCGACTCGCCTAGTGATGCTGATCAAGAATATATATACTTTATAGGGTCGGAGATGTCTCCTTCACTGCGTTGCAAACTTCTGACTGAAATTATAATACCCTCTGCAAGGGTATAATGAGAATACTGTTGATAATATTTTCCATCACCGGTTTTGGCTACTTTTCTTTGATTATTATTTATAGCATGGTACCGTTTTGGTATCAATTGTCTTTCATATCAGCAGAACCCATTATCTATGATATTGTACCATTTGGTGTTGTCATTTCAAGAACTTAAGATTAAGACAAAGAGATATTTGTATATGTTTGTTTGTTATCTATCGCTTGGTTACACTTTATTGATAATACATTTTATTTTGTTATTGAACTTGGAACATTTCCGGTATGAAGCCGTTTTGTTTATAATAATACATTTTATTTGTTATTAAACTTGGAACATTTCCGCTTATACCTCCTGCTGTCCACCATCTTTTACCACTGTTGATATGGTGGATTGTTGTAGGGCTGCTGCTGCTGATACTGGTACTGCTGATATTCGTAGGCCTGCTGTTGGGGATAGTATCCATATTGTTGCGGCATTATCACCTGAGTTCCGGGCATATAGGTGGCCGCCGGGGTGGTCATGTAGACAATCTCGGCGGGCCGAGGCGGAGGCGGCGGCGGATAGTATGCGCCACCCCAACCGGGAACCACATCAATTTCGATATTTGGACGACCATGGTGATGGCGAGCAGGATAGCCGCATGGATCTTCATAGTACCGCATAGTTGATTATTTAGCCAGTAAAGGTAATCAACCGACCCAACTTCACCACCCAGCAACACGTTGAACACTGGAAACCCCGAAACAATACAAAACTTTTGCAGTCGAACCAAACTGGAAGTTCGTTCGGGGGTTCCATCAATCAGGTTTTATGGGTATTATTCCAGTGGTTAGAGGCAAAAGATAAGGTGTGCCTTAGTCACTCGACAAGTTATGATAACAATGACCGTACGGACAGTTGTGCATTTACAAGTGATCGGGTTTCGGCTTTTTTTCTCGCACTATTTATTGTTTACCATATTAACTGATTGCAGCTTATCGCAGGGTAACATGTTCTTATCTCTCAGATAAACGAAAATTTGCTGAAAAAGCGGAAAATGCAGGCCGAAAAATTTGGGACAAGTTCAGATAGACATTAAAAAAAAACAAAAACAATAATAGTTGAGCTCTAAATAAAACAGGTGTTCTGATAAGGAAAGCTGTAGATGAAGTGGTTTATATTTTGGCAAGTGTGGATTAAAGTTTTTCGTTAAAAGTGAATGGTTTTCACAAATAGAAGCTAGAAAGCTAGTTAAATAATAAAAAAAAATAATAATATAAAACAATGCGTTCAAGAAAACATGCCAGCACATTAGGTTTGAATACAACTGCGGTCAAAATAATAGTAGTTGTAAACAAACATGATCTGTAAAGCATAGGACAACTTTTACTTTAATTAAGCATATTGCTTATTTACCAATAAACATTAGTCTTTGATGTTCCATACGTTAATAAACTTATATTAATTTGATTTGATTTAATACTTTTATTTTGACCTGCAAGTGCTTATAGTATTAGCTTCCTACAATTACATTTTTTTCAACTGTTTTTTTATGTCTTTTCCGTAAGCTAAAACACTACTATTATTTTGACCGCAACTGCAAATACTTTATTGGTGATATTACTAGTTTATTAATGCTATCTAAAATAAATTCATCATGGCTGATTTTCAGATCCCCAGATTCCTTCTCAATATTGTGGGTTGTGGTAGTGGCTGCTACCGGGAGGCGGTGGTGGTGGATACTGGTAGTAGGGCGGTGGTGGCGCCTGCTGCACCACCATAACTGGCGGTGGGGGTGGTGGTGGCTGCTGCACCACCACAACTTGGGGTTGTGGGCGGTGGTGGCGACGCGGCCATGGTGGTGCGATCTGCACCTTAATCACGGGACCACGGCGATGTGGTGGTGGTCCTCCACAATGATCGTGTGGTGGTGGCATCTCGGGTTAATTTAATTTTCCAATCAAAGGATTCTAGGAGCTCCAATTATGTCGACTTATCGCTGCTAACTGAACTAACTGAATGCGCAACTCATGGGTTGGACTAAGTTATCAAAGTGTTAAATATCAGCTCTCGCAACAAAAAGCTTCACGAAAATTACTCATACGCAGTGGGTGCTCTTAGTTACTTTGAGAGAATTTATGGTACACGGGGATTAACCATTGAAATTATCGATACGTGAGCACAACTTTCGATAGATAACAGTTTAACTTTATTTTCTCTTTGACAAAGCTTTTTATTGCCAAAAACGTGTCAATAACTTTGTAAGCTACGGCATAGGGAACATTTACTTTGATGAGTCATTGTCTTTGGGGTTACTTAAAAAATATATTAAAATATTTATCAGGAATTGGTCAAGTCTATGCTGATGAATCATTGATTTAAGGGATTTTCTTTCTTTTACTAAAGCTTTTTAATAACATTGTGAAATTATTCTAAAATTATTTATTTTTAGAAATTCTATTAAAATTTATAAAAACTAATTCAGTTGGTGTTAAAATAAAGGACAAAAAGAAAGTTTAGTTGTGAATTTATCTTCATTTCTAACTAGACTATGTAAAAATACAAAAACTAATATATTCTATGTTGCTTTTTATAATATTGCAAACACTGAATAACACAAATTAGGCTTAGGAAAATGTTGTCTAACCAGTTAATTCCCTCAAATATTTATCCAATTTTTAGCACAAAAAATTGAAAAAGAACAACTTTAAATATTTTCTTTGGGTAGTAAATATTTTACAAACATTTGCGCGTCTATTATGCAAAGTTTGTAAACACGATTTTGCCTCGAGGGCAGATATTAAGTGCATGCCAACGAAAAAACATGATAATTCCTGCCGGTCAATCAAAACGCCTCACTTGAGCAAATAAATGCGGAATTTACGATTTCTTAAACAAGACTGCGGGCCTTTTTTATTTTCTTTTGTTAATTGAGTCGTTCGTGCTGCATTTTGGTTTATCATTCCGATCAAAGTTCAGGGGGTTGCGGGGGGTTTAACCATGGGGTTAAGAGTGATGTACTTCTACGCCTAAAAAGTTAAACATGCACAAAGTGGTAACGAGTTTGGGGCAAAGTTTTTCAACTGCCGCAAAAGAAGGAAATGAGTGCCGCATAACTCGCAACATATCGACTGAAATTTGTGGGTGGGGAGTGCTTGAGGGGGCGTGGCACGCCGCTTGACAGCGCGTATCCAATGTAATGATGCCACTCCTTTCAGTTATTATACCCTTTTAAAAAGGAATGTCAAATGGGTTTTTATTATGTTGATTTGTTTGATTTATATATATTTATATATTCACACAAATTTTGATTGTTACGCTTTAATTTATCTGATAAAAAGAATTTACTTTGTAAACTGATAAAAATAAATACTATTATGTTTTATAATATATTAGTAACTGAATACTGTTTCATATTTAATTCAAAAATAAATATAATGATAATTGAATTGCATGATTTAAAATTAAAATATTAAAGCTTGAAATCCATTATATAAAAGCTTAAAATATTTAAGCTTAGTATGAAATATTTAGACTTACAACATTTTTTTAGCACTCTGATAAATAAGCAACTTTTATAGGTAGAAGAAAAGAAATGGAAAAACGTTAATTTTTAAGCCAGATTTCAAAACTATTTGGCATTATTCACAAAGAGTATAAAATGCCTCGCGTTTCCAACATAAAATTTGCACATGTATTTTTTACCTCTTCTCCTGCTGCTCCTTATGCATATTTTAGGAAATGAATTGCAAGCGAATCCTGCGTCCTGCGTCCTGGCAAGATAAAATGTCTCCGTCTTCGAGTCAAGACGGCATCAGAAAATCAGAAAATTGGGGTTTGGAATCGGGCGCTGAATCTGAAACTGAGGCAAAGGCAGAGACGCCATCGAATCGATAACTGTCAAAAAATAAAGCCGGCAAGCAACATGCAAGACAGCCGTAAAGGGGCGTGGCAAAAAGGAAGGTGATGGTGGTTTTTAGCGGTGGCGGTAGCGGCGGCATCGCGCAATTTAAATATTTATGGCGCTGCGCTTGGTGCACAAGAAACGGAACCAGGCACACGGCGTAGCCAAAAAACCGTGACCGTAACCGTAAACCTAACCGAGAACGCAAGAACAGCAGCTATCCGAAATTTCGCAACCCGTGAACTTAAAGTGAGAAAAATGTACAAAAAGTATCGAAAACTACTTTGAAATCATGGGTAACAAAGTCACAAAAAAATTAATTACAAGCAAGCGAGTTGTTTAATTTTAACAATGATAAATGACTTTTTCAACTAAGCATGATTTTCTTACGAAAATAAATATTTATTATGGGGTATTTATATTTTTAAGAATGAATATGTGTTGAAATGTATTTTCAAGTTAACAAAAATAAAAAAAATTAGTTGCAAATAATAATTTTTAAAGCATTAGTCACAAATATAAAATAAAATAATCGTTTAAATAAAACTGTGATAAAAATTTAAAAATATATATTAGCTGGCATGTTTATTTGTTTAAGTAAGTATTGAGTTGTAATTTCAAGCTCACAAAGCTTAAATATAAGCTACTAATTTTTTTAGTGCAGCACCACCTCCTTTACGAGGCCACCAACTCAAGCATCTTCAGTGGCGGCGTCAGAAAACGCATTTCCTGCTCATGTCATGACATGCAAGCGTGGCTGGGAAAACGCGTAACCAGAGATGGCGGGAAAATCGGGGGAAAGTTGGAAAACCGGGCGGTGCAGAAATGGGTTACCCAAAAAGGAATCATTGCTTTTGTCGACATGTCATGGCAATACTCGTATCTGGAAAGTGTTATTTTTTGGGTTGGGGGTGGGCTGAACAGTGTTCTGAACCTTTTTTGGAGAACATTTTATTGAGCTACAGTTTTAAGGCATTGGCTGTGAGTTTATGATTGATAGAGTTATAAAACTGAAGTCGCGAAGCCAAAAATCTGCGGCAGGTGAGAGATGGCTTGGCAGTTTCTGGTAAAGTCTTAGAAGGTGTTGCCTACCACGACAAAATTTCAATATATTTTTACATGTTAGAAACATTTTAACTCAGTTGATAAATACTTTATAACGTTAAAACCATTATTTTCGTTGTGAATAACGATTTTTTATGGGTATTCTTTACAAATTATATTTATTTCAATGTCATTTGTTTTAAATATATTTTGTAACTTATTTGTAAAATAACAGTTTTATATGTATTTAACATTTATGAGCTCTAGCTTAACTTTAGTTATGTCAAATTTTTGGTACAATTTGAATTTATACTTACCACAAGAATTTGGAACTCCATTTTCTAGAAAGTCTTATTTTTTATTATGATATTTTTTTTGAAACAAGAAAAAAACAAGGTATTTTTTGATTTATGTCGACGCTTTTGCTTTACAGTTTTAAATGCAATGCGTTTTATTATGCAATTTTTTTTGAAACAACATAAAACAAAATAATGTTCGAGTTATGACGACGCCTTTTTATTTTACAGTTTCAGAAGCACTGCTTCCAGCATTCTTGTCAACTTTTAATTGCAAACTCGTATAGTCTTACAGCCTTTGGAGTGCAAGAAGCACTGCCACTCCTACTTCTTCCCGCCCCACAAGGCCATTAAGGAACTTGTTAATTTGCATTTTCCATTTCCATTTGCATGAAATTTGTTTCTGTTCGCCCGGCGCAAAAATTAACCGAAAGAAACAAAACTGATGCGAAAGATGAAGAGAGTGAAAACTTGTGCCCATAATGAGCTGCCTGCGGTTTGCACCCCCTTAACCCCAGAAATCCGCACACATTTATATGTGTCCCTTTTGGCCCTTTTGACACTCTTGGCAATTTCCGGCTTTTACTTTCTTGTGACGCTTTATAATTGGTTTTCACTTGTTGTCGCAAACACAACAAATGGTAACAAATGCTTACAAATTACATAAATGCTTTTCCATGTCTCGATAAACACGCCCCCTAAAAATATTGGTTTAAGGAAGGCATCCTCCCGCAAATCGGAAGAATAAAAAGTTGAACGCAAAATGTTTGGCAAATATTTTGTGACTTTGTAACGTAACACGCAGTGACCAACTCCAGGCCACGCCCCTACTTGGGGTTTTCCCCGCCCCCCATTTTTGGCCAGGCAACCAAGTGGAAAAAGCATCGTCTGTCCACTCGAGTGTGCAATTAGGTGAAAATAAGTGGTTCAACAAACGCCTCCGAGTATGCAATCATTTAAATTTCACTTCATTTGTCCTTTTCATGATTTGCCCACCAATCGGCAACTTGTTTTACACTGAAAATATTTTTAAAGCCTTGAAAATTTGAATATCAAAATAGATTAATAAGCAAAAAGCGAAAGAGAAGTAAAATAACAATACAATTAACATGGTTTTTAAACAGAAAGCTTTAATAAAAAAATAATTATTTTCAAAAGGGATTTAAAAAGTATTTTATCACAAGTTTTTCAAAATTGTATACGCCTTTATAAAGAAAACTTAAATTATATAAAGGTATAATTATCTTGCAATTGATAAAAACTAAATCAAAATGTTATTAAATTGTCAAGAACTTTACTATTTTTCTCAGTGGCCATATTTCCTGTGCCCATTTCTCCCCTTGTGAAATTACAGCACCCAAACGAAATTATTTTGATTTATATGCAGGCAGGCACCTGCTCATTCAAGTTCCCTGCTTTCCTTTTTTGTGCCCAGATATTCTCCCGCCCTGGGATTTGTCTAAACTAAACGCTTTGATTTGCGAAACTCCCCGAAACGCCAGCCAACTGCCATTCGTTTCCCGGATGTCAACAAAAACGGAATTTGAAATGCAAATTTAATTTGAGACAAGACGAGTCGCGACTCAAGACCTCCTCAAGACCAGTGGTTCCTCGCTTTAATTGCCCCAATGAAAGGGACGAAGGTCCTGCTGGGAAAATGGATGTGGATGGCGGGGATGTGCGAAAATTGAGGAAAACTCTGAGGAGCTGACAGCTAAGCGCCTGCTTTGCCTGTTAATTTTGCGCCAAATCAGCAACAACTTTGATTTCGATTTTATGCCATGTGCATAAAATTTTTGCGCTGACTCAAAAAGTTCGCACAAGTAGTGTGCGATGTGGTGGGCGGAAAATCGGTAAATGGGTAAGCGGGAAAATTCTTGGGGAAATGGCTGTAGTGGGAAATATCAAAACCATAGCCAAGCAGAGTGTTTGGCCTGATTGAAATGTTGGCAACTATTGCGCCAAGTACTCACAAGTTTATTGGCAAATTGATGAAGTGTGTTCGCCTTTGCATGCGCTTTGCATGAGTTTTCCACACAGCCAGCTGCAAAACAATTTTCCATTTTCATTGCATGCCGCTTGCAATTTGGCGGCGCTGATATGCAAATTAAGTTGTTGCACTAAACGACGTGCCGGGAAACAGGGAAATCCATGGGCGACGCAAAAAGGGGGTTGGCTTCTCCTGTTTTGGCTCATTTGTATTACAATTCGTCACTGAAAATCACAAGTGTGTATGTGTGTGTGAGTGTGGCTGAAGGAAAAGTTTGCCTGGTTATGAGCAGCAATGCCTTTTCTACAAGTTTTTGAAAAACGAGATTGGAATTAAAAGTTATTTGAAATGTAATGTTGATACTTTAAACTACAAATTAATCCATAAGAAAATGTTTTTTTTTTAACAATGTTATGTAGTTTAAACCATAAGAAAATCTGTTTCCTAATAACCAAAATACAAATGAAAACTCCTTTTTTTTTTAATTGCACATATGCAGTTTAGGCAACACCTCAAAACTAGAGGGCCTTCACACTCCACACTTCAGTATACACTACTCAAGTTCCCTCAATCAAAGACCCATTTACATTTCCCGACCACACTCTCAATGGCCACTTAAATCACAATCGAAACACCTCAAGAAACCTCCTCGCATTTAGATGATTTGTTGCCTTCACAAGGATGTATGCGATGGTGTATATGTTATAACGCTGTCGTGGCAAGATTTATGGGCAATTCGAGGCAGGGAGATGCATTTCATTTCTGCATAATTTTGAAATAATCTCGAAGCAATACGACAAGTTCACTTCATTAACTCAATAATTTGACGATAAGTTATGCGGAAAACGAAATACAAAAAAAATAAGAACATAACTAACAAAAAAAAAACAACATAGCAAAGAAGTAATTTATATGGCAAAATGGAAAATAATTTTCCGAAACCAATGGGAGAGAGAAGATGGTTTGGGACTACAGATATCTATTTTTGTTTGTTACTGTCAGTTTTTTTTAAATAATTTTGTCTATAAACCAAAAGGTTTGCCAAACACTATAAATCAATAAATGTATATATATTTATGATAACATTTTTTGTTAAAAGAGTTTAAATCGCAACTGTATTTTGTTAAGAAATCCGATATAATATATTGTTAGCTTGAAGGTGTTTGTATTTCTTCTATGTAGCTTAAAACACAATATACACTTAATCCCTATCACATATCCGCGCGTAATAAAGTTGCATTTGACGTAGATTAATCCCAAAAATGTGGCAAAGGAAATGTGAATGTTGCTGATGGTGGTTTCATCGCCTGCGGAATTTGAAAAGGGGTAACTGTTGTCATGGCCATCATGTCGTATGCGTTATATTGTTTTGCCCGAAACAACCGAAACGCCAAACACACAAATCACGAATCACAAATCGAAATTCGCCATCTACAAAACGAAAATCACAATTTGGCAATTGCTAAAACCGAAATGCATAACGAAATAATCAAGGGAAAAGGGGTTTGACCTTGTCAAATGTCAAATTATATGCTGAACGGCGCTTAGCGCAACGGAAATTCGCATTATGAGATTTTTGGCCATCGCTTTCGGATCGGATCGGACAATTTTAGTTAAAAACAGCCCATCCACAATTTTGATGTTTCATTTATCAGCGCGAGCGAGACAGATACATCCGCTTTCGGTGGAGGGGAAGGGAAGGGGGAGAAAGGGACGGGTCGAGGGTAACAGAAAGAGAGGACAGGACAATTGGCCTGGCTGATTGGGTCGTTGGGTCACTGCGTATGGCTGCAATTTTAATTAAAATTTATTGATTTACAGTTGAATAAATGCACATTGCAATTGCATCGTGTACTCGTGCTAGGGACTCTACATGCTGATGTCTCCTCGCCGAATGGTAAAACACTTTAAAGCACAGGGATTGCTTAAGAAGTTTAAATTGTTGTTACTATCAAATTTTATTCGATTCATATCCAAATAAAATATTTATTTGAATTTTTATGACACCAAAATTTATGCTTCAAAGTCTTGTCTTAAGATTTAAACCGCTTTTTTCTTGAAATGGAATTTTTAAGTGCGTGACCAAAATATTTTAAAAGCTTCTACGATATTTCTGAAAATTTGAAACGCTAATTTAATGCATTAAAATTTAATCTTTATTTATAGCCAAAACATCTAATAAAAATTGGGTTAAAAAGTTTAATTGCTAGCCATTTAGTAAAAAATTCAAAGGTTTTAAGCTTTTGTGCAATTTATTTCCAAATTAAATATTTCTTTCCAAGCATTATGACATCAAAATTCATTATGACAATTCAATTCAAAGTCTAAGGACCTCTTTGTTTAAGAAAGTTCCGATCCGTTTGCTTCTTCTCTTTATTTCTGGTTTTAATAATACATTTTCCACTTTTAATTAAAGTTTTAGTTGTTCACCGAATTTTTTGAGAGAAAGTTTCGCCCAAAAACAAACTGCAGCACACGACAAAAAGCAGTTGGCTGAGGATTCGGCTAAGGATTTGGCTAAGGATTTGGCTGCAGATTTGGTGGCTGGCAGTTTGTTGCAATTGTCGTCTCCATGTGTACACATATAAAAATTCTAAGATATAAATTTGAAAATAAGAATTATCGTTAAAAAGCAATTTTGCTATAAGAATCTCTTTTCTTGCAATTTCAATATTATTAGTATCGAATTGGGAAACTCAAAAATGTGTGGTTCAAAACGGAATACAAATGCGTAACATATTTTTTTTCTGTGCATCTCCACGTGTCGTGTGCCACGTCATTAACAGGTGAAAGGTGAAAGTTTTCGCCATGGCACACATCATTTCGTAGCCAAGAGAGTTTTTAGGCAAAACAACCCGAAGAGTAAACTCTGTGAACACAATTACAATTGCGGTTCATTTGACAGTTTCCATTTAGTTTTTGCCAGCCTGCAGATGGCAGGAAAAAGGAAAAGCCGGAGGAAAAATCCGAGCAAGAGGAAACATCAGCAGACGGGGGCTGTTGCATAATTAACGGCAACAAAGTGTTAAGGAGTGCATCAAGCAAATGTTAACTGCCCAACAACGGGGTTGGGGTTGGGGCCAACAGAGGTTAAGGAGCGAGTAAAAGAAACTTGCGGCTGTAAATCAGACCAAGAGAACAAAAGGGCATGTTCGGTAAGGTATTTTCCTTTTTTCATGCTGCATTCGCACAATGAAAACGGAGAAATGGGAAAAGGCTGGGAAATTGGGCTAAGAATGGGCTGAAAAGAATGGGTTAAGTAAGCAATGTTTGCATTTATAGTTTTAGAATCCTTATAAAATTAATAAAACAATATAATAAAAAGGGCGTTATGTCATCTTTTGCTAATTAAATATGTTAATACTTAATTTTTATTAATACAATTTTTTAAAAATACTTCGTAAATGAAAGATCATGTTTGAAAGCCAAAAAAATGTACATAAATATATGAAAAGAAATGAATAGTTTAAGAACATATAAGAAGAAAGTTTTACTTCCTATTTTGGTTATTTGTTTATATGTTTATTTTAATTAAGTGTATTAAATAAACTTTATTTACCAAGTGAAACATTTTAAATTCAATAGAAATATATGAAAATTTTTTAAGTTTTAGTCGCATCATTCCACCGCCACACATTTTTTCCACGAAACATCTGCTACTTAATTCCACACTGTTCGTTTGGGGAGAAGTTTCGCGTCTTAATTACAATAAAATATTTAAAACGTTGACTTTAACTACTAGACTTCCCGTCAAGAATTGGGGATTTTATGACTGCACCCCAAACACATATCCTTGAGTAATTTGATAGTTATGACTGCTCCCTGCGGAGGAAAAGAGTTTTCCGTTTCGGCTCAAGGCGTCAATTGAGGAAACTCATGAAACGAGGCCTCTGGAATTTCGTTCGCATGAATATTTAGTTGCGTAATGTGGCCACGCCCTCGAAACAGTTTAATTTGTGCGACAGCAAAACAAAAACAAAGGGCAAATGCTAATTTTATTGACATCCAAAACTCAAGAAGGCGGCACGGAAATTAAAGGCATGGGGGTGTGACCCCGCCCACCCATTAACAAATTTTGGCAGAGAAAGAAGTTCCCAACACCACCACACCACTTCCGCCCCTTTTCGCCGCCTGCTAATTAACACGTTTTGAATTGTGAATTTTGAAATGTGTTAAATAATGAAAACGGGGGAGCAAGAATAACAAAACAATATGCAAAAAGGATTTGGTGTTAAGGATAACAAATCGAGGTGATATTCGACACAGGAAGCAAAAGGAAAATGCTACATTAGGGGTGTTTAATATACATATTATGGTTTAATCTGTGTTAAGAAAGCAGCTTTCAAATATGTATTCTGTTTCTGTTAAAAAAGAAACTTTGTTTCGATTTAAAATTATTAATAACATTAACAGAAAAATGATTATTTTATCTTGTAATCGTAATAATATATATTAGTGAATAAAGTAAGAATAATTTTTTTATTACATTTGTATATTAGAAAAATATTTACAAATTTATCTCCAGGTTTTATTATACCAAAAAAAGGTTGTCCCTATTTTCAACATTCTTCAATTCCCCTAGTTCAAGGATAATTGGTGCCTTCCATTCGTTGATTTCTTGAGATGGGCGCAACCTTGAAGGTGTCAAAATAACATATTCTTCCCTTTCTCCGATTTCATTACCCTATTACCGCCCAGAGCTCCTGAGGTGGGCGTGGCACTTGTTAGGCACCAAATGAAATTAAAACACGCATAAATTATATGGCTAACACAAAACGTTGACGACTCTGATGATGAGGCCGCCTTGAATATATTAACACATTTTCCACGTTTCGTTTGGTTTTCTGTTCATTTCTCCAGAGCTGCCTAAAAGTTGAGGTTCATTTTGTATGCAGTGGAAAAAAAATTGAGGTCGTTAATAACAAAGGATTCGATATTTGTTCATTGATTTTTTAAAAAGGTTGGCCTTAAAAATCAGTACCTATTTGTAATACTACAATTAATAATAATAATGATAATGTGGGAATAGTAAACGATAGTTATTTTTTTTATAAATACTTATGTACATAATTGGATCAAAAATTTTGTTATAAAACTGCTGTCAAATTATTTTTTTTTTCCTGTATACCAGCTTTTCTCAAAGGCACTGTTTCTCCGACTGCATAATTGCTCAATAGTGCGTTGGAAAAAGGAAAAGGCGTCGCTTTTGTTTAAGCAATTAAGTGCGAATTGGTCGCCGGGGGTACAAGTGGGCGTGTCTGCCCTGATTTATGTGGCACACCTCCTTTTGCGCCCCCATTTCCCCGTAGTTGTGTTCATGTCAATTCACATTTGATTAACTGTAGTTGCAGCTGCAACCAAAAGTATTTCGCTACAATTTTAATTCCATCTGCACCTCTCATCAGTTTTCTCCCCCTCCGGTCGCTTAATTTTTTCCTCCAGCTACCACGCCCCCTTTTCCCGCCTGCAAAATGCGCCCACGCATCTTACGTGCATCACATGCCAAGCAGCTGCTGTCATGTAAATTAATTAAAAATGTTTAAACCGCCGCCGGTTCGGCAGCTGCCTTTCCTGCAACATTTTCCGCAGGGATATAAAAAAAAATTACAGAACTAAAGATGGAGGCTAACTTTTGCTCAGGCGAAAGGAAAATGAGATGGAATGGATATAAAAATTAAAAAGTTAAAGCTGAAGGGGTTACAACATAATAACCTTAACAAAACATTTTAGCTTAACTCAAAAATTAAAATCTTTTTACTTTATCAACCAAAAAAGGATATTTAACTGTTTAAGACTTAATCTTAAAAAAGGTTTAAGTATAAAGTATAAACATAAATTGTCAACTT
This sequence comes from Drosophila elegans, assembly GCF_018152505.1. Lineage (NCBI taxonomy): Eukaryota > Metazoa > Arthropoda > Insecta > Diptera > Drosophilidae > Drosophila > Drosophila elegans. The sequence continues at coordinate 20,355,257 of NW_024546167.1, read as the reverse complement.
TCGTTAAAAAGTCACCTAAAAAAGTTAAATTTAGAGTCTACAACGAATTTATAACATTTGTAAATTGACGACCTCAACAAAACCAAACTAGCTTTTTTGTTATAAAAACATATAGTCATAAAAATGTTAGACACAAATATATGCCACTCAGAAGCTTTTGGCCACCTTTGACTATCGAGGCAAAACGTTTATAAAAGTGCTGACATATTTTTATATATTTTTATATATTTTTTTATAGACCTCTATCAAAGTTGAAAGTGTTGTCGTATTGCTGGCTTTTTATTTAAATCGAAAAAAGTTTGCACTCTGAATGGGGGTGGCGTAGTGAAAGTATTGAGTGGGTGATTGGGGCTGAGTTCAAAGTTGCAGACAAGTCAGGAGTGGTAGCCTCTCTGCGAATGTTTGGCATTGGCATGTATGTCTACAAGCAACTGTCAACTACAGTGGACTGTGAGGAAAAGTATTAATAATTTAATTATTAATTTGGCTACGCATTTTTGGCACTTTTTCATGACAAAAAATTGTTCCTAATACATTTGTAAAGTTATTCTTGAGTAAGACAAACATATAAGTAATACTAAATGGTTTTAAGTCCAAGTTGACATTTCAGTTATTTCACAATAATACCAGATCTCATTATTCATAAACTTATGAGTTACAGAAAGTTTATTTTTTATAAAATTATATTTTAACTAACGTAATAATAATTACATTGCAGATTAATAATATTTTTTTAAAACAGTTCCATAAAAAATGCTATGCCTTTATTAAAAAGTTTGTGCATTTATTGTTAATTAAATTCAAGCTTCAACTTTAATTACCTTGTCACTGTGATAGCCTTAAACCTTCAAAGATTTTAATTTTATTGTTATTATTAGTTTTGCCCTTGATTTAAAAAAAATTTAAGTTTTTCCACTGTTGATCAACTCAAACCTTCAATGCAACTGCTGCTGAATGCTTTTATGACAACTCAATTTTGAAATACACTTTAGCTTGCCCGCCTCAACCATGACTGTCTGCCCCCAAACGTTCCACCCCCCAAGCTCAATTCTCCAGCCTCCTCGCACAACCAAAATGTACCACCTTTCCTGATCTACAAGCAAAGTTGAGAGTTTTCGTGGGCAACACACAAAACGCATAAATTTATGTCAAACATTTGTGAGACGTCTCCACTTCCGCCCTCTCCCTCACTATACATCTATCTCTTTCGGTGAAACAAATTTATTTGGACTTTTTAACAACTTTTGTGTATCTGTGTGTGTATTTTCTGTGTTGAGGTGTTGGCACAACCTTTGTGGCAGTCTCTTTCCTATTTTTTCTTTTTTTTTTGGTAAAACTTGCCACATTCAGTTTCAAATATTTTTTATGTGCCACGACACATTCAAAAGGGGGGTTAAGGGTTGGTAAACCAGGGGTTAAGGGGGTCGAAATGTTAATCCTGCGAAGGATGGGCCATAAACTACTCTGGAATTTTTGCTGAAGTTGAATGGGAGTCACTTTTGTTGATTGCTCAAAATTCAAGGTGGGGCCTAAAAGTATAGTCGTCTTTCATATGTAAATTCCAGTAAAAAAGGAGGTTCTCAGGAATATATATGGCATGTAAAATATAATAAAATCAGGAGCTTATAGTACTCCCGTTTGCCCTAGTCAGGCCCAACTGTTGATTCACTTAAGAAATAAAAACGAATGCACTCGAAAATGCATCAAATCAACATGTTGCTAAAAGAGAGACACACATTTGCCAAAAGAAAGTCGGAGAATGTCTCCTCAAAATAGAGCGGGAAACGAATGGGAATAAAACAATTGCTCTTTGGGAGAGTTAGCCAGGATTGGGGCAAAAACCTGGCTAAAACCCGAATCCCAACGATTATGGCCCAAAACAAAATTTCGTGGAATCAACTTCGTGTGTGTTTATGCCCATAAACAACAAACTTCGACTGACCCCAAAACATAAATAAACCTAAATGAAGAAAGAGTTCAAGATTATAAGTTCTAAAAAAATATATATTCTTTGAAAAATGTTTACTATGAGTAAATAAATAATAAATAGTGGAAACTTTCAGCTTTGTTTTAAAAAATACTAATTTAAATTAGTTAAAATGTTTTTTTTTTGTGAATTCCAACTAAAAATATAGAACAGTTTAAATGATTTCAATTATATATCTATTTCAACCGGTAACTGTTTTGTGTGATGCACATATAGGCAATTAAGAGTCAATTTAAATGGACAAAATTGAAATCGTAACAAAACAAAAAAGAAATAAATGCATTTTAATTGATTAGTTTTGCTATGAACCCGAACACTCTCAGCACATGAAATTGTAACATCTGTGTCAAAGCAAATTAAATTGGCATTAAATTGAACAAAGACATATAATAAAAATTAATCAAGTTAGAAAAAAGGAAGCGGTTAAGTCATAATAAATAAAAAATATAGAAATTGTTTTATTACTTTAAAATTATACTTTAATTAATGTTCTATTCTTAATGTATGAAATTAATTGTGAAAATAAAACATGCATGCAAATAGCATATTTTCAGCTTAGTATAAACATAAATATTTTGTTTTTAATTGTTCACTCTTTATTCTGGCTTTTAATATTATAAATACCTTTACCTTTAATTAGTAACTAAGTTAACGCCTTTGAACATGAATATCAAAAATATTTTAAATAATTAAAGCATATTGTCAAGTATGTATTTACAAATGTAATTAATGATATATCTTTTGGGACTAGCGCTAAGTAAATAAAAAAATTATAAATAATAATGTCTTGCGAAAATAAATTATTTCTCACCTACTTCAAAAAATATAGTCCTAGGACAATTTGTGGTCTGTTTTTCCGAGACCGCTTTTCTAGAGTCCCTAACCTACCACAAAAGTTCTGCAGTGGTTTCGACTTTCTCTCAGACTTTCTCTCGGCAATAAACTTGCTCTCCCTTGGCAACATGTTGCAAAGCCTTTCTCACCGCGCAGTCGCCCCGACATATATTCAACAACCAAAAATTCACGACTTGGCCTATGCGTTCGTTCGCTAAACCCGAAATTCACTGTACTCGTATCGTACACTTCGTCAAATCAAACTTCGTTCTTAAGCTGGAACAAAACTGAAATTGCACTTAGTTGGTAAGAAGCGTTCTGCGGCCACGGGCGGCAAAGCGGAAAACTCGGAAAAATCGGAAAAAGCCGAGCGGAAAACTCATAGAAAGAAATATACAACAACAACAACAGCGAAAAAAAAAATCAAACAAAAAACCGAAGAAACGCGAGTGCGGAAAAGCGTTGCAGTGGAAATTGCGGACAGGCGGAAACCGCGTTTCGCTTACATGTGCGTTTGTAATTATGCAAATTGCCGGGCAACTCTTTCGACAAATGGCACTCAAGTGCAACTGTTGCCCCCTTTTGTGCCGTGACCTTGCACCCAACCCACCATGAATATTCATGCCGCCAAAAAGTCAGAAACTGGGCCAAAACTAGTGCAACTAAAAAGAAAAAGCGAGAAAACCCAAAAGGGACCAAATAAACAGTGACAAACAATTTCTGCTCAATTTAAAGCCGCTGCGAAAGTTTTGCTCCACTTACCTTCGCTCATCTGTCAAATCCGTATAATTTCCTCTTTTTTTTTTGTGCTGCGTCCTTTCCGTTTGTGTGTCAGCAACTTGTTGTCCTTGGTCCTTGGTCTTTGGTCTTTGGTCCTAGAAAACCAACTCAGACCCAGACTCTCAGGCTGTGCAAATAAAATGCAAATAAATTATTTTTATTATTCCACTGTGACAGCTGATTTCGGGGCTTTCTTTAGCATTTCTTGTGCGTTTTTTCTCGGCCATTGTTATGGCGCTTGCCTGGTATTTTGATGTCGTTGAAAGTGGCTTAGCCTAAAGTTCTCCTGGCAATGCATAAGTGAGTTATGTGCTATGTCAAGGACTCACATCGTTAAAGTTGTTAAGTTATGAGTTGAAGAAAGTTTTTCTAATAAAATTTATAGTGGAAAACAAATAAAATCAAAGCAAAAGTAAAAGTTTTGCAGAATGGTGTTGAAGAAATAAGGAGACAAATTGAAATGTATGTTTATTGATATTAGACTCTTTGGCAGAATAAAATATTTAAATTGATTGAGACATTTGTGCATTTAAAAATAGCAAGAAGCAATAAATGGCATTTAATTTGTGCGGTGATAAAAACATTGCTGGCAATTCGTTTTGAAAAAGTCAGCTAAGGCAGTTTTAGTTTAAAGTCTCTGTCAGCTTGATTAAAAGTAAAACCACAATTCACTTCACAAGAACATATAATAAATAAAGAATATTTTAACAGGTTTATGAAAAGACACAAAGTGAAGCTTACTATGTGTTCATGAATTAAATTGTTATAATTAAACTTAAATGTTAAACGAATATTGAGAAGTCAAGGCTAGTTTTATATACTTGAAATTAACTTTGTTGAGCATGCAAATATAATGGATTTTGAGCCAACTATTTTTCTCACAAATTTGTTATAATACTGATAACTTTATCAGTTAATATTTCACTTTAATAAATGTACAAGGATAAGCTTAAAGATTTTTAAACGTTCAAAATAAAATTATACTTCAGAAATAAATGTATTAATTTTTTTTTTATAATTTAAATAAGTGCAAGTCAAGTCAAATCTAAAATTGCAATTTAGCTACCCAAACTAAGGCTCAAAATAAAAGTATGTATAAGTTCAATAGTTCAAAAGTAAACGTTATTTGGAAATAAATGTAGCAAACCTTTTTTTATAATTTAGAAAAGTGAAAGTCAAGTCAAATCTAAAATTCCAATTTAGTTACCCAAACTTGGGCGCAAAATAAAAATAAGCACAAACCATTTATAACTCATAATTACTCAGCATTTAAAGCAAAGTAACGAAGGAGATTTCCATTAACAATTGGGCAGGCTTTGTGTCCCCTCAGCTCCGGTTTAAATAAATGGCCCGGCAATTGCCGAGGCTTGGCCAAGAAGTAGGCCCATCAACCATTCCGACGGAACCATCTCACCTGGGCATAGAATAAAATAGGCATGGGATGGCACTTTCGGGGGAGGATGAAAATGAAACCTAATAAGTTTTGAGCACGCAAACGATGGGGCATTTTCGAGCCGTTTGACTGACATGCTGGCCGCTCATAAGTCGCCGGGCATTGTAAACATGAATAAGACATTAGCAGCACACTTTACATGTGTAGAAAAGCCAACCAACCGACTGACTGACTGACTGGCACAATTCCATTTGCGGGATCCTCATCTCTCTATTCCTGGAAATTATTATTATTTGGGAAATATGTTAATTTAATGCCTGGGCATGGCCTTTGCAAGCCCAAATTGAAATGTCTGAGGCTTTAAATATTCATTACCTACTTCTAGGCGCCTTCCATCTGCATTTTGTATGAGCTTTTGTGAGTGTAGTTGTGTGTGTCGCATTTAATTTAATTGAAACATTTAATTACAGTGTCCAGGCATCTCGAGTGCATTAATATTTCAAAAGGCATTTCAGCATCGCTGCAAAATCAATTCTCGAGTGAGCCTTTAAGCAGGCAATCGACAACAAATTGAAACCGAAATTAATAAAAACACAAAAACGCAAGCCGCAGAAACAAAAACGAAAAACGCAAAAACCAAAACCGAAATGTGTCTCGGGACAATCATCAAAATTGCATTTCCAGTGCGACATTAAAATGCAATTTGTGCCGCTCGCCGTTTCCAGTTACTGTCAAACTGTTGCCTCTTTAGCGGATTAATATTTCTGTAAATACCAATCTGCCATCCAAAGAGTTGAACGAAAAAAAAAAAAAATAAAAAGTAAAATCCAGGCTGTAAAACAGAAAATTCATCAGCACAACACAGGCAAACATGTCGACCATAAAGCTGCTCATTATCGGTAAGTTTTATCTCACAATTAAACAGAAACAAAAGGGAAAACCATTAATGGAGGCACGAACTCGAAATCAAACTGAAACAGCGGCTGCTGTGGTTTTATTGTTTTACTTTTATTTCCATGACAAGAAAAGAAAACATTGGAGCTATGAATTGTAGTTTATTTTATTCAACTTATTTGAAAGATGAGATTTTAATTTGTTTTTCATTTGGCAAAAGAGGTAGTAAAATGCAATTTAAAAATGTTACGTATTTATTAACTTATCTTCTCTTTTATGTTAATTGTAACCACTGAATAAATCTTTAATATAAGGAATCAATGTTTGTATTTATGTAAAATGTAAAAAACATTGCCTAGTTTTTGGGGCTTATTTAAATATATAATTTAATGCGTGACATTATACATACAATTAAAAGTTCAAATTGTTATTATATTTTTAATATTTAAATGCTAAAATAAAAATTTGTAGTCCATTTACCTACCCTAGTTTTTTATGTAATTCAAAATCAATCAATACATTTCTAACAATAAGAAAATAATAAAACATGTATATACAAATGAAACAGAATATTGCTGGAAATATAATACTGTGCTCTTTTACTTATTTCTGGCCAATTTAATACAACAAGTTCTGAAGCTGCTTGAATCAATTTAGCATTGAACTTCTGAAAATCTTCAACAACTGGACATGTCTGAATTGTTTCTCTGGTTACCGAATAGCACAATTAGAGTTTCGAATTTCCGTGTCCTCCTACATTTTTTTGTTATTAAAAAGCGGTTCTTCTCCATACCTTGATGCTGCCCTTTAAAATATATTTTAAGACTTTATAGTTTACCATCACATCTTGCAGTCCTTGGGATCCAAAGCCCCCTTGATTGGAACATGGTGCAGCTTTTTTTCAGACCCAGTCGATTGCATTCTTCTTGCCTCACTGACTTTCACTTGCCCCCTTCTGCATTCTCATTCTCATTTTTTCACCGTTCACCGTGCCACGCCTCCGTTTTTCTTATCTGCCCCTTCTGGCGGTTTTCATTTTTATGTGCGCTCTGGGAAATTTCAGAATGCCGCAAAAGGCGTTTACGTGGAGCGGCGAAGTGGGCTGAGTGACCATAAACAAAAGACACCACCCACTCATCAACAACATCATGGACATCCATGGCCTTCTCCCAACCGAATACAAAAAAAAAAAATGAAAACAAAAATTCGGTTAACAATTCATTTCCGCGCTTTGGGCTTCATAAATTGCTTTTATTAGGCAGGCGCAACGAAAAGTAAGGACTGCGTATATATGGGTAATAATAATATACTTCAAGTTTTTGCATAACAAATAAAACGAATCAAATTAAGAGGTTATGAAGAGGGCGAGGGTGTAACGGATCTCATGCACTGTAAAAAAGTATCAGGGAAGAGAAAAAGTAGTAAAATATAAATATGATGATTGGATAACATGGTATTTTATATTATTTTTATTTTCTGAACTTAAATTTGCGATTATTTTGCAAGGACTATATTTTTAGAAAATTCAAAAATATGTTGCCTACCTTTTGGGGCTCATTTATGTTCATGCAAACTGAAATATTTATATTAAATTGAATGTGCCTGTTAATAAAATTCATTTATGGGCGTAAGTTAGTTTATTTTTCATTATCTTGGGTACTTCAAAATATAAAAAACTATTGCCTAGTTTTTTGGGCTATTTTAGCAAATAAGAAATACAGATATATATCGTTAAATTCATGAACAGCTTTGTTTTTCGGCTTAAAATAAAACAGCGCACTGTAGCATAAATAGCTTTTCACAGTAATAGCAAGCAGTGGGAATAAAAATACATCACTATCTTTTATTCTTCTCAATAAAATATTAAAAAAATAAATAAAACTTAATATTGCATTGCAATTTTTGGTAGAAGTATAAGCCTGGCAAATAATCCTATTTCTACTGTGTATCTCAGCCCTCGCGGCAGTGACAAGTTGTGAAGCGGGGCAGTCAGGGTCAGCTTTTGGTTTGGACCAAAGTTGTTGACAGCGCGTCCTGGGCACGCAGGCAATAAAATTCAATATTTCATTAAAACGCACGTTACGCATACGCAGCGTGGCACGAGTCCAAGCCAAACGAAACGTAACGAAACGAAATGAAACCAAACGAAACGAAAAAAAGCCAACCGCAGACTGCGTGATGTTGTTGCTTTTATCACACGCAGGTCCGACGTTCAAATCGGATTTCGTGTTATTAGCACTGGACTCACCGCTCCCCATTTCCCTCTCACTTTTCCGCGTTTTCCTATACGAATTTCCATGCACCTAGAAAAATAGGCATACGTTGAGGTTTGAGCTTGGCTAACAAACAAATTAATTGAGTCTGGTTTAACAAAATACTTGGTTCGAAAGTAGTTAAATGTTTTAAATACGATATTTTTGTATCAAAAAATGTCCAGCTAATTTTCTTAGCTTTGATTATGGCAATAATTCAATATAAAATATATAATTTTCGTTAGTTTTCTCAAAAAGGTTATGACCTTAGAAAAAACCAATAGATAATCAGTTGAGTGGTTTTTTCTTTCAGTATATCTGTCTTTTTGATTTGTCAGACAGAGCAAATGTCGACTGAGAGTACTCGAATTTCACCCACGAATTGAGTCGTTCCCCGGCTTTAGCGGCCTCTCTTTCGCCTTTCCTGTCGCCATCTCTTTCCATTTCTCCGGTTTTTGGGATTGGGTTTGGCTTTGGCTTCGGGTGGCCTCTGGTTTTTGGTTAGGCGGCTGCGACGCTGACAGATTATTTGCTTTATTATTCATAAGAACTACAGCGAAATGGGGGTCATGAGGCACTACTGTAATTCATTGTGTTTCAGGGGGTAACAAAGGGTAGATTGTTACAATTCCGTCACAATGCGAATTCAGTTGTACCGAAATGGAATTGCAATTGCACAGGAATTGAAACGGATGAGTGCCTCCTTGTTAGACGGATAAAAAGAAGCTTGATTTTCTGTAGACCGTTTGTAAACTTTAATGTTTATATTAACTCACGACAACTTCCGGAGTTGTATTTCTGCGGAATTTAGAAAACAACTGAATCTGAGGAATTTCTTTGTTGATTTGATTTCTTAACTTTAATTTGTGATTTTGTAAGAAAAAATCTTTACTTCGTTTTCTTAATTTAAAAAAATTGTATTTTTATGAAATACAAAATTTATTGTGTAACTTAATATATTAATTAAAATGTAACATTCAAATTATGGACCTAAACAAATTTGTAGATACTTCAAAATTTTTTGTTTAAATGTAATAAGAAGTGTTGCCTAGTTTTTTGGGCAATATGCAAAAATTAACAAAAATTGAACGAAAACTCTATTTATACCAAAATACGTATACTTTAATATAAAGATATAAATATAAGTATATATAGACAGATTATATGTATATTAATAGAAAGGAATTACAGAAAATGCAAAATATGTTGCCTAGTTTTTGGGGCTCAGAAAAATATTAATTTTAATGTCGCTATAGTTAAAATTCATTTATGTCCATAAAATATATATTTTGAACATTAAAAACTTTGTTGCTTATTTTTGTGGGCAATGTAAGGGAACTTAAAATTATTTGAACAAAAATGTTATTTATAACAAAATAAGTATTTATCTGAAAATGTATGTTAATGGTAAGGTAAAAGTTTAAAATCCTAAATATTAAAATTCTTTGATTAAGGGTTTTCCATGAACTTAGACAAAGTAGAAATACAGGTATAAATTTTAAATTTTATTCACTTTAGTGAATATAAGTTTTTAAAGTGAGTATATATATGATAAAGATATATATATTTAAACTATATATATACATATATATATATATATTTTTTTTTTTCTATTTCTGTAGAAAGGGTCGTTGCCATACAAATTTTTGAAGTCCCAAAATCTCGATATTTCCTTAAATCCGAGCAATTAACATAGTCCTCAGGCGCCAGAACAGCAATCCGACAGCCTAATGACCCCTAGAGGGAGCCGCTCACTTCCAGCCATAAAAAAAACATTTAAATGCTTAATCCCCTCTAAACGACTTTTACAGGGTGTTTGGCGCGTCCAGCCCCGTTAGCTAGTGTCTTGATTATAATGTAGCTACTCATTCGGATTTATTAATTGCGTCCTGGCATTGTGCGTAGCAAGTAAATTAATTAGCAAATACTTGCTTTAATAATCATTTTAATGGAATTTGTAATTTAATGCGCCTAACGAGGGAGTTTTATGTGGAGATTACGAAAGCGGAGCTCCCTGTTTCCCCCCGCTCTTATTGATTTTCCCCGCAACGAAATCGCTCCTCCGTCTACGTTTGCAATGTTTTACTGTCTGCCAAGTCACCGCATGACCAGACCACAATTTGTTTAAGCGGCTTTAAATATTTCAACATGCCAACTTGCCAATCGAGCTCGGAAATGGCCAGGGATAAGGGGTCAGGGGTCAGGGGTCACTCAACTCCTCTCAGCGTACTGGACAGTCAATCACTTTATACAACTTTTTATGGCACGACATTAATTGATAGACAGCGGGGTTCGAGGTTGTTGATACTAAATAGTAGAACTTGAAAAAAATTTAAATTTGCAATGCCAAAGCCAAAAAGGATTTATTTAAATTTATATTTGGTTAATTATTGTCTTGTTTGGTGTGCTTAAAAAGTGTTTTTACAGATATTTATGAACAAAATATAACAATGACTTCAAAGATAGGTGTTTTCAATAAACAAGAAGGCTGCAGTGATTTATGTATCTGTCAAATATATTTTTGGATTAAATATTGATGTCCTAGTTTTTATTTACATTTGTGTCTTTAAGCCTATGTAAAAAATATTTCAAAACTAAATGAGATTTAATTTTACACATAACTCCCTGCGTATTTTCCGCCAGTGTTTATAAAACCAAAATACGCATCGTAAAAGCCAATTGAAATTGTTTTTATTTGCGAGTGTCGGGATATAATTATTTGCGTGCCTGACGAGTTTTTCTCCTCCTCGACGGCCATTCGTATTTTACGATTTGATATGCTAAACAGCCGAAAAGTTGGCAATAAATTTTTAAAGCTTTCAATTATAATGACGATAAGCGTCACGTAGCCATGGCACCTCTCCACCTCCGAAGAAGATAACTTTTGCCGAAGTTTGAGATATATATTTTCCAGCACATTGCACATTTGCCGACTGCAAAGCCCAAAGCCCAAAATACACACTCTCACTCACAAACGGACAAACTCAAATTGCATAAATTTTCCCAAAAGCAAGGGGGGCGGGTGAAGTTTGCCCGATAAACGATGCAAATGCTTAAAGTCCTGTCATATCATTCCCACACACATGTGTGCTGTGTGTGTGTTATCTTTTAATTAAACATGAATGTGAGTTTGGTAAGCAAATTTGCTCAAACACACTGCAAGCAAACGAACATACAAACAAACAAACAAACAGGTAAACAAACCGCCTGTGGCAAACATTCAAATCATTAAAAAATAAAGCAAAACAAGCCAAAGGAAACGCGTTTTAAAATCGTTGCAAAAGCAAAGCTTAAACCAAATTGCTCACATTTTGGGCCAAAGGTGAGTGTCAACGACTTGAAGTCTGCTTTTGACAAGTAGGAAAAGTCTGGCTTTAAAGGAACTTTTGAAAATTTCAAGTTTTTGTAAAACTGTTTGTGAAATGTTGGAAGTATTTAAAGAAAAAGTTTTATTTACTGCCTTATCAAAAAGGTGAAAAATAATAAGTTGAAAAACTAACTTTGGAGAGTTCCAAATTTAAGTGCAAAATTTAATTAAATAAAATTATTGAGTAAGTCAAATAAAACTAAATTAAGATTTTTATTCATAAATTTCACTGAAGTAATTATTTCAACTCTTGAAGATTTGAAGGGGTTCATCAAATATAAAGGGTTCCATAGGTTATTTTTACTTAATACTTTCCTTAAATATTTAAGTTTAATATGTAAATTGAATAAAATTAACATTCGATTTTTTGTATTTAAAAATTTTATTAACCGGAAAAAGAACGGTTTGAAAAACTCTCTACTTCTTTAAAATTAAGTTAAATTCCTTGTCACAAAGTCTTACCCCAATCAATTTGGCCACCGCTTTAAACCTTTCCCCCCGTCGACGTAAAGCTTATCCAACCAATTTAGACAAATTCCTGTTTGCTCAGTATGAAAGAACCCAACCGTGGAATCAACCCACACATGGCCGCAAAAAGACCGGAGACACGAGTTCTCTGTGTACCTTCAGCCATAAGTCCATGCCGTACAAACATGTCAACCGAGCACTAAACCACATTAAGAGGAACGGATATATAGCCCACTTTCCGCCCCCAAAAAAGAAATAAGAAGGCAAAGATCTTTATGCCAGAGGAACTCAAATAGCGAACGCAGACAGCATCCGCCATCAGGGTGACAAGACAATGGCATTAGTTGCACCGAGCTCTATCTGCTTCCTATATGGCCACCATAAGTTATGAAAGTTATTCCAAAATTTATAAGATTTTTCCACCTGACACACAGAGCACGTCGCTACGCTGTGGCAATAAAAACGTGGCAAAAGTCCTAAAAACAAACAGCATACGCATATCTAATTGCAGATGAGAGACAAAACCCACTTACTTCTTCGATGAAATGAGAACGACATTTTACACAGATGCTTAAACCAGTTCGGGAATAAAATGAGAAGGAGTCGATGGAAATCAAAAGAAGCAAACACAAGCCGCAGACACAATCACCAGAAAATGTCCTTTGGGTGTAAAATCGATTAAGGCTCTTTTGGGTGGAGAGGGGAATATGTGAGGGGATAGCGGAAGTCAATCAGCGGGCTGGGATATATCATTGCTCCCCAGACATCGGGAATCACACATGCTCAGCATTACAGGTGTGTGAAGGCATGCGAAAGTGCCTGGCTAATAAGCCAACGACAACTCGAAGATTCCCATCTCGGTTTTTGTGTCGCCGAACGACATTAATACTTGTGGAATGGAGAAAGATTTAGTTGAAAGCATACGACGACTTCAATATACCGCCTTTTTAAGGTCCCTTAAATTCGAAGCATACTTCTTTTAGGAATACAACCAGATACAAAACATAAACAAATTTTTAAAAACTGTTATGCTGTAAAATGTAATTTTTTAAAACTCCTAAAATAAATAAAAACACAAAAGTAAAATATTTTTAGGTTTTAAAAACTAATTATTAATTTTCAAATATATCAAAAACTTTTTTTGGTATTAAACATTAATAAAATTGCTTCATGTTATAATCTTATAACTGAACAACATATTATATTTTTTTCAGACCAATAATTGACTATAATTTATGAACTAAATAAAACTATTTAAAGTCAGTGAGTTTGGTTGTTAAGTAAGTAATTCTTCAGAATGTGGTATGCAATAATCATATTATAAATTAAAACTTAAAAATCAAACTATTTTCGGACTGTAAAAAATAAATTATTAAATTCATAATTTTTGTCGATTTCTCCCCGAAACTATACAATTATTAAAAATCAAAAATTCGTCAAATTTATTTATAGGTAATTTCTAATAATTCCACAACAAAATATAATGTCCCCTTAACAAGGGTATCAAATAAAGAACGGATGTGTTTGGCATTAGTAAAAGAATTTCCCTCGTGTTTGCTCCGATGACAGGAAAAAGGGAGTGGCACGTGGGGAAAACAGACACGATGATGAAGGGTGATACGGGATGGGCGGTTTCTGTTCTTCTGTTTGGTGTATATGCTTGGTTTACTGTAATTGCACGACAAAGTAAGCGCGTAACTGCATATTTACATATCACTCGACGGCGGTGGCGATGGCGACGACATAAGCTCGATGAGAAGCGCGGAGAAGGGCGCAGCAGGAAGATAAAGAAGAAAAAGTAGAAGCGCGGAGAAGGGCGATGCGGAAGAATGAATTAAAATAAATTAAAGCATGCTTTCAGGCGTTCTCCTCCCGTACATGTAAATAATGCAACGCAATTTTTCTCACGCGAGAGTTCCGACAATGACTGCTTTTTTCCCCTGATTGATATGTCCGTCGTCGCCGTCGTCGTCGTAGTCCTTTTCGAAGGATCTTATCCGCTCAAGCTCAAGGTGTTGAATCATTTAAGATGTCGCAGCATCATCAGCATCTCTCGCTTTGATTGCTCCACCCACAAACAAGGACGCTGATGCCGATGAAGGATGTGGCCCCGAAGCACTCGAGTTATTACGACTGCTCGTGGCATTCCATTCCGCACCCATGGCGTTCTCCCCTTGAAAGGCAAATCAATTAGATACACGAATCTGGCGAAACCCCGAGATATATACTATACTATACATGCACATGCCTACGGGCGGTTGATTAAAGTGCAAAGTGAACCGAGACCAAAGGGAAGTGTTTGAATGCTGCATGCCAAAATACAAAACATTTTGAAGCTTTAAATATTCACAAGAACAGGCTTTCAGTTAAATAAAATATGAAGGTACAAAAGTAGATGTAATGTATGTGATGCAAATGAAATAATAAACGTTTTGTAACGAGTTTTTAAAACCAGTCTGGTTTAGTTCGATCAAAATTGAAAGTACTTTACATTAACCTAACTCTTCTCTGTTTTAACCTTTTTGACTTTTAAAAAACTACTTTGAAAGAGAGCTTTGTATAAAACCAGGTAGCTAGCTAGTGGCTTTTAATTTTTATTTCCCCTTCAAAGCAGGACAAACAGAAACAAGTGCACGCAAACGAAAGCAAACTATAAATATTCAGTCAGATAACACACATATCGCACAACTTTTGCTCAACAGAGAACATAAATTATGTGGCAAACTATTGCCATAGCGAAAAGGAAAGCCCCAAAGAGAAAGCAAAAAGCGAAGAATTCGGAATTTCAGCGAACCAAAGTTGCAGCACCTTGGTTACCTTTGTCCACTCTTTATCCGTTCTTTGTCCGTTCTCATTTCTGTGTCAGGTATTTCAGAAAAAAAAACCCGCCCACAACTGTCAACTGTACACTTGGCTGTGTCTTCGTTACGCATTCCCCACTGTTGCGCCCCCATTCGCGGCCCACATATACTGCTCTTTAGTTTAGCGGCGGTTGCTTGTTAATCCACATACAAATATTGCGCATACGCCCTGTGAAACCGAAAAGAAAAACTAAGGGAATTATAAATATATTGTTATTTTGAAATAAGAGTATTTAGTTGGGATAATAATATAATAATAATAATTATTAATATAAAATCATATTTATTTGTTAGCTGTTTAATAACGTATATTTGTATTTTCTATAGAAAAATACAAATGAAGAGAATCTTTTTTGTAATAAACTATTAAAAGAGTATAGAACTTCCTCACAATGTTTCTGCATATATTTGATCAATTAAATGTTGCTCAAAAATAGTTTTGTTAATTGGCGAATTCTTTGAATGTATTGCGAAATTTTTATTTTTTTTTTCCCAAGTGCAGTTTGGCTCGCTTTATTTTGCCGTCGCCCTGTTGTTTTATTAACCCAATAACTAAATGGCGAAGGCCGCTTTTAAAACCCTCATTCTATTCTCTTTTTCAGCGTGTCAGCCGTAGGCAAAAGCTAAAGTCGAAATGAGTGGAATGCGGGCTGCTTCTCTTTGTTTTCCGCGTGTGTGTGTGTTTGTGCCACTTGTCAACGGCAGCGCAGTGGCTACTGTACGGGCCGCGTTCCCCTTGCGCAAACCCATGCCATTCCCGTTTTATTATAGTTTTCCCAGCTACTTACCTAACACCTTTGACTCCATTACGCCGCATCCTGCTGCAAGGCTTACCTGTCATGACAACCCGCCCACCCATCAGAGCTTCCGAGCTTGGCTTGTCGGGATTTTAATTAGCAGCAGGAAAATGCAACAGGAGGAGGATGCTCCTCTTTATTCCATTCCACAGAATTGGGAGGATGTCCAGTGCAGAGTTTCCTGCATGTCCTTGCAGCCTCGCACCGTTTTACCTGCTCGCTGGTTCGGCAAAACGTTTTGGCCCCCGTTTTCTCTACTTTCCTTTCGTTGACACGCTCTTGTCGCTCATTATCCTTTATGAATTTTTCATAAATGCAGGAGCTGTAGCAGCCGGAGCAGCAGCAAAAAAATTAAATAAAAAAAGGAAAGCGCAAGTTGCCAAAGAAACTTCCAGCAATTGAAAATATTTTTTTTTTTTGTATTCGGGCGGAGAAGGATAATTTCTTTAGCACGTGCCGGGCAAGCTAATGCCACAAAAGGCAGAAAGACGGAGCCGAAACCCAAATTAGATTTAAGCAACTCCATTGAAGTGTGGATCAGGGGAGTCGGTTGGCCCCTTATAACCTTAGCTTAGCAAAAGTCGCCCCAAGGTTCGTGGAAGGATCTCTCCGTTTTCCGCTTTTCCGCTCTTCCATTTCCTTACTTGGCATTTACCGCCCTCCTGCCACGTGGCATTGCATTTTTTATTACAATTTCGCACTTCTGCAGCTCTTTTCTTTTTTGGGGCGACTGCCAGGGGTTAAGATGCTGGGGGCATGGGTTAAGGGCAGAACGATTTCCCCTTTTCCAGGTGCTGGTTGCACTTTTTGTGTTGCTTTGTTTCTATTCACGCAAAATTGTATTTCGGTTTCTCATTATGCATGTCAAGAATATCCATGGTTTTTAGAAAAGGTATATTTGGGTTTTATTTTCTTGTTGTAGTATTTTTAATTTAAAAAAAGGGTTTATTATTAATGTTGTATATGTACTGCTTAAATTAATGGAGAGCTTCTAAAGTAATTTTTAGAAACAGTTAAACTAAATATGATTTATATTCCTAAAGCGTAATTATGTTTTTGGAATTAAGAGAAAAATATTTATTCGCTTGCAACTGAATATTATATTTAACATTTACAAAAGTATGTCTCTGGTAAAATAATATATTAAAATAACATGATAAATTCTTATTTTCGTTCTAAACGAAATTATATAAGTGGTTCTCTTTTTAATAAATATTTATCATCATAACCATTAAAAAACAAGTCATTACATTAATATGTAATAAATATAAAGAATATTTAAATGCGATTAATTTTCGTCAATAATCTATCAAGCAAGTAATTATTTTTCTGGTAAACGAATTTATATGTGTTTTCAATAAAATGTTAATAGTTCCTTGCCATCTAAAGTCTTTTATATGTTTTGGTTATAATTTTCCCTTTCTTTTCAATTCCCTTTCCTGTTTACTCCTTCGCCAGCGAAACCTTTCTTATCATTTCGCACCTGTCTAATTGTTTTTCCTCCAGTTAATTGCTTCCCACAAGACTTACTAATTTCCAGGGTATCTCTGAGTGGCCATCTCTCCGAGGACCGTTTTCCCGGTTATTTTTCCCTGCCAACAGCAGAGATTTTTGTTTTACCATCCGGTGGAGGGGCTGTGTGCATAATTTTTTTTTGTGCAAATTGCAGCGCTTAGTTTTCTTATTTCCCTTGGCTTTTTTTTCAGTATTTCAGTTGTGTTGTTCTGCTTTCAATTAGAATGGGCGGCGAGGCAACAGCTTGTCCTCAACCTTTTTCATCGCAGAGCCCGCGGCAATTGTCTTTCTGTTGTAAGTGGGATGCTAAATCTGCGGCAACTTCTTCGTGCTGTTTTTTTCTTTCTTTTTTTCACAGGAAAAACCCAGGCCCAGTTGCACTTTTGTTTCGAGTCGCTGAGCCACGAGACACTCGACAGTATTTGGCCCCGAGGCCCAGACGGATGCTCCTTGCCATAACTAAAATAAGACACTCGCCGGCTGCTCTTACCCCTCAGGTTTTCCCTTCAGGTTTTTCCTTCAGATTTTCCCTATTTCCCCGCTTATTTCGCATTTTTCATCTTACATTTCGCCTTTCGCACTCACCATTCCACTCTAAATTCCCGGCTCCATTGTTGTTTTCCCTGCGCCACTCTAGTGGCACTTTTGGCATTGCACGTTGCAAACGCCGATATGTGGCCCTTTTTAAGGCTCTAATTGTTATGCTCTTTTGAAGGGTATTTCTGAATTTTAGAATATCGTCAGACTTTTATTTTAAGTCTCAAAAAATTGTAAGTTTATGCTGTATGGCAGCCTTGGGCAAAAATGGCAATACATTTAGCATTTTTCAAAGCCAAAATGTTATTGACTTGATCAAAAGTTATAATAGTTCAATGTTTGTTTTTTTGAATTTCACGTTCAATGTTAAATTTTTGAAAAATTTTGCTTGCTCAAATAAATTTAATTACTTTTTGCATAAAAAGGACTTTAAAGCCTTAAACCTAAAATTTATTTATGAAACACCACAAGAGGATATTCCTGTGGTCGTTAGGTCTTTTGTTCATATTTTATTGTTGTGTTTTAAGCTGGGAATTAGTGAAAGGCTTTCTCTGCCACTGGCATTGTCTGTTGACTGTTGTTAACTGTCTTGTGGCTTGAATCTGGGATTGTCTCCTTGGCACCTTGGCTGCGGCTCCTTCGACGACTCGTAATCTTCCCTGCGCTGCGACCAACTTTGATTACAAAACGACGAGCAAATGCAGCGGTTACAGGGCACCTCGTGCACTTGCACCTGGCTTTTGTGCTCCCTTTTCAGGGACTTCCCCTTTTAATTTCTCAGGACCTCGCTTCTCGCTTGCTGCGACGATGACAGCGTTCGCAGCATTCGCAGCATTCGCACTTTCGCTTCAAAAGTTTTTCTCATCATAGAATCCCGCGCCAAAGGCTCTTTGACAGTTTTAGAAGGCTCGCGTTTTTAATCAGTCGCATGAGTCTCGCGCCTCGCTGCGCTTTACAACACTTTTCCCCCCATTTTCCAACTTCCCACTTTGTGGCGTTCAGTTTTCAGTTTACAGATTTTAGCGGTTCAGCGGGGCGTTTGTCACGGCTTTGAGTTCATTCCACAGTGATTTGTGTATGATTTGCGGTTTGTTATTGAATTTTGAAACAAAATTTGATCAGAAGCATAGCTGGAAAACTATTAGTTTGCAAAAGTTTTAATAAGCGGTACAAAATATCTAGTGTATTTAGACTCTAAAGATATTTTATTAATCATTTATTTAATTAATACGTTTCTTAAATTTCAAGCAATATAAGCAATAGCATAACAAAGTTATTAAATATAATTCTCAACTCAACTATTTTTACCTTAAAATTTTCGAAATACGTAAACATTCGTATTATTTCAATAAAGTACCCAATTTATTGCACACAACACTTAACAATTCCATGCTAGGTTAACAAACCACAGTCCAGGAATTGAAAGTAAATTACAAAGCGGCTTCCATCTGCAAATTGTTGTTCCCAACACTTATTTAATAATTTACCAACACCTCGTTGGGAGAAAATACCTTAACTGTTTGCCTAGTGTCCATTGCTTAATTACTCAAATATCGTAATTACAATGGAATTGAATTATTCAAATACCTGAGCAGCAGGCAGCCTGTCTTGTCTTGCTTCATAACCAATTCACTCGCTTTAAATATACAATATTTATGGATTAATTATTTAAATTGCCAGTGTTTACACGACGCAAACTCTCGAGCTGAATTGAATCAATCCCATCAGACAGACATTGATGAGCTATAAGTGTGTCAACACGAATTGTAATCATATAATGTATACACACACACACACACACACACGCACACCTCCCTCGAAGCGATGTAAAGCTATGTTGTTGGATTCTTTTTAATAAATTTTAAATAAACAGCGAGTCGCGAACAGAAGGCAAATATTTGCAATAGACGGTGTACTTTTTCTCTTTGAGCTGGGTCTCTATTGCCACCCCCCACCGCCGTTTTGCAACACTGTTTATGGTATTATGCCAGGGACACACTTCTGTTTGCTTTATAAATTATTGACACTTTATTGACAGGCGAGGAACAATGGCGCATCAACTTCATTATGCCTCCCGACGCACATTGATTGTCAGATCCAGTAGTATACCGTAGTACATATACCTACCCAATTTTCATCCTCTCGACAATCAGGGCAAAATGAACGCCATTTAAGCCCTCACGCACAATTGGCCAATTTATAAACTATGAAAAAACTAACAGAATGTGTGCATAAAATATTAAAGTGCAACTAATAAATAATAAATATCACAGACAGTTAAAAAAAGAGCCCATCGCATCGAAAATGATAATATGAATTAAGTCCATTTGACACCTTTTGTTGGCGTAAAAATCTTTTTTCCTTCACTTTGGCACGTCGCCCAGCACGCGGATGCAAAAAATAAAATTAAGTGCAACATAAAGTTATTTATTTGCATAAATAATAAAATAATTTGTGTGAGTGGTGGTACGTGGGTGGTTTGGTTTGCCTAACAAATTGATTTTGGTGCGCAATCAAGTGGAAACAGGCCCATCGACTGACTGAGCAGCTGAAATTCAAATGAAAATATCGGGCCGCAGCGGGAATTGATTGATTACAAAGCAACCAGCTCATGGGATCAGTTAAGTGAATGGGTATTTCACATTGCAGGCCTCGCGAATTCTAAAAGATTTGTCAAAATGTACTTACAAAAATAAATTGGCTGCTTAAGCCTTGTAGTTTCAAGAATCATTGCCTTTTATAATAAAAAAAAAACAAGCTAACTTGTGACAAAATTTAATATCTAAAAAGCTGATAAAAACATATCTTTTATATACCATTAAGTAAATTTTAATTTATATTTTTTACTTAAATATGTCTGGCCAAAAACAATAGACTGAATATTACCCCAATCCCGGAAAATTTATTTCATACGAAATCACTTAAAATGTATATTTCCATTTATATTATAGCAAAGCAATATATGTATTTATTTAATTATAATTTAATCAGGTTCGACCAAATAATTTGTTGATCATTTTTTGAGCGTGCACAGAAAAGGGGCATTTCCGTTTTCAATCAATTCAGGCGGCTAATTGCACAAATTTTATATTCCATATTAATTTACATATCATTTAAATTAATTCCCGCACTCCCACCGATGTGGGGTTTTATTTATGAAGTTGTCATGGGAATAGAGCATCGAATGAAGTGACATAAGCTCCATTTTTTATGGACCTTTCTCACGGATTGTGCTGGGAGGTACACCATTTTATTTTTATTTACCCACCCACGTAGACGATTTGCGTTCGTCACTTTTGTTTGTGCGACAATTGATTTATATCAATTTCCATGAAGCATTTCACTTATGTAACGTGTAACGCGCATGATTAAGCGCACACACGGCTTTATGAGTTAAATCTGTTTGCATTAATTAAAAGCACAGAGTACAGATGATGTTGACGAAACCGTATTTGCGGTAATGACTTTGGCATGTTTATCACGCAACATACCATATATGGAAAACAAAGGTGAACAACTTAAGCCCCGCAATCACATTAAAGCCTTATTAAGTAACAACCATTTTCATTTTCATTCTCATTTCCCCCATCATCATTGGGCAAAATGAAATTCCTACGATGGGAGGAGAAAAAACGTCAATAATGCGTAAATAAAACACAATTTGTCTCAATAAATTTTCAATTAACGTTGAAACATTGCCAGCTCGCCGAAAAGCCACAGACAGCAACATTTTTAGCAACGCGGGGTAGGCGCTTGTCTAACTGATTGACAAGAAACGAATCAAAATTGAAATATAAATGAAGCAACAACGCAGTCGACGCAGTCCGAAAACGGGGAAAATCCATGAAGGCAGAGCGGAAAAGCGCAGGCAAGTTTTCCAAAAGCGAGCCAAAAATTCGCAATATAAATTTGAACCCACCAAAACGAGAAGAACTGAAAAGAACTGGGGGAAAAACGGATCAACATGCGACTGATGGCATAAATAAAACCAGAAATGGGAAATTGTGAATGGAGTCTAAGCTGGGATGCTCTGAAATATGCAATTTTTTTAATTGATAAAAATGATTTCTGGAATTATCTTAATTTAAATAAAAGACTTAAGGTATTTTGGTTACTTTAATGTTTGATCTTGTTTAAAATGTAGTCAATCTAAAGTTTAAATATATTTCCCTTCTTATAATTATTTTGACAAAAAAATTGGCATTTAATATCGTTTGCTTTAATATTTTTGGTCCAAGCAATAAATGGTTAAACTAAAGTTAAAATATGTTCTTAGATAATTTTAAAATTTTATAATAATATTTTTTTGGTTAAAGTAAATTATAATATTTTATTTAACATACATAATTTCTTAAAGAAGCACCAATAACTATTTTAAAAATTATAATTTTAATAGTTTTGTATTGACAACTTTTTCAAAGTCTCTTTCCCGTTTCCTAGAATTAAATTAAAACATCTACTTGTAGATTTTCAATTTCAAACCTTTTTTATTATCACCGGTTTTCCTTCAATTTAATACAACATTTTTTTTGCACATTTTCAATTACCGTGCAACTGTCGAAAAAACACTTATACCCAAAACATTAGTGAGTGCAAAAACTAAACAAGTTTTTGGCGTTTTGTCAAAAATCAAATTACGAGTCTATGCCCAAAATGCAAATTTTTAGCCCGGAGCTGAGCAGAAATGGGGTCCAGTGATTGGGGAGCAAAAAAAAACATTGAGAAAAGGGGGTGGAATATACGTTTGGCAGAGACGCACTTAAAAAGGCTGCCAAAACTTTAGCAATTTATGGCTGCAACGGGAATCTGCCGGTTTATAGCCGACATAAGCATGCAATTGACAGGCTGTCTGCTTTTAAATCTCCGAGCCCACTTCCTTTTTCGTACCAGATCAACAGGATATAATGAACATTACATAGCGAGCCCCCCCTAAAATGTCAATGCACAAAAGCTAAATGAGTGGATAAAATGCCCGGGGGAGGATGAAGTTAGGATCTCGGAGTGGTGAGCGTTTCATCATTCAGTTAGTCGAACAATAAGGATCCAGGATGCAGGGGATTGGGGCAGGAAACCCGGCTGCAATCAACATAATCGTCGAGCAGGAAAGAGCCGTCCACCAACAACAGCGGGCCATGACAATTTCAAATGAATGTTAAATACCAGCGGCGAAGGGAGGCACTTTTTCAGGGGGGGTTTTGGCTATGGCACAAAACAGAAACAAACGAGCGACGACAAACATAACTAAAACAGCGGAAACAACAACAGCAGCAGACTGAAAAAAGAAATTAGTCGGTAGAGCTGTAATTCGAATGGGAAATACCCAGTTTAAGGCTATTAAAAGTGGAAATAGAGGACGAAATAATATGATAATAGATTTTCAACTAAACGAATGAAAAAATTTGCTTTTCTAACCTTTAAGAAAGACGCTATCTCAAGAAACAAGCTTTCTTATAAGTTAGACATGGTAGTCATCTTAAATATTTTTAATTCCATTTTAATTAATAAATTTCAAAAAGTCATCATAAAGGAAGTAATAAAATAAATTTTTAATTAATGACAATTTATTTAGAAGCTAAGTTAAGGAATTTGTCTTCATGTTTTTTAATAAACTTTGTTAAGCCATCGATTAATTAATTGACCTTGCTTAACTTCAAGAATCCTATTTTTTCTGTTCTTTTTTCGCAACAAAGACAATATACCCCCATTTCTTATGAGTACCCTTTACAAAAATGTAAAAACAAGCAAAACAAGTAAACATTTTTGCCAGCAGCGACAGCGGCAACAAAAGCCTTGCCACATGCTGTGACGCCAGCAACAAGCAGCAATAACAATTGCTGCAACAGCAGCAGCAACAGCAACAACAGCATATCAACCGGCAACAATATCAATAATAACAGAGGGGCAGCAACAACAAAGTCGCATAAAAGCGCAAAAGGCAACGCACACAAAAGAACAACATGCAGTATACAAAAACTGGACATCATCATCTGCTTGTCTCCATCTCTATCTGTCTGTGCAGCACCCTCTACACTGTAAAAAACTATATAAGTTATGGTGATCTCAAATCAAAATATATATACTTTCGGAAACAAAGGAGCAATACAAAATAATATTCAAAGAATAGGACAATGTGCTTAAAAACATAGCTTTAAAGCATAGCAAAAAATTATTTTTAACTTATCGTAATGCTCATTGAATTGGCTTAAAAAACCTTTGAAATGGTTTTATTGTTTATTATTTAAGTTTTTCAAGGAAAAAAAATGTTTTAATACCTTTATTGAACATTTTTTAATATTTATATTTTTTTTTACCAATATTTGATTTGGTTTTTATACCAATATATATTTTTTTAATATTTTACACTACCTATGATAATATTTTTGGTATGTATAGAATATATATATATATATATATATATATAATATGTTGTGGTCAATATCAAAATAGTCTTTGTATATAAAAAAATGATTATGTTAGCTATCAAAAAGTTCTTAATACAAAATATTGGGCTATTTTTTTATATGTGTACATCCTTACACCACCCGAGAAGGCCACTGAAATCATCAGTGGCGGCATTGTTCTGCAACTCTTGCCACAGAATGCAATATTTAATTGCCGCACGTTGTTTTCGAAGGAAAGGAGGTGGCACAAGGACCTGCTACTCCAGAATCAGGAGCTAACCTGACTGAACTGTGAACTCCGAAAAACGCTGCTCGTCCAAAAGCTAATTAAGCTAAAAGTCAACGCTGTCCACCAAACTTCCCCCCACACCTCATTTCCCCCGTTGAACCCTCGACTATAAGTCCTGCGAAAGTTTGCAGCGCGCCAAAACGGACGACATTCATTTAAAATTAATTAAAAGAAAATTCGCTCAACTGTAAAACGAAAAGACAAAAGAAGAGAAAAAAAATGAATGAGGTAAAGGGAAAGAAATAAAAATTGAAGGATTTTTCCTCGTGTTTCCGCTTATTTTATTTTTTTTTTGAGGTAGTAAGGATCGAAGTTTAAATGCTCTCGAAAAATAGTGAATGGGAATGGACTTGTTGGCTTGGCAACAAAATTAAAGGGGAATTTGCAGAGCTATAAATATAATGAATAGAATGCGGGAGAGGTAAACTTGAGACGCATTCAAGTTTAGTACAAACGCGAGAAAAAAGTTAACAAATCAAAGACTGCAAAAATAATAAAAATATCATTGCCACAATGAGTGAAAACCATCATAATTGGATTAAAATAAATTTATTAAATTTTTGTTGAAAATAAATGCAAAAGTCATTAAAAAACTGCATAAATATTTAGTTCACTTAATATAGTTTGTAATTTAAAATACAAAATCATAACATATTATTAATATATTATATTAACAAATAGCTATTTCCAATGAGCTTGTATTTATAAATATTTTATAGGGCATTGCTTAAAATCTGCATCCTTCGTAATTAAATGGCCGAAATGAATATCTGGCTTCGTTGCAATGTTGTGCAATTAATGTTTATTAACATTTGGCCTGAACGTTGTTCGGAATAAGCTGCTTTTCCCCAGATTTTCCGTTTACCATATTTTTCATACTGCATCTGCCGGATGTTTTTAAGTATCTGTAAGTGCGTTGACTTCCTTTCTTTTTAATTGGGCGCACAAGTGTCTCGACGGAAGTCTAGACAACTAAAGCGATTGAATTGAGGGGGTCAGTCAGTTATTCAGTGTCACTCTCATTTATTTGCAATTTTCGGGTGGAAAACACTGGCTTGTTTTCTTTGAATTTCCGGTATTTTATTCGCATGTGCGGATCACATAAATTATGGCTTGCAGAGACTTAAGACTTTCCCTCATATCCGGCAGGCAGACAAATGGGCTCTTTCACTTTCTACTATAAATTGTTAATTATTATTGTGCTGCAGGCCCTGGCAAAAACCCCATCCAATCGGATTTGGCTGCCTTTTGTTTGTATTCAATTTCCTTTTAATTTTTGGCTTAGCCAAAAAACAATTTGCCACAGAATTCGTGTGTCAGGGAGAATGGCAATTTAATTGAGTTTAAAATTACGACCAACACAATGCACAAATTTAAGACTATCAGCTTGAATTTCACAAAAAAAAAAAAAAAATTGAGCACTTTTATCCACTTTCAGTCACGGCCGGAATTCTTCGTCTTTATTCACAAAAATTGAAAGTGATCCTTGCCAAATATTTGCCAGCCATGTGTGTGTGTGTTTTTCCGTTGTTGTCGTTTTCCCCTGACTGTTGCCATGTTGCTGAAGTATCTGTCTGTGCCGAAAATAATTAAATCAGACACACGAGGCACACAAAACTCGCACAGATAAACAAGCAAATTACGTGAGTTCTGCAGAAATGTTAGCCACTCGAATTGCGGTCATACACGGATTGCGGGATTTTATTGAAGACCTTGCTAAAATATATGTGATGCTAAGTGTATATATATTACCTACAGCTGGTTCAAAAACTATAAGTATTTTTAATCAAACAAGAAATTCTTAAAGAATTTTAATTTTTTGCCAAAACAGAAATTTAGTACCAAAATTTAATATTAATTTAAACACATAAATAATGTTTAAATTTGGTTGCTGATAAAAGTTGAATTTAAACATGGTGAAATAAAATGTATTGTATTTTTTTAAGGAAGTAAAATATGAACAAATTTAATATTCCTACATAAACATATATAATTCATCGATTTTATAATGAAGATTTTAATAATTTGCCAAGCCAAAACAATTTCTTGGAAATTTTATACGAAAATTTTATATTATTTTCATAGTAAAATATTGATTCAATTTGGTGGCCTTTAAAGTTTGAATTTGTAAAAATGTTATTTATATTCCTGCATAAACATATTAAATCTGTTTGTGCGTCATATATTAAAAAATATATCTTCAGAATGTTTATAGAATCACTCCATGCGAATCACCTTAATCAGTTAAATTTTTGACCCATTTCGGTGGAAGTAATCCGATTAATGTATGAATACATCTGCTGCTGCAACGCCTCCCCTTCAATTTCGCACAAAGAATTACCTCAGTAAAATGAATCTCGCACCAAGGATTTTTCGCCGGCAGGGAACACTTGAGAATTCCAGGGAATTTCCTTTATTTGCCATGTCCCTCACCTGTCTGTCTGGGGCTGAAAACTCGGCTGTCAGGTGGAAACGGACAGCAACACCTAGGAAACTGCATACAATTAACAACGGCCCCGAAACTTCTGCATCTGAATTTGTATCTTTTGTGTTTTTGCCGTACGACTATCCGCTGGCTGCCTTGGCATTCTAATTTGCATTTCTGCATTTCTGCTTTTCCCAGCGCCTCGCCTCCGACAGCCTCAATTGAATTTTGACGCGACCGATCCTGCTGGTTTTTGGTCCTTCGGCTACTGGCGGCATTATCTGCAGCTCTCATTTTTTTATGGTTCTGCCTTGGTTGCATGTTTTATGCATGTCCCAAGGAAGGGACACAGATACACAGAGAAACAAATCGGATAATACAAGAAAAAGCGATTGATTGAGATCCATTTTTAAGAAATAGCCATCGATTGATAAAATAAATTTCAAATGATTTTTCATTAGGGTGGTCACTATAATGTTAATTAGACTTTAATGTAAAAAAAAAAGGAGGCGTGGAGCATTGGTCACAGCGCTTCTATAAAAATTACTCATACGACACGTAAGTCTGAAGTGCTTTTTTATATGCTAACATTTATATATTTTACGTGTATATACAAATTTATCATTTTAAGGACCATCTATACCTCCTTTTTGAGCAGTCTTGATTTCTAGTGGAGTAGAAAAAGTGCATAAAAAGTGTCTAAAACTTGAGCTTTTGTTCGCCCTCTCAACTTAACGATAGCAAAGGATATCTGCACTTTTTTTGTGGCAAGAGCAAGGTGATTCGCAAGTTCGGACTGACGTGTTTATTTTATTTGTAGCCAGCAAAGCAAACCTTAAAGCTCCCTTTAAGTCCTCAAACTTCAAAATCTGCTCAAGCTTTATTTGTCGCAGATTTTACTCATCCTTTCTACGCATTTTTCGCCACTTTTTTGTACCTATGGAAATGCGATTTTCTTGTAGCGAACATATATGTGTTTTTTTATTTGGGAAAAAGAATGCAGATTTTTCCGTTGTACTGCGCTGACAACTTTACTTATGCATCGCTATTTCAATCCCGCTTTTTTTGTCGAACTTTTTCTGTAGCTTTAGTTTTCTTTTTTTCCCATTTTCTATTTTTTTTTTTTGTTTTTGATGTTTAACTATCGCAATGCATTGGACTTTTTTGTTTAGTTGTATTTTTCCATTTTTCCGTCGCTGGCATTAAGCAAATTTTCTTTGGTTTTTGGTGCTTTTTTTTCTGATGGTGCTTTTCTTTTTCCCACTCCCAGTTGGTTTCGTGGCCAATTATGTTTTTCTACTTGGCGTTTTGTGCTGGTTTTTCCCTCTATTCTTTGATTTCTATTTTTATTTCTTTTTTCCATTTTCAGTCCCCTTATGGTTCGTAGTTTTTTGCTGTTGTTGTTGTGATTGACATTTGACGTTTAAATGCCAAATTAGCCGGCATTTTGTGTCGAGGGTGTTTGTTTTGGCCCCAGTTTGATTTGTTGGCTTAAAGATTTGCTGGAACTGTTGGGGAGAACTTTAAGGGAAATCTTTTAAAGGCTGTGCAGCTGCAACTTTGCTGAAGGGGACAAGTTTTCACGAGCATAATGAGTGGAAAACTTTGCCTGGGACTTTTCTGTGATGGAAAGTGCGAAGGCTAAAACAAACAGTGACTTCAAGTGCTTAAACTATAATATTTTTTATTTTTTTAAGGTGAAGAAACCTTTCTGTCTATTGCAATTAAAATAAAAATCGAATAACGTCAAAAAGAATCCATAATTGTAAGCCTTACTTTGCAAAAAGTTTTTAAACAAAATTATCAGAAATCAAAAAATCATTCTCTTAAAATATATGTCTATTGAGCTTAGTAAATTCAACATATTCTTATAGTAAACAATTTTTAGTTTTTAACACAAATTAACACAACTTGTTCATAATATTTTGAAAGCCAACACAAAATGAGCAAATGAGCACAAAATTTATGCGGGCACAATAAAAATTTGTAAAATATCAATAAAAAGGAGCCAAGAAAGTTTCAAACTCGAAACTCAGGTGCACCTGCCTCATTATATTTGTGAGCTGGTGTGTGTGTGTGTGTGCCTCATTGTGTTCGTGTGTTTATGAAGTATCTGTGTGCAGTTAACGAAACAGAAAATGCAGCAAAGGATCTGGGATGTTGGATGGGTTATGAGGGTTTGAGAGCCACTGACGCAGCCAAAAAGTTCAACTACATAAACAAGTCACGTGTGAGCAACGTGTGCGAAGTGCAGCGAAATGAATCGCGTGGAGTGGAAAGCGTGGGGGGGAAATGAGGGAAAAGCAGTGGGGTATCACATGCAGACGTTTATGTGGCACTCGTAACCGGCGCCGCTTTTGTTTCCACCTGCTAACTTCGCCGTTTTGAAATCTAACTGCTCTCTATGCACAAGAAAAAATTAGAAAAAAAAGTTTAATGTTCATTAATTTTGTCATTTATATGCACAGCTAAAAAAAATTGCAAAATTTTCAATATCTTTCTATGCTTAAAGCCTACATTTAACTTAAAATTAATACAAGAAAACGGATGCAAATTTGTGACATTTATTTTTAATTAAAACTGCATGGCATTGCATCAATGATTGTAACTGTAGGTTGTTATAATGAATGTTGTAGGTTTAACTAATAGTATAAACGAGACAATATTTTCTTTTTACAATATTTTTAATATTTTTTTTTCCAAAAATATCAAATATTTTGTTTTTGTTTTCTTGCTTAAACAGTATTAAATTATATTTCTTAAATTTTTGTATAGTCCTTAAAGGAAAACTATTATTTTCAAAAGGGTTACCCCAGTGTTTTATTTATGTTTTCTTCTCTTTATCTTAAGGTTTAAGCTACAAAATGTTTTTCATATTCTGAAAACGGATCTTAATCACTTATATTACGATTAATGTATTATTTGTAAATATGAAATATATTCTTAGAGCACTAATTTAAATAAATTAAATGAAAAATTAGAACTCCAATTTTTTTTTTTATAAATTGATAGTAATTCTTACATAAGGGCACACGCTTGCAGTTTTTAGAAGCAGAAAAGATATTTTGGAGTGTAGTAAGGGTGATTTTTCCAACTGTTATCAATAGCTCCTGGGCTTCTTTCGCTTCTAGTTCTTCGTGGTGCATCTTTCACACCATGTGGCAACGCTCGCATGAAGTTTTCCAGGCCTTCCATTTCCATTTCCACCTGCTGCGAAGCGAAGCGAAATAACCGCAATGGCAGCGGGGAAAACCCCCACACGCCCACACACACACACCCAAAAAGATTTACTACTTCTACGGCACTTCTGCCAACATATTCGCCATGGGTAGTGTAGCCCCCCTTTTCAGCCGAGAACTTCTCCCAGCTGGCAGTAAAATAGTAACTGACGGCATGCAAATTTGTTTGCATTCGCCTAGGAAGAAG
The DNA here is from genome assembly GCF_018152505.1 of Drosophila elegans. Lineage (NCBI taxonomy): Eukaryota > Metazoa > Arthropoda > Insecta > Diptera > Drosophilidae > Drosophila > Drosophila elegans. Next base: position 20,325,031 of record NW_024546167.1, on the reverse strand, counting down.
GAAAACAAGAACAAGCACAAGCACAAGAAGAACAATGCAGCATTGGCAGCGAAAATGGCAAACTGCAACCTGCTGGCTGGGCTTTTATTATTATGGCTACAGGTAACGCCCCAAAGGAAGAACCATTACGAAAAGCTAACCGAAAATTTAAGGGAAGATTGCAAAAACATTTTAAGGGTGTCTAAGATTAAGCTATTATATAGTAACAAGCTTCAAGCAATTTTCTTTCTCATTTATTCTGAAAGAAAACCGTGTTTTGAAATCTCTAAGATGGGAAATTTTTAAAACACCACAGTTTTCCTTTAAATTCTGCAGTAATTTCAGTCATTTAAAAGCACATAAAAAATTCAAATATATTTAATGGCTCACCAAAAAATTTCCCTAACGACTTTTGAAAGATTCTAAACTACTCGGGTTTTATAAACTCTTCAAAAGAAGATTTGTGGGTCTTTACTGTACTAAGACCCCCTTACCATCTTCCATGTTGTTGTCGCATAAATTTTGCGGCTTCTTAAGTCGCAAGCAATAAAATAATATTAGCTGCATAGTCTATATGACCCCCGCCCCTTTTTGCCCAAAAGTGTGCAACACGACAGTGCAGCGCTGGCATTATGATTGCAGTTGGCAGGTGGAGAACGGATATTTTCGGAGTGGAAGGGGAAGGATATGGCACCCCACTCAAGACAAACGCATTTGTCGTATAATTTATGACAAGAACTGTAACATTGTTGCCGATGCAGGTTATCTGGGAGTACGAAGGGGTAAGAAAAGTCATATTCCAAAGGGGAATACATTTATTTAATCAAAAATGGCTAATAGCTCTTCTGCTTTTCAGTTAATAAGGGATTTTAGTAGAGAATTTATAAAATTAAACATTAAAATTGTTAAAGTAGTTTAAATATTAATATTTGTTTTATATAAAATCCCAGAAGTCTGAAATTCAATATTTACAAAAACTTTTTCTTATTAGTCAGTTTTAAGTTTTAGAAACATTTAGCTTCTAATTATTTCCAGTGTATGGAAAGAAACGGACAGCCGACAAAATAGGAACAGCATGCCGGGATTCAGTGTGATGTGTGAAATGCGATGTGTGCCTGTTTGAAGTGTTGCATGTTATTCATGAGCGTCAACTGAGAACAATTTGATTTCCAAAAGCTGCATGTCAAACCATTGCCAGTGGCCATAAACCTGTAGGTCAAGTGTTTCTGGCTGCCTGCAATCAAAGTAATGCCCATAAAAAAGTTTAATAGCATCGAGAGCGGAGCCACAGCCAATAGCCATATAAGTCTTAGAAAACCCCGATAAAACTTTGATGGGGCTAACTGAGGGTTAACGATTCGGGTGGTGGGGCTAAAGAAGTCGTAAATCAATCATTGCAATGGGCGAAAATAATTTGAAATTGCTTAGATGAGCGCAATTTTTATTTCAGCTTAGTTGAATTGCACTTAAAGCTGACTGAAATTGAATCCAAGGAATTCAAGACAATTAAATTTTTTTATAATTGCATCGCTCTGTAAAGTTTGCGTGATCAAAAACTGCCCGTTGGCATAGTGAATATTTTTATAAAAATATATAAGTCAAGAAAAAAAGACAATGTAGTAAATCTTGTTATTTGTCCAAACATTGTCATATTTAGGACAAACTCATTAAAATTTAAAAGGTTCTATGCATTTATTATTTAATAATGAATAAATTCATGGATATATAATAAATAAATACTTTTTAAATATATTTTTTACGATTATATATTGTGAATTGTTACCTCTTTTTCCTTTAGCTCACAAATAATTTTTTATGTTGCAAACAAAATCTTATTTTATCGTATATATTAAGTCATGAGAAATGAGCAAAAACTCCTTACATTTTTTGAGGTTTTATTGGAAATAAATGTAACCATCAGTCGCAACAGTTATCTTCAGTCTCTTTCCCCCACAAAATTACACCTAAAACTGTTTCACAGGTAACTGTCAAGCCGCAATCAACATTAGCTCAGATGTCCAACTATTCCTGGCCCTCCCACCATCACCACACCGGATTTCCCAGCCCCTCCCCCTGTTTTCCCACCCATTCCCTAGCTTTTCCACTCCACTTTTCGCCCCAAGCTGTCACAGCAGCCAGCTCTTTTGCCAAACTGTCATTATGGGCTCGAAGATAAACGACTCTCTGGCAAATTTTTCTTTTTCCCTGTCTGCCGGGTGGGAAAATTGAGGGGCTGGAAAACGGGGGTTGACTTTTCATATGGCCGCGGTAGGAACAATTTAAAGTTTTGGCTATTAGTCGGGGGGCGTCGGGTGGAGGTGGAGGCTGCCGCCTGAAAATAGTTTCAAGTTGGCCAAAGTTTCAATAGTAAAAGTAGCGCACGAACAAAAAAGTAGAGGAAAACCTGGAAAAATGTAGAGAGCGGGGAGCGGGGGAAAAATAAGAGCAGCATCGATTGACATTGCAGTGAATGCTGCAACTCTTTGTTCCCCCCATTTTTGCCCTTTCCTGAGTGCCTGTCATCAATCTGGGGCCCCAAAAGTTTGACTTAGTTTGAGTCTGTTTTCTTTCCTCTTGCACTGGGGAAAAAGTTTGGGTTTTTAAAAATTAAAATTAAAATTATATTCCGTTATATCAATTTAAAACTGATTTCCTATAAAACAAAAATAAAATGTATATAATACTCAATGATTTCAAAGCGTAAAATAAAAGGATCACGAAAAAGCAGGTTGATTATTGCATAAACAATGGTTTCATTTTATTTTTTTAATTATATTTGAAAAGTTTTATGTATAAACATATATAATTAAACATGATTTTAAAGTGTAAAATCAAAGTCTAATGATTTTTATTTGAAAGATGGTACAAATTTCTTTTAAATATAAACAATAAAAACCACATTTTTGCTATGCAAAATTGTAGGTAAAATTTCGTAATGTTTATTTTAAATTTATATTAAACATAAATTTAAAACTTTTTTCCCGCACTGCATTTTTGTGCAATTTTTCGCCTTAAACATTTTTTGTTTATAGCATGTCAACGCCTAATGACGCGGCCATTTTTCATGCAAAAATATTTCAAAAAGGCCTGGATGGGTCAGCTATCATTTCGCCCCCGTTTCCGTGGCCCTTTTCCTTCAGAAACTCTAAATTTGAGCCATCCTAACACTTGCACTCACATATGGATGGGGCAGGAAACGTTTAGTTGCAAGATAAATTACCCAGTCGGCTGGATAAAGGGGGCGTGGCACGTGTCTGGGAGGGGGCATGGAAAAGCGGAAAAGGGGAAAAGGGAAGAGGGGGTCTTTATAGCACTACTGACTAAACTGATTTCATGCAATTTGGCTCGCAGCGTTGGCCAAAAGTTGCAACTGGCAATCGTAAATTGTTCGCTACCAACACTCGTACTTCCTGACACAGTTTTTCCAGTTTTTTTGTAAAAAATTGTGGGGGTGGGGGTTGGGAGGTGAAGAAATCAGAACATAAGTGAAAACTTTGGCCAATTAATGGCATCATTGAATTTCCACTTGACTTTTTCTTTTTGGCCGCCCAAAAAACCCCTCCCACATACGCTTTTGCGATTTTATTTTGTAGCTGCCAAACTGGACGATGACTGGCCAAAGGGAGTTCAATTTTATATCCTTGGAAAGTGTGGAAATGCTTTCCCCCCGCCCGCTCCCCCTTCCTCTCTATATATGGTTGAAAAGTTTGCTGGTGAAAAATGGCCCTTCGCATAGATCTTCTAGTGGAAAGTCTGAGTTTGAGCTGGGATAAAAGTGATAAATGAATTTTGCACAAAAGTAATTAAAAAGTAAAGTAACTAGCCTCGTGTGTTGTCTGTGTTCCGGCGAATGGAGGGCATTGGCGGGTTAAGAGTAGGGACTCCATCTAAAACTTTGCCATCAAAGAAATCTAATAAGATGTTTTAATAGTTAAGCCGAACATTTTTGTTTCATTTTGTTCCCTCAACCACAGCCCATCAAAATAAACCAAATTTCAAAATAAAGATTAATGAATGGGAAATTTTTTTTGGTAAGTTTATTGTTTACCTAGATTTAATATTATTATTATTTTTTTTTTTTTGAAGAGCTTAATGATATTTTTGTTTTTGTCTTCAATTAGAAACTAAAGAAATCTTAATGCTTCAGTAAACACATTCACTTTGTTATCTGCTTACATACAAAAGCAAAAATAATTATCTTATATTCAGGTTATCTTATTTTCCTAACTCTTACATTATCGTCATACATATTATAATATTTTTTTAACTATTGACCAAGATTTTCAAGCGGATTTGGGTTCTACAAAATAATATTTACATTCTATTCGTATGCCCAAGAATATTTCTGCAACTAAACTAAACTTGGTCCAGATCCTTTTTCCGATTTCCAATTTAAATTGATGATGTTGATGTTGATGCTGGGACCACTCCACACACGCACACACACACACACGCAATCATACGCAGTGTAGAAAAAAGAGTTAGGCGCAAATGGAAAATGAAAATCATTTACTTATTAAATCCTTTAGGCAAACATTAATTTCCAGCCACAGAAACAAAAAGCGCCAAGCTAACCCCGAAAACAAGCAAACAAACTAGAGAGGCGGGTGGGGGGCGTGGCAAAGTGCTTTTCACCAGGTGAGGAAAAACGGGTAAAATCCGAGGGAAAATCGTGGCAGAGTCAGACAAAAGCGCAAATTAACAGTTTGATTTTCGCCATACCCCTCGCGCTAAACAAAAACGCAACGAAAAATCAACAAAACGAACGTCGGCCAAATCGATTTGAGGGGTAGAAAAAGGAAAAGCGGTGGGAAAAGTGGGAAAATCGGGCATTTGGTGGGTTAAGGATGGGGCAGCGGGTGTCTGTTTTGGCAGGGGTAACCAGTTTGAGGTAGCACTTTGTGAAAATCAACGAAACAAAATCAAAGCTCTATTGAATTTTCTACTAAATGGCATTTTGAAAGCAGCCAAACAACAGCGGGCAGAAGAAAGTGGAGAGAAAAAAAAAACAAACAGAGGGTCGAAGGTTGCCCTTTCAGGTGAAAGGTACGCCCCTTTAACCCCCCTCCATCACCTATTGGGAAGTCATAGAAAAGTGCACGAAGAGTGTTACGAAATGCCAACAAGTTCAAAATGCTTTGACATGTGCTAAAAGGGTTACCCCAAAAAAGTATCCCCACGCATATAAATAAATATTCACTCAGAGAAAAATTGTTAAACATTTAAAAATAATAAAAACCAAGACCAAACTAAAATATAAATATAATTGCAAGAAATGTTAGTAAAATCAATAGAAACCTATGAATATTAAAATATTAAAAATTATTTGTTTTTTTTTTTTGTAAATTACATTAACTCAAACCAATTTATAAGTTTTAATCTTGTAATCCAAAAACAAAAAAAAATAAAATTAGTGGTAAGTGAACATTAAATAACTTTACTGTCTTATTTCGTTACTGTTTTATTAACATTTGATCAGCATGTGAATATATGGAAAGCCACCACATATTTTGCCACAACGCTTTTTGGGTTCCAGCATTTTGACCGCACAAGCACGAGGACAGAAACAGAAAGACCTCATATGTGTGAGGCAAAGGTGTCACCTGCCTTTTGGCAGAGACTTTTTTAACCCTTGATGGGTGCGGGGGGTCGAACAGGTGGGGATATGGCGTTAAAAGAGGGACACCTACACGACCTTTGTCAACGTGTTCAACGACGTTCAGACAGCGCTTAGTTTTGACACACTGAAAACTGTTGAGATGGCCAACGGGTTAAGGGGATGGTATGGGCCATGGAAATGGGGTTAATGGGGTTAAGGGTTAAGGGTTTTGGGGTCAATTCGAGAGTATTTTTTATTTAAAAGCTCGTAACAGCTATAGAAAAGAAAAATCATTTTAATAAATGTGTCATTAAGGTGGAAACTTAAAGACTAAAAAGGCTAGAATATAAAGGCAAAAAAAGGTATGTTTATAAAAAAAATAGATTTAAGAAGCGAAAATAAAAGCATTGAAATATTTTAGTTTTCTTCATAAGAGGTTACAAATTTATTGATTTAATAATAATGATTTCAACCTAATGCCATAAACTTTTAATTTACATAGTATTTACAAAAATATTTTTCAACAGAACTCAATTCATTTCTTTATCCGAATAAGCTTTATTTTTAAAAGCTTCTAATGCAGGAAAAAATCTTTATTATTCAACAAGAAAATTGATTCCCAAGCATTTCACGTCAAGCGGAAACGGAAATGTCATATTCTATATATGCATATATGCCAGATATAAAAAGTATATTTACTATACATATTTATTCCTGCACTTTCGCGTACTGTCATGACCAAAAATAATGGACCACGTTTCCTACAAAATTTGTTTGCGTGCCAATTTTTGGCTGCACGTTGTCAGGGCTATAAGAAAAAAAGAGAAAAAGAATGCGGGAATGCGAGGAAAAACTGTGCCAGTCATTACATTTATTGCGAGCACATTCAATATTGAACGAATGGTCCGCATGGATTTTCTATTTGAAATTAACAATTCAATTTCATTTGCATTTCAATGGCAAAATGTGCCAGACAAGTCGAGCCTCGTCCACCGAAAAGTGGGCGTTGTATTGTGGGCGTGTCGGAAAATGGGAGCAAAGTGGAGCTTTTGTTGCAAGCGAAATTTATTTAACACTACAAAAATTGCCTGCAAAAGAATGTGAAAGCGTATAAATTGAACATAAGTGATGCAATGCAAGACACAAAAAATAAAAGCGAATTTTCTTTTCACAAGCCAATTTTAAATGGCATTTTTACTGACTTGTATGAGTAAATTAATGTGAAAGGAATTCATGAAGCGTGTGCAATATATTTTAAAATAAATTTGCTTTTATGGAATTTATATACTATAGAAAACTTAAGGAGTTTTTTAAAAATATTTATTGTACCATCTTTTTAAATTTTTTTCGTTAACATATTGCTATATTATTTAGAAGTTTAACTATTTAAAAGTACCATTAAATTTGGACGGTTTAGCTATTATAGGCCACACTTCGAATAAAATATGCAAATGAAATAGAACACAAAATACGAATTCGTTTATTGATAGATGCGAATAGAGCGAACTATGCATTTTTTATGCATTGAAATTTTGGGAAAAACACTTTATTTGTCAATGGGTTCGGCACTCTCGTGTCAGAATATTTACATACATCAAGGCGGATAGATTGGTAATTTTAGAACTATAGGGGGGCAACAATGGGGTTAAGGGGCGAACTTGTTAGGTAAAATTGAAAATTACGCAATGGAGGCAGACAAACAGGATTCATTCGACTTTTTCCCGGCTGCTGTAAGCATAATTTATGCTGAGCGCAGTTGGGCAGCCACTGGACGAATGGTTGATAAATAATTAAGACCCCTAAACACGCTTACAAATCTCTACTCAATTATTCATTACACAAACTCGGCTTGCTGAGTGTTTCGCGGGGCATTAGGGGGCTAAGGTTTAATGAAGCATGAGGGGACATAAAAGAAAAGTGAAGGCGTGAAGCTTGGAAGCCTCATTTAAAAGCGAAAAATACTTTAGAGAGAAATAATGAAATTACTGGAAATAGCTGTGCCAAATAACATTTCAGAAGAAGTTGTTTAAATTACTAAATCTGTTAAAAATAATGAAATTTAATTGTTCATATGTATACATATTTGCTTTAATTTAAAAGATACAAAAAATTAACAAGCAAGCTCCATTTTGAACTTGACACTTATTCAATAAGATTCAAGATATATTACTACCTCTTCACAAATTGGGGATTTTCTTTTAAAATTCAGAATACTACTTAAAAATCTTTTATTTTGTTCTAAGGAATATTAAACATTTATATCATTATTTTAGTACATGATAGACACTTTTTGTTAATATAAATTCTATTCAAAATACGACTAAACCAGTTGTGAAAAGTAAATGAAAGCGCGCAGTGTATCTTCTCGGCCAAAAAATATGAATGCTTAGAAGGCCTTTCGTTCCTCAACTCACTTATGAATTTTCATCATTTTCTCCCGACCAAAAAGGAATGGGTTACAAAACTTTTTCAATGTTTTGATGTGTTATTTGTATTGCCTTTTGGCTTGTTTGTTTATTGTTACAATAACAACAATAACAATCATCAACACAAGTGGAAGTGAAAGAATACCTAAAGTTGGAAACATTTTTCAACTTTAGCTTGCATTTGCCGAGTGATTTCATGAAGCGCATAATTACGCAAATTAGCATAAATGAGTGCCAAAGAAAACTCAAACTCCTTGTGCAACTTCTACCCACTTACAACTCTGTTAAAGGCAATCTCTTGGAATTAATACAAAAAATTAGAAAATATTCTTTATATAAAAAAAAAAAATATATATATATATTTTAATGTTAATAACATTTTTATGTTTTCTAAAGCATGATATATAAACAGATGTTCATTAAACTAAAGTATATTTTTCATACTGAAAATAACATAAATTATTTAGGTGCTTTTGTTTTTTGTACAAAAAAGTTTTTGAAACCATCATCATTCCAAGTTAAAGAGTATTTAAAAAGAGACTCAGACTGTTCAAATACTCAACAAGCCTTTTTTATATGTTGGTTATAATTATTTTTGCAAATTTTATTTGATGCAAAAGGAAGAAAAAAAAGTTGCAAGGGAGCCAAAAAGCAAAACATTAAAATAACGCGAACCCCCCTCCGCCCGCCGCACTCATTAAAAACCCCCCTTTTTTTGCCGCCCAGCAAGCGAAGCAAAAAGTCATTTCAAATGTTAATGAGCTCGTGTAAATAGACAAACAATGGCAAAGAGGATTGAGATGGGAAAGGGGATTTTCGCCAGCAAAGTAGTTAAAATTTTTCCAAGTGAAATTTGAAAACGGAAAATGTAGCCCCAGCAGAAAGAGACAAAAGAGAGTTGCATTTTATGGGCAACGCCATCAAATTTGCATGCTAAGCAAGCGAAAGAGACAGCAGCAGTTGGGGGTGAAAGAGAGGGAGCATTTTGGGAGATAAGAGCTTCTGCTTGAAGTGGATTATATACCGAAATCTTTGCCCGACAAGGGAATTTAATAACTTGCGAAGACCCGCTTGAGAAAGTTTTTCAGAGACTTCTCAGAAACCAAAATAAGCTAAAAACCCCCTTTTAGATGTTTGAAATAGGGAACTAGAAAATAGTTTTAATAGGGACCAGGGAATTTACTGTGTTCAAATAATTTTTTTTAATTTTTACTTTTTTCTTTGCTTAAAACTTAAGAACAAAGCTCTGTCATTTCAAAAACTGTAATTTTCCTAAAAACACAATCCGATTAGTGCCTTTTAATATTGTACTTTCTTTATAGAAACGAAAGTTTCTGGTCGCTATTAGTTTCCATCATCTTCTTTTTTGATTCATTTTAAGCTCGAATTATCTGACCAACTCCCGAATGCAAAGCCCTCAAAGCTGAGGTAGCCATTTTCCGCTACACCCTTTTCGAATGCCAAATCAATCCCACCCATCCGATGGCTCACATAAATCATTAAGGCGGCTGTGGCGTTAATTGTTCGACCAAAGTCCGGGCTCAGAGAATCGAAAGGTAAATCAGAGGAACTTAGATGGAAGGATGGGTTGGAAGGCAGAGGGCAGAGGCCAGAAGGCAAGCCACTAAGGAGAACTCCTGTCAGAGGGACATTATTGATGGGGCCGAAGGACAGGACAGCTCTGGCATAAATGATTTGATTTTGGACTCCGGCTGTGGCTGTCAATATTGCTGCTACTGCTGCTGCTGTTACTGCTGCTGCATTAAAAAAAATGGCATAGCATACATTTAAAATATTATTACAGAAACAAGTTTAATATTGTGCTTAAAGTGCCCAACAAAATAATAAGAAAATAACAAAACGTATAGATTCAAAATTTAATTAGTTCTCTTAATTTCTTTCCACAACTCATAACTTTTCTGGATGAATATAAATATACAGTTGCGGTCATAATAAAAGTAGTTATTTTAAGCAATCAAAATTTGAAAGTAACTAAATGGGGCATTAACTAAATGGGGCAAATATACAAATCTATTAGCATTGATAAACTAAAAAAACAAGAAAGGTTTTACAATTTTGTATTTATATTTGTTTAATGTTCTTTAAAGGCCAAAACTTAATCATTTGTAAATCAAAAAAAGCCCGACATTCTCCAATTATATCAACGTTTACTTGTACACGTGATTCCTGTATGTTGTTTATGTCGGTAATTATTTTCCTGTGAACTCCCTTCCTGACAAACACACATGGCGTATGCGTAATATTTTTGTAGCTAGCTTTGCATGACATATGAGAAGGGGTCTGTATTCATAGGAGGTGTGTGTGTGAGTGGTTTGTTGTAATGTTAACAGCTCGTAGCAAAATGTAAGTAAACATACAACATGGTCAAATAAGGCTCCTCCCACGCATGTTGTTGTTGTCGCATAATTCAATATTCGATGTCAATTGGTGAGTGTGAGTTTGCTTGTCTAATTAAATTGACACATTGACAAGTTCGTGCTCATTAGCCAAGACATAAACAACCAGCGAGTCATGTTCTGGTTTGTTTAGCGATTTCCCCCCCATGCACTTGCCACTTGTTAGTTTTGGTTTAGTTTATAGATTTGCGTTTATTTATGATACACAAAATCCCACAGCGCCCCCCTTCCCACCTCAAAAAGAGGGCGTGGCCGAACACGCAACACACACGTTAATAGGCCACACGCCATAAATCATCAAAGGAACTTGCAAAAGGAGGCGGTGCGATGGTCAGCGGGTTCACAGGTCACTGTATCAGTATATCAATGCTACACACCCACCGAACACCACCCACTTGGAAAACTAAAACAGCCAACTTGGCTCGAATTATTTATATAAAAAATGGCCGAACCACGTAACGCGTGATTTATTTACTAAACGTGCAACAAGGCGAAAAAAAACCTCAGCAGAAATTACAAGTGGTGCCACATAGGAATAACACTTAAAAAAAAATGTCTAAAAAAAAGATTAAAAGTAAAAGTTATAATTTTTGGTAAAAAACTGTGTTTTAAAGAGTTAAACTTTTTTTTTGGGTATTAACATTTTCTTATTGAATAAGTTAATTATACCAAACAGGCATTGAAATTCTAAATGTAATCTTTGCACAAACTAAGAAAAAGTAACAGTTGTAAAAACTATATTTTCAAAAAAGTATGTAGTCTGTTTTAGAACTCGTAAATTTTCTTTTTGAATATTTTGTAATACTAAAAAAATGTTACTAAATGCAAAAGCTATAAAAACTAGTTGGTTAAAAATGAACGCAAAATATTTAAAGGTTGCTTTGGAATTCTTACTTTTTTTTTTAACAGCAAATAGACAGCAGTAAAAATCTTAAAGTCATTGAACTGCCAACAAAAGCCATCTATGATTTTCCTAGCTGCCCTTCTTTTCTCTGTGTGTATAGAGGACAGGGACTAAGGTTATGTCGTAAGATTCCAGCCATTGTCTGAGCTCCTTGTTCATAAATAATTTTTCTAAGCCGTCCCAACATGCACACCAACATATGTTATGAGTTTCGCCCGTGTTTTCCGGGGCTGGAGAAGTATGGTATCTATGGAACCGTCATATATCTGGATGTTTATATGTGCCTCTGTGTGGGGTGAACCGACAAAAGCATTTGTCACAGTTGAACGCCGTTAACGGTTAACAAACAAAAAAGCTCAGAAATACAGAAATGGCCAGAAGAAGCACCTTAATCAGTTCAAGAAGAATAAACAGGGAGCAGAGCTGAAAGAGCTGGAGTTTTGTGAACCTGGGGGAGTTTTTCTGATTGCCAAACTTTAGCTGATTGAGCGAAATGGCCACAAGTAATCAACCAATCAATCTAGCAAATATTTGACTTCTTGAAAAGGGAGTTGGTGAGATGAAATAAAATACGCAATCAAACTAAGCTCATCATTATTGATACAAAACAATAAAAACAGTGATGAGATTAAATAAAATGTTACTTTTTTTGAAATGTAGAAAGGGCTCACAACAATAAAATTCAATGTAGTTTTAATCAAAATGTGAAAACTATAGAGCCATTAATTCAAGGACGTTCCCAGCTAATTGCCAATCTCGAGCAGACCACCCCTTTTCAATTTAAACCCCCCCATAAATAGTTCCAATTTCTCGCACGACAAGGCTAAGTCATCATTTATGGCAGCATCTGTTTGTCAATCTGCCCCCGACCACTGTCATTCATTATCTTTCGCTAATTGAGTCATCTGGCAGTGGCTTATCTATCATCTAATTTGTGTGTGCAATTTGGCCAGCGCCTTCCGCCGAACATCGTTTGAATAATATCGCTGCTGGAACTGCGGGTTATGGCAATGCCTTCAATCATTTCCGGGAAATGAGCCTACCATATATATACCCCATACTCCCAAGCACGCATCATCATGTTGGCCATTACTTATCTTTTACTCCTTTCAAGGAAAGCCTCTTCTGCATTTTCCCCTCCACTTTCAACTCCGCATGTTTTTTTTCGCAAATTTCCATTGTTGTTGTGTGTATATTTTTGGCACAAATTTCCTTTCCGCTTCCTATGGCGAGTTTTTATGACAGCTACGCGAAAAACATTTGAGCACCCCTCACAAAAAAATAGAAGAAAATGTTCAAAAAAATCTAGACAGCAAGCAAGCAAAAAAAAAAAATGAGAAATACCGTTTGAGTCCGCTCGTGCACACAGCTTGAAACAACATTTTCCTTCCCTGCCATTAGTTTGGTTTTTGTGTGGGATTTCGTTACTTGTTTTCTTGTTCTGGAACATTTTCTGGGGGACAACGCACTTCCTGCTTCCAAAAAGCAAAAACGGTTCTTGAACTTAGGCTGTAAGGATTTTCCGCACGATTTCTGCCACTTTTTTTTATAGTTTTTTAAGTGGAAACTGTTTTTAAATATGAAAGTCTGTATTTAACATCTGATTCTATAAACTTAATGTGTATTATATTCTTATTTTTGCTTTTACAAATTAAAGTGTTAAGAATTAAAGATTCTTTTGTTCTCTAAATATCCCCTATAATATGTCCTTCTTTATCACTTCTATTTTGTATCGCTGTAGTATTTCTTGCAGCACATTTTTTGTTGTGCCCAGTTTGTATTAAGGCTTTTGGCCTATATATTTTTTCGGGAACGGCCGTGTGGTCATGTGTCATTTCGGTCATTTGTTTTAGACAAACCCCCAGTGGAATAGCCAACCTCTCTTCCCTCTGAAGCCCATCTGGTTCAAAGTGCATTCAAACGTAAACGAGCTGCATTGGCCGCAAAACAAAGCGGGCAACAGGCAAAAAAAAAAAAAATGTGGGAGAACTGCAGAGTTTCTGGGACAAAAAAAAACTTAAAAAGCTTAAAAACCTAAAACACAGAAATTGCGGCCGGGGCAATATCAACATCAGCAGAGTAGCACACTGAAAAAAATTATAATATTATATTAGCTTTAATGACACTGTTTTAAGTGCAATAAATGAGTTTTCGCATTTTGAATTTGAATAATTTTGTTTTTAATGAGAATAAAGTTGTATTAACTTATACCTCAAAAACCATATTAATAGTATATTTATATGAAAATTAAATATAGTAATTAAAATACCAGAGTTCCTCTTTAACTTTTAAAAGCTAAAAATGTAAGTTATAGCAATTCAAAATAATTGCTTTTCTGTTATTTTTCTACTGTGCAGCAAACCCGAACCCAAAACTCCACTCAAGCTGTGTGCTAAACTCCAGCGACACTCTGCCCGCAACCCCCTTTCCCAGTTGCTTTTCCGACCCCCCTTTAACCCCTTTTACCGCCGTCCATTCAGTCAACAAATATGTTCAACATGCCACAGCTTCGTCCTGGCCCATTGTGTTTCTGATCCTGATCACTGCGCTGTGCATTTTAGCGCTGGCTTCGCTTTTTTGCGGCTTTTCTCCTTTTTTTTGTTTGGGTTGGGGTATGCGGGAATTTGAATGGCCATGACAGTTGGGGGCAGAGTGAAATTAATTCCTGTTTATTCATGGTGGATTTGGGGAAGATCGAAGTAACTTTGAATGAAAATAAAGTTGGCAAAACTATGGTTACTTATTTCGAACACATGCAATGTGGTATTTTTATTAGGTTTTTGTGTTTGGTAAAATATTATTTGCTGTAATATCCTACAAAATAATCAGTGGTTTCTATTTTTATATTGCTAAAATTAATTATGGTCCTTTACGATTTTTAAATAATTTCAACATTATTATTTGCATTTTGAAAAGTTAGTTAACAGTATTATCATTATTTTGTTTTTTGATTTACTGAATATAAACTTATATTTAATTTTGGATTTAATTTTGTAAGAAGTAATTTGCCATTTTCTGTGAATTAACTTAGTGAAAATACACAAATTTGAAAGTAATAGTAATTTTCAAATACACTTTAAATAAAAATGTTCTTAACTTTAAATGTTATAAAGAAAAACAATTGCTTGACATTACCATTGTGACGTTTAGTTCCATCATTTTCAAATACTCTCCCTAAGATTCTTTTGACTTTTTTCCACTTGTTCACTGCATTTTGTTTTGGTTTGGATTTAACTTTAAATGAATTTATATTATTTTTGTGTTCATTTGAGCTTTGCAGTGGCTGCCACTCCTTTCTCCGAGATTTTCTCGATTTCCTTTCGCAGTTTCCCTCTGGTAGCCTGGATACTGGATACTTAGACTCGTCTGCTGCTGTTTTATTCTGGCACTCATTGCTTTTCTTGGCTTGGCTGTTCTTCCCTTGTTCCCTCGTGTTTTTCCACGATTTTCCACGTTGTTGTTTACTGCTGCACACAACTAAATTGGTATATCCGTTTTTATTAAGCAACATTTCCGGTTTCTCTTGAGTGTTTTGGCTGCACTGGAACGTCGAAGGAGTAGGAAAATGTAGGGTAGGGAGAAACTCTCAGCCAGTGACAATTTTTCATGCTGTTGTCAGTTTTTCTTTTACGGAAATCTTACCCCTAGCAGTTCGTTAGTTTTCCCCCTGTCATGTATGTGTGTGTGTGTGGTTTTTCTTGTATTTATCTGTGCTGTTAGTCTGCGTTTTCTACTGGTTTTTTTTTTATGTGCTCCTGCTGCTGCAGAGGAAAAAATGGAACTCATTACGTATACGCAACGTGGCGTGTCACGTAATTCACGCTTGGCTGACATCGGGCAATTGATTTGTGTTCTACATTGATTGCCCCACTGCCCCCAAGGCTAATGCCACTAAATTCCCCATTCACCAATGACTCTCAAACTGCAAAACGCGTTTTGTTTTACTTTCAATGCCAGCTCATTATACTTCATGCATTCAAATTAAATTTGTTGAAGCCAGCGAAAAAAAAAGAAATAGCAAAAGAAAAGGTTCTGGGTCTAAATGCTCAACGCTTATCTCAATAAAAATCCTTAAGGACCTTATAAATATTTACACAGAGCAAAAATAGCGAATTCAGGCTTTAAAAATGGGCTCTAAATAGGGGAATTCCCATTCATAAGAACAAAACGCATCATTTTGATATTGCTTTTGGTTGTCAAAAAATTAATGCATTTATTTATAAAATGCTTTTTTCAACTTTCTTGACCATTGTATATTTCTTAGCTTGGTTCAGCACTTTAATTTCGGTCTGTGCACAAATGTGTGAATAAAACTTGGTGCCTTTTTTTTGTGTGGTCAAAAATGTTTAGCCACGTTTAAACTTGCCCTAACCCACTCTCTTGTTTTCTATCCCTCTGGGGCTGTGTCAAGGCGCAAGATAGTTTCAAAAGTGATTTGGGTACACTTTCGGGATTTGGTTTTGGCCCGACTGGTTTTGCCCTTGTGTTTTTGCCTATCCTTTTCATTTTTTCTGGTCAACGGCATATTAAATTAAAGCGTCTGGTCGTTGTCCCTTTTTCTGGGTGTCAGTTGCAAGTGTCAAAGGTGCTTCTGTTTTTAAATTATCCTTTGAGCAGCAAAAAACATGACAACAAATTTGTGTGAATATGCGTTTCTATCTTTTCCCCAGATAAGAGTCCTTGTCTGTCCCGGTCGGTTGAAAATATGGAACTGGGAAAATTATGCAGGAAACGGAAAATATGAAAATAAAAACAAGGGTCGAGAACTAACTGAAATGCTCGCTTGTAAAGTGAATCTGTTAAGAGATTATTCTAATGGAAAACTCATAATAAATACAGGCAAGTGGGCGAAATAGGGATGAGTTGGAGAAGTGGGGATTTCTTTTAGATTAAATGTAACGGAGTTAAACGCTATAATGGTTGTGAATGCCTCTGTTGGGTAAATTAAAAGTAAAATAAACGGCTGAATAAGTAAATCAAATCTCTAGGAAGGTATTTAAATTTAAGTGGTGGAAATTAAATAATTTATGTTTATCGTTTGCTAATAGAAAAATTAAAATAAACATAATTAACTATATTATAACTATTAATATAAACGTAGTTTGATTTTACATTTAAATACAATGTTGGGAAAAATTAAGCCCTAAATAGGCTAATGAACTTTCCAGAAAGGAATTTAAGTTAAAATGGTTGGAAATTATGGGAATTTATTTAGGCTTAGTTTTTCCAATAAAATGTAAATAAATTCATTTAACTTTTTCCCAACAAGGGATGTACTTAAAAATAAAATTATCAAAGATTAATTTCTAATTTAATTAAATTTTTAATAGAATCTTCTAAGCTTTAAAGACAAGTAATTGAGCAACCTTAAAAAGCTTTTTTGATTTTTAGGGCACTGATAGTAGACAAACTGGATGCAACAAAAGAAGTGCTCAATTAGTCGCACTCTCTCCAACAACATGAGAATTTTCCAGCGAGGAAAATGCACAACACACACACATTCAGAATGGCCTAATTAAAAAGCATAATTTAATTAAGAGGCGTCAGCTGGCCAAGTTTGTTGGTGCTTGACAAAAACAGAAAGCGGCGCCGAATGGAGGCCAAAACTTGTGGCATATGCCACAAAACAAGAACTGAAAATCCGTATAGCAGAGGCCAAAATTCTAGCACTTACGATAGTTTAAGAAAATATGCAAATGAAATATCTTATAAAACTGGCTATTTGATTATATAACATCTATGAATCTTAAATAATCAATATTTCATAATTTTATTTTGACAAATTTTGGATAATTGAAATTTGAGTTTTTATCTCGACAAATCAAACTTTACTTAAATCACCTTCGATCTGGAAATTTTATATTAATAATAATGTTTAGGTGGTTAGCTCTTAATAAAAAAGCTCATATATTTCATGGAACTTATAAATAGTGTGTTATTTTAAACTAACTTGTTATGACTTTACTTACCTATCAACAAGTTGAAAATACAATTATTAACTTTAACTTTACAATATTGCAAAACGTATATAAATTCCAAGACCAAATTGGTATACCACTGCTGCATGTAGCATCTCTTTCCTTCCGCATCGTCCTTTCTCTTTCGCCTGCGTGTAAATGCAGTCATAAATTTTGCGGCAAGTGCAGCAGCAACTGCAACTGCAGGTTCATGTTCGAATATTGCGCTGCACAAAACATGACAAACATTCGGCATGACTGCCTCTGCATGCAACATTCCGAATATTTAGCTTTATTTAATTTACAGCAAATTAAGTTTAATGTTTTACAACTTAACCGCATGATTTATGCAGTCCGCATATTCGTCCCACTCAATCACGGCAGCCTTTGACAATTGTCGCACAAATTATGCCAAATTAAATGCCCGGCAAAATGATGGAAAGTGCTGTGGAAATTGCAGAGAAATGTAGGCAAGCACAATTCAAATGGGCTCTTGAAATTGCATTATGCAAGGGAATGGAGGTCAAGAGTCGGAAAACGCAAGAAAATGGTGCAGGGAGATGCTAAGATACTCTTTGAAAATATAGAACAAGTTAATAGGCAACTAAAATGAAAATGTTGCTTTTAATATGCATAAAATTTTATAAGTTTTTATTAGGGCAATGTTGATGGACATTTTACGAAAAGTAGAATATTTACAATTATCATCATCGTATTTTTATCATAAATGGGTTTCTTAACTTGCCAATGAAATGTTTGAAAATATTTTAAATAAAACTTTCCTTAATTTTAAGTATTCTTTTGGTTAACCTCATAAATTATTAACAATCAGATTAATCACATTAATTCCATGAATTCCATTTCCAATGGCCATTGCATCTCTGGTCAGCTTCCTCATTAATTTGCGACACCTCGGAATTCCGTATCTCTGGACCAATATCTTCGGCCAGCAAACTGCATTTGCATTTTCAGCTAGCCAAGCGGACCACTTTGGTCCACAGATACTCGCACGAGAAGGATGTGTGGTCACCACTGGCATATTCTCGAGCAGAATCTTGGTTTCTCTATTTGGGCCCCTTAACCCCCATAAGTCCCCCTTAACCCCCTTAACCCCTCGGACACACAGTTCGGTTCATCTGTGCGTGCCTTATTGACTCGGCTTGGCTTTCAACGCAACTGAGCCGCAAAGTCAATTCTGTGAATGAATCCACAGTCTCTTGGCCAGCGGATATGAAGATGGACAAGGAGGGGCAAAAAAGGAGGTAATGCACTGAGAAAAACTTAAATAAAAGAGTTTTAGAATAAGGAATCGGCATTATAATTTAATTGATATCTTAATCTATTTCAGGCAAATCAAAAAAATGAAATGAAATGATAAAATCTAATGTGCATTCCATAATCTTTGATCAGTATTAAGGATTTTTTTTTTTTAAGGATTCTCTTATCAATATTTCGAATAACGTTTTTTAAAAATTCATAGTGTACCATTTTTTATATTTAAGAAAGTGCATTCCACAATCTTGTATAATTAATTCTGTTATTTTTAAAGACATAAAATTGTACGTCTGTTTATTAACTTTTTATTAAAAACAGTATTTGTATTTTTAAAGAAAATCTTTTCTTTCAGTGCATGACAGGAGCATAGGCCTCCCGTTTGCTTGCAGCATAAATGAAGTTCTAGTCGCAATGTGACGTTGATTTTTCATTTCAATTTTCTTGCCATTCGAGTCCACTGCCACCTTCCTTCCTTTCTATTTTCCGATCCCCCCAACCACTGTTTTTCCAATCCCCCCGTTCATTGTCATCCTCATTCTGAAAACGTTTACTTTGCACTGGTCGCATATAAAACGGGGTCCCAACTGCTTGGCAGTCAGTCATGGGATGCGAGTGTTTTAGTATAGGTATCCCAAAAACCCCTAGATCCTCAAACCCCCTTTTTGGTTCACACACATATATATGTGGGTTTTAGTTAGCTCGGCTCGCTTTAACTGTTGTTGATACGGTTTCCGTTTGTCTAAAGCTCCATGCGGCACTTAAGTGAACTTTAAACACTTTTATTAATGGCATATTATGTAATATACGTGCCCTGGATGCCGCGGCTTCCCTTTCGCCCACAACCCCCCTCTTATTTTAAGTGGATAGGCAACTTTTGCCAACATTACTAGCTGCAAATGTTTTAATTAAAGTGAAATTGGGTATTCTGAGTGGCACACAAGTCCTTACATCTTCCCTTCCCACTCCGTTTGCCATTTTCCCGGGCTTTTCCCTTTTTCCGCTCCGCACTTTCGAACCAAATCCGCTGCAATCCCAACTGGCAGCGATTTAGCCAGATGTTACGCATACGCAGCGTAAAACTTTTCCCATGCCCACCAGCCATAAGCCATGAAGATGAGGAAATCATATTTCCATTTCGGGCACATTAGCTGTTCAACAAATATTAATGTGGCTTTCTTGTATAAAATAAAAGAATTTATTTAATTTTAAGCCAACAGCTCTTATGTTTTAGTCTTTCAAGCGGATTTGAAGAATTTAAAATTATAATACCATAACAAAATAAAAATCGGTATAATTTACTTCAAGTTTAGCCATGTTGGACTTACAATTCATAAATTTATAATTTATATAAAAATTTGTTTAATATTAAATTTTATTGATCTTTTAAAGCACTGATCCACAAATTACGTATATAAAAATATATTTTTACATACATACATTTCAAATGGTATTTTTGAACACATAATCTAAAAATCTCAATGAAATATAGTTTTTCCAAAATGTACACTTTTTCCGACGAACAACAAATTTCCCAGACGTTTTCCCAAGCCAAATGCATGTAAAATAGCCCTAGGATTTTTCAGAATAGATCCCCTAGCCATAATCCCTGCACATAATCCCACTAAAAGCATAGCTGGGTTTATAATTCCTGATCCCCGGCGGTTGATGTAATTGCCTCTACTCAAACCCGCACTTTGGCACCGCCCATTTCCGGCTTTCTACTTAACGTCGACCATCGCTTAGTCATCAGCCAGATATGTTCCACTTGCCCACTACCCCGCAGCATCATTTTCCAGCCATGTTCTCAGCTAAGCAAATACTTGCCATTGCCTCACATTACGCATACGCAACGTTTGCAGTTAATTTGCAAATGTTTCACATGCAGACTTCTTAATGAGTTGTCTCACCGGCTGTCAGGCCCTCAAATAGCCAACAAAAATGGGAGACGGGGAAGCAGAATTCATTATTAAACTTCAGTCGCTTGTTTGCCTTCCGATTGACTACCGATTGTTCGTCGAACGAACGGATTGCAATCCACTTTTTCCTCAGTATCGCTTGTTATGCTTTATGTGCGGCAAATATTTGTCACAAAAGCTTGTTCTTTTCAAAGTGGGATCACTGGGAGAAAAAAACGAAATACCACAAAGAACGTGGATTTTAGATGAACCGCATATTTAGTGTCCATAAAGTATTTTGAATAAAATTGTAAACTTTGTTATATACTTAAATCTGATATGAGGATTGAGTTCCATGTGCACTATTTAGAAAGTTATTTATTTTTTTAAGAGAATTTAAATTTATAAAAGAAAATGTAAAATTTTAACTTACGTTATATGTGTTTATTTTGTAAAAAAGTGTAACAAACCTATAAAAACTTAGGAAACAAAAAAAAATGTATGTGAAGTTGTGTGATATATTAAATATTATTTAATTTGTTTTTTATATACTTAAATTATTTCAAATTATATTTTGTCCAAGTGTAGAGCTCTTTTGAGGCAGTTCGTGTTGCAGTTGCAGCTGCAATGTCTTGTTAAGCGTATGAACTGCCACATATGCTTCACAGGCACACACACTGGATGGAATATCCCTTATGCCAGCTCTTATCCCAGCCGACAAAGGATCCTCCCAGTTGCTTTGAGAGCCGCACTAAAGACTTATGGCATTAGGGCACATCAGCAAGAGCAAAAGCAACCGCAACAACTTAGCGCATGTCAGCAACACATTACACGAAACACGGAGTTATAAACTTGGATAAACGACCACGGTTGTGGAAACTTAGGGTCTTCAATAAGGGGGATTACAAGAAGTATAAAAAAAATTTTATCAATGTTTTTTTTTATCAACTAAAAAAGTATTGTAAAGAAAAAAATAACCTTTAATTTTTAATATCCAATTAAACTAAGAAACAAGAAACAAAAGATAATCATCAAAGATGTAAATTTAATTTATTTTCTTCAATGTATACAAATTATAAATGTTTAAACAAAACAATAACCTTTAATTTGCAATTTTCCAATTCCGCTAGTTACATTTTCGTTTGATAATTTTCTGCTTTATAAAGTAAGTTTGTTCATTCTGCTTTCTTAGTAAAAGCAAAAAAAAATTGTTCTTTTTGACAAAAGTCATTAGAAAATTGCACCTCAGAGGCAAACCCAAAACCGATTTCGCACAAAAATCTTGAAAAAGTGCGTCAGAGGCCGTGATAAGTGCAATTCCCTAGCTGTTTCAAAGCCCAAAAGCTGCCCAGCTTCCAGGTTGGACAAAAGTTAATCCCCTCTCAAGACCAAAGCTACGCCACTGACCCGAGACCATCTCCACGTATACATATACCATAGTTGATTTTGAGGCAGCAATTGCTATTGTTGTAATTGTTATGAGTAAAAATTTGTGGCAGGGGGAAGTTTTCAGCAACTCCGAGGTTAAAAAGTAATATATTTTACAACAACAATGGCAGGAGG
Source organism: Drosophila elegans (assembly GCF_018152505.1). Taxonomy (NCBI): domain Eukaryota; kingdom Metazoa; phylum Arthropoda; class Insecta; order Diptera; family Drosophilidae; genus Drosophila; species Drosophila elegans. The sequence goes on along the minus strand of NW_024546167.1, from coordinate 20,303,016 downwards.
CGAGACTACATATTATATTTATATGCCACACACACAAACAACACACAACACACAAGAATAACAACAATGGCTGATGTTAAAAGCAGAAATTCGCATTAAGCTGAAAGAAAAGCAAAAGCTGGACAGGGGAAAATTGGAGAGGGGCAAAATGCGGGGAAAATCCGGGGGTTTTCTCAACAACCAGGGGAAAGCCACAAGTAAACGAGCCAAGAAAACAGCTTGTTTTAAGTGTAACACACACGGACACACATTAGTTGCATTTTCCTGGGAAAAAGCATTTTCCCTCATCCTCATCCCGCTTTTCATCTTGTCGGCGTTGTGGCATGAAATGTGTTTTAAAAACTCCAGACAATACACACAATGCCCGAAATGCCATAATTCTTGTCTACGCACAACAGTCTGCCACACTCTATGTGAAATAAATAATTACAAACAAGTCAAGCAGACACCGTCAGAAAATGATGTACAAGTGTTGGATGTTTCATGTCTTGAAAATGTGGGGGAAATATGGAAAATGGAGAGGGCTAAATTGTGGGGAAAAAGGAAGTGCAGGATACTCGAATTGCCGAAAAGGAAGTGCAGCACACACTTTGGTTGATTATGCCATTCGAAAATCATATAAACAGTGCTTTTAAACTCAGTGTGACGGTCTTGAACAAATTTTAATAATTTATTTGCCTATTTGAACAACAAGTTTTAAAGACAACATTGAAATTTGCGTTACAGCTTTTAAATAAATATATACATTTTCTCAGATTAATTTTCAAAAAGGAGTCGTAGAAATATTTTTTTAAATCTTTATTTACTAAAAAATTCTCTTCTTATATATTTGTATACCACCAGAGCATTTTAACTTCACCTTCTGCAAAATATCACCATATTTATTCCCATTCCTTTGGCTTCTGATTCCATTTGTGTTTATGAAGATGACGCGTCGTCGACCCCAAACAAAGTCCAACTCAAAATACGCAAAAAAAAAGGAAAAACCACAGCCACAAGAACTAAACAGAAAACAACTATACAGTAAGGTAAAAAAGTTTCAATTTTTTTACGAGAGTGTGTAAAGTTTTTGTTGTTTGCTTTGGGTTTGTTTGGGTTGCATTTGCCCAGACTTGACTTTTGCTTTGGCATCTTTTTGGCCCAAACGAACTCTGCCGTCATTTTTCTCCCATTCCTACAGAGAAAGAAATTGGATATTTAAGAATAATAGCTTAAAGTTCGAAATAGATGTTATTAAGAATTAGCGGTTTAGGTTAAAAAATAATTTAAAATAGAAGAAAAAACCCCCAAAAAATTATTATAGTATATAAAAAATGTTGTATAAAGGATTCCCCGTTTTTCTGCGTATAGTGTGCACTTGCATTTATGAATGTTTAAGCATTTCGAGGCGGGCTGAACTCATCTGAACTGAGTGGAGATAAAGTTTTCAGTCCTCAGTTCTCCGGCGAACAATTGAAAAATTCATAAAGCCAGTAGGAAAAGTGAGACGACGATGGAAAACTTTACCGAAACTCTAATGATGGCTAATTATTACAAAATACACACTCACATATGGGCCGGAATAAGTTTTCCCACTGTGAGTGGAAACTTTCGTATGCAAACAAAGTTAATTTACATTTTAAAATCCATCAGATTGCAAAAGCTTGTTTAAATAATTGCAAAATACATGGCTGCCTTAAGGCCAAAAAAAAACAGAAGAGGAAAGGAAAACCTCAACACGTTTTTTAGTGAGTTTTTCCTCGAGCTCTGGCCAAAAAACTGTATTTTTCTTTCGACTTGCTCATGGTAATTTTCACCACCCCTCCTTCGCTACCACTTTCGAAATCAACTTATATAAAGCAAATGAAATCTATATGCATATGCATTTCATGTTTCCGTATACACAATGGGGGCGGCCGGGGGGCGTGGTCATGGCAATTGCAGGCCCTCGAGGGTTAAGTTCGACGCTCATTCATAATTATTTGCATGGAAATATGTAAATCGGTAGCCAAAGCAAATGTTAAACATGATTCCCAGTCAGCTTTTCCGCTCACTCCTCGATTTTCAGTTGATTTTGCTGATTTTTCAAATTACCGGTGATGATCGAATTGGGAGTTTTCCCTCTAATTGATTTGATACCGGTTTGTAAATTTCACTGATTAGAAATTATGCGTATCTGTATGCCAATAATGTGGAAAAATATCCCTTTACATGTTCTATTGGTACCTTAAAATCCCATAACATAAATAATGTTTGTCTCTCATTGGTATAGTAAATAATTTGGAAATTAATGGTTTGTCTTTAATCATTTGATATTACAGCAAAATATCATTTATATCTATATTTTTATTTCTTTTTAAAGAAGTTAAAGAGCCTTTAATGAAATTCAAATAAATCTCAATTATAAATACAGCTTTAGCAAACATATCAGAAAGGTATTTTGTGAAAAATACCAATTTAAAGCAAATAAATGCCTGCAGCATTGTTTTTGTAAATATTTTGAATTTTTTTATTTGGCCAACTGTTAATTACAATATCGGTAAGCTAGTGAGAGCCAAAGTTTCTACATGATCGAACTGAAAAAAGGAAAATCGGAAGAAGATGAAGCAGCAGCTGGCAAAAAACAAAAACGTAGCATACATTTGAGCGATGGCAGCAATCGAAAATGCAGCCGCAGTGCATTGAGTTGTTTGTATTTTATACTATGCGTTTTATATACCGAAAATCCCAACACCATAAAGCTGTTGCTTCCTTTAAAATATAGCTATATAAAAAAAACCGAGCGTAACAATGGAGGGTGAACATTCTGCACAAACATACATCTATGGAGATGGGCAGATTGCACAAAAAAACAGATTTGCTACGAACAAAATACATGAAAATTGAGCGGAGTGGAAAAACAAGGAAAGCGAAGAATATAAAAAGCGGGAACACACAAAAAACTAAAAATTCAGGCAGACAAATTAAAACTAAGCGCTGCATGTGCAAACAACCGCCCAGTCCCAGCATTTTCACCCCCATTTTCCCCCCAACACTCGACCCAATGGCGTCCACTCGACCATTTGCTCCATTTAGCTGAATACACACTCAAAAAAATAAAAGGGAAAAGGGAGAAACACTCCCAACTAAACTGCGTGCTTAGTTTTATTTGACCAGTGCTACTAAAACTGTAAAGCGACCACAGGAGCTTCAAAGTTTCGCTTCCCCCAAAACACCAAAAATATAAAAAAGTAATGAACAAGGAATTGCAGCCAGCGAAATTTGATTGGTATTGTTTCCGGAAAACTTATTTTGAAGATATTTCACCAGCAATTATGGCGAATACTTTTGAGCTGATAAAAAAACACGGAAATTCCAATGGTAAACTTAAATTTAAAAGTCTTCGGATGTTGGTACTACATGCAAGCAATAAATATTATTTCGATTATTTCCGGTTAATTTGGTTCTCTAAAAATTTTGGCAAAGATAAAAACTATAGAAAAATAGAGCTTAATGAAGTGGAAGCGAGTATAAATAGTTTTTTCTCATGCAAAATTGCTGAGGTTTCAATCAATACAATATATACAAAATATCTTATTAAAAACTAGTTGTAACTTTTTTATTTTTTATAAAGCCCTTAAGCCACTATCATTGGCAAAAAAGTACTTAAAATGTCAAAAGTATTTCAGTAAAACAAACTTTTCAAAAATTTCCAATACCAAATAAATAAAATATAGAATTTCTAGCCAACTTTATGGGCCAATAATCCCCCAATTCGTGTGGAAATTCTTTTCTGGAACGCAAACCAATTTGGATGCAGTTGTTGGATGGCCATTGTATTATGGTTGGCGTGGCATGTGAATTATTCATTTTTGTGGTATAGATTTACAATTTCCACGAGCTTCTACAATACCACTTTTTTGTTGCCTTCTTTTTGCATTGTTGATCCTTTATTTTTGGGTGCTGCTCCACTCGGATGGTATTGATTTTTCGTATAGTAGTAGAAAAAAAATTAACAAATCCGTTTAGCAACGAGGATACATCAATGTTTATATATGAATTTGTATTGAATTTCGACGGGTCTTCTCTTAATTAAATGTACGCGGGCTAGAATTTGCACAAGGTAATTGAATTGCCGCTGCCAATTATTCGGAAACAAATGTCAGATGTACGTAGAATAAACTGAGAGAATTCACTGGTCAACCATTTATTAATTTAACCTGACTCAGATTTAGGTTTTAGGCAAAATGCTTTCTAAACATTAAACTGTAGAATACTTCAAGTACAAGAAAATGGGATAAACATTTATTTTTTCCGATGCCTAACAAAATTTCTTTACAAAATTGAAATTGAAATTTCTTTGACAACTGTTAAAATTAAAAAAAATTATCTTTAAAATAAATTGGTTTTTGGGCTTTTTAATTCAAAGACTTTATCTTTTTTACATAAAATGCGCATTTAATAATATTCCTAATAATGTTTTTTAGAAACTCCAACCAAAACATATGCTTTACAAGTGGTTCTCAACATTTTAAAGTTTTCTTGAAATATTTGATTTCATTATTTTGATCAAGAGGATTGGAATTATTACTAAGGTATTATCTTATGTGTTATATTCACTGGTGTAATCGAGTTTGTGTGTCATTCTGTGTCACTGCAGGTCACCTTTGGCTGTCGATTGGCCTGATCTCCGGGGACGATTCGCTGGACACGCGTGAGGGCGTCGATCTGGTGCTCAAGTGCCGCTTCACTGAGCATTACGACTCGTCCGACTTCACCTTCTACTGGGCGCGATGGACCTGCTGCCCCACATTGTTCGAGAACGTGGCCATTGGCGATGTGCAGCTCAACTCGAATTATCGGTAAGTTTGTGCTTGTGCAATGGGCCGATAAATCACAGCCTGCCCCTTGCCCGGCCTCATAAATTCCACTCTGATAGCTGATGGCTGATAGCTGATGGCTGATAGCTGATGGCTGATGGCTGTCAATGACGTCACGGGTTAAGGACATTTATTTAATTGCTGGCAAGGGCCGGATTGTTGTCCCTCGCGATAAAAGATGAAGGATGCGCCGGCACCCAAGTCTCCTGCGTTCGACTGTTAAATTTATTAAAATTGCCGGCGACAACGTCATCGACGCCATTGTACATCATTAAATGTTCATCTGGCTAGCGATAATTCATTACAAACAAGCTGATGGCATCCCTTTTCCTACTTTTCTGAACCATCTGGCGCAGCTGTTGGCTCCTGATTCTAGGCTGGTTGGCAAAATTATTGCCATACAATGGCGGGAAATCAGAGTTCAGAGGTGATTACTAAAGTTAGCAACTTTGCTAAGGAGGAACTAGAATAATCTATAAATAATTGTGGAAGTTAGGCAAAAGTAAAGTGCTTAACTTTGTTATCAAGACAATAATAGCTGTTTGTTTCGGTTTCGTACTAAAATGTTTGACTCTTAGGCCAAATAAATCAATAAATAAACTCAATATTAATATATTTAATAGTTTGTCCACTTATGATGTACAATTTTATTTTGTAAGGTAGCTAAATAATTTGTCAGGAAGAATATAATAAATAAAAATATATTTAATGCCGCTATTTCAAACCTGTGTTCTCAAGTATTGGTAACACGTTGCGTATACGCAACTTAATTTTAAACGTATACGTTATACAATTTCATATGAAATTCAAAAGCAAAAAAGGAAAACGGAGAGAGGGTGCCACAAACTTTTCAAGCTGTTTGAATAAAATGTTTTGAATACTGCTCTGAGAACTGCCAGCATATTTATTTATTAATCATAATAATCATTTTCCACAACATTTTGAGCGTGAATAAACAACAACAGAAGGCGGCAAAGAACACAACAAAAATAATAATACTACAAGGAGAATGAAGAGTGAGGAAAGCATTTTCAATGCGGCGTATGCTGCAAATCGCTTGGAAAATTTCAACAGGCCATTCAAAGTACATGCCAGACAAAGAGCCCATCGCAAGGTTAAGGGAGGCGCAGGCAGTGGGCGTGGCAGTAGGCGGGGTTATGAAACAATGAGGCGGCAGAGACCACCAGACGACAAGCATAATAAATAAATGATCCAGCAGATACATGTACTGCATGTTTCCGCTAAGTAGCAGCAGCCACAGGAAACATGCAAATGCCAAAAACGTGTAGGCAGCAAAATGGAACGCCACCGAACAGAACAGAACAGCCGAAAATAAAATAAGAATTATTATAACACAATTTTGCTAATCGCGCGTTAAACAATTTGCTTGATTTATGTGGCCCTGGGATTTCAGACTAATGGTGCGCAACATGAAGAGGCGCACATATATATCTGAAATGTATAAAAATATATGTGTGGCAAGACTGATAAGATTCACATTTTGAAGAATACAAAAATCTCTGTGTTTATTGTTGGTATAAAAAAAGAACTAATCATTTCCTAATACAATTAAAAACGTAAAAGCTGAAAACTTTTATATTTTAATGAAACCAAAAAATGTAAATGAATGCTAGCAAATAGCTAATGCCAAAAATCCAACTAGCTCTCTATTTAATCTATACAAGAAACATAAGTTCAGACTAATTCTCATTACCATTTAAAGAAAGTTTTTTAAGAGATGATACAATTTAATGACTATTTCAATTCCATAAGTGTTCAAGTTAAAAACGCTGCCTAATAAATACTTCAAGACAGTTTTAAGTGATATCCCTCAGTTAAAGCGCCACTCCACAAAGAAATCCTTCCGAACTGCCCATTAGTGCATAAACACACTCACAAGTAAAGGGAAATTCCCTGTTTTTCAACTCAAGTTCTAGTTGTTAAAAGGCCATCAGATTTCTTTCTTCTTTTTTGCTGTACAGCCATACATTTAGTCATTGACAGGAGGCGGTGCACAAAAGGCAATTGTGATCCTTAAAAGGCGTGACCGACAGGAGAAAAAATCCTTACAATTTCGTATGCTCACAGTTTGCACTCCAGAATGAATGCGTCGAAAAAAAATAGTGCAAAAGAAGGGTTTGCCTGTTTTGCATTGACATCGAAACAAAGGGCTAATTGGGATGTTAGACAAAGGGCGCTGCAACTCTGGTCGATTTTTTCCAAGGTTTTCGCTGCAGAGCTGGGAAACGAAAAAAAAGAAGCCTGTTAGCTGGCCCAGAAGTTTCCCCAGAACAGCAGCAGCAGCCAAAAAAAGATAAATTGTTTTTTAAACGAATTCAATAAAGCGTGCCATAACAAAATACAAAATACACAAATACGAAACACAAAAGGCAACCGACTTTCGGGGAGATTTGAACATAAAACGCCTATACAGTCGGCATGGCTTATTTGCATTTCAATTTGCATAAGTGGAGAGCTCCACATTCGAATAAAAAAAAAAATGTATATATATATATATATTTCCATATCTGCGATAGATGTCGCATCGGGTTGGAAACAACACACGTGTTGCCGTTTCCAGACCCCTGAAAGTCAGCATTTGATCTGCGTATTTTGATGTATGTCTGTCGGCAAGGTAAAGGTTAAACGTTGACCCGCATGAAAAGGCAAACATCCCGGGAAAACCGGGTAGCCTGGGACCATCTATTGGCAACAACAAGCTACGTTTGCATAAATAGCAGAAATTATTGCCGCACATCCATCACCGAAAATGCGAAATGTGTCAGCTGAGTCGCAGCCCACATTTATAAACCCCAAAAAATAATAGCAACGAATATATAAGATACTCTGTATAGAATGTACATAAACATAAAAATATATATAAATCCAACTTGTGCTATTATTTTGAAAAACGGTTAAGCATGTCTAAAATAAATGGTATGGTGTTTTATTTTAACATCGTTTAATTATCCAATAAAACGCTGGTTTTTGAACTAAGCAACTTAAGATTAATAAATTTTCAATTAATTTATGGAATTTAAATAAATACATTTGTTGTGATCAGTTTTTGAGCAATTTAAGGTTGCTAAAGATGACTTAATTTAATACCACATTACCCAGTTACTTAGTATTATTTAAGTTTTTGAATTAAGCAATTTAAGCCTATTAAATTATTACCTAATTTATAAAATTCAAATAGTATACATCCAATTTTGTAATAGGTTTTATTGTTAAGGTCAACTAAAATTATTTATACGGCAGAGTATTTTAATATCGTGTAGTTACTCTGTAATATACAAGTTGTTGAATAAAGTTTTGCTTAATTAATCAATCAAGTCAAATCAACAATTCAAAGAAACCAGATTTTATCTTAATTGAAATACAATTAAAAACCTATCAGTTCAAATTCAAAGCAAAGTACCAAATTATAATAAAACTATTTAATTCCATTCAAGCCAAAACCAATCAGCCTTTAAAAACCAATACCGCAAAAAAATGACGGTAAGCCATTTTAGCCTTTCGTTTCCTTTTTTCCCATGGGAGTTTCCAAATTTTTGCTACCACAACAAAGACTCCATTGGGCTGTAGCAAATCAAAATTAAAAATCGATACCCAGCATGAGTTTCATATTAAATTTCTTTTAACACAATTGAAAAATGCCTCCTACTGATGTTCCGGATGCTTCGGTTTGTTTTTTTTTTGTTTTCATTCTTCACGTTTGCCGCTTTTATTTTTATACTTTCTGTGCTGTGTATTTTGCTATCTGTTCAGTGAAAAGCAAATTTTTGATTGTTTTGCACGCTCCAGCAGCAAAATGTTTGCGGTACTTAAACAACAAGAGGCGGGCACCACGCAAAATTCCAATATCATTTAACAAACAGACAGCGGCGCAAATAAAATACGAGTTTGGGCAACATTCGAGGTTGTTAAGGTCATCAAAATGACAATTTTTGGGCGGGGGAGCTTCAAAATGATAAGAGAGCTATGTATCGGCCAATGGTCAGAGTATTGAGTATCGAATCGAATCGAACCAATTCCAAATCAATCCATCCATCAATCCCTGTTTTGTCCCTACGTGATGGAGCAGGGCAGTTTCAAAATTTGATTGATTCCCAAAACTTATTGGAAATTAGCTGGTCAAATAGTCAAGTGAGCGAAAAAGAATGGAAAATCAATGAGTTTTCAGTAAACGTTGATACACATGTCTCAATTAAAAGAAAATGTTTTAAATATGATAGTAAATTTCAATTCAACATTTTTTTGTGGCTTAAACGGTTATTTAAGAATATGATAAAGCAGTGACACTGAAAATATATGTTTTCCGTATTTTGTCTAATATTTTAATATTCTTATATAGACACACTTAAATATTTAAACTTGAAGTAATATTTTGCATATAAAACTAAATGTTTGCTCCAAATTAAAACCAATATACTATCTACAGTAACCTTTAAGCCACCCATACCCTTTGTAAACGGCTTTAAATCAATCACAAAACAATCCACAATTAATCTGGAAGCCAAATGTGGTTTTTGAGCCGTCAAGAGCTGTCCGGAAACTGACACAACTCCAACCAACCTACCTACCAACCAACAAACCAACCTAGCAACTCGATTTCGATATATCAAATGCCCCTTTCAACGAGCGCATTTAATGATTTCCACATTGCGCGGCGCATTAAATGACTTTACGACCTAAAACACAGATTGTGCAGATTTGCCCAATGGAATGCACAGCAGAAACCCCAAAAGAGGCTTAGTCCCCTTTAGCCCGCCCCTCCCCTTCTAGCCACACCCCTGGACATCCAGGAGCGGTTTTGGGCGCCTCCTCCACGCTCAACACATTTGCACATTTGCCGGCAATGTTTTGTTGTTTTGGTGCTGGTGGCGTTGCGTAAATTAATTTCAGTCGCTAAGCGTAATTTAAAGTTAGCTTAAGCCAGCAGACATATACATAACCACACAGCGTCGTGCACTGCACAAAAAATGTATATTAAGGTCAAGACAATTTATATTAAAATCAAAAAAGTTTTTGGGATATTTTTTTTTAAAGAGACTAGCAATTTGATATATTTGTCTTCTCTTACTGTAGAGAAAAGCAAAATTTTTTATATAAAAATAATTTCTGTTCTTACTTACTGAATTGTTTTATTTTAAATTTAAAATTCAAGCTGGCTTTTGAAATCAGTAAATGCTTAAGAACTTAATTAGTAACCATTTTGTCCAGTGTACACACACACTTGCGCAGCATAAACAAGACTCACAACAAACGGTCTTAAACTCGACGCTGCTCCATGCAAATACGCACATGCGGTGGGCGGTTGGGCAAGGGAAATGTTCTGTGGGAAGGGGAAAAGGGCAAGGAAAACTGTGGCAAACAGGGGGAAACCGTGGAAAATAGGGGGCGGAACAGAAGGTGCCCGACCACCCGCCGGTCATGTGAAGTTCATAAAGCTACGGGGCAAACCGAAACGAGAAAAACGAAAAACGAAACGAGAGAGAGCCGCCGCCGGAAGTTGTCCGCCGTACGAAGTGCGACTTGTCAACGTGTACTTCCGGCCGCCATTCTTCGCCGCAATAACCGCAGAAATGTTGAGGGGGAAGGAGTGGCGAAAAACGCAGGAGCCATGGCCATGACACACAGGAAGCAGTTGGCCCGTTCCGCCCTTCCGTCTGAGTCGCCAAACTTTATGAATAATTCAGTTTAAATGGTTTCTTTTTATTGCCAGCATTGTTGTCATTTGTTAGCTTACACTTCGCCTGGCTCAAGCTTAAAGACTCTCAAGTGCGACTTATTTAATTTAAATACGCAGAAATTAAGGAATTTGATTGGCAGGGAAGGCAGACTTTCGAAACAACTTAGTGACAAGCGCATTAACTAATAAGTTTCAAACTTGTAGCGTTTATAATAAAATACAAATACAAAAAAAAAAAAAAATAAAAATAAAATAGATTTCTGAACACGAAGTAACTGCAATTAATGTGACAACTGCCGGAATATGTAGTAAATTCAGCAGACTTGTGCTGCACATTACGTATACGCCGCGTAATGCATTTGAGTGATGGCGTGGGAAAAGGCAGTGGGAAAAGTTGATCTTGCTAAATTTGTTGTTTATTATTTGCTCGCTGTTATTGTTGCCAAGTCGTCGACAATTTCACCGGAGGCACAATCCGAAACAGGAGCCGGCATCCTTTGGAAAGTCCTGTCTCTGGCGCTGTTGTTTCGGCGATGTTTCGACGTAAGTGATTTGGAAACACCTGCTTAACATGTTGCCAGGTAGACGACAACGACGACGTCGACGACGACGACACTTTCCCTTTGCTTTCCTCCGCCTTTCCCCCCGCATTTGTGTCGACATTTATTAAGGTTGTTTTGTGGCTGCCATAATACAGTTTAGATGGTGAGCGACAACCCAGAAGGGAAGCCATTAACATCCTTTGCCATGTCTTGTCTCCATCTTCCCAGCCAGCTTCCTTTGCTCCCTCACAAGCCCATAAACTTTGTCAACTAACATAAATTTTATGTAATAATTTTTCTAATCAGAAAATGAATATGCGGCGACTCGACTCGGTGTTTTCCTTGCACAATTTTTTTAAAACAAGTTGAAAGCAACTTTAGAGAAATTATATTATATATTTCACGAATAAAGAGAAGTGTTAACGTCAATTTATGGTTATTGTCTTAAATTGCTATAAATATTTACTAAAGTATTTTAAAGTTGACTTTAAGAAACTATTAATACTTTTAGTTTTCGTTGAAAAACCAAAACAAAATCAAAGAAATTTTAAACCTAATTTTGTTTATTGCACTACAATAAAATAAAAGAAATTTTTCCTATGCTTTAAAAGTATGTTTTTGAGCTGTAAATTGGTAATTTATACCTTTATTCTTGTTTTTATAAAAAAAACATTTTATGCAAGGTAAAGCGTTGAACTATAAAGTTATAAGCTTTTAATAATCTCAAGTTAAATTAAAGTATTAAGGAATTTCAAGAGCCATTTTGCAATTTACAAGCGTGTTTTTAAGGGAAAAATGTATATTCTGATCGAACTGAATTTTTTGATTGCTGTTTTTAAAAATGTGACTACGAAGTCTGCCCGTTTTTAACAGCTGAAGCAATCTTAAAATGGTTAAATACATTTTTAAATGCCGCAAAATGGCGTTCGTGCCTCCAGTTTGTTGCCATCACTCTGGCGGTGCTGCTGCTTCTGCTGTTTGTCATTCGCCGTTAAAATCAATTTACGACAAAATAAACACACGCAGTGTCCTGGAATTCCCCCCGAAATCCCCGAAAGCCCCCGAAAAACCCAACCATGGATCCCATCTGCCCGGTGTTTGCATTGCTACGTTGTTTGTTTGTTTCCTGCTGGCGCTGTCACAGGCACCAGGGTTTCAGGGCTCAGGACTCAGGACTCAGAACGCAGGACTCAGGATTCAGGACCTCCGAAAATGAGGAGTCAGTGGCAACGTCTGTCGCTGTCACCTTTAATGTAGAAATATTTTTTACTCATGCCTCGTGCATTGACAGACAATGAAGAGGGTTCCTTGGCGCAAAGCTTATCGAAAATTGGCTTAAGGATGTGTGTCCTCTGTGCTCCGGCCAGTTTAATGGGGCTCACCCAAGGCAGCATGGGTTCCGGCATTTTAATGTCCCGGCAACTTTAAGTTCACCCAGCAAGCATAGTTTATGGCCAAACTTTATGAGGGGTGAAGCTCATTAAGTGCGAATATCGGGCATCAACATCTATATAGAGTTGCAGTCCGGGTGCTCATTAAAATCTAAAGCTCCGAAGCTTGGAGCGGATTTTGTGCTATCAGAAGACGGCAAGTTACAAATTACACAGTTTGCTGAGATATATATACTGCAGAAAATCTTGCTCGCAGTGTTTCTGGCAAACATTAAGATGCTAAAGAAATACTTGCAATTTCATTTTTAACGAAAAACAATGTATGATTAACTAATTACAGTCAATTCCGTATTTCAAAAAAAAAAAACTTTTAAAATAAACAAATAAAAGTGTGAAAAAGTGTGTTTTTGAAATAAATAAACACAAATAAACACCCTTTCAATATAAGCAAACCAACATTAATTTTTTAAAAGTGTATGTTCGTTTTACGAATTCCTTGTTGAAATACATAAAAAAATCGCAAATAAAAGAGTAATATTGTATATTCGTTTAAAAATACAAAAGATATGCTGAATAGTTTACACAACTTGAAAGGCTTGTAAAAGCTTAAATGATTTAAATAAATACGTGTTGATAAAAGCTATTTTAAGTAGAATCAATTTAAATGGCTACCGCAAAAACCCAAATCAAATCAGTTTAAACTTCCGCTGGCCAAAAAGGCCATCAATAATAAATTCAGCTTTCATTTGTGATTACTGCAATTTGAGCACTTCTCCGCAGGCGAATAAAAATTAAACTTTGATGAAGGTGTAACTAGACGCTCAACTTTCTCAGACATCTCAAGTCGAAACATAATTTCACTCTTCGCGTGGCGCAGTAATTAAAAATTCAACGGGCAAAAATCAACAGGAGAAATCTGTTAGCTGTTAACCCGTAACCTGTTACCAATCAGGATTCCTTGGTGAGCAGGTGTGCCCGAGAAGTTTCCCCCCTCTCTCGATGAGCTGTCTGAAAATAAAACAATAAGTGGGGATGTGGTGGACGGAAAACTCGGGTGGGGCTTTTCCGGCAGCTGTTGCCCAGTAACCCCCATTCCAATCCCAAGGACATTATTGGTCCCGCGAGGCCGCAAGAAACAAAAAAGAAAATATACATAGTTTCATGATGGCCCCCCAAAACTCAAAACGGGGGTTGAGCGGGGTACGGCTAGCTGCCAAGGGTTAAGGGGCTTCCCGTGGATGACAGCGCTTGTCAATGATGACTATGGCGATGATGATTAGAACGAACGGCCTCCAAGGATTCTGCACGCAGCTGGGTCCTGTGGCCATTGCCTTAATTACGTGGAGATAAGAAACGCAAATATAAATATAGCACCACCTCGCAGGTACAGTGGGATGTCTTCGAGTTGTACAGCAGGCGGCGTAAGCGTAAACTAGAGAAGTTTAACTTATACATATACAAGAAAACCTATCTAAGTTGCAGGGAATCGCCGAAATTGAGAAAAATTTTCAAAACATGTCTTTAAGACTTTCAAATTAAAAAAAACTAAGTGTTTTTAAATTTAACTCTATCAAGGTTGGGAAAACAAGTGAAATAAAAAAAGGACGCTTTCATTAGACTTTAGTTTGAGTAATTGAATCAAGGGTGAACATTGCACCCTTCACTGTGATCCCCCCCAAAAAGAGAAAGTAGGAAAGTGGTTGTCTCCGGAAAGGGGCGGTAAATGGGTGGCACAACTCAAAGTGGCAGTTGGCCTTGCCAGGCGGACGCAACAGCTGCGCTCACTAAACGCTCCGGCATAAACATAAAAAGTCTATGAAACTGTCATAAAGCAGGCAATAGAACCGAACGACCGGCGTGGGGTCTCTGCTCTCCAACTTGCCACGCCCCCTTTCCAAAATATAACTGCCTCCCGGGTGGCCTTGTCAGTTGGCTAAAACTCATTTGTAAGGCGTTGCTCATAAAAAGCACGAGGCGAACAAAAAATCGGTCTAAGGAAATTAGGTATTGGTGCGAGTTCACAGGAAGAAAAGACTGAAGCAGCCGTATTTACTGAAAAACGGTAAATATCTGTAAATATTAAAAAAAAAGTACATTTTTGATTCTTAACATAAAACAAAACATGGTAAATCTTAGTGTTATTTGCATATGAAACCCGACTATTAAATCATTTTTAATTTTAATTAAAAATGAAATATTAAATGTTGTATTCAATAGAAAGCTATTTTTTAAAACTATTTCATTTATCTATTAGCTTAGGCTAAAACATCTTAAAACTAAATGGAGTGTCTTATAAGACACTTTTAAACTTGAATTGCTCAATTTTTCAATTTTAGTTTCTAAAAATAATAATAAATCTAAGCAATTTTAAGTCATCTTAACTTCTAGACACCGATTTTGCACATATTTTTTCTCAGAGTCGTCCCAATGTTTGGCCATTAGGCAGTGAACTTCTTTAGCTGTCATCTACGGCTCTGCCTAGTAGCGAGCTTTAAAATTTGCCCAACACAATGGGTAGAATTTCGGGGGTTTCCATGGGCAACTGGAGAGGGTGTGTGTGTGTGTGTTTGGCTAAGTATTTTTCTGGTTTGCCAAAGTCAAAAGTTATCTAACAACATTGGGCAGTGGGAGCGGAGTTGACTTAGGAAAGCTTAGCCATTTCATTTTTGGCCCTGTTGTGCGGGTGAATGCGAATATGTGTGTGTTAGGAAAAGATTATGCGCTTATAATGGGTCCGCAAGTTTTTGGACCCGGCCAAATCTCTACGAAATTGGCTTTTGAGCGCACATAAAATGTGAAATGCGGGGAGAGCGAGTGAGCAAGCGAGGCGAGTGTATTACACTGTGGAGCAAAATAGCAGAACTGGGAGACCAGATAGGCGAATTGTTCAAACAATATACACGCACATACACAACTGTAAACAAAAGGCCCATAAATTAAGGCAGAAACGAAGCGAGATATACTCGGGAATATAGCCGTGTGTCTACTATATATGAACCAGACATGTGTGTACTCGAAAGAGAGGGCCACACACTCCCGCTTGTGTCGTAAAACGCAGCATAATGAAACATTATAGAAATCATAAAAATCAACATCATATTTATGCATATAAAGCGGGTAACAAAACATCGGACTGTCAGACAGACAAAAGCCAAAAATTGCTGCAACAAAAAGCAAAATATGCAAAATAAAATGTGAGCAAAGAAAGTGAAAAGAAGGGGGAGATAAAAAGAAAGAAAAATGGGAAAGTGCATAAAACAAGGGAACTTGGCTGAAAAATAAAGCTACGAATTTGGAACGCTCTAGGTATAAATAACGTTTGGAAAATAGTAAAAATAATTTCTTTAGCTCACATAAAATTAATAAAAATAATAAAATATTTAAAAATTGCTCTTTAAATGATATTATTAATATTTAATAATTATAATGTATTTTTTTTATATTAAACATTGAATAACTACACCACACAAATCATTTTCCAAAATTTATTCAACAATTTTAGCATTAATATTAAATAAATACATAAAATTTGGTTATATTTGAATAATTTATTATGTTTAATAATTGTCCTGTGTTAAATCTAAAAGTTGCTTCCACACACAAATGTCTGGAATAACATTTTTATATTAATAAAAGTTGGATTCTTTTTTTTAATTTTTTTAATTATTTTTAGTTGTTGTTTTAAATTAAATCTTTAAAAGTTGCAAGTACAAACATATTCGTGTTCATGCTAATTTGTAAAAAAATTTTTTATATATATAAACGATACCCACTTATGTTACAAACCATACTCTATAACTGATTTACCCCTAAAATAGGACCACAAATTATGCAAAGTAATGCGAAGTGTCCCAACATACGCACAAAAGATGTGTTTGAGCAGCATGTTTCTCACACTCTCTCCAAGGTCGTAAATAAGCAGAATATTAACAGGAGTTCAAGGCTAAGGAGAAATGGGTAGAAAAGGGGGAGAAATTCTATTGGGAGAAAGTGGAGGAGACCAACGCGAGAGACTCATAAATTTTTCGCTGCAATTTTCGCCTAGGCCTGTCGCCCAAAGTTAAAGTAAAGCAGGGAGTTTTTGTTTTCTAGGGTTGAGGCTCAAAAAGAGAAGAGCCATGACTGACCGAAACTAAAACCTCTGTCATAATAACATTTATTTTCCGCACTCATTTTGACAGCCGCGACAACGCAGCAGAAAATTTTTACTGCCTTCGCTGGTGGTGTTGTTATTGCATTTCTACTGCTGCCAGGCAAATAAAAACTGACAGTGCACAAAGCGAAAATTTAATGGTATAAAATAGTCTAAACAAAAACTAAGGGTTGAAGTATTAAATCTTAAAAAAATGTACGGATTTCAAATATTTACATTAGCAACAAACATTAGAGAGTTAGCAATTTTTAAAGCGTTTTTTGCTTCTGACCTAGAGGTAAAAATACTTTGTACAGCAAAGTTCTTCCCTTTAATGTAGTTCAGTAAAAGACCATTTCAAAATGGCAACAGATTTTATTTAATTTTTTTTTAAATCGTAACACTACAAGTATAATTTATTGTTTAATGTGCTATTCAAAGTAAGATCTAAGACCTTTAGTTTGGGCCTTTCAACATTATTTGTATTTTTTAACATTAAAATTTTATAGAGCAAAGTTTTGATAGCTCTGTTGGATAAATAGCGCGCTCCTTTCGGTTGTCTTCTGAACATAAAAAAAATGCATAAAAGCACATACATATCTCAAAAATGCCAAACGAAGCCGCAAGCACAGCTGCAGTTTCGGATCCCCCGAAAAAATCCACAGCCCCTCTGGACAAATCCCCACCCACATTTCAGTGGTTTGACTTTTGCTTAACTCGCCACGCCCCTTGCCTCCGCCCACTTTCCCCCAGCCCAAAAGTCAAGGAGGAACATCCTCAACCGAGTTATGATTTATGCACATTGCTCTGTGAAATCTATTGAGAAATCAGTGACAGTGGAGAAATATGCGAAGCTGGACAGCAGATGGCAGCTGCTTGTGGGGATTCTGAATTCCGAATTCTGGACACGATGATGATGATGATGCATTGCTATATATGGCTATATCTTTTGCCATCCCGTTCGCACTTAATACTGTCAATGTGAAGAGTCATTGCGGCTTTTAAGCGTGTCTTTCTCTGTTTTTTCAGCTTATGTGCCATGAATAAACATGGAAGCCACAAGAAAATGCAAACAAACAAACAAACAAACAAACGAACAAACAAATAACGAGAGATGGTCCTTTGAAAAACGAGAACAAAACAAATGCAATCTCACTTAGCCACTCAACAGGATTATGCCCACGGAGTGCAATGGGAATATGGCCCATAGACACTTTCTTTTGACATTCTCAACACACAATTCAGCTCACATTTGTCCAGTAATTGACTTTGATTCGGATTCCTGATGCGCACACGGAAAAAAGTGAAAAATCACAGGCAATAATGCGTGATATAATGCCGGAAGTATCTTAAAATATGGATTATATATTAACAGAAAGTTTTAGAAAAATTTAAGTTTTAAGAATACCACTAATAGTTAAACATTCCTATATACCATCTTTCTGAAAGTTATATACATCAACTAATAACTCGTTTTTTAAAAATTCATTTATGTTGTTCCTAGATGTTAAAGTCTATAGAAAATCGGTTCATTGAAATAAAAATTAAATAAAAAAATAATTCATTATATTAAAGAATTATAATCTTTGATAGTTTTTTTAAACCTTCTAAACATTTAAAAAAGTTCATTTCAGTTATAAGACAACCTGAGCTTTAGATGCCGATGTACCAAAACTTTATTTTTTAAAACCTTTCTTAACTTTCTTTTTAAAAATATTTGTTTATGGAAAGGGATACTATAATAAATAAACCCTTATCAAGTTGGAGCCATATAAGAACCAACTTTAATTTCAAGAAATTGTCTGACAGAAATATCCGCCATAAATTTGACCTTAGGGTGGGGTTACTTTTTTACGTTGCCCTTATCAACACCTGGTGACAATGACACTAAAACCTTTCCCAAGGATAATATGTGTGAGTCTGAGTCCTGCTGTTGCCCGATCACTGGTACTACAGGAACTGTTTTATTGTACACTGTTAAATAAAGTTTATCGTTTCTTATCAAATAAAAATTTCTTTAATGAAATATAAAATTTTTGGGACTTATTAAGATCCTCATTAGACATTAACAAGTTTTTTACAATATAAAGCTACACAAAGAGAATTAAACTTCTCTTATAATCGATATTTAAATACAATTTTTTTTAAAGTTGTTTGTATTTGAAAACAAATCATTAAGTTTAATCCTGTTTTAAAAGCCTCGCATAAAGAAATAAGATTTTTGAGAATAAATAAATTCCACAAGTTTTCTTGATCTTATATACGATTTTTTTCCCAGTGCACCGCCGGAATGTGTCTCTTTTTTGGTGCAAGTGTGTGTGTGTGTGAGTCCGCCTGACTGCCTTGACCTGTCATATCGCTGTCACTTGCACACATTTACCGTTAACGTTAAAGAGCCAACGCTCGCACACAAATGTATGTTATAGCATGAAGTAGTATTCAGTTGGCGGGGGGAGGGGGCGGGGAAAAGTGTAGCCAAGGCGACAACAAACATCACATAAGGTAAATAGTTTAGCTGGCAGGGCCACACTGGCATTCCTCCCCACATTTCGCCACCCCCTTGCAAGTTTCGGGATGTCAGAAGATTGCATTGAATTTGAAAGGCACAAAGGCGCACCCATTTACCCCCCTCTTAGCATGGTCCTACACTTTGAAAAAATATGTAATACAATTATATGTTGTATTTGAACAAAAATCTCATCATTTTCCTTTAAATTTTCTATCATTTAAAATCATTTCAAAACACTTTAGCTTCATTAATACATTCATACATTCAGATATTAGTTTGTTTTAGAGAATAATTTCAAGTTCCTGCCAATTTAGTCAATGTTTAGTAAGTGATTTTTAAAAATTCAAGCTCACTGTTTTTTGTAAAGTAATTAGTAGTTTAATGGATAGCATACGAAAAAATACTATATATTTTAAATGAATCTTTAAATTACCAAATAGAAGCTAGTGCCCAAAAAAATGTTGTCCATGCAAGGAAATGCAAGGACGGGATATGAGCCAATAAGCTTGATGGCTACAGATATGTGTGCCCTCTCCATTTCCAAACCAGCCAGCCAGTCGCATTTAGCTTGAATGTCGTCTTTGCATAACAAATGTAAGCAACATGTTTCAATAATGAGGCCGCCCCACTGTACAGTAATCTCCCCTTGGCAGCCACTGATGAGCTGCCATGTTGCAGTATTGAGACATGCATTGCACCCAGCTCTCGCACCCCCTTTTGGCCACACCCCTGCCCATCGAATGTTCCAACCCTCGGGCATCCATTTTGGTATCCTTTGGACAGCGTTTGAGTTTCGGCTCTGAACTGGGCACCAAATTAATCGTTTCCACTGTGCGGTTAGAATGTCGCTTCACCCATTGTGCCCCCAAAAACACACGCCCTCTCCCCTCCCCCCTGAAAACCATCGCCTCTACACCCCTTTCATACCCCCCCTGGAGCGTCGAGTGTATGCGCCTCATTTGTTATGGCCATTTGCATAAATAAGTCACTGGCACTGCCAGTTGGGACCAGTTTTGAATGGACAGGGGCGCCAAAGGGGGTGCAAAAGGGGGTGCAAATGGGGGTGCCTGTGGTTTCGAGAGGAGGGCATAAAGTCCGTCAGTTGACGGAGATTGTGTGAATAACTTGATGAACGCTTCGCCGGAGTAGTGAATTCTGTTGTTCACTGATTTGTTGGCCTGTTTGCATTTATTTATCCCCCTTTTTTTTTTTGGTTGGGACTTGTTAAAAAGTTGACAAATTTCGGAGGTTATAGTGCTTTTAAGGGATTAAGATATGTATCAGTTAAGTGGTTCCAAAAGTGTCAAACAGGAGATATTAAAAAAAAAACTTTGAAAAACTTTGAATTCTCTTTAATTTATTATGTCTTGCCTTTGCACTTCAGCTTAGAAAGTTATTAAGTTGCTACTGAAACTTGAGATTATTTTCCGTTGTCTATTACTATCCTTGCAGTTATAGACTGAGACTAAAGTCTTATAACTAATAATACAGCTATTTATACTCACCTTATTTATTTTCCAAGGAAGAAAGTATAAAAGTTTAAGTCCAAACAAAAACAAACAGAAAGCGAAAGCGAAATGGTCACAACACAATAAGGTCCTTCGTTCTTCCCTTTCTCTGTCTCTTTCGCTTGGCGCTCTTTCACTTTCACTTTCTCCTTCACTTTCCCCCTCTTCTCGGTTTCAGGGATGCGTGACAATATGCCGTTTAATTATACGTCACGACCCCTTCTCCTCTGGCCCCTCGTCTTTTTGTTTCTGTTTCTGTTGCTGTTGCTGCGATATCGCACACACATTTTAAAAGTCAATTATCCGCACATAACGCACATCGTTGAGGGGGCGTAAAGAGACGTTTGAGGGGCGTGGCACCCCATCGTCCTTGCCACGCGTCAAATTTGGCGCGTTTACATTTTTTGCCCTCATCGGCTCCCCTTCAGCTTCCTTTTCTTGTTGCACGCAAAGAAAAAATGTCTCTTTAAAATAAGAAGTTTATTATTTAATTTAATTTTTTTCTTCTTAGAAAATGTTTATTTTCAACTGTTGTGCGGCTTTTCACTATGTAAACCTTAATTTTCTTTTAAAATTAAAAGAACATTATCTAAAATAATTTATTCAAAACTTTTAATCAAATTACTAGTACATTTAAGGTTTAGTCTGAAAACTGAAGATGATTTTGTTTTGGCTAAAAGTTTGTTAAAGAATTGAAGTCATAGGGTTTGAAAAATATATTCTGAAATCATTTCTGGTACTAGAGATTTCTCAAATCTTGAGTTAATTATTTCAAAGTTTTTTTAAGTTGAAACAGTTTACTATAAATTTCTGATACCCCCAAGGTATAAGTAAAACTAAAGGGAATTTTCCAAATACTCGCAAGTTCCGCAAATCCAGAGATCAATTTTTGCAAGTGCTCCAACTTTCTCATTGAAAGAAAGCGTGGAAAAAAAGTTTATTACTTTCAGGAGACGACTCCTTGGCATGCGAAACTGTTGGAGAAAAAAAGGAGAAAAAGAGGAGCCAAGGCGTCGAAGGATGTCCTGGCAAATTGAATTACATGAGACATGAGACGGGTAACGAAGAAAACGAGCCATAAGACTTCGATACTAAACCGATAATAACATAATCAGCCCACACCCCCTTTGCCGCCCATGACCAACTATAAAGTGAGCTTTAGTTACCGTTAACAAGCCAAGTGGCTTGCCTCAGGTTTTCCCCACAACTTTCCCCAACTTCCTCTCTATCTTACGCCTCATCTCACTCGATTGATAGTAAGGAAAAGTTTGCGAGCTGAGCTGAGCTGGCCAGCCGAGTTTTCCGTTGTCTTTTGTCTGTCCAAAGAGGCCACACTATGCTGCAAGGAATTAAGGAAATTTTTAGCATAAAAAGGATTTAATATTAATAAGGTAACTGATTTAATCCTTAATCCCATTGGTAATATTTTTCTACCAAAACTTTTAAGCAAGGTTCTGGTTTTTTAAGTAACATATGCAGGCAATACAAAAATCTTTTCCTTTAAATTGCAACGAGCTCAAAGCGATTTCAACAAAAAAAAAACATACAAGCTGTCTTAATTGCAGGATTTTAGCTTAAGCCATTTGTTTTTAAGCATTCCTGAATAATAAAAATTGAAGATTCCATGCTTGTTTACTTTTGAGCCAAGGGCTTATCACATACTAATATAATTAAAATGCTCATTTGTAAGATTGGATTAGATTTTCATCTAATAGTAATTTCCAGTTTTGCTAAAAACAACCATTTATTTCCTTAACTTCATTTGCCACCATATGACTAACCAAAATAAATAACACGATTTCTTGTTGAACAGGTAATCGACTGACATTTAATCAACAAAATGACTACTTTCTTTTGCCAATCACCATAGACATGGAGGTTAGTGTAATTGTTCAATACTTTCCGTGAAGTGGTTCGTGCATGTGGGTGTGAGCCTTGTTGTGCTCAGTGAGGCAAAAGGAGGCATTGCCATGTAATTGGCAACAATTTGCATAACAATTCAGCGACTGTTTTGCATAAGTCCTGCGACGATGCAACATAATAACCGGAGGAAGGATGGGCATGGGATGCTGCGGAGGAGGCAGAAGTATAGCACTTACGTACACATTAGAAATTCCTTCTTTTCGAGGCTGCTGCAAGGACATCAGAGGCCTCCTGGCAGAGGCAATTATGTGCCTCACATACACACAACTCCTATATTTTCCAACCCCATTTCCATCCATTTCCCTCGCAGTTTCCCAGCCGCTCTTGAGCATCCTTTCAAGACAGCCCGTTGCCTCGTAAAAGTCGCTGCCGGAAATGCAAAGGCAAAAGCTGCAGGAAAAAGGGAAAAAAATAACCAAATGAAATCTCAGCCTGATCTAAAAAATGCAACCATTTCTTCTCCATTTACCTTTTTTCCTTTTTTTCTTTTAACACACACATGCACATTTCCCTTGAAAAATTATCAAAATTGAGAATTTTTTAATTTTATTTTTGAAGCTCCCAAAATTTTGTTTTACTGCCGCTGAAAAAGTTTATAAGATGCACTTTAATAATGTCGAGTGCTTGATTTCTGGCACGCCTTCGCTGCGTCACACCCTGTTTTCGTGGGCGGAAAATTTCATCTTAGGAAATTAAAACTTAAGCACAAAAGCCAAGGCAACGCATTTATAGGCAAAAAGAAAGTGAGACTATGATGGTTGGAAAAACTTATACAGAAAATATTGAATAGTATAAAAATATATTGGACTTATTTAATAAAACAAGTTTTACTTTACTAACAAAACCAAACCATTGAATTTAAAGATAAAAATAAAATACAATTAACCTAAAGTTGCATTTTCTTGCGCAACGAAATAGTGCTTTAAACATTATAATTTCAAGAGCTTCAAGAGGAATAGATTTTTTTGTCTGTCAAGTTTACATACCCTTAGCTTTTAGGAAATGAAATGAAATGTGCCGCGAAGATATTCAACAGTTTTGGTAGCTATTACGCTTGATTGAGTTTTTCCATTTGGTTTTGGCAAGTCAATCCGACATTTGCCCCCTTATCCCTTATCCCATCTTCAAGGTAGCACCAGCCATGTTAAATTAATAAAAATGTAATGCCCCAAAAAAAAAAGACCCCCGGGCACTAGAGTCCGGCACAAGAATTGGGCTAATAAATTTACAAAAATGAGTTCGACGCTTAATTTGCCATGAGCATTTTTCATTTTATTTCGCGCCAAGCTCGTTGGAACATGGCTTTTAAGCCCCACCAAAATGAAATCGAGGGAAAACCCAACGGCAAGCACACACACACACACACACACACACACACACTGAGTAGTGAAAACATGGAAAACAGAAGGCGAACAAAAATGAAAATGAACAACAAGCTGAAGTGAGTGGAGAAAAATGACGGGGGAATGGGGATGCAGCTACTTAACGAAAACAAGTGAGTCGAAATTTGTTTCCCAGGATCTCAAGAGCACGGACTGCGGTATGCTCTGCTTGGTATGGGAACACTTTTTTGGGAAGTATTTAAACAGGATTTTACTTAAGAGATTTGGACATTATGGTGCTTAAATATAAATTCAACTTTTTAGGAGCGTTGGTTTTCTTGTTTCTTGGCTTTAAGTCTCCAGAGTCTCTAAACAGGGGGTTAAATTTGCTTACAGTAAAGGATTTTCCAAAATGTTCAAAGGCTAGCCTTCGCTTAATATTAATAAAAGCTCAAAATTTCAATTTGAAGGAGCTGGCAAAACATCAATAGTTCGATATTAAGGAATCCATAATGGATCTTTGCTATACACAATTTTATAACACTTTATATATTACCTTAAATTTTAATATTTATCCAAAAATGAACCGAACCATTTTTGATTACCCTACCTGACCACCAGAGCATTAACTTCACAATAATACGAATACGTAACAATATGTACCTCTCTACTGAAATTTATATACAGATACACAAATATAGAAATAAATAAATATATATAAAAATGTGTGTGTGCAGATGCTGTAAATCAACAAAAAATGCGCGCAGTTAATTTACATAAAGTAAAAGTTTTCGCCCCAGTCAACATTACCAAATAAATCGCTTCCAGTCTTTATTTAAAACTCAATGCTGATTTTCTCTTTGATTTTGTTTACTTTTAGCCTGGACTTTCGGCCGAGTCGTGGAATTTATGATCTGCAAATCAAGAACACTTCGTATAATCGGGATAATGGACGCTTTGAGTGTCGAATCAAGGCGAAGGGAACGGGCGCGGATGTGCATCAGGAGTTCTACAATTTGACGGTGCTGACGGCACCTCATCCTCCAATGGTCACTCCCGGAAATTTGGCAGTGGCCACCGAGGAAAAACCACTGGAATTGACCTGCAGCAGCATTGGTGGTTCGCCGGATCCCATGATAACGTAAGGGATTTTTCGTTCAATTTTATTTCAATTGACTTTGGTTCTTGAGGATATGGTTTGGGTTCTAAAGAAGTCAAAAATCATTTGTCTTATATTATGCTTTATATTTAAATTAATTTTCTCTCGGCTTCCTTAAAGTTGAAAATCTTAAGTAAGATCCTTTTGGATTTTACTTTCATTCTTGGAGGATATGGTTTAGCTTTTGCTTAATATTCTTACTATATTTTCTTCTTTTGCTTTCGAGTCAAATCATTTTTCTATATCTCCCTGTTCGTTTTGTGTGGTAAAGTAAATCACTTAACGGGCGGTTGCCTTCATTAATAATCCTTCTCGGGCACATGGTTGCCATTTCTCTTCTCCTTCTATTTTTTGGCACTAAATCGTGGCTATCACTTTTGTATGTGTTTTTTGCAGCTGGTACCGCGAGGGCAGCACCGTACCGCTGCAGTCGTATGCGCTGAAGGGCGGATCGAAGAACCACTATACCAACGCCACCCTGCAGATTGTTCCCCGACGGGCCGACGATGGCGCCAAGTACAAATGCGTTGTCTGGAACCGTGCCATGCCCGAGGGTCATATGCTGGAGACCAGCGTCTCGTTGAATGTCAACTGTGAGTAGTTGGGCCTTGGGCTTACACTGTGAAAAATATCATTAAGCTGAAAAGCTATATTAATCAGTTTATTTCATTAAAATCAATTATAATCAGAGGTGTCTTAAGAAAAGGGGACATGCCAATGCTTTTTATAAAATTTAAAACAACAATAAAAAAAATACAAAATTTAATTAATTTTTAAAGACATCGCCTTTTTTTACCAGAAATTTATTGAAAAAAGGTCTTTGGTTAGGTTAGTTTTTTAATATAATATTTGATATAGATATATATACATACATATATTTTTAAAAAATTCTGCAGCTTTAATTTGTATAGTTTTAATGTCAGGGAAATTAACCTTTCTTGTCAGTCACATATTTGATCAATTTAAAGAATAAGAAATATCTTTTCTTTACTAAATATTTATGAAAAATATTAGTAGAAAATTCATTTCACTAAAAATGTCCTTAATTAGGTTGGTGTTCAAATCTAAAATTTATTATAAATATGTATTCGAAACAAAATAAATTGTATTTTAAATTTTACCTACTTTTGTATATCTTGTTTCTCTGTGATTCTTTAGCTTGGTGTGGTTGCCCCGATAAAGTTAAATTGGTGGGTCAGTCTGGGTCAAAGCGGCAAAAAAACAATTTACGGCTTGGCGCTGAGAAAAAAGTTAAGGCCCCAAAGAATTTAGTTATGAAGTTTGCTTTAGCATAGCCATAAAGTAAAAAGATTTATTGGAAATAATTATTTATTTTTAAAAGAAAACTAAACAAATTTGTTTATATCAAATATCATTCAGATATTAAGCTTTTTCTTTCACAAGACAACTTAATAACCTTGCACTTCATTTAAACCAAATAAATTTCCTTACCTCGAAAACTTGGTCAGAGGTAAGCCGAATAATTTCCAAGGCAGAAACCGACAAATTTGTTTTCCAATTCTCATCCTTCATTTTGGCCATTTCTTTTGTAATTAAAGTTTGGCAACTGCGTTATGGGAACATGTGTTCTTGTCGCATGATCAACGTGACCGAAAAGCCAAGCAGATGATACGACAGCCACATAAAGTGTCTGCCACCCAAAAAGTACTCCCCAAAAATCCCGCACACAAGCCACTTGATTGTTAGTTATTGGACCGCAACAACAGAAATCTGCTGCAGAATGACCGGAGCATCAACTTGTCATATTAGTTGGCAACTTTAGCCCCCCTCTTAGCACCCCAAAAACATCATAACACATTTGAGGCGGATATTAAATTTTCGGGACAACGCGACGTATGCGCAATCTACTTGTCAACGCCCGCTGCATTTAATAAAAATCACTAGCAATGACATGTTACGGAATCTGCATAAAATTTATGCAATCAAATAAAGTAACAAACTAGCAATAAAAGCCAGCAAAAAAATACGTACATATATATATATATATATATATATATAAATATATATATTCAGGGTGTGGTTGGGAGAATCCGAAGTGGAGTAGAGTCGAGCTTGCCACAAATATATTCATAGGAAAACATAAATTGCAGTCATTTTTATACACGCCGGATTTGTGGCCGCAAAAGCAGACAACAAGAACAACTCATATATGTTTATATATATAAATGTCTCCTATAAATATGTACCATGTGTATGTGATTTTTTCCCAGCGTCGTCAGCGTAACAAATATTTATAGTCTTTTCTGTATGAAAAAGAAAAAAAAGTTGAAGTTGGAAACAGTTTACTTACTTGCTAAAAGGTACTTATTAGGAGTTTTTATTAAATTGCTTAAGATATAAGAAATGAAAAAAAAATTAAGCTTCAGGGCAGAAAACAAAAATTTTCAAGTGATAATAAAAAAAAAATTTAAAAAGTTCCTAATAAAGTTAGCTTTAAAATTTTTCTTTTACAAGAAACTAATATCCCTAAATTAATTGCAAAAAAAGCTTAAATTGACTCATAGTTACAGGGTACAAACAAGACATCAAAAAACAAACCCAAAAGACACGAAACCGGGCCAAAACAGACACCAAACAGAACAAGAATAAATGACAACAGGCAAGTGGTTAAATAAAAGGAGAACGGAGAATACCGAAAGTAGAACTCCTTTTATTGCTGTTTGCAGGCGTGGCAAATGCAATTTTTCGCCGTGTGCCAGAACGAGTTTGCTGCTATTTATGGGGCTCATTTAAAATCCATTAGCAGGCAGTCATGTCGGGCCCCCACAGAATGTTTGCCCAACATTTTCAAACCCCCCGAGTGCTGAGTCCCGAGTCCTGAGACCCGGGTCAAAAGAGGGCCTCCAAGGTGCATTTATGTGAACGAAGCGTTCGGGCTTTGCAAGTTTCAACGGCAACAGCAGCACCAGCAGCCACATCAACAAACTTTGGCCTGCTATTTGCGAGACGTTCGACAAGAACAATTGAATTTGCAGCGGCGTTTTGGCCTTTCAATGACTTCCAAAACGCCTGCAGGCGATTCATAAAGGCCAAAATCCAAAATCAATGGCAGACGGCCAATCGAATACAGTTTGACAGCCATTGTTGATGGAACGCCTGCGGGAGAATGGCAACTTGGGTCCCTAAATTGTGTGTCCTGCATTAACTGGCTAATTTTGATGGACGTGCTTTAAAGGTTGAACATTTTGGATTAATCAAAATTGATCCATGTTTACATAGCTAATAACTTCTTTGATTTCTTTTGCCATTTCTTTTGAAAACATATATATTAAAATTATTTAAAAGCTGAGAAACCTAAAAAATAACAGAAATCACGTTCTTATTTTTCCTTATTTTTCTGGGCCCCAAAGAAAACCATTTGGGTCGCTCCACAGTTTGACAATCACTGGATGTAAGCTGTGTTGGGACAGATATGAATGCGAGGAAAAGACGACTTTGTCTCATGGTTGTGATTGTGATTGATAAGCAATTGATAGCACTAGGGAAAGAGAATAGAAAGCAGAGCATAGAAAGTAGAAAATGGAATAAGGAATGTGAAACAAGGGAAGCAGCAGCTGACAAATGGCAGGGCAATTTTTTAATTGAAAATGTTTGCATGGATTCTTAAAAGCACTGCCAATGTCATTCGTATTCATTCATATGTGTCGGATTGCCATCTCTATCTTTCTTTAACCATCCTATCCCTTTCTTTTGTGCTTATCCTGGTTAAACAGTTGCTAACAAAAAATATTATTATTTAAGAAGCAGGTTTTAGTATGTCTTACAAGATAGGAATTTTATATTTGTATCATTTGTTTTCAAGTAAACAAATTTATTTGAAAATAACATTTCAACAAAGCAAAGAGTAAATTATTAATAGAGTTCATATATTTGAGCTTATTTTAAGCTTGCAATTAATTTATTTTACAACACATATTATAAGCGGTGTGCCCAGATTTTTATTAGCTTAACTTTTTTGAAAAGTTACCGTTTTCCTTTTAAAAAGAGTCTATAACCAGAGTCTAAAAACACTTTTAGAGCTATTATTATGGCCGCAACTGTATTATATAGAAACATATATCCCAGTCTGCCCGTTTCGCTTTGTTTATTTCACTCTCCTCGCTGTTTGTGTGTGTGCATTGCGTGTTGTGCCTGCATTTGATTGATTTATGCCAGAAGCAACCAAAACAAAATAAAAATTCCAAAAAATAACCGAAATACACGAAAAAAATTGAGAGAGAAAAATGGCAAAAAAAACAGATAAAGAAGATAAATATATATATATTTTGGAAAAATAAACTCCCAATGCGTCATGTTGTCAGCGAGGCGACTTCTCGTCGACCGTTGAGTGTTTTATAACGTGCGAACATTCCCAAATGAAATTATTGAAAATGTCTCTGGGCCCCGCGCTTTTTCTGTTTTTCCTAGATGGATTCAGAAAAATATGGCTTCAAAGAGTAGGGGAATCTGGGTGGCTGGCACTCGAGCGGGCGGCAAGGCCATCAAATTGCGCATACGCAACGTGGCCACGCATAGACAAAACACGAAAAAGGGGAACGAATGCCGCCACCGCCACCGCCTTGTCAACTTGGCACAGTTTGCTGCACACGTGAGAGGCACGTTCCATCTTGTAGTCCCCTCACCCTAAAAAGTGCTGCGGGGCTTTAGCAAATGCAATCTCCCACGTGAAAATCGTCCTCCTCCCCTCTCAAAAATACACAGGTGTGTCGTCCTGCACGTGACTTTTGTTCAGTTGCATGCCCCGCACGTAATAAACCTTTGCCATGCCTCTGCCACACTTTTCATACGCGCAATTTTAGGGGTACGCGTAGAAAGGTACCTACAAGCCACCTGAATATCACAGCCCATACAGACAAACACAAAATATACATTTTATTTGTAGTTTGATTTTTCAAAATATATTATATTTTTATATGCATATGAATGTATATGTAATTTTAAATGAGAAAAATATTTCAAATTAGATTTCATAAATTAAATGCCTATTAAAATATGTATCAAGTGTTTATTAAGTTTTTAAAAATTATATTTGATTAATATCGTATATATTTACAATATAATTTAAAAGAATTTATATGATTTTCTGTAATGAATATTTGAATCCTGTTTTCCTATCCAATAAAGGGTATTGTATAGTCTCAAAAAAATCCTCCCAACTTCTATTTCTTTTATGAATTTCTGTTCTTTTGATTCTCTTGTTTTTTTGGCTTCTTTTGCGGAGTCCTTGGCCAAAAAGTCGCCGGCGACGAAGACAAACAGCACTCATGTGTCGCGGGCCGCTGAAGTGGAAAGCAAACCCGTTGAAAAGACATTTCAATTTGAATAAAAAGATGCCTTTCTAAATGTGTGTGTGTGGGTGCTGCAAGGTGCTTCAGGGAGGTGCAGTAGTGCCCAGGTGTGCCGCATGCAAATGTCGAACGACAATAATGCGCATTAGCCAGAAGATTGCCCGAACAAACAGAACCGGAAATGGCAGTTGAAAACGCCAGCAAATTGCTTCTTTATGGCCAAAAAATTCGGAAATATAATTCTAGTTTTGTGAAGCTTGGTAAACAAGTGGGAAAATTGGAAAATGTTATAAACATAGGAATATTATAAAACATGTTGATTTTTGCTTGAAGTTTTTCTTAATATATATATTTAAAATTTGTTTCGCTTTGGTATGCCTTAAATTTATTTAAATAAAATAATAACATATGTTTTATCATTTTAAATGGGTTATTGTCATCAATTGTATTTTTAAGGAAATGACATAAATATATGTAATACATAAAATGTTTTGATTTTATATTTATTGTGTTATCTTTATTAACCAAATTACAAATATTTTATATATATTTTTATTTGGCATCTATAAGTTTATAATATATATTACATATATTTTTTAGTTAATGCTTGGATAACATTTGACATTTGCTTGCTTTAACGGATATTTTTAAGCTCATCCGAATAATTTTTGAGAGCATTAGCACCTTTCTTCGACACCCAATTTGCACATCCACCTGTAATTGTGGTGCATTCGCAGCAAACCACATCGCACCACCATCGACACCTTGACACTACCTGGAATCGAGGAATCGAACCACGGGACCAAACCAAATCCCAATCGCAATCACATCTCAGTAAAGTCAGCACGTCTCGAGATTCGAGTCTTGCCAATATCATAGGAAATGGCAGGAGACTCGTGGCTTGTCCTTTTTGATTATGCCACTGCCGCCGGGCTACACACAAGTGCCAGCCATCAAAAAAAAGAAGAGAAAACCGAGGGAAAACCCAGTAAAGGGGCGGCTGAAAAAATCAAGTAAGCGACGTCTGCTGACTTGGCTACACGAAAACCTTTTTACACCAGGACAGGAGCAGAAAGTCGGTCTAATGCTGCACACAATTGCAATTAGTGTCAGTGCCGGGCAATGTCAGCCAACTGTTTTTGGACTGGGTTTCTGGGCTTCTGGGTTCAGTTATTGGCCCGCTCCTTGGCCATTTGCATAACCACAAAAGGAATGCGGCTGGCGGCGAAGACAACCCGAAATTTTTGCTGAGCAAGTCGCAAGATACACTCAAAAAAAGCTTCGTTTAGACTTGGAAAATATACATTCATAAATTTCTTACCTTCAGAATAATTATAATGAGGCTTTAAATAATATAAACACAACCAAAAATTATTTAACTAAAGGGAATGTTAAAAATAATAATGCATTTAAGACCTTTGAACGAGGATTGCTTCAATACACTCTTTTTAGATTTCTAAAGCTTATGTTAGTCTTACATAAATTCCTTTTAGAATAATAAAATTTCTAATATAATTAATTAAACAACTAGAATTGACTTAAAAATGTCAAAAATCACAAAGTTTAGAAAGCTATTTCACAAGGATTGTTTTATGTTATTTATTTATTTATTTTGTACTTACAATGGTTAATATTACATTATTAAAATAATTTTAGAAGTAATTAAGGTGCAGATTTGTGTGCGCTTGCAGATTTTCTCTGCTGACTTTTATTTGGGACTTCCACTCAGTTTTCTTAAGCCGATTTCAAGTTTTGTCCGACTTCTTTTGCCTAAGTTTAAAATTTCTGGATTTTAACAGCATTTTAATGAATGCAGCAGCATTGTTGTAGTGGACGCATCTAGACTTCGGACTTTTGAGTGCTCCACTCCAGCGGAAGAACTCTCTCAACTTGAGACTTTTCAAGTGACCGAGGCAAAGGTAGCTGGAAAAACTTTAAGCCGCTTTAAGCGCAAATTATAGAAACAAATGTTGCGTCAAAGGATTCTTCTGGTTGAGTGTTTTGCGGGTGTCCTGTGTCCTGTGTGCTTCAGCTTAACAGCTTTTGTGACAAAAGCAAATTAATTGCTTTGCCCAATTTCAATTAACTGCACTTGTACTTGCACTCGTTTTGGTTCACCCAACACGGCAACTTCATCATCGACCGCAAGGATGCTCCAAAAGGACTTGTTTTCGCAGTACTCACTGTACTCGCTGCACAGCACAGTCCAAAGCCAATTCAATTAATTTCCACCAGCCATATGACACCTATGGACCAGTGCACAAAGCGCAATCAAGTGCACAATGAAGTGACCACCTACTTTTTTGAGACCCCTTCTTTTTTCACATGGGCCCAAAAAAGTATGCTACAGTTTTTATAAACCAACGATTGCGACCCACAAAAGTGGGTCAAAATTGTGGCGGTGGCAAAATATTCGCAGCATAATGATTGCACTCTCGTGCGGCCATCGCTTGATTTATTTTAAATCCGTTTGTATATATTGATCATTTCGACAATGTGCCGTTTTCAGTCGGTCTTTGTTAAAGCTGGCAGAATGGCAGCCATTATGTTAAGACTGAAAGTATTGTGTTACCATGATTGCTTACAAAATATAAAATACATTTATTTCTTAAATTTACTTAAAAAAAATTAATAGAACAAAACATTTGAAATAAAATAAAATGTATGACTCATAATATATGTAAAGTAAATTTGGTCAACTGCTTAACAAAATTAA
Source organism: Drosophila elegans (assembly GCF_018152505.1). NCBI lineage: Eukaryota > Metazoa > Arthropoda > Insecta > Diptera > Drosophilidae > Drosophila > Drosophila elegans. The sequence goes on along the minus strand of NW_024546167.1, from coordinate 20,269,972 downwards.
AAAAAAAAATAAGGTAAAGTAAACTAAGTAATTAAATTAATTTTTCCTGTATCTTATTCCGTTTACATATATTCATAGTCATTAACTCTAGCACTCTATATATTTTACCCAAAAAAATAACATAAATCTCTGCTCCCAGTTGGTTGCTTAATTTGAACGAATTTTCCCCTGGCATTTCGATATTTATTTTCTTTGCCGCTGAAAGGCCGGAGAAATGTGCTGAAATCGGGGGAAAAAATTGGGGGAAAGCGTGGAAAAGCGGGTGGTGGTTAGGTGTTGAGAGCACGCGTGCCGGAAGTCACGTGATGTGTTCACTGTGACACGTACGCGACAGCAGGCAAAAGGACGAAGGACGAAGGAGCAGGATGATCGGCAGCAGCTGCATCTCCACCGCCTTTTCCCTCATATCACCATCTCCTTTGGTTTGCCGCCTTTGTCGGTAGTAACTTTTCAATTTGGAAAAGATGAAAAGCAGGGGGCGGAAAATGGCAGCTGAACAAAGGCAGCAACTGCAGGTGGAGTCATAACTACACTGCCAGAAAAAACTCAACAACAGCAGTAAGCTACATTTTAATTTGAGCATTAAACAGATAAAAAAACGTTTCCCCAATAATAAAAAAATTACATTATTTAAACTCTTTTGCTGTTATTATATTCAAAGAATTATGAAACACTTTAATGGCCAGAAATATCATGTAGATCGTGTAATTATGGTGATATTTTTTTCCGGTATTATGTGGGCGAGTCATAGCCAGGGAAAAGCTTAAAGCCAAACTGCAAACTCGACTCATTAAAATTACTCCGAGCAGGTGTGTGTGATACATCCTGAAACAGCAAACGGCAAACCAGCAAACCGGCTACAACAAAAAACGAAAAAAAAAACGACAAAAAAAACCGACTTCGGCCCAGTTCCGGGTTAAATAATTAAATTTCGCTGCAAAAATGGCCAGCGGGCATAAGTTACGCCACGGCCAACGCGGCGTATGCGCAACGTTTCATTTTTATTTAACGCTGCCTAGCCGGAAGCCAGGATCTCGTCGAGTCGGCTTGGGTTTTGGTTGTGGATTGGGATTGCGTTGGGCTTACACTGGGTGGGCTATGTTTGGGTGGTTGTTCAGGCGGTGCAGGTGGTTCAGGAGGTGCAGGTGGTTCAGGTGGAGCTGCAGGTGCAGGTGCAGGAGGAGCATATTTCATGGCACTAATGTAGCCGGTCATAAAATCACAATGTGCAAGGCGAAGAAGTGGCGTAATGTGGAAAGGGTTCTAGGCGTAGCGGTAGGCGTGCCAGCATGTATGTGAACAAGGTCCAACCCAGGCAACTCATTTAAAAAATTGTTCGAAAAAATATGCCACAAGGTATAGGTTTACTTTTAAATCAGTGCATTTTGAATGCTCTTTCTTTTTTTAACAAAATTAAGAAGGAGTTTTAAACAACTTTCTTGGAATAAAATTAAAAAATATTAGTCGTCAAGAGTCGAGTCATTTACACTAAATATATTTCATAAATTGTATTTCTTGAAATCTTCACACGGGAATTTACCCTCAAAAAAGATTGTGATTTTATAAAATCTTAACAAGGAAATGAGCTATTCTTTTATTTCTTTTCTTTTTTTCCGCTTAATATTTTTTCAAAATCATAAATTATTTTCTGGAAATCTTCCCATTGAAATTCCCCTCGACATTAGATTTTATTTTGAAAAAAATCTTAAACTGGAAATGAGCTTTTCTTTAATTAACCAAGCATCCCAAGCACACACAAATTCCTTTCCTAAAAGAACTACAATTATTTCTTGGTATCTGAGATTTTATTCAACAAATGCCAACCCCAAATCATTATTCCCCAGCTCAAGAAATAGAATTAATTTTTTCTCCTTTTGAGCACATTTTTGCTGTTAGAAAACTATGCAAAAAAAGAGAAATCGTGGTAAATGTCAGGACAGCGAGAGTTCTGGACTAGGTTACCACTTCGGAAAGGGGAGGTGGGCGTTGAGAGATGGGCGTGGCAGCAACACCCCGACATCAGCGTGAAACTACATGGATGGCTGGGCATGAAAATGCCCCCGAGGGTTCCTCCATAAAGGGGAGGTTTTTTTTGAGGGAAGGGGGGTGGTGGAAACACCATGTGTTGAAATGCAAACTTGATTTTTTCCTTCCTCCTCCGCGTTGGCTTCTGTTTTTCTGGTCTGAGCTCTGCTCATTAAATTTTATTTTATAATTACACACACCAGCAAACACACGCAAACACTGCCATACGCACAGGCACAGGCACTGGCACACACACAGTTAGGAGTTAGGCTTTAATGTTTTCGGGCGACGCGTAATTGGGTCCCGGATAACGCAGCATTTTTATCCACTTTTTTTTTGCAGGGTATGTTTGGGGGAGAATAGTTTTTTCGGTTCAAAAAATGTAGGAAAACTAGATATTTCTTAGATGCTTTTATGTTAAATGAACATTTTGAAAATATTAAAGCAATATTAATGAATAAAATATTATAATTTAAAAGATTTTTTTAATATTCTAATAACTTAATTTAAATCAGCTGCAATGAGTGCTGCAGAATGTATCTAACCTTTTTTACATACAAATATTACCATCTAAGGTAGCTTATGTTCTTCCATCTATTATAAATCCACTTAGTTTTTACTTACTGACCATTTGACTAGTCCTCGGAGCTTAGACCATGGCGCAGGCACATTTACTTCGCTTCACGAATTATAGCCAGCAAAAACAATTGGGCGAAATGCTGGGCCGAACAACAACAAAGGGCCATATCGGCTGTAATCGTAGGGAAATTGTGAAAATGGGGTGGTAGGTGGGAGGTCGGAGGTCAGACTCCGGTTCAGTCGGGCAGACGGTGATTAAACTAAAGTGTTCGAAAGTTAATTGGCGCAACAACAACAGCAACAATTATACTTAGCCACTATTATGCCTCACGCTTGACTGAACGCGCTTCTCATGGGGTGGGAAAATGGGAAAGCAAGGAAAACTGGGGAAAATGGGTAAAAGGGTGGGGTTGTGCCACCGATTCGATACGAAATGAAACTAACGGCACTTAAACCAAATGACCAAGGCGCACAATGGCGAGTTGAACAACTAAACGTCAGTGAAATGTTAGAGCATCGAGGAAAATACGGGGAAGGCGAAAGTTTCCCGCGATATTTGGAAATGGGAAAAGTTGGCAGATAAATGACAGATAAAGACAGCTCAAAGTGGGAATCGAATAAAGCGTAGCGGTCGTGTTACTGTCGACATTTTAATTATGAGTTTATGAGTTCCCATTGACGAAGTCCTTATTGTTTTGTCATAAAAAAATTAACTGTCATTGATAAGTTATCCATTAGTAAGTGAAATTTTGATACCCATAACTACTCAATTGAAATCTTTATAATAATGTTATATTATAAATGGAAAAAAACGATGCTTTCTTAGCGAAAATACAAATTCCATAATTAAATGATTATAGTAATAAAAAAAAAATGTAGAAAGCATACAATTGCTAAAAATAAATCAAAACTATGATTTTTGACGTGTTACTCTTATTATTTCTTATTTTTTAACCAAAATGTTTATCTCTATAAAAAACTATATGTCAACCACTGTAAAGGGTTCTCAAAAATACTTGCGGCAATTTCTATACCACTTCACCAATACACGTACTAGTAAACACATATTGCTTTTTTGTTTCACAAAATGGCATTATTTAAAAATGTCGATGGGTCACGCTGAACTCGTCAAACTGTATTTTTTTTTGTTGCCTGAAACTATGTTGCCGTCGTCGTGTAATTGAAAACGGTTATTGACAAGTTAATGGCCCAAACAACTAGCCAACGAAAGGGGATATAAGCCAGCTACTGTAATTGCCGATTTGTATGCTAACCCAAATGAACCAAAAAAATAACTGTTGGGAAAGAGTTGAATAAATTATAAGCAAGGCTGCCTGCGATTTACCAATTATTTGCCATTTTTATTGATGTGCTGATGTTAACTTGTTTTGCATAAATTTTAATAGTCAAGATAATCTATATTATGGGGAAACAAGGCAGATTTTCTTCAACTTTTAGACTTACATATTTACCTTAAAATGTATTCGTTTTATTTATTAATATATTTTAATATTATTATTTAAGATTTTACAGTTATACGCTTTTTTTATTGCATACATTTTAATTGTTAAGGTAATCTAAATTATGGGAAATCAAGATAGGTAGTGTTTAAGTTTTTGAATCTTATTATAGTTTAATGATAAATTTACCACATTTTATTAATAAATGTATTTTGTTAATACATTTTTTGTATATTTATAGACTACCCCCGAGTAGAGGTGGGACCCCAGAATCCCCTGCGAGTCGAACGCGATCATGTGGCGAAACTGGAGTGCCGAGTGGATGCCAAGCCGATGGTCAGCAATGTGCGATGGTCTCGAAATGGTCAATACGTGAGTGCCACGCCCGTGCACACTATATACAGAGTGAATCGCCATCATGCTGGGAAATACACCTGCAGTGCGGATAATGGTTTGGGCAAAACCGGCGAAAAAGATATAGTCTTGGATGTGCTATATCCCCCGATTGTTGTGATCGAATCGAAAACCCATGAAGCGGAGGAGGGTGAAACGGTTTTGATTCGCTGCAATGTCACCGCAAATCCCACACCCATTAATATTGAATGGTTGAAGGAAGGAGCTCCCGATTTCCGCTACACAGGGGAACTTTTAACCCTGGGTTCGGTAAGAGCGGAACATGCTGGAAACTATATATGCAGATCGGTGAACATAATGCAACCGTTTAGTTCGAAAAGAGTGGAGGGTGTGGGTAATTCCACAGTGGCTTTATTGGTGCGACATCGTCCGGGTCAGGCATATATAACCCCCAATAAACCAGTGGTTCATGTGGGCAATGGCGTGACCCTAACCTGTTCGGCAAATCCACCAGGATGGCCAGTACCCCAATACCGATGGTTCCGCGATATGGATGGTGATATAGGAAATACACAGAAAATCCTGGCTCAAGGCCCGCAATACTCCATACCCAAAGCGCACTTGGGCAGCGAGGGAAAGTACCATTGTCATGCGGTGAATGAGTTGGGCATTGGCAAAATAGCCACCATCATTTTGGAGGTACATCAGCCACCGCAGTTTCTGGCCAAGCTACAGCAACATATGACTCGAAGGGTCGGAGATGTGGACTATGCCGTGACTTGCAGTGCCAAAGGCAAACCCACACCGCAAATTCGTTGGATCAAAGATGGCACAGAGATTTTGCCCACGCGAAAGATGTTCGATATTAGGACCACGCCCACCGATGCCGGTGGTGGCGTGGTGGCCGTGCAAAGTATCCTGAGATTCAGGGGCAAAGCCAGACCCAATGGAAATCAACTACTGCCCAATGACAGGGGTCTGTACACGTGCCTCTACGAAAACGATGTGAACTCGGCCAATTCTTCGATGCACTTGAGAATAGAACATGAACCCATCATAATACATCAGTACAATAAAGTGGCCTACGATCTGAGGGAATCTGCTGAGGTGGTTTGTCGTGTTCAGGCCTATCCAAAGCCTGAATTTCAGTGGCAATTTGGCAATAATCCATCGCCATTGACCATGTCTTCAGATGGTCACTATGAAATCAGTACGAGAATGGAAAACAATGATATCTATACCTCCATCTTGAGAATAGCACATCTGCAGCACTCCGATTATGGGGAGTATATTTGTCGAGCTGTGAATCCCTTGGATAGCATTAGGGCCCCTGTGAGATTGCAGCCCAAAGGAGCGCCGGAGAAGCCTACGAATTTAAAGATCCTCGAAGTGGGTCACAATTATGCCGTCTTGAATTGGCAACCGGGCTTCAATGGTGGCTTTATGAGCACTAAATACTTGGTGAGCTATCGAAGAGTGGCCACGCCCAGGGAACAAACCCTATCCGAGTGTTCGGGTCATGGCTATATACCCAGCTATCAAATAAGCAGTTCGTCCAGTAATTCCAACCACGAATGGATCGAATTCAATTGCTTCAAGGAGAATCCCTGTAAACTGGCGCCTTTGGATCAGCACCAGAGTTATATGTTCAAGGTTTATGCGTTGAATACCAAGGGAACTTCTGGCTATTCAAATGAAATACTGGCCACCACGAAAGTGAGCAAGATTCCGCCGCCTTTGCATGTGAGCTATGATCCCAACTCGCATGTTCTGGGCATAAATGTGGCCGCCACTTGTTTGTCCCTCATTGCGGTGGTGGAATCGCTGGTCACTCGCGATGCCACGGTGCCCATGTGGGAGATTGTCGAGACCTTGACCCTGCTGCCCTCGGGTAGTGAAACGACCTTCAAGGAGGCGGTGATCAGTCATATGTCGCGACCTGCCCTCTACACCACGGCCACGACTTCGGGCAGGAGCTTAGGACCTGCAGCAGTGGGTGGTGGATCTCATCTGGGCGAGGATCGCACTATGGCCTTGGCCGAAACAGCGGGTCCCGGTCCCGTGGTGCGGGTGAAACTCTGCCTCAGGTCAAACCACGAACACTGCGGAGCCTACGCCAATGCAGAAAGTGAGTAACACAATATTAGCCATAAATCTATGTGAAAAATAAATGTTTTCATTCCACAACATTTCACAATAAATGGTAAAAATCATAAGTGGGTAAAGTGTTAATATCGTAAAATTACCGACCTAGAATTTAAAATTTCTATGGAGATTCCAGAGGACCTAAGCCACAAAACTTTAAAGATATACCACTTTAGAATCGAATGACTAAGCGACAAGGCATAGACTTAGAAATGCAGGTTTTTTGTCACTTTTCTGCTCAGCTATTTTATCGGAAATTAATGGATTTATGTCCTCAAAAAAAAAAACAACTTACAATATTAAAACAAACTTTAAGCGCAGATTTTTAGAGGCTTAGGCCGCAAGACTTTAAAGATATACCGCTTGAAAATCGGATGCCGGAATGAAAAGTTATGGAATTAGACGTGCAGGGTTTTAGTCATTTTTCTGCAAAGACGATTTTTTTGGAAATTTAGAAAGGGGTAACATCATAAAAATTGCGAAAAATCGACCCGAAATTACGAACCAAGTTTTAAATGCAGTTTTTTAGAGCACTTAGCCACAAGACTTTTAAGACATGCCACTTCGAAATCTAATGCTTGAAAGAAAAGTTATAGAATTAACACTGTAAGTTTTTGGTCACTTTTCAGGGATTCTATTTTTCGGAAATTGATTAAGGAGATGCTTCGTAAAAATAACAACTCAAAATTTCAAAACGAAATTTAAATGCAGAATTTTAGAGGCATAAACTACAAGACTTTAAAGGTATACCACTTTTAAATCGGAGGCCAGGAAGAAAAGTTATGGACTTAGAACTGCAGGTTTTTGGACACTTTTCTGCAAAGACGATTTTTTTGGAAATTTAGAAAGGGGTAACATCATAAAAATTGAGAAAAATCGACCCGAAATTACGAACCAAGTTTTAAATGCAGTTTTTTAGAGCACTTAGCCACAAGACTTTTAAGACATGCCACTTCGAAATCTAATGCTTGAAAGAAAAGTTATAGAATTAACACTGTAAGTTTTTGGTCACTTTTCAGGGATTCTATTTTTCGGAAATTGATTAAGAAGATGCTTCGTAAAAATAACAACTCAAAATTTCAAAACAAAATTTAAATGCAGAATTTTAGAGGCCTAAACTACAAGACTTTAAAGGTATACCACTTTGAAATCGGAGGCCAGGAAGAAAAGTTATCGATTTAGAACTGCAGGTTTTTGGACACTTTTCTGCAAAGACGATTTTTTTGGAAATTTAGAAAGGGGTAACATCATAAAAATTGAGAAAAATCGACCCGAAATTACGAACCAAGTTTTAAATGCAGTTTTTTAGAGCACTTAGCCACAAGACTTTTAAGACGTGCCACTTCGAAATCTAATGCTTGAAAGAAAAGTTATAGAATTAACACTGTAAGTTTTTGGTCACTTTTCAGGGATTCTATTTTTCGGAAATTGATTAAGGAGATGCTTCGTAAAAATAACAACTCAAAATTTCAAAACAAAATTTAAATGCAGAATTTTAGAGGCCTAAACTACAAGACTTTAAAGGTATACCACTTTGAAATCGGAGGCCAGGAAGAAAAGTTATCGATTTAGAACTGCAGGTTTTTGGACACTTTTCTGCAAAGACGATTTTTTTGGAAATTTAGAAAGGGGTAACATCATAAAAATTGAGAAAAATCGACCCGAAATTACGAACCAAGTTTTAAATGCAGTTTTTTAGAGCACTTAGCCACAAGACTTTTAAGACATGCCACTTCGAAATCTAATGCTTGAAAGAAAAGTTATAGAATTAACACTGTAAGTTTTTGGTCACTTTTCAGGGATTCTATTTTTCGGAAATTGATTAAGAAGATGCTTCGTAAAAATAACAACTCAAAATTTCAAAACAAAATTTAAATGCAGAATTTTAGAGGCCTAAACTACAAGACTTTAAAGGTATACCACTTTGAAATCGGAGGCCAGGAAGAAAAGTTATCGATTTAGAACTGCAGGTTTTTGGACACTTTTCTGCAAAGACGATTTTTTTGGAAATTTAGAAAGGGGTAACATCATAAAAATTGAGAAAAATCGACCCGAAATTACGAACCAAGTTTTAAATGCAGTTTTTTAGAGCACTTAGCCACAAGACTTTTAAGACGTGCCACTTCGAAATCTAATGCTTGAAAGAAAAGTTATAGAATTAACACTGTAAGTTTTTGGTCACTTTTCAGGGATTCTATTTTTCGGAAATTGATTAAGGAGATGCTTCGTAAAAATAACAACTCAAAATTTCAAAACAAAATTTAAATGCAGAATTTTAGAGGCCTAAACTACAAGACTTTAAAGGTATACCACTTTGAAATCGGAGGCCAGGAAGAAAAGTTATCGATTTAGAACTGCAGGTTTTTGGACACTTTTCTGCAAAGACGATTTTTTTGGAAATTTAGAAAGGGGTAACATCATAAAAATTGAGAAAAATCGACCCGAAATTACGAACCAAGTTTTAAATGCAGTTTTTTAGAGCACTTAGCCACAAGACTTTTAAGACGTGCCACTTCGAAATCTAATGCTTGAAAGAAAAGTTATAGAATTAACACTGTAAGTTTTTGGTCACTTTTCAGGGATTCTATTTTTCGGAAATTGATTAAGGAGATGCTTCGTAAAAATAACAACTCAAAATTTCAAAACAAAATTTAAATGCAGAATTTTAGAGGCCTAAACTACAAGACTTTAAAGGTATACCACTTTGAAATCGGAGGCCAGGAAGAAAAGTTATCGATTTAGAACTGCAGGTTTTTGGACACTTTTCTGCAAAGACGATTTTTTTGGAAATTTAGAAAGGGGTAACATCATAAAAATTGAGAAAAATCGACCCGAAATTACGAACCAAGTTTTAAATGCAGTTTTTTAGAGCACTTAGCCACAAGACTTTTAAGACATGCCACTTCGAAATCTAATGCTTGAAAGAAAAGTTATAGAATTAACACTGTAAGTTTTTGGTCACTTTTCAGGGATTCTATTTTTCGGAAATTGATTAAGAAGATGCTTCGTAAAAATAACAACTCAAAATTTCAAAACAAAATTTAAATGCAGAATTTTAGAGGCCTAAACTACAAGACTTTAAAGGTATACCACTTTGAAATCGGAGGCCAGGAAGAAAAGTTATGGATTTAGAACTGCAGGTTTTTGGACACTTTTCTGCAAAGACGATTTTTTTGGAAATTTAGAAAGGGGTAACATCATAAAAATTGCGAAAAATCGACCCGAAATTACAAACCAAGTTTTAAATGCAGTTTTTTAGAGCACTTAGCCACAAGACTTTTAAGACATGCCACTTCGAAATCTGATGCTTGAGAGAATAGTTATAGAATTAACACTGTAAGTTTTTGGTCACTTTTCAGGGATTCTATTTTTCGGAAATTGATTAAGGAGATGCTTCGTAAAAATAACAACTCAAAATTTCAAAACAAAATTTAAATGCAGAATTTTAGAGGCCTAAACTACAAGACTTTAAAGGTATACCACTTTGAAATCGGAGGCCAGGAAGAAAAGTTATGGATTTAGAACTGCAGGTTTTTGGACACTTTTCTGCAAAGACGATTTTTTTGGAAATTTAGAAAGGGGTAACATCATAAAAATTGCGAAAAATCGACCCGAAATTACAAACCAAGTTTTAAATGCAGTTTTTTAGAGCACTTAGCCACAAGACTTTTAAGACATGCCACTTCGAAATCTGATGCTTGAGAGAATAGTTATTCAAAATGAACTTTAACCAAATTAGACAAAATAGGACCTTAATTAAACGTAGCATTTAATAATAATACCTGCAATATGAAATTTTTAACTCAATTGCTAGATATTCCTTTTATTGGCTTGACAATTTTAAATGAGAAACACACTATTTAGCTATGCAAATCGCACCCGAAAATTCTCCAGCTAAGTCCATATAATCCTCCGTTTCAGTTGGCAAATCCTACATGCCGCACAACTCCTCCATGACGACCTCCGCCCTGGTGGCCATCGTCATTGCCTCGCTTTCCTTCCTCATTTTCCTGGCTCTGCTCTACGCCTTTTGTCGCTGCCGCCGGAGACACGCCTCCAAAAAGGAAAGTGGTTCGGCGGGAGGCGGAGGAGGAGGAGGAGGAGGAGGCATCTCGAACAGCACCGCAAATCCAGGATCTACGGTAGCCAAGGAGTACGACCTTGATTTGGATGAAAGCCGGAGACCTTCGCTGAGTCAGGATGCACAGCAATCACAGCAGCAGCAGCAGCAGCCACCACTGCCACCACCCCCTTATTACCCCACTGGAAGTCTGGACTCCAAGGACATTAGCAGTGGGCGGGAACTAACCCTCACCGCCCTCCACGATCCCGACGAGCAACTGAATATGCAACAGCAACAGCAGCAGCAGCAGCACCACCACAATAACCACGGCCAGTACCAACAGCCCAAAGCCATCCTGGGAATCTACGGCGGAGTGAGTGGTTCCGCCGGAGTGGGAGTGGCAGGGAGCGGCTCCGGGAACAACGGAACCGGCGGACAGCATCCGCATTCGAACGGCTACGGCTATCATGTGACAAGTGCCATCGGCGTGGACAGCGACAGCTATCAAGTGCTGCCCTCCGCCGCCAACTCATCAGCGGCTCCGGGCTCCCACGGACCTGCAAGCGGACCCGGACATGCCCACGGACATGGACACGGACACGGTCACGGACTAGGAACCGGAGAGTGTGAGTACATACAGAGAAAAATAATCAGCCTTTATTCATTTATCATTAGCATGGTATGGGAAGGGAAGGTGGTTCCTTAAAATCCATAAAACTTGGGCCACATTAAAAATAAAATAAATCCAAATAATTCAATCAGAAATAACTCTACAAGTTATTTAAGTATTTCATAGAATAGGAAGGTAGTGCCCTATAAATTATAAATAATATTTGGGACAACCAGAAATTCACGTATAGAAATAATTCTTAAAACTTTAACAGAAATTATTAAGTTATTATTGTTGTTATTAGTGCAATAAAATCTATAACAACAAGGTTACCTTAGGAATTCTTTTGAAAATTTATGAATAGAAATACTTCCTACAAGTTATCGAAGAAATCTCCTGTATGGCTATAGAAACAGAATTTTATTCCTCCTACCTCCTATAAATTCTTACAATTCCCAATTCGCTGAGTGTATGAAGCTGGACAAATTCCGATTCAGCCAGGCGACAACTTATGAAGAGACGTGGCTCTGCGGCTAGAAAAGTGGGTTGTGGGCTGTGGGCTGGGTTTTTCGGAGGGTTTCTGGAACGTTTTCGGTGGGCGTGTGTGTCTTGATTAAGCGACACATTTTTCGGCGCAGATTTATGGCGGCCATTTCGATGGGGCGTCGGCGTCCCTGTTCTCCAGTTCCCCAGTTCCCCAGGCCGGAGATTTTGGCCGTAATTGCATTTCATGTCAATCTAGAGCGGCTGCTCCTCCACTTACCGAGCCACTCATGCAAATGCAGCGACTGGCCGCCCTGTCCACGATTTTCCCACGATTTCCCCGCCCCGATTTTCCATGCTGTTTGGTGTCGGGCATAAGCAGCATAAGCAGCTCGCCTTGGCAACCAATGAAATGACACCAATCGGCAAAAGCAAAGCGCCACCGGAAACGGAAACAGGAGCGGCTGAAATGTTGCCATCGTAATTCCAATTAAGTGAGAATTAAACCGTTATCCTTGAGCTGGGGCATTGTCCGTTCGATGTTATAACCACTGTATCATTGCCCCGTTTTTAATTGGCAACAAGGCGGATCAAGAGATTTGAGAAGGCCAGTATGTCCGATTTGTGTCCCTAATTGATTTGAAAGTGAAGCAATTAAACTTAGTTTACTAGTGGAAACAAAACGATTTAAATTCACAGATATAAAATTTTATTTGTGTTGTCTAAATAAAAATAATTAATAAATATAAAAAGTAGACATTTAAGGCCTTAATATCAATATATGAAAGCAAATACAAATTAAATTAAATTTTATAGAAATTCAATATCATATAAGATGTTTTCAATTTATAATTTCGTTTATGTCATTGAATTAGACCGTCTGAAAAAATGTATTTGAATTAACAAGTAGAATATTTCTCAACTAAGCCTTAAAAATTCAAAAATAGCTTACTTTAAAAAAAATATAAAAGTAAATGCTTTACATAAATTTGGTTTAAAGAAAACAAAAATAGATCATAATGAAAAACTCATTAAATTTTTCAGAATTTTGTTAATTAAAACGCACTGACCATTGCAATTCATTCTTTTTTTTTAAGAGTTTGCTTTCCCAAGTCATTTCTTATCCATTTTATTTCTTTAAGATGCAAGTCGAAGTCTTAAGATTTTTTTATCAAGTCGCCAGCAAAAAAGCTGACAAAAGGCAATTAGCAACAGGAAAAGCGACTAGATGGCTTAGATGAGCAGATAAAGTGCGTACAAAATCGACATCGAGCTTGGCATCGACTTTAAAACTGTAACAAACAAATTTAACGCAATTAGGAAACTTGATTGTACAGATTATTTTCTTAAATAATCCCCTTTAAGAGGTCACCACTGAGTCTTTAATCCGATTAGGCCGGAGAACTTAACTCAAACCCGAGTGCATTTCTGCACCTTATTTTTCACCTCTGCCCACCTGAGTTTTTCAACGAAAGAAGTGTTGAACAATAGAGAAAGGAACTCTATTCACACCTAAATGGAAAGCTACAAGTTTGAAATTAAATGAAGGGGTGAAGCCCACTGCGAAAACTTGGTTTAAATGTTTTCCGTAAAATATATTAAAGATTTGATATTAAAAATATAAAGCAACACAATAGTAAAGATACAAAGATCGACCAACTAAATAACAAATGTTTCATCAATCTTATAAGTTTAATTAAATAATGATTCAATTAAGTATTTTAAAAACATTCAGGTCTGCAATGATTAAAAATGAATTTTTCTCCGAGCGGTTACCTAATTCATGTTTATTTTTTAAGCAATTTTATTTTGTAGTTGTCAAATTGGTATGAAAAACCAACGTATAATATTTCATTCAGGTTCTGTTTAAGCCAGAACTTTTCTCCAAGTGTTTGCCCTCAAGAATGCATTTTAATTGTGGGGCTCCGCGGGCTTTTGTTGCACTTTCCTAGCGTCTCCCTTTTGGCAAGCGTCAACTTAATTACTATTTCTCTGCCCACGCACATATACACTCATACACACTCTCATATATCCCACACACACACACATATCGTTGTTGGTGTGTGGTTGCAACCAAAGCAGGACCACTTGAGGCGACGCCAGCAACATGCAACATCAGTGGCAGGAACAGCAGCAGCAGCAGCAACATAAGCCCAATGCAGCAGCAACATCCAGCTCGCGCCAATTTAACGAACCAACCCACCATCGCCAACACCACCACCACCACCAACAACTACAACTACAACAACAACAACCACTCGAACAACAGCACCACCAACAACAACACCAACAATTGCACCACCACCCTGAAACGCAGTCATTTGGGAAATGGAAATAGAGAAAGGGAAAGATCCCAAGTAACCGCAGCAACAGCGGCAACAACAACAGCATTGGCAACCACCATAACAACAACATCTCGCAATGCCAAGGCAGCAACAACAACCACAACACTAGCCATCACAGGTAACTCCAGCTACCATCTACCAGCGACAAGAAATAAAAAAATATTAAACAACAGGAGCAACTTTCGCACCACACGAGCAAATAAACTAAAACCACGCACCGTTTGCACAAAAAGCACGCAAAATAAGCGAAATAAAAATTGCACCACACAACAATTTTTACTGTTGATGTTTCCTCCACACTAATTGTTGTTGCACTCTAAAATTGTTTTCAATGTCGGAGAAATAATTAAAAATTGTACGGGGTGTGTGGTGTGGCGTGTCCATTTTCAAAGCTTTTTCTTTAATTAGTGGTAAATGCAGAAAATTTTTGTCCTCGAAACTAATAACTCTTGGAATTTAAAAATGCACTTTACTTTTGTGTTCCTATAAAAGTTGAGGAATTAAATTCAATTAATAAAATTCTTGCATATATACATCCCGTCACCAAAAATTCTTCGCGTTTTACAAAATTTATTTTGGCTTTCAAACATCTGAAGGCATTTAGTAAACCTTTTTTTGCAAATTGTTCCAGAACATTCTAGGGTCAGAAAAATATGAATTTAATGTTTATGAATACACTTCAATTACATTACAACTTCATAACAATAATTGAGATTTTTTTAAAGAATACTAAGAACTATTAAAAATGTTTCAAGTTAAAATAGCTGAGAAAATTCTTAGTTAAAATTAAATCAAGTTGTTTGTTAGTATCCTGTTTTTGGAGTGCTGAAAAATATGCTTGAAAATTGCTAGGTCAGAATGATATTATTTAAATGCTAAAAGACGTACATTAAAAATGTATCTTCACTCTAAAAAATTATTTTAAGTGTTTCCGCTTTGTTAATTTTTAAAAGAATACAGAGAAATAATAATATACATTCAAGTGAAAAATAGAGCTTTCGATACTTTTTTAAAAAAATTCGGGCAACTAAAGATAATTTTAAAAAAATACCTTTTGATACATTTTTTAAATAATTATTCAAAAGCAATGTTTAATCAAATAAATAACTCATTAAATACACCTTCCCCGAAATAAACGCCCCCATACCTTTCCCTTATGTGTCCGATTGATTGACACTTGATTATTTTACCGCCGAACCAACCGATAAAAATTCTCACAAGTCAAATACAGATAGTTCCTTCAAAAAAATTTCCATGATCAAAATTCATACATTTTGTTGGCAGTTCATGACCTAGCACTCTTAATAGCAAGACACAACAAACGGATTATTTTGTAAGAGCTATTGAAATGTATTCGCTGCTGCCGTTGATGTACCGAAGGCAACATTCCCGCCTGAAGGCGCTTCAGTGGACAATTCAGTCCAGCCAGAACTTTTTCAAGCTGAGTTTCAAGGCCCCAGCGATGAAGGCATCCCAGGCTTCTTCTATAAAAGAATTGGTCAAAAAGCAAACTCCAACGCAAACGCAATCACAATCTCAAGCTTCAGCACCACAGCAATCTCAGCCACCCCAAGCAGCGGAAGTCAAGATTAAGCCTTTGGGCTTAAGCAATATAAACTCGGAAAAACCAACCTCGGTTCAACCATGTATTCCTGATCAGCGGGCCAAATGGCTGGCCAAGGTTTCGCCGGCTATGCAGAGAAAAGCTAAATTGGCAGCTGACAAGGGTGCTCCACCTTCAGGTCCCCCAAAAAACCAGTTCAGTCAAGGCAATAATCCCACTTTTGGCGCGCCCTGTGAAAACTCCTCAACAAATTTGGCTAATTCCAGCAGAAATCAACCCTCTTGGCAGCAAAATACGGCAAAAAAACCGGAAAATGAAGATGCAGGTTCCTTCAAGGAATCCTCTTCCGAATCGCAGCGTAAAAACTGGATGAATCACATGCAAGGATCTCAGCAAAAGAAGCAGGATCAGTGGCTAAAGGAGATGCAGGCTAAAATTCAGGCGGGCAAGGACATGCAGGCTCAAAAAATGCAAAAACTGGGCTCCCAAAAAGCCACTTCTGCAACTCAAGAAGCCACAACGGCAGCACCACCACCACCAGCAGTTGAAGAAAAAGAGGAAAAAAGCCCAGAACATTTGGCCTATCTAGATGCCATTAAGCAACTGAATAGCTATCAGGTTTTGGAACCCATTTCAGGAAGAGCTACAACGAAAAGCAGAAGAGCAGAAAAGGATCCAGTGATAGAGCAAACTTTGGAATGCCTAGAAAAGACGGGATTTACGAAAAAGCAACTGAAAGCCATACCCGTCATACAAATAGCTGGTTCGAAGGGAAGAGGTTCCACATGCGGCATAGTGGAGAGTATACTGCGTTGTCATGGGGTTAAAACAGGGGTACTCTGCTCACCACATCTATTTTTGACCAGCGAACGAATAAGAATCGATGGCGAACCCCTCAGCGATGTTCAGTTCACGGAACTCTTTTGGAAAATCAATACCGATTTGGTCAATATGAAACCGCCGCCTTCTTACAACAAACTAATGACTGTGATGGCTTTTCATGCTTTCGATCAACACAAAGTGGAGGTGGCCATTCTGGAGGTGGGCAATGCAGGTGCCAGTGATGCAACCAATATAGCCTCACATGCCCAAACCATTGGCATAACCACTTTGGGCTGGGAACAGAGTTCGAATTTGGGCAACTCCCTGAGAGATATTGCCTGGGCAAAGGCGGCCATAATGAAACCAGAGGCAAATATCTTTACAAACGTTAGCCAAACGGAATGCTGCGAAGTCTTGGCCCAAAAGGCCAAGCAAATTGGCGTACAACTGCATAGAGTGCCCACATTTAACGAGTACATAGAGGGTGATATGAACAACAAGCTGCTGATGAATAAGGCCAATTACTCGATGAGATTGAATGGTTCCTTGGGCATACAGCTGGCATATGATTTTCTGAGAAGGCATAAGCCCGAGTACGTGGTGGGCTTGGATCAGAACTCCACCTTATTGACTCCAGGTGCAAGTCGTGGCATTGAGAAGTACGAACAGCCGGGACAATTCGATTTTATACGCCATGACATGTTCAATGTCTATCTGGATAGTGCCGATACTTTCGAGTCCATGATGGCCTGTCGCGATTGGTTCTACACCAGAACCCGCTCGAATCGACAGCCGAAAATCCTGCTCTTCAACAAGGTCAACGAGTTCAATGCCAAGGATCTGCTCACCATCATACGCAGCAATTTGCGCTTCGAAGAGGCCTTTTTTGTGCCCAATCCCAACTACTTTGAGGGCGAAATCATAGCCGAAGATGATGGCAAGGCCATGGTGTGGCACGGCATGGAGGAACTGCAAAGGGCCAAGAGAAATGCTGGAAATTGGCGGGCCCTCTGTGAGGAAAATGGCAAAAGGGATAACTCACAGCTTTCCATTTCGATACAGGCCTTTTTCGAATACCTAATCAACAAGTATGGGAAGCAAAAGTACGGAATGAAGAGTGAACTGGATGTTCTGGTCACCGGTTCGCGGCAATTGGTGGCCGCCACCATCTCGTGTCTCCGCAAAATGAAAGCATCGACATCTTGGCAATGAACAAACGGGAGACAGCGAATTTTTCAACATTTTTTTCTACCTTAAATTTCGTCGTGAATGTTTTTGTTTAACTTTTTTTTTTAGAAATACAATTCTTACATATGTGAATTTTTTTTTGGTTTGAACTTTTTTGGAACCTGAGTTCTAGATTTACTGCAATGAGTATAAATAATTGTGTATGTGTACAAGAATTTATTAAATATTTTTTGAAACTAATTTAGTTAGTAAAAAAGTTTGAGTTTGCTTATCAAATGCAAATTGGTTTTGAATCGGATTTTTCTAGCTATAGTCGAACTTAATTTAAAGCACCCAAAAATATTTGAAATCCGTGCTGCACTTTTAATGGCATTATCAAACATTTACTATGGTTTTTTTAAAATAAACAAAAGTTATTATATATGTCTATCTGGAGAGACTTCAAATAAGTTGAGTCCTATTTTAAACACAAATGTTTCATATATTTTGAGTAAGTCCAAATATATAATTGTTTTCATTTACTTAAGCGGAATGAATGCTATGTAATTTGTATATAAATGAAAATATTTATGTTTGCCTATCTGATATCCAAATATATAAGTTAGCCTTACACTTTGCTGTTCAAAGCGGGTTATAATATTCTTCGGACAGCTGCCTGATGAAAATGACCAGGCATTATTTCCTGATAAATATATAATTATATAGATGTGTGTTTGCTAGTGCGTGTTTTTCCAATTAGCCACTGTGACTTTCAAGTTTTCTCACCCACTGCAAAACACCTGACGCACTTGGCACCCTTTTTTGGCACCTTCTTTTTGCCATGGCTGCACAATTATACTAACTACTATTAGTTGCCCTCTAATGTTCCCGCATAATTATTCAAGGTAATGTGGTCATTTGCAGGGTCGAGCAGCAATTCGAACGAGAACAACTACAGTAATGCCAGGGATCTGTCGCAGGAGGCGTCACTGTGGCGTCTCCAGATGGCCGCAGCTCAGTCACAGCAGATCTATGTGGAGCGGCCACCGTCGGCATTCAGTGGCTTGGTCGACTACAGTGGCTACTCGCCGCACATTCCCACGGTGACTAGTTCGCTCAGCCAGCAGAGTTTCAGTCCCACGCAGCAGTTGGCGCCCCACGAAATGCTGCAAGCTGCCCAGCGCTATGGAACTTTGAGGAAATCTGGAAAACAACCGCCTCTGCCACCGCAGCGTAAGGACCTGCAGCAGCAGGCGAAGGCACCACAGCAAATGGGTGAGTTTTTTTAATAAAAAAAAGATTTTATTAATGTTTGATATACCCAAAGTATTGTGTCAAAATCTTAAGTAAATCGAAGTTAAACTAACCAAAACAAAACGGTTTTAACTTAAAAATCCAACGTATCCTCATATTTTCTGGCCCTGCAAGCCACAAATTAAAATAAAATTATAATTTATAGAAGGAACACAATTTTTAAGTTGCGCTCTTAATAATTGAGAATAAATTAAAATTTAATATCTGTAAGATATTTTAAACAAAATTAAAATTAAATGCACGAATAGTATTAAGATAGTACTCATCAATTTCAAGGATATATATTGGTTTTTTAGATTGGGCTTTTAAATAATTAATCTGTGTTAGGAATCTAATATATTTTGTAGCTAATAGGTTGAGTCATTTATATATTTTTGAGGATTAGCAGAAACAGTCCTTATACAAATTGAGATCAGTAAACAGGCTAAACAGGTTCTAACCCTTTTTAAGTTCCCTTTTTCCTCATACCGAAATAATTACAAGGCGATTAAAAGTAAAGAGATAGCATATTGACACACAATTCAGAAGTATTTTAAGAGAGCTCTGAATATCTCGTACATTTTACCAAAAATGTGTTTATTGCGGCACAAACTGTACGACTAACAACAAGAAAATCTCATTGGGAAAATAATCCATTCACAAATCCAATCCGGACACAAATCCGTAGCCTGAAAATCCGAAATCGGTTGAGGCGACTAAGAAATCAGTTTGATTGATTATGCACTTAAGTGTTGGGAAATGTTTGGCCAAGAGTTTTGCTGATGCTCCGAGCTGAAGCTGCTCGGATAAATAAAATAGAGTTTTCCACAATGGAAGGCAAGGAGCCCCGTTTTATCCCTCCTCAAACACACAGCACCACCAATCTCCATTCAGCCATCTAAATTTCTGTGTAGAATTTGCATCTGTATATCCTTTTATGCAGCAGCAGCGGCAGCAACAGAAGCAGGATGCAGCAGCATACACAGATAAATGTCTGTCTCCCAGTTTGTAAAACCCCCTTAAAAACACTCCTCTTTCTACCGAAAAACAACAAATCGCTCGCAGCGACAACTATCAAAATAAAAATATGGAAGTAAAAATACTGGAAAAATACCAAAACGAAATATGGTGAAACAGAAAGAGAGGGATACGCTGGAGAAAAAAGGAAAGCGCTATTTAAAAATGTAAAATGCTGAAGCAGAATATATTTCACAAAATCAAAATCAAACAACGCTGCCAGCTGTAAACGAAGTGAACCAGGAAAAATGCATTTCGCAAATAAATAAAAACAGAAACAGGCATTCATAGGAAGGAAAATAATAGTAAATAAAACAGTGGGAATTGATGGGAAGAAGAGGTATAAAAACAAAGTTTTAATTGTCTATCTTTGGTTCAGAATATTATTCTATGCTAAAAAAAATAAAATAAAAAATTTATTTTGTTATATGGAAAACTTATTTGCCGAAATATTAAATATAGAATAGAATTTTAATGGAAGTACATTTTCTTAACACACCATTATAGCTTTTTAAAATTGACTTTTTAAATATATTGTCATGCGTATAAAAATGCAAAAAATCTATTTTTACTTTGACAAAATTTTTTAAACGTAAAATTTATTATGATACTAGTACTGAATAATAAGACAATTAGAACAGAATTTTTAAAGCAATTAACATTAACATAGTGCGATTACTTTACTCTGTAGAGCTTAAGAATATTTTTTCTCGTATTTATCTATCTATCAAATATCTAATCGATTTGATGAGAATACTTTCCCTTTCGTGCTCCCATTGATAACCTGATCTTTGCTCTGCTCCCCAATAGAATTCTTCACCGCACGACCTCGACGAACCAGAAATTGATTGATTTTCTCCATTGTCGGCCGCAATGCCACATGGAATGCATAAAAAGGATTGCGATTGCGAGTGCTTTAGATGGTCTATGCATTTACTTTCAGCAATGGCTGCGGTTTTCTAGTATGCTTTCTCCCACACACACACATGGCGTATGCGTGATTTTTGTGTTGTTATGCATAAGATATCCGCTTGGCACCGTTACGTTGCGCATACGCCCCGTATGCCATCGCATATTCCGCATACGCCGTGGTATCTGGTAAATACTGCTTCAATTAGAAAAGCAGACAGACAAAGGCAGAGCGAGACTGCGGCAATTGCGGTCCACTCCACAGGGTGGACCAAAACAATTGTTTTCCAACCTCTGAGAGGGGAAAACTTCCTGGGCAGCTCTCATATTTAGCCGTATACATTATGAACTGCTTCTAATCGGCTTAGAAAAGAGAAGCAGCTGCAGTTTGCAGCAGCATCCAGCGGAGGAGCAAAAACATTTCAATTAAAACAAAAGCCATGGCCCAAGACTCGACTTCTTCCCTTACCCCCCACATTCTGTCCCCCCCTTTTTTGCCGCATTTTTGGCCACAAAGCAACAAAAGCAGAGCCGAAAAAACGAAAATATGCCAACTCAAGATGGGCGAAAAGAAAAAGTGGCAAGGATGAACAGCTGCGGTGGCAGCGAAGCCACAAATACCCTTAATGATCATTGATAAAGAAACTTTTGAGCCTTTATTTTCCTGACAGGAAAGCGATATGTAGTCACAAGGATTTTGGTTGAATTCTGTTAATTAAGAAAACATTTTTTGCATTTTTTATTTTATTTTAGGCAAAAACCTGTGTGTAAAAATAGCACAAATTCAATTAATTTCATTTCTTATTATTTATCATGTTTTCAAAGTTTAAACATTTATCTATTTTCTTATAAGACACAATTGCAGTACAGCCTAACTATTAAATACAGCTTTAAGATAAACAGTCACAGGATTTTGGTTGAAAAATATATCGTTATTTAAAAAAGCATATTTGTTTATATTATTCGATTTTTGTTTGAAAAATATACCTAGTTTATTTTAATTTTTAATTCATCATTGATTTATCTGATATTCATTATGAACTCAGTTGAAACTAAATTAAATGTTTTTATTAAAACCAAGCCAAAACACAGTTTTTTTTACAGAACTGAAATCCCATAATTTCTGCCATGCAAATGTGAAATCAAATGTAAATATTCCCTGTCATAAAGGGCAGTAAAAAAGCATCCAAAATCGGTGCAGTTAAAAGTGTAAAAGGGGTTGTCGTAGTGTCAGCTAAGGATTTCAAATGAAGACGAGCTCAGGATCCCGGCAGTTGCTTCACTTTTCTTTTGTGCTCACCCACCTCCTTTTGCCCAGGACTCAAGTTGAATTGCAAGTGGAACTCGAGTGCCAGTTTAAAGCAATAAAAACCCCCGGCTTCCGCAGACTTTTGTTAACCCGTTGGCGTACCCTTACTTCAAGAACAACCACTCTATATTGCCCTCTCGTTTTTGACTTTGATGACCGTACCATGGGTAACACAACAAAAGAATCGAGCAAAAACAGTGAACAGTGAAAAAGCCAAGTATTTCGCTGTTGTTTCAACGCCCGAAATAGCGCTGCAAAGTATGCAATGCTTTCGAGTTGGCGAGTTTTCTAGATTTGCGCAATCCAATTGCCGATTTGCGGGATCAACAACTACTCTGGAAAACAGATAAAAAAAATGTTTGAAATATGTATAACACATTATTATATACTAAAACTAAGATATAATCGTTTGATAATTAGATAGATTTGCATTTTACGCTGTCATCCTCAATCGACTTCTTTAAATTATTTAGCAAGCGTAATTGAAAAATGATAAGTAGTTATTAAGATCATAAAATTTGATATACTCGACAATATAGTGATAATAATAAATGTCTTAAAAAGCTTAAGATAAGTATCACTTCTTTTATTTGGTTTATTTTATGTTTCTAGAATAACAAGTTCCAAACAACTCACAAATTATAGAGCTAGTCACTTGCAATTTTAAAATTATTTAATGAAAAAAATAAAAAGACACTTTATATACAAATAATACAAACACGGATTTTAGTATAAGAATTTATAAGAAGATTTTCATTTACACTTTAATAATATGAATATGTCTTACTTCCTTTATTACTTTTGTATTTTATTATTTTAAAATGTTATTTTTTATTTATTTTCTTTTATTTTTTGTTTGTTTTTTTTTTTCTGTGTAGTCATGAGTCTATTCTAAAATACAATACGAATCACGCAGAGCGTACGCAATGCCAAACATTTTTATTTCAAGTGATTCACTCTAGTCGCCATATTGAATTGCAGCCCATTGCGTTTGATTCAATTCAGGTAGTTTTCGTAGTTGGCTTTTAACGTGGATTTCAATTAGTGTTGTTCCTGATATCATTTGCTCTTAGTTAGGGTGTTGATGTCCGGTAGAAAATTCCGGGAATTTCAGCTGGCAGCGTTTGAGTGATTAAATTTCTATGGAGCTGAAGTTGATTTGATTGGGTTGTGAAAAGAAACAGAAGTGCGATTGCCATTAAAAGCACTGGCATCGATTAGGCGAATTTGGTAGCTTAAATTTCAAGAATTTACAAAACAATAGTGTTTTTGCTGTGATTAATACAATCAGTCGTTTTATTTTAAATTCACTTAAAGATGTTTAATCACAATTTTCGCTTGCGATTGAAAACCAACAAAATTTCTTTTCTTCCTTAAAAATCAATGCAATAATTAGGAAAATATAGAGAAATTTGGTTTGCCGAATCAGAGAGGTAATCATAAATTTTCGGTTATCCATTAAATTTGTTGGTCGTTCGCTTGGTTGGTTTGTTATTCCTGTTGATTAGATTTAGCTTTTTGTTTTCGGTTTCTATTTGCATTCCCTGAGCGTGATTTTTTTTTTGTTCGGTTTATATGATTTTGTGGCTTCTGGCAATACAAAACGAAATGCAAAAATTAACAATTGGAAGCATATTAACCGCATCAATTTCCGTACAGCAACGGTGGCAAAACAAATAGTACACAGATCATTAAACATACATTCACACAGATAGTCCACAGACACACACACAGATAGTCGTACACAGAGAATCTCACACACGCACACACTTACCTTCCACATTATTTATTACGCCATGGGGCCAAAGCCACAACTTTCGACAAATTTTTTGGCAAAACATTTTACGTAATAAATTTATTTTAATTACAACGCCAAAAGTGTGGCGCCATGGGCGTGGGCGGGAAAAGGGGGGGCGTGGTGGTTGTTTGCTGTGTGTGTGGTCGGTAATGAATGCGCTTCAATTAAATGAAATATTCATAGGCATAAATACAAGAGCAGCCCAAAAACGGGGGAAAGTACAGGTAACATCCTGCCAGCGAAACGCATCTTATTGCCGGGGAAACATGTTTTATGGGCCAACAAAAGCCATCGGACTATCATCACGATGGGGTTGGGGCTGGGCAAAAAGGACGAAAAACAAGAGTGGATGCTTTCGGGGGTCAACTTTAACCGACTTCATAGTGGGTGGACTCGTAATTGAATCATAGCGATCTTAAGATACTCTAGAAACTTGTAGTTGGGGAAAATATATATTATAAGATATATATATAAAGCATTTACTTATTAATTAATGAATACTGAGATGCCAAACAAATTATATACAATCAATACAATACAATAACTGAAGGAAATAATTAAGTAATTAAAGTTACAGTTTTAAATGCATTTTAGAGCATATTCAATAAATATGCTCGTTAAATAGTATTATATGCGTTCTTATCTATTTTTTAAATTTTATTTTTAGATTCTTAAACGTTTTTCAATATGTCTAAAAAATATATGATATTTAAGATTCACGAAAAACGAACACAATACAATTACTTAAAGAAATATATATATAAAAAAAAACTGAAGTCTATGCTTGCACTTCTAAATGCTATGAATTAGGTGGAAAAACCTTTTTTTCATAACATATTCAACATTAAGGCTTACTGTCTGTGTTCTTATCTGGTTTTTTATTGGTTTTTAAAATATTAAACGTTTTTTCTATGTATGCTTGATCGTTGCCAAATCCCATTTGATAGCAAATCCAGACCTTCACCCTTTTCTCTCGACAAAAGGCCAGAAATAAAAGTAAGGACGGCAAACTCATTGCCAGCCCATTGGAGCCGTTTTGCAGCCTGTTAATTATGGCCTGGCCAAAATGGTTTGCTGAAAGGCGGGCGGAAAATGGTGAAAAGAGGACGGAAAAACCCGATGTTAAAGGAAAATGGGCGGGTGGGCAGCGTGTAATGCATCTTTTCAAACAATTTACCAATTTGGGTCGTTGTCTGTCTTTCTGTTTGACCAGTTGGTCAGTTGCCCCGGCTCATAAAATGTTTATTAGGTAATGAAACATAACAACACAAGCGGTCAAACATAAAGCTCAAACGACCGTGTCACATTTTGTGAAAGGAAACCTGAATGCGTTAATTGAGTTTCGTGGGAGCAGAGAGAGAGAGAGAGAAGAAGAAAACAGAAATCCGGAAAAAGCTGAGCGGAAAATGCATTGCGGCTTTTCGAGCAGATACACTTTCGCGCCACGCATTCAGAATGCATCAGAAACGCATTCAAAAGTATTTTATTGTGTGTGTTTTCAGAGAGACGAGCGGGAGTTTTCCGCAACCACTTGACTCGGAAAATGCAGAAAATGTATTTATGCAAAAGTCGCAATTGTCAGTGGCAAGTCAATGTGCATAAAGTGTCGCCTCAAATCAGCGAAAAAGAAGGGAATATTTTGCGAAAAGTCTCACCTCGTCTCGTTTCGTATGTGAAGGGTTTTGGCATTTGAGCCGAGTTTTCGAGATGGCAACATTCACCGCGCCTCAACTCACACACAATATCGATGGGATACAAATGCATAGAATACTATATAATGCAGATGGAGTATAGTTAAGGACACATTGAAATAAAATAAATACATACACGGCCCATTCAGCATCGCATTATGCTGATTGAATGCAAATGTATTTGGAGCGAATTTCTATAAATATAAAAATACTATATAATGTAAACATTCGTCTGACCCCAATCCGCAAACGCAAATAAAATGGGGGATAAATAAAATTATACAAAAATAAAAACACTCACCTCTTATTTTTTTCCACAACTTAATAGCTTAGTGGAACATACCCCGCATTAATTAATTTAAATTGCATATTTCACCATTATTTATTAATGAGCTTAAAACGCACTAAACGCAAATCGATTTTTGTTTCTCTCGTTGCAGCGGATATAATACAGGATTTGGCAAATTAAACTAATTGCCAGCTAAGAGACAACAACCCGCAACAAAAATGGCAACAAAATACATTTTGACATAAGCATTAAAGTAGGTAAATAACAACTAAAAAAAATTCACAGAAACACAAGCAAAAAAAAATTAAAATGTTTAGCTGTTTAAGTGGCGTAAAAAATGCTGGCAATGCGAGTTTAAAAGCAAACCAAGAGAAACTTGCCTATTTCGACCAAAAAACCCAGAAATAAAATGCTGTAAATGTGAAAAATATACAGAAATACATAAAAGTAAAAAAAACCAAATAATAACTTTAAATTGACATTGATTATATTAAATATATCTTGCAAAACATGAAAATAACCTGGAAACCAATTTAAATTAATCTGAATCTATAAGTACTGATGTGGTTTTCTGAAGAAAAGTAATATAATTATTTGTTTGCATTTCAATTAATGGTACATCTATTTCCAACAGTATCATTGCTCAAATCACTTATATGGCTTATTCAAACTGTCAATTTATTTTCCATTCCTATTTCAAGCAGTTTCTAAACCTTAAAACTATTTTAATTAATTCTAATTTAACGCGTGGCATATTTCATTTATGTTTAAATAATAACGTATTCCATTCTTTTTGAATATGTGGCCAAAATGTTGAGGTCCGTGGCGACAAACTGCAAAAACAACGCCATAATATTCTGGTCAAATCATTGTTAAACCGACAGCCAAACACAAAAGCCACCTTTTGAGGTTTCTATGCCATTTTTTTAAGAGCCGTTTTGCAGAAAATGGAAATGTGTTGTGTTCGTTTAAATAAAATAAAAGAGACAAAATGTTCATTTAATTGCTTTTCCACCCAGTCGGCCAAAATCAACATGACCAATAAAAATCAAACTTCAACACAATGCAATGCAAAAAAAAAAGGGGAAAGGTTGGCAAAAGTTTTCGACTTCTCATTAGCTTTTGTCTCCATTGGGGCATTAAATTGGAACGAATATTTGTTTGCTCGGTTCGACTAATTGCGCTGCTAATTTCAATTGTTCGCATTGTCGACGAGCAATAATAATGCAAAAATTGTAATTACAAATTAACAATTGGTCGTCTGCGTCTGGGTCCCTCGATGACCTAAAATTAGATTGTGTAAATTTGCAAATTAATTTGCCATTGCACAAAGCCCTCAGTGCCATTCAGTATTTGGCGAAATCAGAGCACACAATATCAATTTATTTACTTGTGCAAATCTGTAAATAGTAGATATGGAGTTGGAGTCATTAAATCGTGCCACTGAAACTGCAACCAACTTTCAAAACTTAACGCTGCCAGTCATAAGTCCAAGTAAGTTGCATTTACATATAGGCTTACTTAAAAATATTTACACAGCGACCAACAAGCCGCAAAATAAAAACATTTAAATAGCAAAACTATCTTTCAGCAAAAAGAAAAAAAATCTTTAAATAAAAGCCATAATAGCCGGAAAAAATGAATAATCACCGGGCATAAAATCGAATTCAATTTAAATGCCAAAATGATTTTGTAAACAAAAATTGTGTGAAAAGTTCATTACGTGTACTTTTTCGGTTGTTATTAACTTTTCGCCTTCATTCGTGAAAAGTGATTACCGAAAAATCATCAGACGAACTTTCACAAAACTTTCTCCCAACTTGAGGTTGGAATGAAAATTTCATAAATATTGATTCGCATGCCATTCTTTTTTTTTAAGCTCTGACAGTAAATGAAATCGAATAAATTTGTAGCCATCAAAATGGGTTGTAAAAACATTTAGTTGTACAGATTTTTCTCTTGTTTTCAATTTAAAAACCAAACCCTCTAGCACTCAGTGATATAGTAGAGAAAACAATGGAAAGCACAGCATACTTTATTGCACAGCAAAGCAAATAAACAAGTGGGAAATATCTTTAATCCAATACTTGTTCAGCTCCGTTATGAAATATTCAAGTAATAAATCCACATAATTGAAGCATTTATTTCGATGTTTAGCAAACAAAAAACAACGTAAAATATGAATGCAGAAAAGGAGAAAGGCATCAGTATTTTTTGTCGAGAATGTTTACGCAACAATTTATGCATGGAAATTTAGTTAAATAAATTAACTTACATTTTTGAACGAAAGTTGCGCCCACAGAAATCCCCCCCAGCAATAGAAATCAATTAAATGGATAATTAAATTTTAAGAACATTGTAAATACATAAAAAGAGTAAACCAAAGAGTATAGAAAATCTATGTTAACAAACATTTAATTCAAAATATAATATGTTTAAAATATGATCAAAGAAAATTAAAATATACTAAATAAGAAATGGATTTGTGAAGGTGTTTGTTTGGCTCTGGGTAAGATATTAGTTATAGCCATAAAATGTATAATTACATTCACTGTATACTTTAAAATTGGTAAGAATTGATTTCCTATTATCCTTCAAACTTTGTATTATACAATATTATTACTTTGGAATTTATATTTAATGCCCAAACAAACTCAGACCGCATTTACAATTTTCCACTATCCGCCTAGACATAAGCCAAAATGTATTTGTAATCCAAAACCAAATGAGATCAAAATAGTCGATAAACATTTAAGTGTAAGTCTGCAACTATGTTTAACAGTCCATTTTGTCGGTGTCCGTGTTATAATTTCCTCTCCAACTAAGTGTAAACTATTAAAAACTGTTCTTCAAACAGAAAACTGAAGCAACGGAAATGTTCAACGCCTGGCGTTTGTAACATTTTACTCACATTTTAATTGCGAAACCAAACAAATTAAACTAATTTTAACTGTAAACCTAGAGCGTAATGATAATACGATATTATACAATGTAAAACAGAATATACGATAACTATAAAGTAAATAAAATGAAAATTAAACCAAACACTCTGTCAACAACTTTTGATTGGGCTAGGCATGCAAAATTCTGTCAAAATTTGTGTTATTCGTTTTGTTTTTTGTCACTTATTTCTTTGGTCAAAATGCTTGAATACGTACAGATATTGGATTTCGATACAGTTCTTCTGATCACAGCTCTAGTATTGTTAGCCACTCTTCATTGGGCCATTTGTATTACAAGTAAGCACAGAATATCAAGTCCACCGAAAACCCCAATAAAAAGGGAAGTAAACAAAAGGAGGAGGAAAACCGTGTCAACCATGCAGGTAAATTGAAAAATGTTTACAATTGTATTTACCATCGTTCCCCTCTTTTTTTGGGGGCGCACAATTAAGGTACAAACGCTTTGGCTCAAAAGAATGATGCTCTAACAATGGGCTCATTTGGGTATAAAATGAGTTGGGCTTTCGGATGCAGAATATTCTTTTACTATATTAAATTAAATAATATTTTTCACTAATTTGAAACCAATGTAAAATAAGAAAGAGTTTAATGTAAAATGTAAAACCATCCCATTGGTTTTTTTATATATACTGTTCTTTTTTTAATTTTATTTTGAAAACCAACAATAGAGCATTAAAATGTATAAAAGATACCAATAAAGATTTTAATTGCAATTTATATTTAATGCCCAAGCTAACACATTTTTCCACAAGTAAAAATCCCTTTTTGTAAATCCAAATTAACCTCTGTTAAATGCAGGGTATTTGATCTGTGAGAAACCCCCGTATTGGTTTAAATTATTTTTAATTTGATTTTTTTTGACTGCTTGCCAACTCTGACCACCGATGTGTGTGTCTGCTTGCGTGTGTGCATGTCTTTCTGTGTGTGTGAGTGTACGATGCTGGCAAACCGCAAAATGGTGACATTGTGCAAATAAAAAACAATTTACGATAAACATCAAATTTCCACAAATTACCTTATATTTTACGTGAGTTGCGAAACAGATTGTAAAACACAAAAAACACACACAAGCAGAGGGAAAGTGAAAAAAGAAAACCGCGATTCGCAGATTTTGCACTGCGCTGAACATTTCTTTCCTTTTTTTTGTTGGCCATTGTTGGAAAAATGGGTAGCATATTTAGGGGTATGGATAAGGGAGCTCAGGGGGGGCCACTTTAAACGTGCCTCACGCCTACACTTAAATTTCGAAATTTGCAATTATTTTTATTGCTCGCCATTT
Organism: Drosophila elegans; assembly: GCF_018152505.1. Lineage (NCBI taxonomy): Eukaryota > Metazoa > Arthropoda > Insecta > Diptera > Drosophilidae > Drosophila > Drosophila elegans. The sequence continues at coordinate 20,239,807 of NW_024546167.1, read as the reverse complement.
TGCTCGCCTCGTCTGATTCTTTTTTGCAGCTTTTTCCACCCCCAGGTGCAAAGTGGGGTTAAGGTGGCACGGCCAGAGGAGTCGTAGGCCATTTCGAGGGCCCTTCATAAATTCCCACGACGCAAACGGAGAAAAAATTATTCTTTATACAGGGGAAATAAATATAAATGCTTGTTAAACATGTGAACGCCGTATGTTTGTGCACGAAATGCATAATAATATATTCTAGACCTTGGATAGATTTCGAGAGGTAGCTCTTAATAATTTTGAAAACTAAAATAAGTAAAATTTGTTAGGAAAACCATTTAAATTATGTTTTGATTGTGAACTTAACCGTTTCGCGGAAAAGATGATTTCAAACTTAAATGTCTTTGGAAATACACATAAATTTCCCTTGAAAAAATGTATTTCGTAGAAAAAAAAGTATTTCATATTGAGAGCGGGGAACAACGGACGGCGAAAGTTGCCCAAGAAAATTCCCCTAAAGGCCGAAGAGCTTTTTAACAAAACATTTTTTAATGATTTATATTCCTATCTTTGCCAAAAATACATTATTCTTAGAAATATACCTATGGTCATTTCGCTTTAACAAACCACGCGCGTATTAAAAATGTTTTGTTTTTTGTGGAAACTTTCTTTTGTCATGTTGGAATTTTTATAATATAATAGTATAGTATAGTATAGCATAGTATAGTATAGTATAGTATAATATTATTTTGTTTAAGTATATTTAGCTAAGGGAGATTATCTTCGCAAATAAAATGAATTATACTATTACAACTTCCTACGCCCATTATGTTGTTTCTGATGTACCCGCAGTCATCCTCGTCGTCCTGATTGCTGGGTTCTCCTTGACTCCACCTAACAAATGTGGGAGCCTTACCAGTAGCATCTGAAATGAACTCGCCCTCTTTGTCTCGATCGTTGATTCCTATCCAGTAGGCCAATCCTTTCCGGAGTTTAGGTTGAATGGCTTCAAACTGCTCGCTGTTATCAAAGGTAGCAAGACGACAATTCTCCAGCTCACAGGCAATTTTGGCAGTGGTCCATGGTACTTTAATATGGTTAGCAATGTAGAAGACTTTGTTCCCGATCAGTTCAAGCGATTCCGGCGAATCGATTTTTTGCAATATAGATAGTTTTTCTTGTGTAATTAATAGTAGAGTTTCCACAGTTTTCACTAATGCCGCTTGCTGGCTAAATTTCCTCTGCAACTCCTTGGAGATGGTGTCCACTGTCTCGGCATGCTGGCTCTCTATTTTTCGCTCTATTGCTGCCTTCAGCTCCTCGACCCTGTCCAACTGGTCTAACTTGCCACAGCTTTTATGTAGTGTGTCATTAATAGTTTTCCATTGCTTTCGAAGATTGGCCATGTGATCGTACAGAGGATGTAGTGAGGAGTGGCAGAATGCTCCACATTGAGTTAGGGGATCCTTCAGGATACAGACTGAATCCGTATTATTTTCGGACTTAACAATACAGTACAGATTAGACACCACAAAGGCATACACCAAATACGTGGCGATCTTAAACATTTTGAGACCGTAGCACCACGGAGTGCGAAAGATGCCAAAGAACTGATTCTGAATTCATTCGCTAAACACCGAAGAGCTTTTCGCCGAAACGTTTATAATGATTATATATATACCTTTGCCAAACATAAATTATTCTGGGACGTTCACATTACGGTCCGTTTCGATTGAATAAGCCAATCGCGTGCTTAAAAAAAAAATGTATTATACCTTGAAATAAAAGAAAATATTTTCTGCTTTGTGGAAATTTGCGATCTTATTATATCTTTTTTTGATGTACAGTAATGGCTTTTTATTGCAGAATTACAGTTTAATTCCGGGTAATTTTATAAATATTAAAAAGTAAATTAAAAATAAAAAATGTAATTAATTTGGACATTAATTAATAGGACAAGGGTTAAAAAACATATTTTACAATCAATTTTAAAAAATTTGTTTTTGACATTCGCCGAAAATCTGATAGCTAGTGCTAAAGAGCAGATGTTTGTTGAAGTAAGGCAAGTATTTAGAACAAACCCCAGCCAATACTTTCCTTTCCCAACCGTATAATCACAATCCCCTGTGTTTTCCAAGGCAAAAGTGCGCTCGTCTTGACATTTCTCGGTCCGAAGAAGGCGACCCCGTAGCCCCGTTTCTCATTCCGTAAGACCACTGCTTTCCATTCCCATACCTGGACCCCTAATTGATGTCGCCAGGTGTCGTCGCACCCTCATAAACACGGCTCATCGGCGACAATAGAGGAGAAATCCAGAGGAGCCAGTTCAATGGCCGAATTGTTGGCCAGAGGGCCAATAATTAGGAGTGTCTTTAAGCCAGGGCTAAAAAATGATAAGCGGGCTGGAAAGTAGACAGCGGACATGGCCAACTCAAATAGACAGAATGGGGAAAACTTGGCCATGACTGCGTTGACTTGCTGGCCAATGTAATTAGAGAGCATTAGGATTAGCCCGACTCCGCACAAGGAGCGAATAACAAAAGGCTGCACAGAGAGAAAGATACGCAGAAAAGAAGACATTTTAAAGCACTTAAAAACTTACCTTTAATGAAAAAGACTTTTCGTTTAAAATTATCCTAATTCTTTCTTACCTTTGATCTTTAATTTCTTAAAAATCTGCACTTTGTATAAGAATAACAACGTGGTTTAAAATTAAAAAATAAAATTTATATATAAAAAAAAATTTTTTTTTTCCAATCTTCTTCAAACAAAAAATGGCTTACCATTTATAAATAAAGATTTTTATAAATACCCCATTAAGTCTAAAGTAGTATCTTAATGGATATAATATCAATATTTACAAGTACAACCAATATATATAACTTAAAATTTGGATAGTTTAAGAACTACTTATATATTGAACGCGGCTGTGCGTTTTTTTTAATAAGGAAGCATAAGTAAAATGGTTAATTAAATAATAAATTTTTTGCGTGTGCAAAAAATGACAGAAATAGGGCAACAAAAACTTGGCCGATGGCAAACTGGTAAGAGGAGCAGAAATTGTGGTAAACTTTTTGCTGTTTTGGCGTAAACAAAAATAAATCAATTTCTTCTCGGTGCGTACAATTGTTGAGATAGTAGATAGAAGATAGGACAGCGTCCATAACGACAGGACCAACCAACAGGATAAGTCCAAAGACCAGAGAGTCATGTCAATGGCCCGCGGCCTCCGAGAAATGGAAATGTCGGTAGACGACCACATTTCTCTTTATATTCCTTTCTTAAATATTCAAAAAAAAAAGAACAAAACCACAAAATCTGGAATAAAATTTGCACGGAGTATGTAAAACGACTTATCCCTGGGACCTTGTTGATTGCATCGAGAACTCGACTTGTTTTTGTTATCTTCCTGGGGGCTATACTTAATGATTAAGTTAGGTTCAGAAAAAGCATACGAATGCGTGCCAAAAATAGTAAATTTGATGTGATGGGGAAAGCTCTTTTTGCAACTTGTTTTTGTTTTTATGCTAAGTAGAAATTGTGTTTATTTTGAGCTACAGGTAAATATAAAATATAAGCAAAACTAGATTTTGCCCAAATAAATAAATAAATATAAATATAAAACAGCATTGAAGCTAAAAAAAAAAATTTTATTATATTTCTTCAAAATGATTCAATAGCTTTAAACTTAATCAACTCCAATCTAATTACATGTATTCATGTCTTGAACAGCAATCTAATTTGAATGCCAGTGAAGCGGGTGAAATGTAGTTAACTTTTAGTCGATGGTGGGTTTTTAGCTCACTTATATAACCCTTCTTTAACCCTCTGTAAACTCTGCCTTAACCATTGGTTTCTATTCCCCGGGTTCTTGTCGCTATTTCTGCTGTTCCTGCTGTTGCTGTTTCTCATTGACAAGTTTAATTGATGGGCGTCAGCGTCAGCTTTTGGCTTCAGTTCTATGGAGTTTGGGGAAAAGGCCATGACCAAGACACCACCCCTTCAGCCCCACCCCCTCTTGTACAGTACACCCTCGATTACCGGAATGGCGACGCGACAAAACCGCAGAATCTAATTTGGCACAAACCACCAAAGCAATTAAAGTTGCAGCACTGCAAACGGTGTCCGATGCGAATGTTCCCTATCTGTCTGTCTCTTTTTCCCCCCAAGTGGGTGTGTGTGAGTATGCGGGGTGTGGGTATTGGGTGTGTTTGCCTCCCTGTGTCGGTGAAGCGTCATTGCAGGCGATTCATGAAAAATTAGTAGAGGTAGGTACCTCAAAAACAAGAATTTTAAGTTTTAAGGAATTTCTAAACATGTTAGAAGTTTTATCTTTTGGAATAGGTAATTTAGATTTAATACAAAATATACAGCAGCTTTTAATCATAAAAAAAGTGTAGATTATATAAATATTTGCTAAGTTATATTGAAAAGTGAATAAACAGATTTTATTTTGTTTACTTAAATTGTTCTAAATATATGTGCTACGTTAAATCGAAAAGTGAATTTTAAGGAATTATAAACATATTTTATTTTCTTTGGAAAAGTAAAACAACATCTAAAGCTTGTTAAATCTAATTTTATTTATTAGTAGGTACTATGATACCTTGTCAAACCTTTATTATTTTGACCGCAGCTGTAGGTCGTTGGATAACAAAGCTATCAAACTTTGTAGTTAAATGTTTAACAGAATAAATTTCCAATATCATAAGGTTGGATTTCTTTTAAAGTTTTATCCAATTTTCAATATGTAACGATTGTTTGCCTTTCCACAAATAAAATTAACTCAAACCAAATAAAATTTAGACACCCTTGTATCTACAAAATATCCAAAATGTGTTTTCGCTTCAACCAGGATGCATTTTGGTGACCTGTCTCTGGCATTTTTGGACTAACATGTGGTTGCGGTGCAGTGTGGAAAAGGTGGCAGAAGACTATAATTTAAAATAATTTTCATTTCATCGCAACACGGACATATTTTTTTTTTGGTCAAACTTTTGCGTTGATTTTTGGAGGGCCCCAAAAGTGGTCTATGGCGAAAATTGCGGTTGCATTTCAGCTGATTTTTTGGGGGCACATGCAATTTCAGTTTTGAAAGTCAATTTCGTTCCGCACTCAACGTTTGCTTTAACGATTTTTAACGAATCGCCGGACAGCCAGCGGCCACGCCCCCAGAATTCGTGTATCCTTGGGCTTGCTGTGATTGGGGGCAACTGGTATTGTTTAAATGGGCGTGTTCTTTGATTTCAAAACTAGCAGGATTGAAAACGAGTTAATTGCTTACCGTAGTTACGTTTTTACTAATACTTCATTAAATTAGTTAAAATCTAACTTTAAGCCGTTGTTCCACAAATAATTAAAAATATATTTCAAAGTCTAAAAATAATGATGCAGGCAGTTTGTAAAATTAGTGTAAAGTTATTTATTCCAAAATAATCCTAATTGTGATTGTAATTGTAACTCTGTTGAGCATTTGATTTCGACTACGATTCTCTGACGTGCTCCAATTTTCCTTCTCTCTAACTTTCCTGCTAATACCGGCTGTACGCAAAACACGCTTTTCATTAGGCTCTCAATCCGCCGGCCATTTTGCTCTGCCGCCCACGTTTTTGACCCCCTTTTCAGCCAATTCCGTGCAATTTCACGTTATCATCTCTAGAGGAACGCCGCCGGTGCACTCGGGCGCCATCTGCTGTCCGTGAGCCGAAGCTGCCACCCAAAAATCGCAACAGTGAAAAAAAAATAGGTCAACAAATTAAGCTAAAAGGTTTTTTTGTTCATTTTAGGCTTTACCCATTTATAGTTTTCACATATTTGTTTTTACACATGTTTAATTGTTGACATTTTAATTAATTTAAAATTAAGATTTACCTTTTGTTGTTTATCCCAATAACTTATAGTAAAATTTGGTAGTTTATTTTATTTTGTAACAAACAAGGAACATAAAAATAACAACTTAATTATATTTTACCTGCTCAACCAAAACATGTTACATTCACAATGCTTACCTAATGAATTTAAAATGTAATTGTTCTCAGTGTGCTCGCTTGACAGCAATATCCCAATCGCTGGCGTTTTCTCATTGTCGCATTGCTTTTTATTGACCATAACTGACTTTGTCATAGCATCGAAGGGGATTTAAAACTGGGCAACAGGGGTTGCAAAAGGGGGGTGGACGTTTTAGCTGCCCCTGGAGCGTATTGTATGCTTTGGCCAGATGATGATTGTTGTTACCATTGTTGCTATTTGTGCTTGGCCCAGACGTTGCTCATACGCCCTGTTGCGGCGTCATTTTGCGCACTGCCAGAAAGCGCAGTTAGAGCAACATTGTTGTGACCACTGCAGCTGCGTATGTGTGACAGTGGCGCACAAGAAAGGTATTAGTTTTGAAAAAACTATAAGTTTAAAAATGAGTATTGTAAAACAGTGTAGTTACTTTAAAAGAAATTACAAAAAAAATGAAATTTAAGACTGTATTTGTTTTACCTACAATTCTTTTAAAAGTCTGAGCATGATATTAAGCATTGTTAGATAAAAACAAAAGCTGAAAATAATGATGGCTAATATAAAATTATCTCTTCTTAATTTCAATATTGCAGTACTAAATATTCAAGCTGAAATGCATAACGGTTGTTTACTGTTAATTTTTGTTTATTTATTCTTTATTGTTTATTCTTTAATATATATAATATATAATATAACAATATTTTGAAGGTATAAATTGTGTATCAATTTAAACTTTTAAATTTTTTCTTGCTCACAAATAAAACTTCCAACACTATTACAAGTAATGGGTCTCATTAGCCCCTTTTCCAACAGGACGCAGTCTTCATTGCCAGTAATGTTTTTCGGTGCATTGTTATCCCACTTTAAAAATTTAGCTGGCAAGCCGGTGGCACCAGATACAAATTGGCCCTCTTTTTCCCGATCATTTGTGCCCAGCCAGAACCAACCTTTACCAATGAGTTTCGCCGTAAGATCAGCCAGTGCCTTTTCACTTTGTATGGATGCTAGATAGCCTCCTATATGACGACAGTAGGTTTTTGCAGACGTCCAACGTAAAGCGATGTGATTGCCGATGTAAAATTTCCTAGAACCGATCCGCTGGAACGTTGGTTTATGTTTTTCCATGATTTTGGATAATGTGTTCTGTATGTAAAATAAATCGATTTCAAAACCTTTGTCCGCTTCTGCCTGCTGAATCATTCGATTTTCGAAGTTCTGAAAGAATGTGGTATGGCGATCCTGCTGTTCCTTTATCTGGTTTAGAATCGCCAGAAAGTCCTTTGGAACTATATTTAAATTTTCCAATTTCTTCTGGTTTTCCTGAATTACATCAGCTTGCATTTTTAGTTGTTGCCGCACCTTGTGATTGTGATCGTAGAGGGGAAAAAGTGCAGAATGAACAAAAGCCCCACACTGAGTTGGGGCATCCTTCACCACGCATACTGAACACGAATCCTGGGATCTGACCACTCCATACAGAATGAATGCAACGAAGGCATATAAAAAATGTGCCATTTTAAGAGTTTAGAGCTGCTAGAGTCGAATGTTTCCAATGAACTGACTATAGATTTATTTGCTGACTCTAAAAGAGCCTTCGCTAGCGTTGATAAGACATTTTTGAATACCCATTGTAGAGAGAGTATATAATGAAAAGATACTCTTGAAAATACCTACTATGTTAAATTTAATTTCTTAAATCTAGTGCTAATACTCCAAAATGCGAGATTCAATATTATAATGAATTTAATTGATCACGTATGACCAACACTTTAACCAATTTTGTAAAGGTTCTAGAAAAAAAACTTTTTTGAACAAACAAATTACGGAGTATTTTTCAGTCGAGGCATACTTAAAGTTTACATTTTTTATCAAATTCACTTTTTTTTTTAATTTTTTGTGGTATTACTGTGCTATACCAAGAGTAGGTGTTAGAAAGTCTTTGCTTGTCGGTTTTTATGGCAGTTCAAAGTGAAATTACTATTTTATCACAAGAGTTGGTTTTAGAATGGCTATTTTGATATTATGTTATCTTGTTCGCGCAACCTTAAATTTTTTTATTTTGGCATACAAAAACTCAAGTTTTGGACAATATTTTTATGAACTTTATCAAAATTGAGAATCAATCAGGGAAGGTCTCAGTTGCTTTTAGGTATTTCTGGGATTTTACTAAACTTACTGGAAAGTAGTTTAGGATAATAATAAAAATTAAATAAAAAAATCAGAAATGGTTTTTATATCTTTGAATATTTTAAAATGAAAAAAGCAAGTAAAGTTATGCAACTAATTTTGTTTAAAAAACTCAAAAATCTTTTCTTTTTTTTGTTCATACAACATTAAAACCTTTTTGGAATATATTATACAAAACGCCCCCCTTTGTCGGCTACCCCTGACTATTAACATTTTGTGGAACGCTTCGCTGGCGGGTTTTGTCTTGCCTTTTGGCATTAAACTTGTGCGTCAACGGCACAAGTTGCCTTCAAGTTTAGCTTTGATGATTCTGTTACCTGCAACTCCTGTCTTCGCCGACTTTTTCCGCATCCGTCGGGGTGTATCTTTTGTTGGCTTGGCTGGGTGTGTGCGAGTGGATCTGTGTGTCCCCAGCGTCTGGCAATTTGTCAAACAATGTGTCAAAATGCATTCCCAGGGCCTCTGCACACACCGAAAATGTCGTGTAAAATTAATTAAATCCAAGCCAAAGTCCCAAAACCCCAGATCCAAGTTGCAGCATTTCGAGTAGCGAACTTTGCGTGGCCCATTTCCCATTTCCCATTCGCCATTTCCCTTTTCCCAGCATTTCCCATTCCCCAGCATGCATTAAGTCCAATTAAATTGGGAAATCTTTCATGAGCTAATTAAAAAGGCTTTGCCGCAGTTGCGCTCCTGCCTTCGTTAGTGGAGCAAATCGCATCTAAAGTCGGCTAATGAGTTACGAAATGCATAAATCTAATCCGATTGCGAGAACGTGATCCCCAGCAACGTATGTCCAGTTGTCCAGTTGTCATTCTGTCCACTTCTCCATTTGTCCATCAGTCAGTAAGTCCGTTTCTTATCAGAGTGCCGGGCAAGCAATAAACGGCTTATCAGCTGAGCAGCAGCAGCTATAACTGCGATACAAAGTACACTGAAAAAAGAAAGCTGGGCTTAATAGATATTTCCATATCTGGAATCTTTTTGAAAAGTCAATCATATCTCTCTTGACATATCTTCTTCCTTATTTACTTTACAATATTACATTTTGATACTGTATGCATATGTTTTGTATTTTAACATTCATGAATATTAAAATCACACACTCTATATACTATGTACTAAACTATACTTTACTATCTTTTCAAATAGTCAATCATGTTTCCCAACTTTCCCTTTTTCTTAATTTCTTTTAATATTGCAAGCCCTAAATTCAATTACAATATTTGTTTATGCTTTCAGATTCTATATTGATACTGTTAACATATGTTTTTTAATTTAACACACAACAAAATTATACATTATGAAAAAAAAACAAAAAAATTATAAAAAACTAACTTTTTTCTGTGCAGCTACTGTAGCAACAACAATCACTCAATTCACACACATGGTCATGACCCACAAAAACAAACGAGAAATGTGCGAAAAATTGCAATAAAATAACGCCTCGACAAAAGAACAAAATACCATAAAAAAACATTAGCGAAGAGAAAGAATTTTAGTCAATTATAAATACGAATTGCTAATAAAATTATTGTTTTACAACTAATTGTTTGAAAATGGGAAATGTGCTAAAATGAAATAAATGTTGGGTTCTTTCTTACTTATATCTGACACAGAGCTCATAGAGTAAATCCCTATTGACTTTTACCAGCGATAACAGGCTATTTTTACATTTTTCTACTATATGTACATATATCCATTGTGCAAACATAAGAATATCACAATAAAGCTGACCAACACCAAAAGCAACAAGAAAAAATCACAAAATACGTACCATTCGAATCGTTACATCATCGTTTGCGCAATGGGAACTCCTCATCGCTTAAATTCCCCTCCTTAATGATTCATTCAAGCCGAGCTAAACATTTTATTGTCGCATTTATAAATGAGTAAATAGAATTGTATTTTTATGTATGCAAAGTCCGTTTATTCGCACTGCCCAAAGGTTGAAAAGAGAATGACAGAAGAGAAATGAGAGAGGTGGGCTTGATAAGCATTACAACACTGACAAAAATTGAAGCAAGTTTTTAGTAAATGTTTTTATCTATGATGTTTTATTAAAACTAAATGCAAACAATTTATATGTACTTGGCTTATTAATACATGTCAACTTAAACTAATGACATGTTTTGTTTTATATCTAGAAAACCTGTTATTTAAAAAAATTATATAGAGCAAAAAAATGTATAAATTTAAGTTAATTTTACTAATGAAATGAATTATTATTTTTTTAAATACTTATTTTTCATACTGCTTAAAAAGCAATAATTTGTTTTAAAGCTTTAGTGTTTAGTGGTCAAATTAAATTTTTTAAAGTAAGATTCTCTTAAAAAAGGTTTATCTAGAATGTGTTTGAAAATATTGAACAGAACAACGATAAATCATTTGTACGTCATGAACAAATATATATATTTATTTTGTACATTTTTTTCTCAGTGTAGACCGCGGATAAACCGCAGCAACAGAAGCCGGGCTATCGATGCTCAAAGCCCCCCACTGAAGCTTGTCCGGAAAAGCTCATAAAATCACAATTGCGATTGCCCGGGGACCAGTCGTCGCATCGTCGAGTTGGTGTTTGTGTTTGTGGGGCTCCACTGTTATACCGTATATCCGTGTGTGTTGTCGGTTGATTGTGCTGGACAATGGACAATGACTCATGGCGAGTGCCCCGATATCGTAGCCCCAAAATTAAGTCCCCAAATCCCGGCGATGCTAATGAGCCGTCCAATCCGAATTGCCTGACCGGAATGTGAGCTACAATTAAAGGATACCGAAATCTTTAATGGAGAGTGACTGGCACTGATCTTAAATCTATATATGTAGATACTTTGGGGTATAGATTTTGCCATTGTGTGTAGCACCAATTACTAAAAGCCTCAGGTACAGAACTAAAGTATTTTAATTACAGTTGAATTTTTTAAACGCTAAGTTTATTTTAATCTTGACTACAAATCTTTGAAAACAATTTAATGACAGAATCAAAAATTTCCATGAATTGAAAAATGTTGTTTTATATGGACTTACCTCTTTTTTTATAAATATTTTAAATTAGTTCTTAAGGCCTTTTAATTTGTTTAAGGTTATTATTGGTTACATTAGGTTCATGATAGTTTTTCTGCTAATGATAATATTAATATTTAAATTTGAAACAAACTTGCAGCCTTAGCGCTTGGTATTAGCGCAGGGTATTTTATAGTCGGCAAAGCCAACAACCCTTGCCAAAACCCGAAAAGTAATAAACAAACCCATAACACAGACGCTCAGCTGTTATCAGGTTCAGAGTTCTCCGGTACTCTCGCCGACTTTTCTCTCTCGGGGAGACAGAGACAGGTTCTCGGCTTTCGCCGGAGCTTCCACAGTCAGTATGCCATCGATTTTTCCCGCTGTTGCTTCGTGTTTTGCCAGCGTTTTTGTTGTCCTAGGACCGTGAGTCAGCTGATTTCCGCTCGGTTTTCTCTTCGGCGGACGATTTGTTGTGACACTTCATCTGACAGCTGCAGTTGCATTTTCAGCTTCTCCTGCAATTTGCAATTAAATAGTGAACTTAATAGTTTATTGTGTGTGCGCTGGCCATGAGCCAAAGAAAATGCAGAAATGCTTGGCGGAAACGGATATTGTCAGATCCCAAAACTAATCAGCGAAATTCCAAGTGAAACCCAAATGCGGAAATAGAAAACCTCACGAACCTGACGCGTTAGCACAAAAAAAAAACTCAGCAACACAATCAAAATAAATATAAGGAAAAAGAACGAGTGAAAGAGAGAAATTTAAGTTGCCGCGCCCCAAAAAGAAAAAAGAAAGAAAGGAAAGCAGATTTGTCCAACAAATTGCACCGGAAAAAAGAGAGGGAAAATCACTGGTAGTGCGCTCCCTTTTCAACTAGTGGGTGTGAGTTTTAGATGCGTAAGCTTTTGCCTTACGTTTATACGTACATGTATGTATATATATAACTACAAATGTATTTTTGTGGGCTTTACTTTCGCTTTCATTTCACACAAATTGCACAAAATTGCGCTTTTGACACAATTAGGAAAATGTGTTTCACGCGCTTTCCTTTGCAAAGGCCTCTTTTCACCACCCCACAACCACTCGTCCTCTCCTTACATTTCAAGTTTTTATTTTCTTTATAATTGAAAACTTATTTGTGTGAAGGACAACAAGCATTTAAGAGCTGGGAAAAGGTAGAATAAACTCTTCCAAATACCCTAACTTACTTGTTAAAGAAAATGATAATAATAAGTCATAACTTATTTGAAAGTTAAAAAATGTTAGGGGTAATTCAAATTTATTTTTTAAATTATAAAGCTAAGCTGTTTAATAAAAAGATTTTTGGAAACAAATCACTCTAAAAACTTTTTATTTTGTCAATTATAAAAATAATATTATTGTTTTCTTTATAAGTCTAATTTTTTTTGTTTTTTGTGTTTATTTTTTATGTTTAATAGGTTTGTTAAAATAATGGCAAAAAAACAAACAAAACAAGAACAAAAAACACAATTATATATAATACAAATATTAAATACTTAATTTAAAATTTGGTTTCTTTCAAAAATTGCTCAAAGAATATATATAACGATATTAAATAAAAATGCCATAAAAAAGGTGTTAAAATGCTTTTCCTCTCGCTGTTCATTATTCTAAAGCGGAAAGGACAACAAATAGGGCATAAGAAACTGAAAATGAGTCACGTGGGCGGACAACAGCAAGCAATTTATTGCCGCCAATTAATTTTAAACACCTCTCCCCTTCCTCGTCGAGTATTTCAATTAGTCCACCATTTTTCGAGGCCTAATAAAAACAAGGTGGCTGCTATAGCCCCGACTAATAAAAAATTTTCTAATTTGTTTTTATTGTGATTTATGAGAGAGCCGTGAGTTCTCCGAATATTTTGTCTACCTCAATTCCGCCCTTGAAATTTTCTCTCTCTGTAATTAACAAAAGTTGATAATTTGTATAGGAGTGCGAAATATTAAGTCATTGAACTTGATTGTTAGATAGCCCCAATATCAAGGTGATATAATCGGGTGTAAGATAGTCTACAAAAGTCAACAAAAGTGTTTCGGTTCAGTCAAAGATAAGAAAGTATCTCGGGTGGAAACGCCATAATTTTTTGGAATAAAGATAAGCAATAAGGGTAGAAGTAAACATATAATGAAAAAAAATAGGTCGTGCCATTTACGTATACGTATTTTTGTAATTTGTAAATGGAAAATTTGTCCTTTTCATTCAAATACAGTTTTTCACGTAACATTACATTTTTAATTGTTGACAGGAATTTTGCAAACCTTGAAATCGCAAAGTTTTGCACAAATGCAAATGGATTTCAGTAAAACTTTCCCCAAACCAACCACCTGACAGATGACTAACAAAGGTTGTCCCCCGTCCATTTGTCGGATAAACCAAAATCTCTCTTTAATGATCATTATCGGTTGGAAAATCGCTCGGCAAAACTAGCTAAAAAGTAAAAGTTCAATTTGCAGTTCAGGGGGTTAAACTGAGAAGATGAAGGGGAACAATGATTTCTCATTCAGATGCAGCTGCAATTTCGATAGCCTCGGGCTCTCGACTATTGACACACAGCAACAGTCAACCATCCTCATCAAAATGAACTTGCCTTTAGAAATCAAAGAACTAAAGAAGCAACTTTTTGTCAACCATCTCCGACCCCTTCTGCTCTACCTATTGCAACTAATTCATTTCATATTTCAGAAACATTTTCGCACACAAAAGTTTTTACCTCTCAAAAAGAAGAAAAAAATATTGAATAAAATAAGTTGTTTGTTTCATCGAATTTCAAATGCTCTCAAAATTAATCACTTTTGAACTATAGACTTTTAGAAAAATGTAATACATAATATATATAATATAATATTGCAAGCCACAATTTTATTTAAAATTCGCTTTTTACAATTTAACAGATTTTATTTAAATTATTCTGTTTCTTAAATCTTTGATTTCAGGGTCGCATTAATTACTTAAGATACATTTTTTTAACTATTCCAAGGGACTCCCCTCAAATTCTAGTTTCTTAAATCCTTTCATTATAAGCGAAAGAATTGTTAAATAATTTATAAAGTCGACATAAACGTATTTTAAAGATATACATATTTGCCTCTTCTGATTTTTCCTCTCAGCATTCATAGAGTAAGCCGGGGGTAAAAATGTATGAACGAAAAAATTGTTGAAAACCCGAAGCAAACAATGCGACTGATTGAAAAGTTTTTTAATTGATTTTTGTAAACTTCTTTTGCAGCACAACCACAACAACGGCAGCAGCAACATGGGGAATTCGCAAAATCGGTCGGCGAGCACCGATGAAAAGTCACCGCCAGGTGGCGCCAGTCTAGTGCGGATGGGAATAGGCGGGGGTGGTGTGGGCGTGGCCGGGGTCGGTGTGGGCGGAGCCCCGGCAGAGCGACGAAACAGCCGAGTTCGCGTCCTCAGCCGTTTGATGGGACAGAAACGCATTCGCGAAGCATTCCTGCACTCGCCGAAAACGGGATCGAGTTCAGAGGCCAATTTGGGGGGCGACGGAAGCGGCGATTGGACCGCAGCGGAAACGGAAGTGGAGCATGGACAATTGGATGCCAGCGCAGAACAAATAGATTTTCGTAAGTCAATTCCCAAGTTTCCCATAACAGTGCACAGAGAAAAATATTTCGATTGGTCAGAAATTAATAACAAATGTTTGTGGTTTTTATTAAATGTAATAAATCACTAAAAACATTTGAAAACTTAAATACTATTTATTTAGATTCAAAAAATCCAAAATTAAACAAATAAAATATTTAAAATATTTAAACAAATATATCTATAAAATGTAAATATTTTGGATAATAAATTTTCAAAAACAATTATTTAAATTAAACTTAACTATAATAAAATAAACAATTTCTTCAATTATATAACAAAGTTTTTTAATGGCAAAGAAATGTTATATTTATAAGATCAAAATGAAATATTTCTCTGTGCACTCAATTGTTGTTGTTATTTATATTGTTGATTCCTTGTTGAGAACTTTACTTTATTTGTTGTTGTAATTCTAGATGTTATGGTTGTTGTGCATCAAATTCAGTTTGTCAGCTTTTTTCCTGTCTTACAAAAAAAACACCCTTTTTTCTCCTTACATTTTTCAATATGCCAACTTTATTTTTTACCTCTATTGTTGCTGTGGATTTTCTCTACTTTTATTTTTTACTTTTTGTTAACGGACTTTTGTTTTAATATAGAACTCTTCAGCTTCAGACTACAGTGCGCCTCGGAGTTGTAAGGTCACTTGTCAACTAACAACAATTGACATGTGGTTAACAACCACGTTGGCCTCACTTTTTTTTGCCAATAGGAAACCCAATATGACAGCAATTAAATTTGTCACTGCTGTCTGGATACAATTGACATTTAAATGGATAATTGTTTCCAATCGCCATTTTCCACAATTGTCTTTATTATCAAATACATTTTCTCACAGCATTTAAATGATCCTTTAATTGATATCAGTTTATTAATTATATTTAAAACATGTTGATGTATATTTCCATATATATAAATTTGGTATCTAAAAAATACTTTTAAAATAATTAATAATTAAATTGTGCTAAGTCTGGTTTTCACAACGTTAATTGATTAATGAAATTTACAAAGAACTTATGTAGTTCTATTACTTTTAAATTAATGAAACGGACTGTCCATCAAACTCTCTTCAACTCGACTTTATTGCAATTTAAGCGGAGTTTAAATAAGAATTTTTCGGCAAACTTTTACAACAACAAAAAAGCGAACAAAAAATAAACTTTTCATTGAAGTTTTTTATGAAATTTTCTACACTTTTCCTCCGTACTCCCTTCATTTTTCTCCCCTTTTTCAACGAAGCTTGACTTTTGCCAATTTTTCAGCTCCTTACGTTGTTATATTTGTTATTGTTGTTGTTGTTGTGGCACCTTCGTCTGCTGCAAAAACCCTTCACTTCAACCATTTTCCCCTTCTTATATATCATCCCTCATCGAAGCCAAAAACTCTCAAGTTTTTCGGCTGCTTGTAACTTATAACTTATTGGCATTTTGCCTTGGCCAAATAATATTTTTTACTTAGTGTGCTCTTGTTTTTTTCTCTCTATCGTTTTTTTTGGCAAAGTGAAATCAAAAATTTATAGATTTTAGTTATTCATGTGAAATCTTTAAGATGCCCCCTTTAAAAATATTAAGCCAAGCACCATGCACACACACAAAAACAAAAACAGAAGCTCAAAGGCACGTTCGCCATCATAACTCAGCAACTGGGAAACTGAAAAGTGAAAAAATAAACAAAAAAAAACAGAAAAAACGGAAAACCCGACAAACACAAAACAGAACCCAAAATACTGGGCAAAGGAAGCCCAGAGACCCACTTCAAAAACTCACGACTGTCTATTAACAGCCATAAGAAAAGTGCGTCGAGTTCAAAAGCTGCAGGCGTCTCGTCCTACCCAAAAAAAAAAAAAAAAAAAAACAAAAGTTAAAAAAATCACTCAAAGCTGGAAATATAAATTTCGAAGAGGGGAAAAGGGTATCTACCAGCGAAACTGAACTTTTAATGCTCTTATTGGCAAATAGTTTTAATATATTAATATGAACAATTTCTGATTGTTATATTTGCTTTTCAATTTTTTTAACAAGGTTTTTAATTTCTGGCAATGGGTTTATGGCAAAAGAAAATTGGAGATAAGAATGTAGAAAATTAATACAAGCTTTGCTTTTTGTTTATGATATATATATATTTAACTAAGAAATTAGATAAATCTAACTTTACCACTTTCCGGCACTTATATATAAAACAACTTCTAAACAAAAATCTTGTTTTGTCTTTATGCAAGGTGTTTAAATACGAAACAAATATTTAATTTTTAAGCATACATGTTTAGTCATAGTAAATTACAAGCTTTATTAAATTTTCATCATACTTTAAACACACTTTGATTATATAATGTATTCAAATTGGAGGCAAAATAACTCGGCAATCGTTTTCCCGTGCATTTTTTGTTAGCAAGTTTTCTATTTGGGGCTTCTATTTTGACGCGGGCTTTTAAAAAGATGCGAAAAACGCGTTCAAGGCTGAGGCGCATATCAAAAAGCAATTCAGAGGCGAAAAGAGATGCTCCATCATGCCCACTGCCCCAATGTTAAACCACCTCCTCCTCCCTCCCTCGAATGCAAGAAGCTTTTTGCCATTGCAGCGGAGCAAAGCCTAAAATCAAATCAACGAAAAATCCTAAACGTGCCGCGTCGAGGCAAAAATGGGTGGATGTGGATACCGGGGGTTTCCAAAAGGGAGCTCTCCATATCAAAAATTCCCTTTCAGCCAAGAGAGATGATATAGCCATAGCGCACACCAAAAACCCCCGCGTGATTTTCCATTTCATTCACTCGCACGCAACCAGCTGAGTTTTGGGGCCTTTTTCAATGCATAAATTCATAATTCATGGGGCCAAGAAAGAAGCGCCCGAAGGAGGTGCGGAGTGGGGCCGGAAACTCCCTACAAATCGCATCAGGCTCAAGAAACAAGGCACTGCCAATCGGCCTTGCTCGACTGCAATGTGTACCCTATGAAAGCCTTAAGTTGTTTTTGAATATAAAATTGTATATTTAAAAATATTTAAATATACAAAAAAAGTCATAGCATTTTAACTTCAGATTTGACACAAGTTTTTCAACTATCAATCATGATTAGCAAGAACTTATATATAGTGAAAAAGTTGATAGAGTCTTCTATGCATCGAAAGGTAAAAACAATTTTTATTGTGTCTTAAAGTTTAAAAAGAAAATTGTTTTATTTATTTATTATTATGTTTACCTTTAGTATTGCTTATTTCGGTTAATAAAGTTTATGACAAACAACTGCATTTTACGGCAGAAAATTAACAAAACAATAAAACAACAGTTCAAAATGAATAAAATAAAGAAAAAATAGTGAGAGCTGAGATACACTATTAAACCTCTGAAAATGCACTTGTCTTTAGTTGCCTTTTGTTTATTTAAGACAATTTCAAATTAATTAAATCCCTGCTTATTTATATGGAAATAATTTTTTTATGGAATAAATACGACTGTTGGGCAAAATTTGATGAACAGCCCAAAATCGGGGCGCCCTTCCCCTGAACACACACACACACAAACACAAACTAAGCAAGCGATATCAAAATACCCCAGAGCAGATGGAAAACCATGGTAAAGCGAGGAAAATTTTGGGCCAAATGGGTGGTATTTTCAGTTTTGGTTATGGAGGTATTCTTTTTTGGGGGCTGGGAACTGCAGCCTTTGGCGGAGTTAAAGCAACGTGCTCAATTAAGCACCCACATCCACGCATATCCACCAACACCGACACAATAACACCCACACATCCATGGACGGGCCACATTATGGTGGAAAAGTTTTTTTTGGCACGGCACGTGGCTGGCCGCTAATATTTATGGCAATTAGTTTTAATAGTTTTGCTTGTACAGTTCCATGTTAAGTTGTAAACTCACTCATCCAGCATCCTTTTTTGCCTGTCTATGTGTGTAGTTTTAACAACTGCTTAATGTTGTTTACAATTTGTTTATGCCATTGCAATAATTAAGCATTCCGAATACTAAACATTTAAAGCCAAAATTGGTTTTGCGTACTTTTGGGAGCACTTATTGGAAACTGAGCGAGTTAATAAAAAATGAAAGCGATTTTAGGTCCAATGTTACAAGTAATTTAAATTGTGTAAAGAAAATTAATTTAAAACTAAACCAGACTTTATTATTCCAAAGTTTTTCTTACACACAATATACTAATTTTTAAAAAATGTTTTCCGCAGTAGCATTTTTCGGAATTGTCATTTTTTGGACACATTTTTCGAAAATCAAACAAATTTTAAAAAAATGCTTTAGGAACAGTGTTCTGTAAAAACCATGAGCCCTCGGTATAAAATAGGTTCGTGGTCTTAAAAAATTAATAAATGACTTGCCACTTAGGAACTTTTTTCATGCAGACAAAAAACAGAAATGCAGAAAATGATATTTTTAGCGAAACGTTTTGCATCACATAGCCACTTCAGTCATCCAAAAAATATTATTATAGTAGATATATTAAATGCACCAGTCCAAAAGTATGCAAAATAAATGTATTATTTGTCAAGCGCCTGCAAAACCACCACGATTAAAAAAGGCACTGCAAGTACAATTTGAAAATGAGGATCGCTGCAGCTTAAGCCAACTTTGCCAACTTTCGATTCAACGCACAAAGGCTATCGAAGACGATGAAGAATTACTGGGAATTCTATCAAAAGGGGAACAACAAGCTAACGAAATGAACCCGACCACCAAACAACCTCGAAAAAGACGCGTTGCACCGCAACCTCCACCGAAACCCCAACCGAAACCCAGAAAAATGCGGGTAGAAAAAGTCCTCAACGATGACCACTGTGCGTTCATTGAGCAGCTTTTTGCAGAAACAACTCAAGCAACAGCAACAGCTACAGTGGTTGCGGGTAAGCTCAGTGTCGGTCAAAAAAACATCTTCGATTTTTGCCTTCGACGTCGCTGTCTTGCCAGTGAGTAAAATTATTATTCGAAATGATGGGTATGCTAGGCTTGTGGAGGTGTTTGTCTAAAAGAGTGTTGTAAAAGCAAAATATTTTGCAAAAACAGTTAACAAAAAATATGACAATTATTCAACATGTTTTCTGAATACCTATTATTATTATTTTTTTTTTTTTTTTGAATGAATACATTTTTTTAAAGATATTCCAGGGTTGTTTTGTTTAATTAGTTTAACACTTCTCTTAATAAAAAATGATAATAATGTGCTTAGGAGGTCTTACAAGGTATTTCCAATCTCTCATAGTTTGTTAGAAATAAAGATGAATCAGTTGGTTTCTTTTTTACAGTTAACTGACTTATATTTTTTTAAAATATATTTTATATAGGAAATTTTAATGTCGATCATATCTCATATGATCTTTTTCACGTTTCTGCTCTGCTTTCGTTCCATGTAACTCGAGCTTAAGACCGTCAACAAAAAAATATATATAAATGGAAGTAAATACGTATATTTCTCTGGCGGTTCTCCAATTTGCGTTCTCTCTCTCCCTTTACGTTCACTCTTTCTCTCCAGTGCTCCCCGTTTCTCTCATTCGCTTTGTTGTGCGGCTTTTGACTTTCCAGTGGGCTTCCATTCCAAACCAGTTGGTTTGTTAGAAACGCGTTGAACTCGCTCCCGTGCAGATCGTTCCAAGCTGAAATTGTAAAACCTTTGAGAAAAACAGATAAATCCAAAAGAAAAACAAAGTACTGAAGGGCAAACGAAAGTGCGGTGTATGGAAAAGTGTGAAAAGTGACTGGGCTTGATGAAAAGTGCCTCTCAAATGACAAAATCAACAGTCTACAGGTGTTTATTTGGTGTTCTTTTTCTAGTTTTTTTTTGCTCTGGAATGGGGAGTACCTTTACCTTTGTTATCGTTGCTCATCTTTCCAGTTCGGCTTTTGTTTTGCTTTCAATTTGCCTTAATTGCCCATAGACAACAAATTAAACAATTTACTTTTTGAAAAAGAGAAGGCAACTGACGCCTACGCTTTTTTTTTTTGGTTGAAACCCCCATCCATCTCTTTTCTTCATAACCAAAACCAGTTTTTGTGTTCTGTTTTGTACGATTTTCTTTGTTTACCTTTTGGGGGATTTTCTCGAACCTTTTCCATTTTCATTTTCATTTGTCCCCCAGCAAACACACACCTTTTTTTATGTCCATGCTTTTCTTTCCATTTGACCATTTTCCATATAGATTTTCATAATTAGCGGCTTTCCAGTTTTGACGGCTCTCTCTGAGAAATTTCTCTCTTGTTTGCCTCTCTCTGTTTTATGGAACTCTTTCCAGTTCCAGTGGCGCCTTGTTTTTATTTACTTTTGTTTAATTATTATTTCTTACACATGTCGCATTTTTGTGAATGAGCCATCGCAGTCGTGGTTAATGGCATATAAATCATTCGGAGCCGCAGTTGGCAGACGGTTTTATTTAATTCCAAATATTTTAACAGCGAGCTCATCGCACTTTTGCGGCACTTTGGTGAAATCTATTCAGACTAAATCGAGAAGTCATTTTGTAAGCTAATTAATTAATTAATTTCTTTTAAATAATGTTTTTATTAAAAATGCGCACATGTAGTTGCTAAACTTAGTTTTGTTTAAATTACATTCCTTTTTTGTTATCCAATACAATCTTTCTCCTTCTCTATCTCGATTGTCTGTCTATCTCTCCTTTTATTCTTAACTTTTTGATCTGCTAACCGAAAATAAAAAGACGACGTGGTCAGTTTGGATTACACCGATTCGCTAGAGTATCACAATTGCAGCAGCGACGATTGCTGCTATGCATCCAATGATACCCTAACTCAGCATCGAAATCAGGAACTGCAGCAGCGACAGAGGCAACATCATCATCTCCATTTGCATCATCATCAACAGCAGAATCATACCCATCAAAACAATCGCCATTATGCCTACGATCGGAAATCTTTGTGCACAAGTTGTTCAAGCAATGATTCCCTATTCACAGATCCCGTCGACGAACTGATCATACCCAAGCAGTATTTGCATGCGACTAAAGCCGATGCAAATTCCAAACGTGATCGTCCACTGAGCGAAATAAGTGTGACTTCGGTGGACACGCTATCGCCGAATACCGCCAAAGCGGTTCTTGAGCTGCAGAAACGCTGCCGAGCGGATAAATTGGCCTGCCTGAGCTTAACTCAAGTCACCTACCTCAGCATAGCCAATGAGCTTCAGGAAGTCGAGGAGGCGGATCAGGCCATATTGCTCAACACCGACCTTTTGGTAGCACCCAATAGCCCGGCGGAATCTTCGCCGGACGAAGAACTCATGGCCCTGCAATTGGGCAAGAAGTTGGCCCAAGTTTTGGGCAGTGGCACGGGACCTTTGACCCCGGGAAATATGGAAAACAGCCCAGCAGGATCTGGTCCTCGCGTCGATTCGCCACTGGGAAACGGGGAACTCTTCAACGTTTCAAAGGCCAAAAAGGTCGAGCTACAGAATCTTTCATCGCGATTCACGGCCACCGTCAATCAAACACCGCCAGGTGTTCTAGCATCAACTCCAAGTGAAACAGGTGAGGATATATTTTAAAGATACCTAAAAGGGCAATCAAAATAGATTTGAAATTATTCAGCAATATTTAAAAACTATACCTTAAAAAGAAAATTTTTATTAAGAAAATAAGAAAGTTGGTCAAATACAAGTGCGGGTCTAATGGTCTAATAGAATGGTCAATAAATTCTAAAATTCTTAAATAAATATATTCCCTAATTAAATTGTTCGCATTATATTTAGTAATGATGAATACAAACATTTGTTTAATATTTAAATTGCGAAAAATCGTTTAATGAAGCGTAAATAATAAGTCAAACTAATTGCTTTTTATTTACCTATTATTAAAGCTTCTTATTTAGGGTGGGCGTTTTGCCCAAGGACATTAATTAATTTAATTGAAAAGTACAACCTATTCAGGCATATAAAAACCGTGTTTAACAAAAGAGGTAATTTTGAACTATTGATAAAATATGCACAATGTTTAAAGCAATTTAAATATATTCGATAGATTTCATCGTTTAGTAAAATCGAAAATTAAATTAGCAAACAAAGTTTGCATAAAGTAATTACTGATTAATGAACCAAAATTCAATTAATCTTTTTATGTCTTTCTGTAGTAAGCTGAAGAGGTTTTAAATATTGATTTAGAAATCCTGTGCGAAATTTAAAAAAAAAATTCGCTTCAACTCGTCCAAGATGCCAATCCACCAGTTTTTTGCCTTGTTTGTTGTGTCCCACTTGTAGCCATATGTGTGTCCTACAGAGTGGTCCTTCAGGCATAAAAAAAACGAAAAAAGAGACATGTCTAAAAGCTGTCCCTTTTTTTTGGGCGGATTGCGCCAATTTCGAAGGTAAACACGGGTCCGTCAGAAGTGCTTGTCAAACTGTAGTTTGAGTGTTGTTTTTTTTTTACTCTTTTAAAATTCAAGTGCCCGTCGTCCTCTTAGAAGGTGAGAGCCCAAAAACATACTTGAAAAATTCTATGCCTTAACACATAATGAAAACTCAAAACACCTTTCGATTTTTTGCAGAATTATTTATTTTACAAATTTAGGTAACAAGAAAAATACAACTTATTAAAAACTTTAAGAAAATAAGCTTTATCACTTTATTATTTACTTATACTCGTCACCCCTCAATAATAGATTTTTTTTTTATTTCACTATTGTTATTTAACTGTATTCTTCCACCCTTTACAATACAATTCACAAAACTTAGTAATTACTTAAAATATATATTTAGTTCCCTCATTTATAATTATCTTAGGAAACCCCCATAGAAAACCACAAGAAAAAGGGTGTTGCCCTCGGATTTTAATGCAAAGTTTTTTAATTAACTCATGTAGCAAAAGCCTTCCCATTTGCCCTTTTCCTTTGTTTTCCAAACTGATCCGATCAGCGGCGCTATTAAACACAGAAAAAAAGCGCGGGAAAAGTGTACAAAAAACAAGCAGGGACCCGAAAGTAATTATTGGCACATTTATGCAAGGACTCGTATTTCTCTGCCCGCCCGCCCCACATGATATTTTAAATATATAATTGCCCCCTGAGCCCCCCAGCATCAACCCCCTTGCCCCAGAAATTCACCTAATTGCGTTCGCCCAACTCGCTCAGCTCGATAAACAAAAAATAAACAAAAGCGAACATGGTTCGCTGCTTTTTTCCGGCCCTTTGGCTGGGGGTATATCACCAAGTACATACTTTGCCCCACCGAAAAAAAAAACATTTGTAAAAACTTAAAAATTGCAAACACGTCTTCATTGTTTACAAAATGTTGGCCGGAAACAGGCGCTTCGGGCTGAGCTTCAGTTTCCTTTTTCCTGACTTTGTTGATTCCCCATTGAGGCTCCGCAGGGAAGCAGCAAAAAAAGCGAAAGTTTAAATTTTAATTAAATCATGTTATATAGAATGATGCACGCGGGAGTTATCCGCCAAATCGAAGAGTGGGCAAAACGGGGCCCAAACCACTTGGGCACACAGTCAATGATGATGGGCTGCTATAAGCGCTCCACGGGGTCTACTCAATCGGAGTGGAGGGACCATCAAAATTTACTACCAGACTACCCGAAATCAGGGATCCAGGGAAAAATTTAATGCACTAGAAAAATTATATGTTTATTTTTCGCGGGCGACGGCAGGCACAATTTTTTACGGGCCTGTCGAACATGAATTTCGATTAAATGAATGTAAATCATTTAAAAATTTACATGACTTTGCTTTGGGCATCCTAGAGGTGAAGATTTATTAGCGAGCAAGAAATTGGATTTTTAAAATAATTTAAGATATTTAAAATTTGAAATTAAATTTAATTAAAATTTATAAATAATTTATTTAAAGCCCTATATATTTAAATATATCATTGGCAACCATAAGTCCTATAAATATTTAAATATTATTTTTCAATGTCAACAAATGTGAGTACTTTCATACAAATTTAAAAACGGTTTGCTAAAAGATTTATAATCTTAAAGAATTCATTGGTAAGAAACAGTTTAATAAAAATTTAAATTCAATTTTGTTCCATTTTTTTTTTATTCTCTAAAATATAAGTTTATCGTTTGCATGAATTCATTTTAAATACGATTCTATTGATATTTTCCGGCGGGTTTTCTGCACCCACCAACAGAAATGATAAATGATTGGCAAATGTTTGCCGAATATTGTAGAATTTAACCAATAATTATGGGAAGTGACTTATGCGCAGCCAGGAATACATTTATCTTCAATTTTTCACTTATTTAAGCACCGCAACGCACCGAATGCGGGAATTTCTATACAAATTTATCCAGCTAATGCCATTGCCTCGTCATTCATTCGTTCGTTTGCAGGAGCTGCAGGATTTTCAGGACTTTCGGCAGGAGCAGGAGCTGGAGCTTCTTCGTTGGAAACGCAATCAACTGTTATAATTTCGTTTAAATCATCTCAAACACCTGTGCAGTCTCAAACGAATTCTGCAGCAACAGCAGCAGCAACAGCAGCAGCAACAGCGGCGGCAGCAACTGAAAATGTTGAGGATGACACGGCACCGCTGCCACTCCCACCGCCGCCCCCCGGCTTCGGCACGCCCACCACGCCCCTTTTGACGAGCAATGTGCTCAAGAAGGTCGCCAGCTTCACGGTCGAGAAGTCTTCGGCGGGCAATAATAGCTCCAATCCGCCGATTTTGCCAACTGGCGATGAGACAACCCTCTTGGCTACTCCAAATTCTGCTTCTTTGCCATCCGAATTTGCGGGGGGCGTGGCAGGGGGCACTGCTGGAGCTGGGGGCGTGGCCGGGGGAGCTGGCGGTTCGCGACGCGGCTCATCTTATGTACCGGAAAAGTTAAGCTTCGCTGCATATGAAAAGTTCGAAGGTAAGTTTGCCCAAATGTTCGTGTTTAAATACTCTAAAGTGGAACCGGGTGTGTATGAAGCGAAACACCCTTTAATTGGAAAACATAATGTTTGGAAATGGCATGAGTTTATTTTGAAGGAGGACTTAACATGCCATTTTGTGTATATTAAATATCAGCAAACACACAATTCAATTAAAGAAAATTAAATTAAACTTATAATAAATTGGTATAATCAAATTGATCCCAAAAATATCATTTGGAACTTATAAATATTCAAGACAGAATAGACATTGTATATCAACAAAGTCAATGCTTTCAGTAGCAGATTAAAATAAATTATCTAGAAATTTAGTTGGAAAGGAAGAAGGAGAGCAGATATAAAAGATCGATAAAATTGACTTTTTACTCATGTTAAAATACTTTAATTTAGAAATGGCCTACAAGAATCCATTTAAATGATTTTTTTAAGCCGTTCTTATGACATGTTTCTACACTGAAACATATTTCAAAACCTGCTTATTAAGGTCCCAACAATAGTTGTAGTAAACACAGCCAAAATAACCATTAATGAACTGACAATCCCCGCAAGTCAAAACGCAAGACCCCTTTGTTCAGATTTTGTAATGCCATCTCTTTAGTTGGCATTTCTTTTCATTTCGCTCGTTGGAAATCTTTCAGAGTATTAACCCAGAGCTTTCGGTTGTAGAGCTGCACTTTATGCTTCAATCTGCGACTTCAGTGAAGCGATGCCAAAGGCAGGAATATCGAGAAGAAAAAATATATGTAGGGAAAGGGATTTTGGGCGGGAGAAATATAAAAGGTAACCTTTGCGATTTCTGCGCATTTACTGTTTGCCTTTTGTGTCGTTCCTCGGGAAACATTTAATTTTATTTCCCTTTCCGTTTTTCTTCCCTTTCAATTTACTTTTTTTTTGCTCAACCTGCTGCTCCACGTTTGATTGCGTTTGTTGTTTGCTTAAAGTTAACAATTAATTTGCCTGCTTCAGCTTCAGCTCGAGCACACTTTTCCCTTCTCCTGCAATTTTCCTCCTGGAAAATCAGTCAAGAAAAGGAAGCCAAATCAAGTTGAATGATTGCATAATTGGGAAATTTTGTATGTAAATAGTGAGGAGAGCAGAGGAGAGAGGGCAAAACTTGCCAGGTTAACATTTTCGGAAGTGTTTGAAGTGCACACGCATATATTTCAATATTCTATGTTCCAGTTGCCACCACCCCACTGCCCAAAAATGTGTGGCATACTTTCGGGGACAAGACTTTAAATTCGTCTCCCATAAGTGAAAATCTCTGGAATTTTCAGTTGCCTAGGAGCTGAAAAGGTGAGACTCCATGTGTCTGTACTGTACAGATTCGATAAGACAAATATTTTGATTAAAAGGGGTTCTCAAAAGCAATATTAAAACATTCAATAAAATTAGGACAAGGATTAAAAAATAATTTTTCTTTTATTAATTTTTTCTCATAATAGATACCACCACTTAATATTTATAAAGATAAACTAAATAAACTTCTTCTTAACTCAAAACACAAAAATATTAAAGCAGGCAATTAGGATTGGGATAAATAACTTATTCTTCTTTATTTTCTCTAAAAAAAACACATTCTTAATTTTTTCTCTATAAAACCAGTCAACAACCAAAATGGTTAAATAATGCTCACAAGAAATAATTGTAAGAGCAGTCTATAAACAATTAAGATTAGTACATACATTCTTCCTTTAATAACTTTTCTCTATACTAAACAACTGAGTGGAAAACCTCTTAATCTGCAATATTTTTTAAGTTCTTTCTTACCCTCTATTAATAACTTTTCTAAGAGCTCTTCATTACGAAAGTCTACTGTAAATATTAATATTCTTTGCTCGCATTGTTTTGAGTTGGAGTATTCTGTCTGCAAATTTCCGGCACTCGGGCGAAACTATTTTCAAAAATCCTCCTCTCACCCAAAAATGGCGAAGTGGAAAAGGCGGAAAACTTTCTCCTCACAAACGCATCGCGGGCATTTCGGAGGCGTAGTTTTTGACACATGCCACGCCCATCGGTGGGTGGTATGGCATTGGGGGGGTGGACCAAAAAGCGCTAATTGGTAAGCTCATCGTTGTCAGCCTTCCCGCTTTTCGGCACCCGGGGATCCTGATCCTCAGCCATCATCATCATCATCATCGTCATCATCATTGCCCGTTGTCGTCTGCTGCAAATTAATGCAAACAAACATTTTAACGCCTCGCTGGGCAAACAAGCGAAGAAGAAGAGAAGCTGGGGGTGGGTGGGGGGTGTATTTTTGGGGAAAAAGCGGAGGGGTGTTGGGAGGAGGCTTAGCTGGACACGCAATTTACTACACTGAGTGAAAACCGCAGACAGAAGTTTCAGAAATCACCAATTAGTTTTATAGCCAAAAAATTTTCGTGGCACTGCAGATTATTTATGTATTTAAATATAATTTCATGTTTCACAAAATATATTATATTAAATTTTATGAATAAATGTAATAGGTTTTCAAGTTTTACAAAATATAGTAGCAGGCTGGCCAAAAGATTTATTGGGAATTGCAGAATATTTATAAACATAGTTAAATTTAATTTCATATTCTAGAAAATATGTTAAATACCATTTCAGCTGTAATTATAGTGTGTGTAAATAAATTAAAAGTTATAAGAGTTAAAAAGAAAGAAGTATAAGAAATCGCAAACAAGTTTTATAGCCCAACAATGGATTTCATATTGCGGAAAATAATTGAGGAAGAAGATCATTTCAGCTCAATTGAAAATATAAATTTCGGTAGTTTATAAACATCCATTTTCTTAAAATTTAAATTTTGTAATATTAATCCAAAAGTATTTATTCCTATCTTGCAAATATTATTTTAAAATTAAAATAATTCACAATAGTTTTACTCCAAATTTTCTTACATATACTTATTTATTTTTACTTAAATATGTGAAGCAATATAAGTTTAAAACTAAACAAACTTGCGATTGGGCTTTCAAAATTAATTTTCCCTGTGTAACTCATGCCTTCCGCATTTTCGCCGTGGACGTCATTGTCTCTGAAGTGGCCATCAATTCTTCGTGGCTTTTCAGCAAGATGGGATGAGATGGGTGTGGGGGACTGGGAAAATTCGGGATGGACAGAGCACAACAACGGCAGAAAGCTGTTTGTCGCGACTTTTCATCACGGAACGTCCGGCAGCGCTTTTCGGAGCAAAAATCTGATTTATATGCCCGACAACATCACGTTCGCCAGCTTCGCTCGGATGAAGTGATTCTGGCCGGGATGAGGATGAGGATGAGGGCCACCATTTGGATGGCGGAGGCCAAGCACCAACTTCAAGGAGTTCTGACTGGACGACAATGTTTTGTTGGCCAAAGCGTAATGAAAGAATATTTTGGTTAAGGGGAAGTAGCTAGCCATAAAGCTTACTTCCTCTACTTTTAATACCTTGTAATCGCTGGTATATTGCTGTGAAAAATATCAAACAAAATAATAAAACTCATAAAATATACACATAAAGTAAGTGGCTTAATTAAAGAATTTTAGTTTCCATATTAAACTTAAAGCTATTAAAGCAAAGTTTCGTATTACATTTTTTAAATCAAGTTTTGAAGAATATGATATGCTTCAAATTCGATATATACTTGCAAATGGGATTTTCCTTTATATTGACGTTTTCTGTTTGCTTAGTTTGTTTTTAAATTTAGACCAAGTGTGTTGAGGTTTAGTGACTAAAGAATTGAAAGAATATTATTTAAATTCGTTATTTTTTACAATAGAATTTTCTTATGTTTATTGAAGTTTCTGCTTGGGTATTATCGGGGTCGTTTTAAAGTATTTCTCTGCTGTTTTGTCCCTCATTCCTTCATTTTGCGTTGTGCTTTGTGGTTTTCTGGCATCGTTTCGTTCTCATCCGTTTTGTTTGTCGGAGTGAAGAGAGCGAACGGCAATCTGCCGTTGATGAATGCAACGCATGCATGCGTGAGGCGCCAAAAACCGCTGCCACCCACCGCACCACCTACTTCTAAACCCCACTCATCCTCCATCACCCACCACCCACATCACACTGCAACAAAATGTCCGAGGTATAATTAAATACATCTCAGCGATTTCTAAAGCAATAAATTCTAAACAACGTTTAACACTTTGTTTTAGGGTGTGATCTAATTAAACATTTTCATCATAACTCTAACCACAATTTTTAAGGTTAGGGTTCTAACGAATTTTGTATCTCAGCTTATTGTCTTGCTAATGAGACAGCAAGAGTTTGTCTGTAATTAAAAAGTATAAAATTTAAATAATACATTGCTTAAAATTATTATTTTCTGTGTACGATTTGTTGCATTCGCCTGGCAAGCAGTTATGCAAATTTTGGTGTGCGTCGTCGGTGGCGCAGTTTTCATCAGGACCCGTTTGCCACATCGCCGCGATGACGCCAGCAATAAAGGCCAAGCGCAACAACAATAGGAAACAGCGACATTTGCAGCAGACAACAACAAACAGTAAAAGATACAAAGATACAGATACATATACCGTACCGCCTGCTGATGAGGCCACCGATGACCAGCTAAGCTGGCGCTTCCTTCCGGTCCAGTCCGCCCCCCCGAAGCGTGGCCATCATCATTGGTATCGAAAAGGCAATCCCTTGGCATCAACTTTGCATGTGCTGGGTGCTAATGATCTGTATAGATACTGTTGTTAAAGTAGAACAGTGGCAAATTATTTAAGAAATTAACTTGCTTCAAAACAAAAACTCTTTCATTAAATAAATCCAACTTTAAATAAGCAAATTGAGCGCCTAATGCAATTTAATTTTATTGATTTGCGTCACTCAATCAAACCGATTTAATCTATCGCTCTTCACATCAATTTCCCAGACGCTATCAGTATAGGTTTTACCACTATCTAAAGTCCCAAACACAGCAACACTTCACCTACGGCAAGGGTGGTTAAAAGATAAAGCAAATAAAAAACCAAAACAAACTTGTAGAAATTTAGAAAGGAGAGTAAACGTTTGAATCAGATGAATTTAAGTTGAAATGATTAAACCGAATAATGACGTACTTGGTCAATTGGTCTTGCTTTTTAACCTCTTCAATGGGTAAATTTAGACAAATGATTCAATGGAAGTGAGCGCTGAAAACCCTATCGAAGAAAAAACCGTGACTGATAAAGCAGGCGACCTTCTCAGGGCCAAATAATATTACTCTATTTGTGTCGCTTACTCTCTTAACAACCGCAGTCTTATCAGTACACAGAAACAAAATAGTTTGAATTTTGATAAGGTTTTTTTTAAAGTGTTTATGAAACGCATATGATTTTATACAACATTTTGTATATTTAATTATTAATTGATTTTTTTTACATCAGCGTATTATTTTTTGTTGTTCCAAAATTTAAATTCATATGATGAGCATTTATAAAATTTTAAAATGGAAATAAGTGCACTTATAATATATATATATAGTTTGAAATTAAAATAGAATTGGTTTCATTATTAAACATATTTTCTATGATTAAAGGTTTTAATAAGTTCCTCTAAGTGTGCAACAAGACGTTGTCATGTACCAGGCCTTGATAATGCTGATAAGTTTTGACACATTTCAATTTTTTTGCGCTAATCGAAAAAAACACTAGGCAGTTTAAGTTTGTTATTAGACGGAGAAAGTTCAACTAGGTCTGTCGATCTAGAAGCAAATATATATTCTATATATATGTCCAGTGCCCTGAGTAACTTTTGGTGCTCTCTGTTGGCCAAGCAGCCATCGAAGGAACTTGAATTTGGTTTGGAAAAGGAACCGCAGCCGTTGGCTTTGCAATGGAATTCTCAGGAGGATGTTGCCAATCTCCCACCACATTACCTACAGCTAATGTCATTGGCCGCCCGGCGGGCGCAGAAAACTCGATTTTCCCGGGGAAAAGCTGAGATGGAGGATTCCGAGGAGCCACCTGATGTCGCCGGAATTAGCCTACGCATCCAACGGATACGCGTTGACCTGCTCGAGCACTCTGACCCAAAACATCTGCTCCTGCTGCTCCTGCAAACTGTTTTCCACTCACACGCTGACAGCCAGCGTAAGTTTGTTTCTTTTCTCCACTTTTCTTGACCAAGAAAAAGTTTTTTTGCGCTTTTAGTTGGTTGGGAAAAAGTATCTCTGCTATAGGAATAAATAGGGAACTAAAAAAATAGACTTGATTTGGAAAACTAGCAAGTAATTTTGTATAAAATTGTTTGAGTATTAAATTCTAGGTTTATTTAGTAAGTCTTTTTTAAAACTAGGCCTTCAATAAATAACAATTGCAAAAGCTTTTCTTAATATTTAAGAATCAAATAGAATGTCAAAACTATAAATCTTTGACTTTACATTTGATCTTTAAATTAAATCTTTAAATCATGCAACAATCAATTGATAATTTGTATATTTTATTTCCCTTTTTCAAGATTTTTTTTGTAACAATGGCT
Source organism: Drosophila elegans (assembly GCF_018152505.1). Classification (NCBI taxonomy): domain Eukaryota; kingdom Metazoa; phylum Arthropoda; class Insecta; order Diptera; family Drosophilidae; genus Drosophila; species Drosophila elegans. The sequence goes on along the minus strand of NW_024546167.1, from coordinate 20,207,741 downwards.
TCTGGTCTATCTTATCAATCCATTAGTCATGCGACATTTAACCATATAGCTAAAATATAAAAGTCAAATGATTTAGTGGACTTATGGAACTTACACTTAAAAACTAGATTGATAATACCTATTGATTCATTCATAAACATTAGCTAGTATGTAAAATGATAAATGTAAGAAATAAAAGAGAACCATGTACAGGCGAATAATTATTTATACACAAGGGATTTTTTAGATGTGGCCTCATAAAATAAAACTATATTGATTATATAATTTTTTTTCATAGAGGACTATTTATCACATTACTGTACATTATACATCAACACATCAATAAACATATAAAATACACAGCTGTTTAACCTGGTTAAAGATTGTCCCTTAATTTAAAATGAAATATTGAATTTTATCTTCCAAGTTCAAATATAAAAAATTAATATTTTTACTCTAACAAATAAACTTTTGCCACCATTTTTGCAGAGCATATCTTGTGTGGCTCCATCGATTTGGATTTTTTACCGGCCAGCTTGTTGTCTGACTTTTACCCCAGAAAATTATTTATTCCACATTTTGTAGGTTTCCCGACTTGGGAGTTCCTTCAACCCCAGGCGTCTCTCACCCATAAATCTCTCCGCTTAGCGGCTACAAGTTTTCTTTTTTGTTTTTTTTTCGGCTTAGGGGTGAGAGAACGAGTGAATAAGTGGACCAGCTGTGATCAAAGTTATTTCATTCAGTTATAACTATTTTGTTCTTTTGCTTTTGCAGGTCAAATGCTGATGAAATGGCTAATCTCAACGATGCAGAGCAATCCGAAGAGTTTCTCCAACGACATTACCCCCGAATTATTCAGTTCTCTGGCCCTGCAATTCTGCAATAATCTCAAATATGTCGGCGTACTCAAGCAGATCTCCAATGAGCACTTGGATGGCGGATTTAGCGTGAGTTCAATGCACTTTTATTTCCCGGAAATTGGTCATCTCGATGCGGAACGGGGGTTCCTAACTGAAGTGTGAAGGGTGCCGACAGGGCGGATGTTGCCACGGCGTTGGCGGAAATGATGACAACGCGTTTGGCATGGACCGGGGTAAAATGGATGACAAATCGGGGCAAAGGGTTAGCGGCTCAAAGGGACGGCTAAACTAACTTTCAAGTCATTAGCGTTTCAGGAAAAACTATTGATAATGACTGTCGCCCCAGCACTGGACGGAAAGAATTCTGCAGTTAATTTCAACAAAATTCTTTTAAGACTAAAATTATGTAGTCTTTATATTTGTTCAAGGTTTATCAGAATTTGTTGCTAAAAAGTAAATTATAGAGACTTACTTTTTATTTTAAAATAGCAAAATCAGAAAAACAACTTAATTTAATTCCCATACTTAAGAAATATAAAAATAATCTTAAAGTAAGCTAATCAGTTGCTTTAAAATTTAAAAAATAGTCATCAGAATTTAGGTTGCTACAAATTTAAGAAATCAAATGAAGTTCATTTCAAATCAGAAAAAATTCTACCTTAAATTAAGTACTTTAGGTAAGGCATAGAAATCATTAATTTCAGTCAGTTATACGCTTAAGTTCATGCCTTATTTTGCCAGTGCTCTGATAGTCCTGATTTTACCCGAGGCCTGCGTTGTGCGCAAGGACCTTCAACTTATGGCCTCTCTGCATAATGTTACTCATACGCAGCGTTGTCCAACGCTCGCTCGTCGAAGTTACTGCGAAAAGTTGTACAAAACTGAACCGCAAAGTTGTGCCCGGAAATTAGCAATTCCATTGCAAAAAAAAAAAGAGTAAAAAATAAAATAAAAGGAATGACAGACCAAAGGGGCCAAGCCTCCACTGCACTTTCATTTAACCGAGCCACAGCGGTTGTCCATCTAACCCCTGCCACGCCCCCCTTACGCCCCCCCGCCTGGAAGTGTCAGAACTTGTTAAAACTTTACAGTCGGCAGCCGTCAACTATCAAAAGCCAAGTTCTCTTTGCCTGCATTAACAATTTTACGCTTTCGCTGTTGGTTTTGTTGTTTTGCTGCTTGCGAAATTATGAAACCAAAGCTGGACACTGGAAAAAAGTAATGTTTTGAAAGCTATATCGGGTAGAATTATGGGAAACTTAATTTTAGGTAATCTTCCCGACTTATTTATATATGCTAATTATATTTTATTATGAATAATAAATATAATAACAAGGTGTATTCTAAACAATAAAAGACAAGGTTTATCCACAAAATCGTAATTAGCTTAGGCTTTAATCTAGTTATGATTTAATGATTAACATTTGTGTTTCGCTTAGAATCAAAAGCTTAAAAAGTGATTTTGCATAGGTAATTTAAGAAAAATCAACAACTGTTTGAAGAAAGACTTTAATATATCTTTTCTTTTAATAATTTATATTTTTCTATGTGCATTATGAAAACCGAGCCCTTTAGTATCACCCTGCTGAGATGGCAGTTTCCTTTTAATCCAGTCATTCTTTGTCCAACTCTTTGGCAACCATCTGGCGATGGTCATCTTCATCTGCCGGGCCTAATGGACTCCATAATAGTTGGCTATATCATCGGGTATTAGCATTTAGCATTTAGCATTGCTCTTGACCAGAAAGCTAAATAAACAAGCTGTTTGTTGGGGAAGGCTTTAATTGCCCAGTAGCCAGTAAAAAAGGCCAAAGAAGCTGGTAGCTGGCCCCATTTCCATTTCGAGGGCTGTAAACCGAGACCCAAGTTAAGTGTTATTAGACAGGCGACAGCAGGAACAACAAAAATAACGACAACGACAACGACAGCAACAACCAAGAAACAACAAGCAAAAACCACCGCAAATAATGAAGCACTAGATATAGCCCTCAAATTAGTTTAGGCCAAAAGTTTTAGCCACAGCAGCTTAACCTCAAATCCCTGAGAGGCCCAAACACATGCATATATATATATATATATAGCCAAAATTGGCGGGGTGGGAAAAATCGGAGAAAGGGGCGGCAGACGACACCGTTAAGTGATTTTCTATGTGATGATACTTGAGCTCAAGATTATGATATCACGAATTTCTTCAACTGGCTGCCAAGTATAATATATATATATATATATATTTTGCTATATGTATGTAGTATGTCTGACGACGTCTCCGATGTCTCTGAAATTTGTTCGAACTTTTTGGGCAACAGGCCAGCACACAAGGGAGCGAAAGAGAGGGAAAGATTGTGTCAAAGGTTCGTTGTTCGACGTTGACTTTAGTTGCTGTTTTATTTGTACAGTATTTCATCGCTATGTAATCCTTAATTATATAGCGTTTGCTCTAAAATATAGTTATAAGCAAGTAGTTTTTTTGAATTATAGTAATATACAATGAATGGTTTTAAATTCTAATATGCAAAAAATAGTTTTAAATTATATAAATATACAAAGAATTGTTTTAATTTTTAGTTATATGTATGTATGTAATTTTATCCCTATGTGTCTCTACAAAAATGTTATTTCTTTAATTTTTGTTCTTTTTTTATTTATTGTCTTGTCCCAGAGATCACTTTACCCTCGTATTTTTTTTGTATGCCTTAGTCTTTTATATTTCTTCGTGTTTTTGTTGCTAGAGCTCATTGAAAGTTTGTGCGTTTTTATTACTCGCAGTCAAAAGTTTTGTCCTTTCCTATCTATCTTCACTGGTATTGTTCTTTAGGTTCTGCTGGAATAAATGAAACTTTGATGCAGAATTGAGCAAACTGGATTTGAATGTGCAATTTTAGTACCAAGAGTTTGTGTGTATATCGGTTTTGTTATTCTGCAAATGTGCGTGCGCGTGTTCGGTTGTTATTTAACTATATAAATTACATACATATATGGGTTGTATCAAGTGGCTGATGGGATTAGATTAAATGGAATTTGATGTCGTTGTTAATTAAGTGGGAATTGGGAAACAACCAAGCTGGAAAACTGGCTGAAATTGTGTTTTAATCACTTATTAAGTGGCGAACTTATTGTTATTGTTCTGTTCAATCTTTTTTGAACTCAATTTTGTTTTAGAGTTTATCAACTGTTCAGAGGCTTATTTATTTATCTAATTATTTATCCGTAAAGGTAAAATTGCTTGTTTCCACAAATTATTCTTAATATAACATAAACTAGAAAGTAAGACAACGCAAAATACCTAATAAATTGTTTTGGTCTTTACTTTTTAAATTCAAGCTAAAATTATTTTTTCTGTAACTAATATTTTTGTAAAATTAAGAAAAGTAGTCTTTCACTATTTCATTAAGTTTGTGTATAATATGACTTTGAAAACAAGCATTTTCTCAGCCAATTTTCACATTTTCCCTTTTTTCAAAATTGCACATTGCATTTTTCGGTCTCTTGCTCACCTTTATGTGGTCTCTTATGGTTTGGGGATTTTGGTTCTTTAGCTACGTTTTGTGGCTGCTTTATTTTTTTATTTGGTATATTGAGCAGTTGTGGGTTGCACTTCAGTTACTTGCGGGTTTCTTGGCTTACTTTGGTCGGCTCCGGTTCTTTAAAATGTGCAAACAACATGCAAATCGCTGGCAAACACTTGGCCACAACTGGTGTAAAGTGCGATAAACTTGACTCTGCCGCACCCTTTCCCTCCTTTCTCTGCTTTCTATGTGGAAAAACCCCTTGTGGGATTCTGTGTGTGTGTTCATCTACGAAATTAGTCATCGGGACAGGCTGTTGCACTTGATTTGCATTTGTCAAGTTCTCAGTTCTTTGAGTGATTAGCGTTTGTGTGTGTGTTTGTCTAACTTTATAGCTGTTTAAGCTCCATTTGTTCATGGCATAATTGAATTGCAATTTTAATAGCATTTGTCATCGTTGCGACTCTTGTTTGGGGCCCTTTTTTGGCCTAGTCTAAGATTATCTTATTAGGAAGTCTTTAAGTAGAGCATAAAATGTTAAAGTTGCTTAACTTAATCCAACTTTTTTGTTTACAAAAATTTTTATTTTTACGCTCTATTTTCCTTTAAGACTTGAAAACTAGCATACGGCAATTCCCACAGTGGGACTGAAAAGTCAACGGCAACATGCACTATCAAAATCAAAAGAGTTTTGCATGGCACAGAATAGACAAGAGTATTGCAGAAAATAAAAAGCAAACTTAGGCCAACTTAGGTGCTTTTAAGCTTTCTCGCTTGTCGCACACTGGAGACCACTTGCCATCCTTTTCTTGGTACTTCTGGCTGTCCTTTTCTTTTATTTTTCGTCCCCTTTGTACTGGCAATTAGAAGTAATTGGTTGCACAGAAGGGGTAATATTCTATTGCCTTTGATAATTTGATTGGTTTTAAATATATTTTTTAGGTTTTTATCAATTAACTTTCCCTTTTGGATAAATATATGAAAAAATAGTATTACTGCCTTAATTAATATAATTTTAAATTACTTTTCTAATGGGTTTTCTAATTATGGATTTAATATTGAGATATCATAAACAATTAACTTCTTAAGTAAGTATTAATAAAAATATTTTAGTTAAGAGCCAATAGGTATAAATTAAAATTAGCACTAAAACTTCCTTGATAAATACTGTTTTTATTTCTCCTTATAATATTTATCTTATGGTTTTTAAAACAAAGGGTTTTACAATTAAATGTCATAATAAGTTAACTTCTTAAGAGAACCAAAAGTGTTTAATTAATTATCTCGCTAACAGAAGGTCTCATGATTCGTTTATTAAATTGTATTGTTTGTTTATATTGATTAAACCACTTAATTCAAAACTATCATTTTTATTTTTAATCCTTAGCCCTATGAGATGTACCAATGGACGCACACGGAGCAGCCGACGACGTCGTTACCTTTGACCCCCGGAAAGCTGGACAAGAATGCGGCTTGGCCATTTACGAGCACTCCGTCCGGAACTCGAGTCCTGGAGTCGACTTCATTGGCTTCCTTGGGAGCAGGTGCGGTTGGGGGAGGAGGATTGGGATTGGCAGCCACTGCCACTGCATCCACATCGACGGATAGCCAGAAAACACTGCAGCAAATCCTCAAGAAGCGTCTGCTCAATTGCTCCACTTTGGCCGAAGTTCATGCGGTGGTAAATGAACTTTTGAGCAGTGTGGATGAGCCACCGCGTCGTCCTTCGAAAAGATGTGTGAATCTCACGGATCTATTGAATGCCAGTGAGCAGACAGTCTATGAATACAACAAGTCCGGTGTGGAGGGTGGTTCAAAGAGTTCCGTGGATGCGGAAACTCAAACGGCAGAATGCGAGGGTAGCTGCAAATGCGGGCAATCCTTTAGGGAAAATCGCAGGGAAAGTGAGGAAAATAAGGAGAATGCCAGTGTTCCTCCTCCACCTCCTCCTCCTCCGCCGCCCGCCCCTGCGCTCTGTGCCCCGCCCCCACCACCTCCACCACCGCCGCCCGCCTTTGGCACTGCCGCTCCGCCACCTCCTCCTCCGCCACCGCTCCCAGCGAACTGTGGCGCACCACCACCGCCGCCACCCCCTCCACCCAGCGGTGGAGCCGCCCCGCCCCCGCCGCCTCCGCCCACGCCCATCGAGGGAGGCGGGGCAATACCCCCTCCACCACCGCCCATGAGTGCTTCGCCCTCAAAGACCCCGATCTCGCCCGCTCCACTTCCCGATCCCGCCGAGGGAAATTGGTTCCATCGCACAAACAGTAAGTACACCGAAAATAAAGTTTAGCTTATTAGCAATACGAATTCAATTTTGATTAAGAATTTAACAAATAACTAATTATATTAAAAGAGGGCATGGTCGCATAAGTATATTGACTTCTACAAGAATTCAAAAGTCAGATATTTATTTTTAATATTCTATTTTTTTTTTATCAATGTATTCAGCTTAATAAGCTACATTTAAGTTCGCAATAACTTGTAGTAAGTAAAGACAAAAACGACCCCTTTCTATTTACAGCAATGCGCAAGAGCGCCGTTAACCCCCCGAAACCGATGCGTCCTTTATATTGGACACGGATCGTGACTAGCGCACCGCCCGTGCCACGCCCCCCATCCGTGGCCAATTCCACGGATAGTACGGAGAATAGTGGGAGTTCGCCGGATGAGCCTCCTGTTGCCGCCGGCGGAGAAGCCCCGCCCCCTGCGCCGCCCACCAAGGAAATCTGGACGGAGATTGAGGAGACGCCACTCGACAACATCGATGAGTTCACGGAGCTGTTCTCCCGCCAAGCCATGGCTCCGGTCAGCAAACCCAAGGAGCTGAAGGTCAAGAGGGCCAAGTCCATCAAGGTGCTCGATCCCGAGCGATCCCGCAATGTGGGCATTATCTGGAGAAGTTTGCATGTGCCGTCCAGCGAGATCGAGCATGCTATATACCATATAGACACATCGGTTGTCAGCTTGGAGGCCCTGCAGCACATGAGTAATATTCGGGCGACAGAGGACGAATTGCAGAGGATCAAGGAGGCAGCCGGTGGCGACATCCCCCTCGATCATCCCGAGCAGTTTCTGCTGGATATATCCCTGATTTCCATGGCCAGCGAAAGGATCTCCTGCATTGTCTTTCAGGCGGAATTCGAGGAGAGTGTAACGCTGTTAATGCGAAAACTGGAGACACTGGCGCAGCTCTCACAGCAATTGATCGAAAGCGAGGATCTCAAGCTGGTATTCTCCATTATCCTCACACTGGGCAACTACATGAATGGCGGCAATCGACAGCGCGGCCAGGCCGATGGCTTCAATCTCGACATTTTGGGCAAACTCAAGGATGTCAAGTCCAAGGAATCGCACACCACCTTGCTCCACTTCATCGTGCGCACCTACATTGCGCACCGGCGGAAGGAGGGAGTGCATCCCCTGGAGATCCGACTGCCCATTCCCGAACCAGCCGATGTGGAGAGAGCCGCCCAAATGGACTTCGAGGAGGTGCAGCAGCAGATCTTCGATCTCAACAAGAAGTTCTTGGGTGAGTTGGAAAACCTACATTTAGCTAAGATTTAATTAAAAGACATATGTGTATTGTTATGGAAACTTATAGTAGGTGAGTAGGTGAGGAAGATTAATACTTAATTGATTTAATATCAGATAATAATAATAATAGTATAAATTGAAAGTTTAAAGTTTAAATTTTAATATTTGGTTGATTGATTATATTTATTAATATAACTATTAAACAAATAAATTATAACTAAATGTTATGACCTTACCTAAAAACATGACTTTAGTACCTCTTATTTTAAATTCAATTCAATCTTCTGAACTTAGATAATAAATCTATAAAATATCGCTCTTTTTAGGTTGCAAAAGAACCACGGCCAAAGTTTTGAACGCCTCCCGTCCTGAAATCCTGGAGCCCTTTAAGTCCAAAATGGAGGAGTTCATAGAGGGAGCGGACAAATCGATGGCCAAGCTCCACCAATCGCTCGAGGAGTGTCGCGAGCTGTTTCTGGAGACGATGAGGTTCTATCACTTTTCACCCAAGGCCTGCACCTTAACTTTGGCCCAGTGTACACCCGATCAATTCTTCGAGTACTGGACAAATTTCACCAACGATTTCAAGGATATTTGGAAGAAGGAGATCACCAGTCTTTTGAATGAATTGTAAGATTATTAAACCTAACTCTTGAAAAAGTTATTAATGATTTGTCATTTTCTCAGAATGAAGAAATCGAAGCAGGCCCAAATCGAGTCCCGTCGCAACGTCTCCACCAAAGTGGAAAAGTCCGGACGAATTTCTCTAAAGGAACGCATGCTATTACGGCGCAGCAAAAACTAGTTAGATAGCTCTAAAAATCGCGATAATATATATTTTTTATTGCTATTTGCTTTATATTACACTATTGCTAAGAAAATTTCTCGTTACATGGATTTATTCTCCACTTATTGTTAAGTTATAAAATTGTATAAAAACTTTAAACGCAGGCGTGGCTCTTAAAATAAAATGTCCTCTTGCTATTGTGATCATAAATCACTGAAGTTTTTTAAATAAATAGCAAACACGGATATCTGCAAGAAAAGTTATGGCCTTAGAAGTACTGGTCTTAGGTCACTTTTTTACTAATTTTAAAGGGATAAAATGAACATTAAAAATTTCCAGGAAACCAATCGAAATTTCAAACCCAAATTTAAATTCAAATTTGCTTGAATACCTGATTTTTAATATAGATTCAAATATGTAACTTTCTATGCTATTTCGTATTTAATGAGTTTAAACCTCGCGCCTTTTTTTGTAACCCTTTGCAGCACTATTTTCAAACGGTATTAAGTGAGTGGTATATTTTTGGTAGAATTCCTTGTCTTAATATAAAAATGGTATAAAACGAATATTATACCAACGGTCACACTGAAAACTAGTAAACAAATGTTGACAATTTCGTTTATTTGCCATTTCGAGTTATAAATTAAATATCGAGAGGCCACAAAATGCACCGATCCCATCCGAGTATAAGTCGTCGCAAACATCTGATGAACGAGATGATGAAGGATGACTATGAACTGCCTACAGAAAATCAGCAAATCGCAAGGGTCATCAGCAGTCGCGGAAACAATCTCCACGAGGTGGAAACCCCGAAAGTCGAGGAAAACTTCCTTGGTGAGTATATCATACCCCGACATAAAATACATATATCATAGCTCTCTTAGAAAAATCGGAAAAAATGAAATAAATCAAAGCTATATTGTTGTTACAATATATTCTAGAATATCGGATAACAATATCATATAGCTGCCTTAGGAATAATCTAAAAATGCATCAGTTTTTTTGTTATAGATTGGAAACGATCATTTTGTTTAATCATCGGTTTATTTATTCCTATTCCAGTTTCGATGCCCAATAAATTTCGCAAGAGCATGTGGGTGAAAAGGGGCGATTTCCTGCTAATCGAACCAATTGAAGAGGGCGACAAGGTCAAGGCCGAGATCTGTAAAATACTCACCCCGGAGCATATCAAGGAATACACCAAAGCTGGCATTTGGCCGGATAAGTTCGCAAAGAAACCAGCGCTCGAGGAATCATCCAACAAAAATCAAGAGGATTCCGACTTCGAGGATGATCTCCTGCCCAACACAAATCGTCCTGTAAATCAGGAATCCTCCGACGAAGAGGAAGATGATGAAACATCCAGCGATGAAGACTGAAATTCCCTTTTTCACGTAAAAAATTACACTATATAATTAAGATTTTCTTAAAACTTGTTAAAAGCTGTGTCAAGGATTAAACAAAAATTGTTGCTTATTGCTGCTGCTAATCTAGGTTGGTTTTTAAATTTTTAAAAAATTTGTATGTTAAAATTGATAACTTCTATAATGCTCTAAATGTAAATAAATTAAAAATATTCTGTATAACATTTTACTCATTACTCCAATGTTTTTTTCAAAACAAAGACTTTTAAATCACCCGAACATTAATGCCCAAAACCAAACTTGTTTTGTGTTTTACAAAAATTTGTATTTACGATTTGTTTTTAGTTTTTCCACCATCAACTACATCATCTCAAAAATGTAACAAAAAATTGTGTGTTGTGACTGTTGCTGCTACTTCTATGTTGAACGTAACCGATCTAAAAATTGTTGCAAAAGCTACACAAAAAGCCTACACGAGGAATATTAATAAGCGCTGAGATCGATCCTTAAAGCGTTTACACTCCTCATTTTTATTAACTGGGATTTTTCATGCTTCCTTTTCGAGATGAGTCGCGTCGTCGTCGTGCGTCTCCTTGAGATCGACATCGTTGAGCTCATCGATTTTGGGGCATGCCAGCGATTCGTGCTTCGACTCCAGGGCCAGAGTCGATGGCCTGGTCTTGGTGAAGGGAAAATTGGTGAGATCCTCGATCTGCGGCGTGTGCACGGCTATCAGGTCCGTCTGCGTGGAGCTGCAGTCGATGATCTCCGCCTGCTTCTTGATGGCATCCTGCGGCAGATTGCACACCATGGTCAGGCAATTGACAATGGTCCCAATCGAACTCTGCAGCATTTGAACCTGATCGGTGAGCATGGTGCATCGCTTGGCCAGATCATTGACGACAGCCGCCGAGTTCTGATCGAGACTGACGTGGCCAGAACCGCCTCCTCCTCCTCCTCCGCCGTTGGAGTCCTCACCCTCTCCGACTGTTGCGGCCACTGGGAGTCCCTTGGGATCCACCTCCATTGTGGACACCTTCTTCCACAGCGCATTGATGGCCTGCATCTGCAACTGCTGGATCTTGCGCTCGTTCTCTAGCTGGGCTTTGGTTAGCATCATGTCCTTGCCAAGTTGCCTGGGGAATAAGAATAAGAGGCAATTAGAAAACTGTGATACGTTATCCTTGAGTTAGGAACAAATTTGTATTGGTTTTTAAAAGTTTAAAGTCAGCTTGGCACACTTTTATTCAATTGCAATGTAAAAACGCGAATTCTTTAGGATCCAAGTTTTTTCAATACCTGTTCTTCATTTTAAAAGCAACTACACAAACACTTAGGTACAGCACAAACACGAATTCTTTAAGGTACATCTGTTTCATTACTTATTTTTCCATTTTAAAATGTAAAAATAAATAAAATAAAAGTCAGGAGAACTGGCTTTCAAAAAACCCTACTGTGGATTAGCTCAAATAAAGCTTTAGTTTGTTAAAAAAAAATCTTAAAGACCAGCAATACAACTTTGAAAAGCACCTACTCGATATATTCCTGCGTGCGTTTTCGCTGCAGTCGCTCGGCTATGTCCTTGTTGGTCTTCTTGCGCGTATGATAGCCCCGCCACATTTTCTGGATGGTGACGGCCGACGACTCCGTCACGTGCTCGATCAAGCGATCCTCGCAGTTGAGGCTGTTATCCACCTGCTGCTTCATCGACTGCTCCTGATGCATCTGCTGCTGCTTTTGGGCAGCCATCTTCCTGATGGCCCGCAGCTTCTCGATGTTGATCTGCTCGCCATCGTCGTCGGAGCAAGTGCTGAAGCCACCGGCATCCACCTGCTGTAGCTTCTCCTGCTGCTGATGCATTTTGTCCCCGCCCGACTTGGTGGCCATCCTGCGCGGACTGCTCGTGGGACTCTGGTTCCTCTTCAGCTGCGGACTTCGCACCCTCGGCAAATTCAGTTTGTTGTCTGTGGAGTACAAAATCACTTATAAGCTGGCAAGTCTCAATCTCAGACTATGTTCCATTGGCCACCTTTGTTCTTGTTGACCTTGGTCTTGTGCAGCTGCGAGTTGAGAGCGGTAACCGTCACTCTTTGAGCGACGGCGGCGGGACAGACATCCGGACTCATCAGGGTCTCCGGCACTGGCACCATTTTCGAGGCAGCCGCCAATGGACCTCCCGACGGAGTTTGACTGATGAACGTTTGATCTGCGAAGTGGTTAAAGGATTAAAGTAAGGATTAGTAAAAGTATTTAAAGGGGTAAAACGCAACTTGTTACTTTGAAATTATTCAAAATAAAGTAGTTTTTCTATCTAATAGCTTAAAGTTCAAGTCCATTTTTTTAAAAACATGAGCAGTGATTGAAAGGAAACAAGACTGTTAAGTGTTTTGATTTTAAATGGGGTTTTTTTTTTCAAAATGGCATTATTAAATCTATAACAAAAATAATTTGAAAACTAAATCCAAACCAATTTTTTGTTCATTTGACAATATTTTTCTTTAATCATTAGTTTTTTGGCCAACTATTTTGTCAAAAATGCCTTATTTTAAATCATTCGATTAAAGACTAGTTTATAGCGTTATTTAACTAAATCTGTTGAAATTTGCTGTTTGAAATGAATATTATTATTCCCAAAAATGTACTTACAACTGTGTGTGACCCCTTAAGTGCCTTACCATTGTATGGATTTGGTGTTATATTCCTCGGCGTGGACTCCGTGGAGTTGTAGGTCTTGGTGGTCACACTGCTGGACATTCCGCTGCCGGCCAGCGAGTAGCCCTCGCCATCGTTTTTGATGTTCTCGATCAGCGAAATGCTCATCTGCAGCGAATGATTTGCCGATCCGTTGTCGCTGACGATGCTGTTGTTGCTGCTGCTGTTGCCGTGATAGCTATTGGCCATGGATTCCGGCGATCCCTGGCGGCCACTCAAACGGGAGACTACAAAATAAGGGATAAGATATATTTACCAAAAAAATATATAAATAATAAATAATTGACAAACATACATCGTGGCGACTGAATGCGACTCGTGGGCTTTTTGCGATGGGATGAGGGCGAAGTGCTGGCCGAGCTGTTGGCATTATCCAAGATCTCCTCCTGCAATTGCCGCTGGTGGTGCTGCGCCTTACTCAGGATCAAGCGCAGCTTCCTGTCGTTCTCATTCTCGAGCGCTTTTCCCACCAGCGGACACATGGAGCTCAGGTATTTGGCCAGGCCCGTCTGTTCGCCCACTCGGAACTGGCGACCACGCCCCTGGCTATAGAGCCACTCCGCCTTCAGACTCTCGATTGGATCCACCACATAGCCATCGATGTACTTCAGACTCATGCACCAGTTCAAGACAAAGGGGCGGTAGTCAAAGCCACTGGAAAAAGGATATTTATAAGAATAATTGTTGTTTAAATTTGTATAAATATTTAATCTGCTTTAGAAACTACAATTTTGTTTTCCTATCAAATATATTAGTTTTTTTATATAGTATTTTTTCTCTTAAGGCCTAAAGCTCCTAAACTTTTCTTCTAATAATTATATATAATTTGAAAAACAATTTAATTTATTAAAAATAAGTTATAAGATAAAAATAACTAAAAATTGTATTTTTCATTAAAAGATATTAGATATTATTAAACAAATGAAACAATGTACAGCATTGGTTTATGTCTTTTGAAGCTCTTACTGTTTCAAACATCTAGATTACCCTTTTAAAGCAATTAAATTAATATTACAATTTCATTTTTTTAAATTAGTTTTTAAGGAAATGTAAGAATGAAATAGTTTTAAAAAAAACTTTAGGCATATTGATTCACAACTTTTTAAGCTAAAGGGTGCCCCTGTTTTGAAAATGTTGTTTCAGAACCTAAAGCTTCTATACTCTTCTTCTAAATAAGTTAATCTTTTTGGCGCATGTTTTCGACATGTTATCAGATATTCAAATCCATAAGCAAACTTACTCCAAGCTGTTGGTCATGTTCACACAGGGATTATCCGTGATCGAGATGCTCAGTAGATTGCTGAGATGGGAAAGCGTGCAGATCTCGTTGAGATCGTTGATGCCATTCTTGGCCAGCGTTAGGGTTTCCAGAGAGGTGGGCAAGTACTTGTCGCACAGTCTGAGATGTGTCAACCGATTTCCGTGCAGATAGAGCTCCTTGAGGTTGCGCAAAAAGGACATATCCGAAATGCTGCAGATGCTGTTCTCGGCCAGATTGAGTGATTCCAGATTGACATTCGTGTTGAGGTGCTCGATGGTCTTGATGTTGTTCCCCTCCAGATTCAATACGCGTAGGTGGTTGCAATCTTTAAGTCCCTCGATGGATAGGATGCCATTGAAGGAGAGGTTCAGTTCGCGGAGGCAGTGCAGCCTGCAGACGCCATACATCCGCAGCAATTGGTTTTTGGCCAAGGATAGCTTTTGTCCAGAATCTAAATTAGTTATGGGTTCTAGTTTGGAGGCAAAGTATGCTAGTCACCGTTTCTATCTTGAGGTACGAGTCTATGTTGTCGATCTTCTGCAGCTCATTCTCATCGAGGATGAGCTGCCGAATGCTGTGTGCATCGTCCTGTTTGGGCACCTTCTTCAGCTTCTTCTTGGATAAATTCAGGATCTGCTTCTCCTCGCCACTTTCGTCGCCTGTTTGGAATGGTTAAATGTTTTATAAATAATAAAATTTTAAAACAAGACATCTAAATTTTAAGAAAATAAATACAAAAATACATATTTAGTTTAATTTTTGGATTGTTCCTAAAAGCAGAAAACAAAACAAAACATGATGCATCCTAGTTATATTTAGTTTAAAAGTTTATGAAACTTATTTTAATACTAGCTTTGATTTAAATGATAAAAATTCAAACATTATATGTATTTTATTTATAAGCCTATTTATCTTTATTTTCTATGAAAATAAACAATAATTTCTATGAAAAAAAACATAAACATTTTTTTTTTTTTAAACTGTCTCTGAATTAATGAAAATTAAACCTCGATTTGTAAGGAAAGTAATCGCATGAGATAGGTTCCACTGTATATACAATGTAACAAAATTGATGACTTCATCGAGGGGGGTGGACTTTTCAGGAGGATGAAGATGAGGTTAAGGCGCAGGTGCGTCCTTTTCTGCCAGGACCCTTAACCCCCTTCATCCCCCTGAGCCAAAACCACCCCACTCCCCAAAAGTAGACTGCAAATTCCCATACTGTCTCCGCAAAATGCTTTCCCATACAAACAAAACCACAAACTTGAATAGAATACCATTATTTTAAATAATTATTTCGATTCTTACCACTCATTTTGCTGTTTTGCGGTCCAAGTTCCACTACTTCTTACCGCACCAATGTTTTTTTAATATTTTAACTAGCAACTTAGTGAAAAATCAATGACTTCTTTTTTCTCGTGCATCCAATTGTATCAGATCCAATTCTTGTATTATCCAGCCAACATGTTCCGATCATATTTAATAATATTATTTAGCGTGGTAAAGATGTACATTGTATTATAATTAACATACAATACAATACATTTTAATTTAACTTGTTTTGTTTTGATTTCTTAAATTTAAAACACAGTGTAAGAAAGTAGAGATGGAAAAACCTCGATAGCCACATCGATGTCATCGATGTTTTCAAATTATCGGTCATATCGATGTTTGCCGGAAATCGTGAACTTCGTCCGTCTCTAACGAGTTTTTAAAATGGTCATACCGAAAAATATCAATTAATATTACTTAATTACTTAATTACTTTTAATTATACCATAATTATATTTATATATCAATATTAATTAAATATAAAATTATTAATTTTTTGTTTTCTGTTTTGAAAAATAATTGATTGTTTATTTTACTTGTGCCTATTCAAATATATTATTTTAATATTTATTTCAATTTAATTATTGCTTTTCAAAACTGTACCTATGTAAAAAAAAATGTTTGAAAGAAAGTATTTTTAAGCGGAATAAAAATAGGTTATTTTACTGAAAACCTCTTTTTAGTAACAAATTAAAATTTCAAAAAAATCAATTTAAAGTTACAAACTAAGGCTGGTTTAAGGGGAAAATTGGACTTAAGCCACAAGACTTTAAACGTACATATACCAAATCGAAATCGGATGCCTAGCAGAAAAGGTATGGACCTAGAACTGCAGGTTTTTTGTCACTTTTCTGCAATGACGATTTTTTCGGCTTTTGGTGATTGTTTGAAATGATATATTTTGGAAAATAATTTCCTAAAAATAACAACTTAATATTTCAAAAAAAAAATTTAAATGCAGATTCTTAAAGACTAAAACCACAAAGCATTAAAGATATACCTCATCGAAATCGGATTCCGGAAAGAAAAGTTATGGATTTAGAACTGCAGGTTTTTGGTCACTTTTCGGCAAAGTCGATTTTTTCACAAATTAAGAAAGGGGTTACATCATAAAAATTGCAAAAATTCGAACCGAAATTACAAGCCAAGTTTTAAACGCAGT
Source organism: Drosophila elegans (assembly GCF_018152505.1). Lineage (NCBI taxonomy): Eukaryota > Metazoa > Arthropoda > Insecta > Diptera > Drosophilidae > Drosophila > Drosophila elegans. The sequence continues at coordinate 20,191,241 of NW_024546167.1, read as the reverse complement.
TTTCTGGAGCACTAAGCCACAAGACTTTTAAGACATGACACTTCGAAATCTGATGCTTGAAAGAAAAGTTAAAGAATTAACTGTGTAGGTTTTGGTCACTTTTCTGGAATTCTATTTTTGGGAAATTGATTAAGGAGTCTTATTGTAAAAACAACCACTCAAAATTTCAACACAAAATTTATATGCAGAGTTTTAGAGACCTAAGCTACAAAACTTTTAAGATACAACACTTAGAAATCGGATGCCGGAAAGAAAAGTTATGGATTTAAAACTGCAGGTTTTTGGTCACTTTTCTGCAAAGTCGATTTTTTTGGAAATTAAGAAAGGGGTTACATCATAAAAATTGCTGAAAATCGACCCGAAATTACAAACCAAGCTTTAAACGCAGATTTTTAGAGCACTTAGTCACAAGAGTTTAAAGATACACCACTTCGAGCTCGGATTCTTAAAAGAAAAGTTATAGATTTAGAACTGAAGGTTTTTGGTGATTTTTTGGAAGGATATTTTTTAGAAATTATTTAAGTGTTTATATCGTAAAAATAACAACTCAATATTTCAAAACAAAATTTAAATGCAGATTCTTAGAGATTAAAGCCACAAGTCATTAAAGATATACCTCCTCGAAATCGGATGCCGGAAAGAAAAGATATGGATTTAAAAATGCGAATTAATTGGACAACAACCGTAACCAACACAATTTATTTCTTACACAACCGGGAACAGGCCACTTTTGTAAATTTTGTTTTTCTTTTGTATTAGGCAAGTTAACTCATATAATGGTGTTAAAAAATTATCTTTCGAACCTAAATTTTCGTTGCCACCTATACTTTAAAACTTTATAATATATCTTTTAACATTCCCTTTTATGCGTATAATAAAAAATCATTTGATGTTTGATAAGACACTTTATGTTCGTAATACCAAGTCGAAAAACTAAAATTTTGATTCAAATTAAGTTTTCTAGACCAATAGAACTCTTTATTTTGATAAATGAGTGCAAAAAGGTTGAAAGCTTTCTCACGACACAAAACAATGTTTAAATTTTGATTATGTTCAGGTTTATTAAACATGAAAGCTATTACATGCACTTGGCCTCACACTGTTCTTTAGTACTAAACCTATTTGCATTGCCACCGCATCCACCATAAATAAATTTCTCACACATATTAGTAGACGAAAAGTATGTGAACGATGGCACATATGCTTTGCAAGCCATTTTTCCAAAACCATCGGCAGCTGGCTTCAGTCCGCAAACAGCTGAAAAAAGCAGACATTTTATTTAGCCAAAGAAAGGGTTAATAGGATTTATTTACGCTCTTTTAATCCGGTAACAAGGTCACCTAGGACCAAGATTAAAAATATGGAGACAACTGCCCTTATTTGGTACATATTTCAGTCACCAAGATTTCAACTTTACTCTCCAACGGCTTCGAAATAAGTGAAGAGCTATAATTTTTTTCCTATATTAAGAAAGTTTAGGGCATTGCGAATTAATTCAAGAACATCCGTAAATAATGCAATCGATTTTTTACACAACAGAGAATAAGTAACTTTTTGTTTTCTTTTTTTTTTTGTTTATAAGGCTTATATAGAAAGTCTTATCGTAGGTTTTTGGTCACTTTTCTGCAAAGACGATTTTTTCGGAAATTAAGAAACGAGTTACATCATAAAAAATTGCTAAAACTCGACCCGAAATTACAAACCAAGTTTTAAACGCAGATTTTAAGAGACTTAAGCCCCAAGACTATAAGGATTAATTTTTTTTTATTAATTTTCATGTTGTGTGTAGTCCATAATATAGAAACTAATAAATAGTGGCATACAACTTTCATAGAATTTTATTCTTGGGGAAAATGTTGACTGAATAGCATCATGCAATCGCATCTTTTTAAAATCAAAAAACCAAAAAAAAAAAAAAAAAATAAAACATTTTTGTACAACTATCACATTAGGAAATGGAGTATTTTGTTTATTAATTTTTAATTTTTCTATATTTCATAATAAAGAAATTAAATAAAAATAGCATAGCCCAAGATTTAGAACAAATTAATATTGGACTTTATAAATCTAGGATAAAGACGATCGGAGTTGAGTTAACTTTATTGGTTTTGGACAATTCCAAAGTGAAGTTGGACGGGATGAGGGCGTTGCAGTGTTGTGCCGCGGACGGAAACGGAAACGGAAATGTACATCTGGATCTGAATGATGATCTCGATATGCGGGCGGGCGGTCTTTTGGGCGGTTGGACGACTGAGGACTCTCCCGCGATGTGGCCGATGTGCGACGTCATCTGAGGTGGTTTCAGGACTTAATCTCGATGCAGGCATCCGGACGGGGCGCCACCACCGTTCCGCTGCTGTCCACGGCGGTTGGGGCAGAGTTGAGCAGGGCCAGCGTTGTGGCACCGTCCAAGACCTCATCCTTGCGCACGTGCAGCATATCGATCTCGGTAAGTGCAACATTTGGTTCCTAGATAAGAAATGTGGCTTGAGAACGTGCTGCGGAAGCGGTACGGAAAGGGGGCTAGAAATTGGGCGGAATTGAATTGATCGTTCACCTTCTCCATGGCGGCGTCCGACACCTGCAGATGGTACTTATCGCGGCAGTGGCGCGACAGCAGGGCAATGCCCAGCTCCCGGTTCTTGGCGTACTTCGACTCCCAGGCGTCCAGCAGGCGATTGTAGTAGCGCGCATTCTCCACATACCGCAGATAGACATGGGTGCCCGCGGTGGGGAAGATGCGCTCCAACGGCTGGCACCTGGCCAGCTCATCCTCGGCCACGATCAGGCAGCGCACATCGTCGGGCAGCAGGTTGTCCAGTATGGTATCCACATACTCCTCCCGGAACTCGATGCTCCGGTTGGTGTACTGATTGTGCTTGCGCACCTCCTCCGCCGTCAGGCAGGTGGTGAAAATGCGCTTGTCATGGCACAGTGGACCCGCCAGCTTCAGCTCCTCCAGAATCTCCGCCTGCTGGCGTTCATTCAGCTTCGGCGGCACCTGATACAGGGCCGTATTGAGCACGGCCTGTATGAGTGGACCCTTCACATGCAGATCCAACGGCAGTTCGGAGTGCAGCGAGGGCGATATGTTGATCTCCAGCAGCCAGGGCACCAGATTCTCGTCCAGCAGCACATCGAAGCCGAAGAGCTCGAAGCAATTGTAGCGAAAGTTCACATTCTGGCGGTACATGCGATTCAGGCCCGACTCGCCACTCACAATGCCCTTGATCACCAGATTGCGCAGGGTGGCCCACAAGTGCTTGGTGTTCACGCCACGATTCTCCAGGCAGGACCACAGGGACTGCAGGGTCCACTTGTGGCCCTGGCAGGCATTGAAGTCCTCGTTCTTGGCATAGTTCTGCGAGAACTTGTTGATGCTGTAGTTGGTCAGGTGCATGCACCGCTCGTCCAGGTTGCCCAGCTCCGAGCTGTACTTCACCGAGGCGAATCGCGCCAGGCCATCCTTGTACATGTAGATGCGCAGCGGATTGATCGAGGTCAGCACCACATACAGACGCATGTCGAACTTGTTGTCGTTGATCAGCAAGGGGCGCTCAATATATCTGAGTTAAGGGGTTAAGGGTTATTACCGATGGTAGGGTTGTTACCTCAAGAGTGGTTGACCTACTTCTGCACCACCAGGGGTCGATCCTTGGGGAACTGACTCCACTTGTTCACGATGCGTATCCCGGTTCCTCGGGCACTCGCCGGCGGCTTAACAATCCACTTTGTCAGCTTCGAGGCGTTCTTGGGCCACACCTGGCGCAGACTCTCCAAATCATCAGGCATTATGTAGGATCTGTTGTGGAAGTATTGAAAAAATATTGGTTAGAGATGGTGTATAATATAAAAAGTATAAAAATAGATTCTTTAAAAATAATGTTATATTATTTTATTGATTTAACATTATCTAACAACTATCTAAATGACTAAGATATACAATATATATATATATATATATGATATATAATATAATATATATATGATATATAAAATGCATAAAAATAATTCACTTTTACTCTTATACCATTTTAATTAATGTAAAATTCTCATTAACTCATATTCTACACATTTTCTATTCAATCTAAAAAACTTATAAAAACAATGGTCTAAAAAAATAAGTGCTTAGATCTGTTAAAATATATACAGGATTAAAAATTACTTATCTTTTAAACTTATCAATTAAACATATTTTCCATTTAGTATAAAAAAATATAACATCTAAGTTAAATAATTGAAATAACGAAATTTATGCCAATAAATCCTCTGTAAACAATCTTATATCTTAGTTAAGGGTTTTTTACTCTCAAATTAAGAAAGCATTATCGATTAAAATTAGAAATTTGGAATCATCTAAAAACATTTCCAAATTTAACATGTTTTTATATGTTTAGAAAACATTGAAAAATAAGTTCTATAGATGGTCAAATTTATAATAAGTATACAAATAAATTCACTATAACCTAAGTAATATTTTTGTATGCTCTCAAACCTTGCCAAGTTTAACATATTATACATTTAGTGTAAAAAACCATTGAATCCCATCTAGTTTCTTAAATCCCCATGATCAATGCTCACTTTTGCATGATGCCAAACTCTTTCTTGCCGAATTTCTGCATATTGCTGTAGATGCTGCGCCACATGGTGTCTTTGCGTCCAATCCGGAAGGATCCGGGTATGTGGTTGTACTTCTGGTGCGATCGTATGGTTCTGAATCCGGGGCTCTTCATGTGCTTCTCCCACACGGCCATCCAGTCGGTGGTGTCTGCAAGGGGATTTCATAATTTAAAAGGTTGTAAAAGGCAGCTTTCAATGGTGAACCCACTCTTGATGATGCGAAAGCCCGAGTTGAGCACCACTCGCTTAACAATCTTGGGCATCACGGGACTGAGCTTCCATTTGAGCACTCGATGCAAGGCTGCCGGCATGGGTGGACCCTTGTCGGCATGCGAGGTAAAGTTCAGGTACGGTGGAACATGCGGAAAGAGGCTGGGCGAGAGGATGGCATCCGGACGGAAGTAGATCGACGCCTCAGAGTCCGCGGTGGCCACCGATTCCCTCGACTGCGTCTTCTCCGGCAGCAAACGAGTGTGCTTGCTCTGGCGCGTCTCCGTGTTGTCCTCCTCCAAAAAGAAGGGCGTGCCCACATACTCCTCCTCCGAGTCCGAATCATCGTAGTTGTTAATGTCGTCGATGGCTATTGGAAGACAAAAATGTATTAGGAAATTATTTTTTTAAATGATGGAAATATTCTTGTGTAAAAGTACGAAAATTCTCTGAAGAATTCACGTTCTCACTTGGTTAAATAACTAATTTAAAATGAAAGTACAAAAAGGTTTGTTTCGAATAATGTAGTTTTATTCGGGCCTTGGCATTCTTACTTGGTTCTGGGTCTGAAATGAGAATATAATAGAACACAAGAAGGGATTAGAGGGTTTTATTTAATGCTGAAGACTTTCTTAAGACTGCCCATGGTAGAACTTGCACTAATGAACTTGAGTTCTTACTTGATCAAAATACGAATGCACAAGTTTGAAATTGGTCTAAAGAATTCGCGTTTACACTTATATTTTTAAATACTTATTTTAAACAAGAGTTTAAATAAGTAAATGTTATCGAAGTTCGTTATTTCCTCTTGTTCTGAACTTAAATACTTTTGGTAGTGAATAAAATTTCTGCAATATGATCTCACCTGCGCAGGGATCGTCCTCGTGCCTCCGGTCGTGATCGTGTCCGGCTCCCTTGTTCAGCGAGACACCCACATAGGGCGAGCTGTGATCTCCGGCTGGCATCCTGTACGACTGCTGCTGGCTGTTCTGAGGACCATGGGCGTATAGCGAGGCGTAGAGGCTCGTCTCCAAGGCGCTGACCGCCGACTTGGTCAGCCCGTTCTGGGTGAGCAGCCGGCTCTTCTCCTCCTGCTGCTGCTGGCCACTCAGCATGCTGCTGCCGTGGAACGAGTTCACCACGATCTTGCTGGGCGCCGATGGCTTTAGGGTCTGGGTGCTGGAGCAGGAAATGCCCGAGGGGGCCACCTTCGTCTGGACGGGCGGACTGAGGCTGGAGCGCTTGGATGATCCGTTGCTTGGACTGCCGTTTGAGTGCTTGGCGAAGGCCTCCTCCCTGGCGCGCTTCAATAGCATCTGGTCAGTTAGTTAGGGAGCGGAAGCGGAAACGGAAATGCATAACATGGAACACGCAGGGAGAAAGGTGATACAAGAAATGAAGACATGCTGGTTGGCATTTTGGGGGTTTTAAATGAGGGGAGACATGATTCAATTGATTTTCTGTTAATTCAATCTAGGCAAAATTAACTAAAAATACCAATGAGCGGTAATGACACTTGTGATCGCAAAGCAAGAAAACTTTTAAGCAAATTAAACATAAAAAAGATAAACAAACATTATTTGAGTAGGAAGACACCAAATAAAAACATAAAGTAAAATTTCTATTACTCTTATACTTAGTGAAATATTTTTATGAAAATTTTTTATTTTAATTTTATGACAAATACACTAAAATATCTTTATTAGTCCGTTTTTTTTGCTTTTAAGTCCTTTGTTTCTTAAATTAAATTAAATTAAATTTGAATATGAAATCCTTACATTAACATTTAATAGTTTCTAATAATCTTTATAGTGGAAAAATTGTGCTTTTGGTGTGTCTTTTGAACAAACTTTTAAATAAGCTGAAATTATATCAGGCTAATTGTTTTATATTTAAAATACAAGAATTCACCAAAAAAGAAAATTGTCGTAGAAACTAAACTATTATTATGAAAAAATTTTCTATAAGATGAGTATTAATAACATATTAAACTAAACATCATTTTTGTATTTTTTAATAAAAAGGTGCTTTAAAGGATTGATATTTTCTGTTACCAAAGAGCCAAAAATTATGACACAATACCACAGATCAACTACAAAAAAATTACATTAAAAGTTCTTTGCCAATATAGATCTTTTCAATTAAGATGGTATTATCGCTCACCTGGACTTTCTTGTAAGGCTCCGATTGGAGTACACTGTTGGCCACTACGGACGTGGGACTGGAGGCCACCTTGGGTGGCGAGCCGTTGGGCGGGGATCCCCGGATGGTGATGCGCTGGTTGGTGGCCTTGGATGCGGTGCCACCTCCAAGAGCGGTCACTTTCTCCGGGGTCAAGCGTTTTCGGGGTGATGGCGGCGATCTATGCTTCTGGCTGGGTGGCGAGTAGCGATTGGAGGCGGATGCGGCAGCGGATGCTGAGGGATTGGAAGACGATCCTCCTCCACCAGCTGAACTGCGATGCTGTGGAGTGCTGGACTGCATAATCCGGCCCTGATTTCGAAACGGGGCGGCGGCAGCGGCGGCAGCCAGGTGCGGCTGAAAGTGGAGCGCCGAGGCGGGCACATGATTGTGGTGGGCCAACTTCTTGCACATGACCATCTTGTCCTTGTACAGCTCCACCTCCTCCAGCCAGGACTCGTGGAAGTCGAGAATCTCGATGCCCTTGCCGCTGCGGTGGTTCTGTTTCTGATTCTGGCTGTGACGCCCCGTCAAACTGTGGTTCTCCTTGGCGGCAGTTCCCGATCGTGCCGAAGTTGTCCTCTTCTCGGTCATCTGAGCCATATTGAGTTCACAGGTAATTTGGATAGCTGCAAGTGGAAAGCAAAATTGTGATTAAAAAATAATTTTAAATGGGATAATGTTTGCATGCCTAATGAGTCACTATCTAATTGTTTTTTGAACTTTTGAACTAGTGTCTTCATATTATTTTTGCATAATTATAAAATTTTTATTAATTATTATTATTTATACATTTTTATTTTGCCATATAAGTCACTGAATAAATTAATTTTCAGTATTTTAACTGGTAAAGAACATATTATTGTTTAATATTTATAGGATTTTTGTTCTTTATACTTATTAACACATTTTTATTTTGCGTTTTTTTTTATTATGAATGAAGTAACGAATTAAAGAAAAAATGTTTTTTTTAGATTAGGATTTTTAAATGAATATTTTGTTTAATTTTTTTTTGTATTTTGTTCACTTTTGTATACTGACTACATAGAAAAAAAATATTTAGTCGGATATGCAGATTATTTTTATTATTATTTGTATTATTCAATATTAATATGAATAATCTTTTTAATTTTATTTGTATTTTTTACATATAAATATATTTTATTTTTGGATTGATAAATTTGTCTTTTTTTTATATGCACATTGTAATGTACTTAATTTTTCTTTTATTTTACTTTTACAGCTCCGAATTCCCCGCGAATTGGGACCACTTTTCGAAAGTGGGTTTTCCGAATGGGTTCAAGGTGGTTGTTTTTTGGGTGCTGCGGTTTATTACTTCACCACTCGGGTGGTATTTGTGCGCGCGGCGGCGTGTCAATGGCTGGCTATTTTCGAAAACTCATGGCACAGCACCAAGATCATCAAGGAAAATAGAAAATAGTCCAAAAAAAAGCGAAAAAAACGAAAACGTACAGAATGCGGGGCACACTTCGTTCATCGATTGCCAATCGATCAACAACAACGAAATGCGTGCCAAAAACAGAAAAACGAGCAAATGAAGAAGAGACTTTCGCCTTCAATGAATGCGCCTGTTTGAATTTAAAAATTCAATGGGCGCGAAAAAGTGTGTTTATCGGTATCGCTTTTTGTTGTTGTTTCTTACAGCCGGCGTTTTTTGCACGTGTGTGCGTGTGCGGCTTCAAGCGCGTGTGGGTGTGTGTGCGTATGCAGCTGAGACTCACCGTATTATTTTTTTACATGCGCACAACAAATTTTGTTCAGTTACACAAACAAACCGAGAATTAGTAGACAGTTAATGACTCGGTGCCTCGATCTTAAATATATTCCCACATTTATACTATAAAAATCTCATTAGAGATTTTTGTTTGTTTGAAGCAAAAAAAAAACAACAAAAAAATTGTACAAGGTGGCAACGTTAGAAGACACAGTTCTGCAGTTTGATAACTCATATCGATAGTTTGGCCAGTGCTGCCCATTTGCTGGCGGGAGTTTTAAACTTAACCAAATTTTTGATGGCCCAACAATTGTTTGAATAATTCGTTATTTTTATTTAATTTAACTTACGCTCAGGGCAAAACAATAAGCTCCATTTAAGAAGAACATATTAATGCTAAATTGAATGACAACAATACAAATAAACATAAGAAGCCAATTAATACTAATTTTTAGTAATTAATAAACTTTTTTAAGAAACAAAGTTTAATTGGTGTCCCGAGAGTATGCTCAAGTGCCTTATCAGATTATGAGTAACATATTTTCGGGAAAACATATATAAAAATTCGTTATTATTAATATCGTTTTGGGAAAAAACATGTATAAAAACTTCTTAGAAACGTGGATCATAATTTAAGATTTATGATGAAATTATGATTATGAAATTAAGAGAGCCCCTCACTATATAAATGCCAGCTAAAAAAAATTCCAAATTAGTTCATTGTCAACAAACACCAACCGTGGTTGTACGTGCAAAAAATGTTCAAGTTCGGAATATATATTTTCTACGGCTGTATCATTTTCGGGATAACCCAATCGCAGGATATTCAGGAGTTTGACCATGTGCCAAAGGAAGTCGCTTATCAATGTGCAGGATATTGTATTGACACATTGAGACCATTACTCCAAATAAATGTTAAGCTCCAGAATCAAATTAGCAATCAGAATTCGACACTTAACAGTATGCTGGCCATCCACAGCATAAGCGATCAGTTAAATTACCTTGCTGCATTAATGAATGAAACTCAGACAAATGTGAATACCATTAAAAAGGAAAACCAGGAGAGACTAGACAGAATCGAAAATAAAACACTGGAATATATGGAAAAAATTCAACAAGAAACACTGAATATCTTGAAAGGAATTCAAATGGAGAATGGCAGAACACTAGAGATGGAAGACGAAATTCCTGAAATAGACCCTGGAAAACAAGGATTCGAAAAAATTGGATCGAGATATTTCTACCTTAAAGACATTAAATTCAATAGTCCAAAAAATTGGACTGAAGCCCAAAAAGCCTGTCGGGAAAAAGGAGGTCATCTGGCGGCCTTTCAAGATCTAGAAGAACTTTTGGCCATTCAACGAAAAATTCCTAACTTGTATTACTGGCTGGGCATCAACGATCGCAATAAAGAGGACGAATTTCTATCTGTTGCCTCCGGCAAAAAAGCATATGTAAACTTTGAAACCGGCAAACCTCATAATTATGAAGGCAAAAAAAGCTGTGTTGCATTATACAAAGGTTTAATGGTTGATTTTTCTTGTGGAGCTATACATAACTATATATGCCAGTTCGGCAAAGAATTTTAAATACAGGAAATGTTAAAATATCTAATAAAAAGAAGTCCAAACTATGTTAAAGGTCCCACCAAAAAAATATTATATTATATTAATATGTTTAAAACAAATAACATATACATAAAATTTACAAAAATAATAAATATTATATTCTAAGCTTATAATATGATAAAAAAGTTACTTATTAAATATAATTGTTAATATAGCAAGGAAATAAAATTGTAAACTACAAAGTAAAGTATTTAATTTAAATTTATTTGGAGCTAAAAAAAGATTGAAATTGTAGGTGGCTGCATAAACCAAAGTATATAAATGCATAAAAATAAAAGAATACTTCGCAAAAGTTTTTAAAATAAAACGTTACCCTGAAGTGAAATAAATATAGAAGTGATAAAATAATAGGCAATAACATTAATTTAGGACCCCATTACTGCACAATCAAGAAGTTCATGTTCTGCACCCAGCGATTTACTGGTCATCAAACAGTTTGACATAAATCAGGCATCTGGTCAGCGCTTCCTCTACCTAAACTAAAAAAAAACGAAAGACAAAAAAAAAAGAGACCTACATGAGCGGAACAAATGCTGTGATCAAATGCCGCATTTGGCCAATGATGAAGCCATCACATCGATGTTTCCATTTATACACCTTTTTTCCTGGTGCAAACGAGCGGCCTTTATTGATTTTGATGGCTGCGCAGCAGTACAAAGTGATTTATCGCAGATCCTGCGGCAAATGGAGAAGGAACACACAGAGGCTCATCGCATTCGCATCCACAAGATACGAATCCGTCGATAAGTTGTGGCGGCCTTTAAACGGCCCTCGAGGCAGCATCATCACCATCATCACCATCGTCGTTACCGCCTACAAGACGTCAACACCCAGTGGTCAGCGAATAACCAAAGGAAACTGAAACTGCACTGGGGAAAATTGTCATTAACATAGAAGAAAATTTAAAAAAAAATAAATAAATAATAATACAAAAATAAAATAATAATATTTATAATAAATAATTTTAAGTAATTCATTCAAAATAAATTACACAATTTAAATCATTCGAAAGTATATTATTCAAAATAAATTTAGTTTGTTCAAATGGATTTCAGCCAATTTAAAAGTAAAAATATTCTGGTATTGCCACAAGTTTTTCTCAGTGTTTATATGGAACGAGATTTATGGGACTGGAGAAGGATGCCTGCACTGCGACGCTGATGAACTTATCTACATCTCGGGACATTAACGTGTTTGTTGTTTGGGCCTGTGTTTTGTCATTGGTCGGTCTTCGTTTTCAGGACCCGATACAGTGGCACTTTCGATGGCCCGATCAGATGAAAGATATGGCCCAAATGCGCCTGTGTGGGCCACATCTAAAGAGCACTAAACAAGTAGCTTACACGGAAAGAAAACAAATATTTCCAGCTATTAGGCAGCTAAGCATCAACAGGAGAAAAACAAGAGGCATTAAAAAAAAAAAAAGATAAACCTAAAACATGACTTACAAATTTAGAAGATTAAAAGTAACATAATGTTCCTTAAACAGAAAAGTGATCTGTTAAAGCCTCACTGTTTTTTTTTTTTTTAATTTAAATAGTGGTTAAATATTTTTTAATGGTTTTTGGTGTCGTAAAGAATTTAAACGGAGCTCCATAACCATGTTCTTCTGATTTAACTGACTTAAGAAAAACCATAAATAGTTAAACATAAAATAGTCACGGACCCTACAAAATGTCTTTAAAATCTTTTTCAGAATTAATTTCTTAATTGCCTATATCTACTCATAGCTATTTGTAATTAATAAATTAATGTTATTATTTTCAACTATTTGTAGTTAATAAATAAATGTTATTATTTTCTCCCTGTACAAAAGTAGTTCAGCTGCAGATATTTGTTGTGCGATAAGCACGCCGCTTGTTTATAAAATATTATTAATTATTTAATCAAGGCGGTGCCGGCTGCTCAAGTTTTGGATTTCATCATCTCGCACACACCCGCTAAAGGAAAAGTATCGAGTTTCTGGAGTAAATGCAATTAATTTGCTCCTTGCACAATGCACACAATGCGAGAATAGAGCACTTTTAGCCCCCTCGCTCGACAGCATACAGAATACAACTAATTTGGGCCTATTCAGAAAACTGCAAGACATGTGTGTGCTTTGGATTTGGAGCCCCTAATCCTTTCACTAGATGTTTGCTTTCGGCACCTTTTAGTAAACGTGAGATGGCTTGAAAAGGATTTGCGATCGGCACGCCGTGATTAGAGCTCAATTTACACACCCAGCCGAAAAAGGTGTGTGCAAAGATGGAATCGAAGAAATCGGGACGATTCATTATTCAATCAATAGCGAATGGCACATATGGTTTTGGGATCCTTTAATCCTGCAAAAAAAAAAAAAAAACGATGGAGTGGGGGACATGTGTTGCGCAATGGAAAAGGGTTTTTCAGATCACTTTTCCAAGATCAAAGAAAATTGGGGAGTAGTCCTCTTATCAAACTCAGCTGATTAGTTTTGAAAAGATCTCTATGAGTAGAAAAAACATATTATTATACATTATATAATATTATTATTTAAATTTGGCAGCATTCAATTATTTTTCACAATTACTTTCGATGATGTAATTACTTAACGACAAGCTTTTTAAAAACGGCTATAAAAACCGTGAAACTGATAAGAAATATTAAGAATAATTTTATAATTACCAATTTAACTGTTCCGGGAACTGGCAAATTTCCATAATTCACTTTTATACCGAAATAAAACTAACCTTACACAACGCGTAACCGATAAGAATGTTTGAATGAATAATGCTTTGTCTTATAGCCAAATTTTTAGAGAAAAAACTTGAAATTTATGTGGCTGAAATAGTTTTTCTTGCAAGTACTATGTATTTCAATTCTTTCAGCTTTTGATGAAATCTCTTACCAACGAACATTGTTGGGATTTTTATTAGGCATCAATCAAAATCAGAATCAGTTTGCTTTTGACCTTCGCCTTGGTTGGCTTAAAACTCGCTTAATGTTCAACTTTAAAATTATAATGATTTTTTAATGTATAGATATACTTCTATGAACACATAAAATTATGAGTAAATAAATAAAATATTAATAGATTCTGAAAATATTTTTAGCACAATTATGTTTAAGGTTAAACAATAAAGAGTTTTAACCAAGGAAATTTTTTGCTTAGTTTTTGTTTGTGAAAACCGGATCATTTTTACAAAAGTAACATCCTCAATTGATTTTTTTTATGATTTTGTAAACTAAAAGAAAGCTAAAGTATTTTTGGTCTATATTCCCTTTTTCAACAACTTTTAATTTGATAAAATAGACCTGTTGGATTCGTCACATGGCAAATTTAATCAAACCAATTAGGTACCTCAATAAAGATAGGCAATTTTTCTCCGAACCCTCAAAAGATTCTACTGCCAATTAAACATCTTCGATCTGAGTTTTCAACTGCGAGCAGGCAAAATGGGTGCCGTCTTTGATATTTCTGTTAATCGCCAGCTAAGTCGACGATTAATTTTACTGCTTATTTTGTTTTCACCCATTCGTAATAAAAATGCCATAAGCCCGCTCAGCGGCGAAAATAAAATTGAAAATTTATTGTCTATATGGGATTTCAGTCTGGCCATCAGCGACAACCTTTAGCTTCTGCAAAAAACGCAAAAAATGGAAAAAAAAAGCCCAATGAAGAAGATGCCAATTTTTTTTGCCGCCGCTTCTCTGACGTTTTGCTGTCTTCTTTCGGTTTTTTTTTTAACCAGTTGCTCGTTTGACGTTGATAATTTAGCAAAAGAATTCAATATTTTGACAGCATTGTGTGTTGAGTTATAGAACAGAATTAATTTGCCATTGAATGCCAGTAGAAAGAATTTTAAGGAAGGGGAATTATAGAATTAAGAATTATAGGAGAAGAAACTTAACAAACCCATGAAAGATAAAAGATTTAAATTGTTTATAAGTTGAATAAATTTAATACACGGGTATTTTAAGACAAATTTTTATAATTTACTTGAAATATACTTAAAAGGCTTAAATTACCTCGTGAGATTAATTGTTTGATGCATACTAGCTAATAATATCATAATTCTTTTTTCAATAATAATTTAAATATTCTTTCCTAAATAAGATTAAATTTATTTAAAAAGTTGTTAAGTAAATAAATTGGTTGTATGTTATGTAATTGTATTATACTAATTATACTTGCAAGGCCATATATAAATGAATTCAAAAGTTATAAAACCTTTTATAAGAAATTAATTGGAGAGAAAACCATAAAAAGTGGCTGCCGGGACAACCATTGTCCTTGCAGTGATTTAAATGGTTCGCTGCGCAAATTATTTAACAAGCCAAAGCACCTGATACCAGGACACCCTCCAAAACCCATCCTTTTTCCCAGGACAATGCGAACTGGAACAGGTGTGCCTGCAGGTTCGTCCTTCGCCGCTTGGTGACGCTCTATTACACACACATTCACACGCACAATTGGGCACTTAACAATTTTCAAAAACTTTACTCAAATTACATAGCCTTTGCACACCCCCCTTACAACACATCCCCAAAAAGGACCCCTTCGAAAAACGCTTTTCAGCACTCAACCCCAAGTTTTCAGTGGCCGTTTGTTCGGTTCCCGCGCAATTTGTGTTTTTAATTTCAGGTTGAAAAACCATGAATTATAAAGTGGGGTAGTAGCTTCTTTAACGCATGACACTCATCCTTGAAGTGGGGGAAAAAATAGAAAAGCGGGAGGAAAACCCATAATTACAACCCATCACCATCAGTATGCATTTGCTGCTGACCGGAACTCGATTTGTTTTCCACAAAGTTGGCTTTCATTGTCGCATGTTTGTACACAAAATTCGATTCGATTTCCGTTGGTTTTACAGTTCCGTTCGCAGGCCTTTCATTAAATGCCATGAAATGATTTTATTTTCCTGCCAGCGAATGTCTATAATTATCATAAATATTTGCCACAAAATAGACAAAGTTTTGCAGATGGCAAGAAAATATTTTAGCAGCTGTTTAATGGTTGAAAAAATTAATATTGTATATGTCTTTATAACAAACCCTAGTTTGTGGTATCAAACAAATAATAAATGACATATATTTATGAAAAGCTTGGACTGAAAATAACTGATTTTATAATCATAGTTCGGTAAATTAAATTACTTACAAATTTATGCACTTTACATATACATAAAACATCTACCCAATTGCCTTCTTAAATTTACTCCCGTTTTTTAACAATCTTTTTCAGAAATCTCTTCGTTTTTACGACAATTTGCCACTTTTAAATTCTATGTCAGAGAACACTCAACAATCGACACATCACAGATCACTCCCCAAGAACTCGTTCAATTTCAAATCCAAGCTTATGCGGACACAATTAGTTGACCATAAATAGTCACAATCGGATGTTGATGGGGATGCCATGGCAAGTTCATAACTTGGACAGGTTTGCAGCCGAAGACAAATCGAAGTGGTCGATAAGGCCGGCCATACGAATGCATAATTGAACTGTAGATGGTAAAAATATTTATTGTCTTATCACATCGTATAACTCGCAGTGTCACAACCTGACCAATAGCAACAAATTACCGGGAGATTGTGGGTATAGATGGGGGGAAGCTTTAAGAGATGCTATGGAAAACCATTCCACAAGCTGAGCAAGATCTTGAATCTACCGCTACGAGAGCAGCTAACTGGCAATGAACTGGGAAAACAAGGAAAACAAGGAAAACTAAGAAAACTGAGAACCTGAGACCGAGTTTGCAATTTCGGTATTCGCAATTTGTGCATAAAAATAATATTCATCGTTATCGTTATTAAGTTATGTTGCCTTGTGCTAATGCCCAGAAGAGGACAGCCGATTTTATACAGTGAAAGAAAATTAGTTTGTCTTAAGTTAAAAAGCTTGGACTTCGAAACTTTATATAGCTTATAGTTATATAGCTAAAAAATTAAGTTAAAAATGATTTTGGGAAATTAAGGCTCAAACTTTTGAAACTTTATTTATATAATTTGTAACTTAAATAAACTGTAAATATTTATTTATTATATTAAAAACACTTATAGATTTAAGATTTTAAGTTTAATAGTTTATTTTAGGGTTCAATTTGATTTTTAGACATTTTCGATAGGAAATATTATCTCATATGTCAAACACTTCAATTAGCAGAGATGGCCTCGGAAACAGTTGTTACCTCCTCTTTTTCTTTATGTATTCCACTAGACGGGTTCCTCTTTTCTGCCGCCGTTGTATCACCACTCTGCCGGCAAACATTTCGCCTGGCAGTTGCCAACAGTTGGCCAACTAAATGCGCTAATCCGCGTGTTGTCAACTTCATTAGCCGATAAACACGCCGACACATTAAATTGGCAGTAGGCCGAGGACTCAGGGGGGGATTATGGATGCGAAAGTCCCAGTCGGAGTCTGGGGCTGAGGAGAACCCAAGAGCGAGGCTCATTTCTGCAGCGGCTTCCATTTGAAGTCGCCAACGAAAAATTGCTGCCACTTGAATTTTTAATGCCCATAAAGTATGCAGTGGAGGCAGTCTGAAAAAAAAACAGGAGGATGCACTGCAGCCAGTTCCAGAATCAGGGAATCGAAGCAATCGAAGGAACTCCCGAAGAAAGTTCACATAAAATACGATGGCTTAGCTTTTGTCTGGCTCCCTTTTCCTTTATTTTGTATACCCTTAAAGAGGGTATTATTACTTTTCTAAAAATTTTGCAACGCTGAAAGAAGTCATTTCCTAATATATAACTTTATATTCATTGAACCCATAAAGAAAAAAATATATTATAACTTCGCCGTTTTTCAATTTAAATGAATATGTTCTCCGTGATATAATAATTAATTATGAATACTTAATTTTGTTTGTGTCGGACAACAAAATCAAATAGCTTCCATAGAAATCATTGAGAAATTCAGTGGAAAATAGACAAAGCTTTATTGCTTTTAAAGAATGAATTATTGCTATGTATTTATTACTTTATTTATATAACAATTAGTAGATTAGTTGGAAGAGTATAAAAGCTTTGGCCTGCTGAACTTTGCATCCTTTCTTGTTTCCCTTTTTTTCTCATCTCAACAGATTTCAGGTCCGTCGTCAGGTGTGTAATTCGATATCTTTGCTCTTTAATCCCCAGCCATTCGTTTGTGCGCGCGATTTATGTACTACATTTGTACTTTTGCGATGGGGATTCGGGATCGGGTTTTGGGATTCGGGGGTCAGGGAAATCACCATCCGGCCGCAGGACGATAAGGATGCGCCACTAAACAATAATTATGACAACAATAAAAGCGAGAAGGCCTTTAATTTACTCCCGCTGCAAAGAGCTAAAACAAAGGCAGCACAAACTTAAATTGGTAATCGCTGTGGAAAGAATCACTCCTCTTTATTCGTATTCATATTCATCATGTTCTGGAACTGGAACTGAAGTTTGGATTAGGGGGCAATTACTGCTTCACACGACCGACTGAAGCCGAAGATGTTTTGACAAAAGCGAAAGACAAGACCAGGTCGAAAATTGGTCGAGCGCAACTAAGCGCCGGTATAGAATATCTTTACGCGGAATTGGGCAACCTCATGGATTTGTTTTGGAAAACTTCCGATGAGGAGGAAACCTGAGTTGGTCAACCACGTGGCGAGAATACTATGTGCCTTGCCTTTCAATTAAAAAGACACTTTCTTTCTTAAAAAGTTTAAAAATGCACAAACTACAATACTGTTTGGAATTAACAAAGTTACCAAACACTCTATTACCGCTTTGCCCACATTACAAACCATTATTCGGTCGTACCCCCCACTTGGGAAACACGCGCTAACTCACCCCCCTTTCCCCCCCCCCACTTCCAGTTGACCATTACAAGACACAACTCTTTCGTTCGCTGTGTGGGACCATAACAAAGCTCCAGTGGGCCCAATGTGCTGCGCGTTCAATGCCCAATTGAAGACATAATTACTACTTAAAAGCGGCATTAACGCTATCACTTACACATGTCACATGCTCGTCGGGGCATTACGGAAGACAATAAAAATATAAAAACGAACACGGGGGGTGGTGGCTGTAACTGAGGCTGTGACTGGGGCCTCCTTTTTACTGTGCCACATCATCTTCGGACCCAAATAACAGCCTCATCATCATGATCTTGGACTGGTCACAAAACGCAGTCCAGCTGTGGAGGGCGAACTCTTTTGTACGGTACTGGAATCTCGGCGAGATGGAGATCTCCGATATTATGGAACCTGGGAGCCGGGGCTCGTCCCATCATCATCAACGCATCGATCACTTAAAAAAATAACGACTCTATTTAAAACAATGTAAAAAGAGTTATTTTTGTGAATTTAAGAACATTAAATTACAAGATCAAAAAAAAGAAGCAAAGAATTTGCTTAAAAAGCAAGAGAGAGAAAGAGGAAACTGAATGCTTAGAAATTCTTTGAATCCAAGAACAGTGATTAACATGATCAAAAAAAATAAAGAAACAGATAAACAAATAAATGTTAGATTACACTTGTTTTTCATAGTGTATCTTACAACAAACAGCCCGCGATGAAGTTGCAGGCATTCAGGCAGGCAAAAAGAAAATAAAACCTTCGGTGGCTCCGTCTCTGAGGCAGCGGCATATTGATTAATGGATCAAAGTCTTTTGACACGAGCTATTTTGGTAAGAAATCCTTTGTTGATCTTAACACAACCACAAACATACGCGCTCAAACACACGGACTCGTGATATTTAAACTTTTTTTCTCTTTTTCCTCGCTGGTTATTCAATAAATTTTCAATTTTGACTGATTGTGAGTGGAATAAGGTCGTTCGTCAGTCGTCAGTCGTCAGTCCTCTTCGAATTCGAAGTTGGTCGGCGCGTTATGATGTATGTTTATAAGATATGTGGGGAGTGTGGGTTTACGGGGGTGCAAAAGGTGCGGGTTGTTGTTGCGCTTTTGGTTGTTGTAATACGAGTGTGTGCTGTGTGTTTTTGTGTTATTATTATGATTGTTGTTATTGTATTATTGAATTGTTTGGGCCAAATCACTTGGGAGCCATATAGCCATGGTTACAGTGGGATTGGGCAAATGTAAGTAATTCAATGGGGAATTAAGTGAAATGGTAAGTAATCTCTTTTCGGTGTATTTTAGTTAAGAGCGAAAAATGTTTAATAATTTATAACAATGTGAAGTAACTTATGCTTTAGTTCTTGGAAACAATAAGCAAACTGTAAATATACTAAAGAATTCGCGTTTGGAAGAAGACTTAGACTATTGCTAAGAGAAATCAATTTTAAGGAAATCAAAAATACATTTGTATATGGTTTTTTTAACAGTTAACTCTATAGAAATTTTAATATTTTGTTTTTATATACCGTTAAAATAAATAAACAGATAATAAATATGTTTTCTTTTAATTCATCTGAATCCATTCAACTTAATTTTAAGATCAGTCTTATTTTTTTATTTTAAATCTATATAATTCTTTCTTCAGGAAAATAAATACAAATTCGTATATCATTTAAGTGACTTATTCCACCGTACTACTGCATACCATTACCATTACGCGCACTTGCGTTGTTTTCCCCAATCTTGGTTGGTTGTATTTGTTTACAAATCGTGATTCAGATTCAAGTAGTAGCGTCAAAACGAAATGTTTCTCCATGGAACTCTGAGGTTCCATTGTGGATCCGCGAGATATTCATTGAAATTGTATTGGTGTATATCTGTGATCATCGTCAAAGCAGCCATGAAGATGGATTTCTTTCTTTCTTTCTTTCTTGGGGTTTTTTCTCCACAAACATTTTTCTTTTGGGCCAGCAACAAAGCCAAAGAAGTTGTTTTGTTGTGGCAAGCATTGTTGTTGTGATCAAAGCGGCTTGGCGCGTCTCACATATGAGTTGTTCTTTTATTTTACAGCAGAAGGAGTTCTGGGGGAAGTCAGTTGTTTCATCTGCATTAAATTGTAATTACTCACGGGTCACAGAGGCAGGAGAAAAGCGGTATGAAACAAGGATTTCATTAAGGGCAAATTAAATGAAATGTAAAATATTTTAACATTTGTTTAATCTCCATTATTAAGTTATATTCTTATAGATCTCACAAAATATCTGTAAAATATGTGCTCACATTATTTATGCAGTTTAGTGTTGTTTTTATTAAGCAATTTTGGAAATATGGAGAACTTAAACATTTGCTTCAACTTTTTATGCATTTAAGCATTTTTCAAAAACTAAGTAATTTTAGTAAAAATTTAAATTTTAGTCAAATTATCCAAGAGTAAAACACGAGTCCACAACATTGTAATTATCAGCTGCTGACCGTTAGCATATTTGAGCCTTTTGTTCGAAAAAGTGTGCCGATCTCTATGGAATCGGATGAGTGAGTGGTCGGAAGCGCAAACAATTGATTACGCCGAATGCGGTTACCAGATGACTTTACTTTGCCCATTTTATCCACGAGCCCCCTGTATGGAGGAGTATCGGGAACAGTAGGATGCCAAATTCCCCATGGGTCCCATACAAAGTCATTCCAGTTACGAGGAATCCTGCTTTCTTGCAGTCCTGCTAGCCGATGATTGATTACAGGATCTGAACACCGGGGCCTCTAGCCTGTCAACACGATTTGGCCAAACAAAAAATTGAGGTAAACAGAATCGAACTGGACAGACGGTCAAACTGGCCCACAATTGCAGCCAAGAGGGAGAGTCAAATGGAGTTAAGAACAAGGGTAGGATCTGGAAAAGAAAAGGAACGTGTCTCAAAAGGAACTGCTGTCAGCTGGAGATGTCCTGGGTCCTGTTTGTGAAAATTGCAGCTACTGCGGAAGCAACAATGAGAGGGCATGTCCGACTAAATGGCACCAGAAATGCCCACACTTTGCACTCAATTTGTACATCTGTATATCTGTCAGTATGCCTATTTGTATCTGCGAATGTGTGCGATAATCCCTTGAAGCATCTTTGCACACATGCAAATTGCAATTACAGTTACAGAAATCAATGATGTAGAAATTTAAGTCTTTCTAAAATAAATTTAATTCAAGAACGTGGTTAAATTTATTTTATTTTGAATATACAAGAAATCAATGCAGTTGAAACTTAAATCTGTTTGAAATCAGTCAAAAATTTTTTAAATTAATTTATTATTTCTTAAATTAAGTTTAAGTACCACAATTTTACTGCTATGTTTCTAAATAAAACAAATATCTATCTTCATTATAATTGATATAACTTACTAGTTTATATTTGAAGTAATATTGTACAATTCTTATATTGAGTTAATTATTAAGAACATAAAAGGAATAAATTCTTGTTGTTAAGCAAGAAAAGATTTAAATATTGAAAATGTAAAAGACATATACATTTAAAGCATCTGATGTTTCGTACTTTCTTTCTCTCAGTGTGTATTTCTCTACAAAAATACAGTAGGATTAAATCAAACATTCGTAGGCCAAAAACTAAACTGTCAACAAATAAAACACAAATCGCCAATAATAAACGGCTATTGTTAGGCAGAAATAAAGAGGCTTAGAAATATTGCAAAGGGGCGGGGGGAGTGGCGATCATCCTCATCAGGAAGGGAGTCCACTCCACTCAACTTAACTCGATTCGAAAAAAGATGGAAACCCACAAAAAGAGCCACGAAAAGGTTTTCGCATGAAGGCAGTCAAATCATATCGCCTGGAATGTGTAGAGCATGGCATAAATGTCACTTCGCATATGAATTTTGCCCACGAGATGACGACGGCGTAGCGTGAAGCCAAATGGTAATGGTGATGGTAATGGTAATGCCAACAAACGAACCCAGATCCACATCTACACTGGGAGCAAAAAAGGGATGTCAGATTGGGGATTAGATTGCCTACAATATTTCCTATTTTAAATCATTTGATTTAGCAAAGTGCCTCAAGTACTTTTTCAAGGACAAAGCGAATGCTTTGTGTTTCTTTCTATTTTATATATTTAATTAATTTTTGCAATTTATGATCAATAAATAAATTTTAAAAATTTAAAACAAATGGGCCATATTTGTTTTAATGTTTATTATTTTTAAAATTAGCTTAAATATTTCATTATTAAATCAAACAATTTTTTATACTTAATTTAAATACAAAACACAAATTTTTGGATTCACTAGCCATATATTTTATTTTACTTTTTAATATTTATATGATATTTTTAGCAATCTACGCTTTAAAGCCGCATGTTTTAATACAAAATTCTTTGTTTTTCTCAGTGTATCAGCGATCATGAGCTGGAGCTTGAGTTCCATGGCAGTCGGTACCGAAAACGATACATCATCGAAAGCAACAGGACTCGAGAGTTGGGAAAACGCCAGAGCCAGGGCATTTTCAACTCAACTGCGACTGACTGTGCGCCTTTTGTGGCAAGTCAACATGATCTCATCTGTCATAGATCGATCGACCTGTTCCAACAATGCCAGATCGGCAGTGGCAGTCGCACTCGCAGGAGGCATCCCTGTACCCGGTGCCTCACTGTACCACTACCACTACCTGTCCCCTAGCAGCGGGTGATCAAAATGACGGAGGTGAAGACGAGACAGCCGGCCAACAGAATACGAAAATTCCACCAAAATACAATTCAAATTTGTTGTCGGAGATTAAAACACATTTGTTAATTTGAATAGGTTTCAACATCGCTGCACAAATTGTGTTCCTGCCCCCTTGGAATATATACTCCCCCGATCTTTATCTTTTTCTTTATCTGGGGAGGTGTTGCTGTTTACGTTGCCATTAGATGTGGGATTAGAGCTTGATTGGCTTGCCATTTGTGACAGCTTTGTCGTTTTGGGGATTGTCAACGGTTCCGAAAGGATTATTTTTATTGCACAGAAAACAAAATGTTGTTTTAAATTTTAGTACAGAAAAAGCAGTTCACCATTTGTTTATTTTATTATTTTTAAATGATCAATTTTTAATAATTTAAAAATTAATTAAACATTTTGATTTTTCTTTGGAATGAACCAAAAATTTCTGCTATTTCTATATTTTAAACTGTTTGTTTGTCTATTTCCAGTGCATTAATCTCGGTTCCTCCCAGCTGGAGATCACGATTCCTTAGAAAATCTTCTGGGAACCATTTAATGGCCAGAAAATCTCTTTAGCGTTTATCCAAACGCTTTTTTTTCCTAACTGTATCATCAAACTGCCGGTTTTGTAATACATTTTTAAAAGCTTTTCACTAACTGCAACTCACGCCCAAACAAAGTCACGCAGTAGCCAAAAAGGAACTAAACCAAATAAAAACTAAACAAAAATAAATGGAAAACATTTTGATATCAATTTAATTGAGCTCATTTGCATGTGGGGATTGGATGGGAGGAATAGAGGAGGAGGGGGATTTGCCCAGCCGGGCCAATAGAATTAAGATATGGCCGAGAGCAGATTGCCGCGTTGTTGGCCATGACAATAATGCCAATCTACGACTTACGGGCAGAAAGACAGCTCCGAGTTGAAAAACGAAGCAGAACGAATGGCATTTGTGGGGAAAAAGGAAAGGAGACTGAGACTACAGCTACAGCTGCACTGAAACAAAATGTTTTAATGATTTTGTGTTTTTATATGTTAAGAATATTAAAACGATATTTTTAAGAATATTAATTTAAAATAAACTTGTTTTTGTATTAAAATGTCACATTCACAAAGTTAAATTCAATGATATTCCTAATGATTTTTACATAACTATTAGTAGTAAGTGTGCAAAAATAGAAAACTATATTTAATAATAATAAATGTCAAAAAATCCTAATACTTTTTGGTATCTTTTACTCCTCAAAACGAAATATATAAAATATCTTGTCACCGGCAAACAACAAATTTGTATATCGATCTGTTTTTTTTTTTATCTGTGTACTACAAATCCATAATTATGCGCGGCTGATGTCTTTATTAAAGCTGCAACAACATGTGGCTAAAAAAGAGATGCAGATGCAGATGCCGGGGTTCTGGGATCTCAAAAACCTTTTGCCGTTCGCCGCCGCAACGATCGTCACATAATTCTGACTCACATAAGCCAGATATGTTGACAACGACCAAAGAAAAGGGCACAAATGATTACACACTGGAGTTGGAGTTGGAGCTGGATTGCCGGTGGCTGAGGAATTAAGTCGGGTTATTTCTCCACCGACATTTGTCCCATTATCACCACGGACAGCAGCGGCTTCCAACTGCTTTTCAATGCCCCATCCCTATCTCCTCGGATATACTATATACGCATATATATGACTGTGTCTAGTCAAACAAATAACAACAACTAATAAGTTGCATAGCAATCAAAGCTGATCAATGCCGACAAAAGGCAGCCGCCTCTGAGCTGCATCCCACGTTTGGGCCAAGTGAGAAAAGCAGCCAAAAAGGCACAAAAACCAAAGGGGGGACTGTAAGACTGTAAAATATCAGAAATTATTATTTAAATGTACTGCGACAACAACTGGCAGAGACAACCTGGAATCGATAAGAAAGCCAAACATCAAAGGAGTAGTAACAGATGAAAACAACGAATTGACAAGTTCTCTTCAAGAAGTATATACAGTTTTAAATTATAAAATTAGTATTAGTTTTAAGTAATTTACCAATTAATGCTGAAAAGTTTTGTTTTAATTATAAGGTTTAACTTTGAAGCACAAATAAACTTATTGAAGCTTATTATTAAATAGTATAATGTGGTTAAACAAATATTACATAGTTTTAAATGAAACAAATTTTCAATAATTCACTTTGAATTTTTGCTAAAGATATAACTTACCAGTAAGCTGCGTTTAAAAATATATTTTAACTTTATATATTTAATTTCGAAGAATTTATATTTAAAACCTGGTTAAATATTATTTATTTTTGATAAAATGTCAATTTAAAAAGCATGTTTCTTTGTGTTTATGTGAAGCAGCTCATTATTTTACTTTTCGAAAAATAAAATACTTAAAACAAAAAGCTTGAATAAGTATTTATTTAAATTGAAGTCTGAATTAAATTGTATTTGGATTTTCTGTATTATTTAAAATCTAACCAGTGATTAGGGTATTAAAACGTGCCCCCTTTCTTCAGCTCTACTCTATTCAATATGAAATAATAGGAGCTACTACTATTCTGAGTCAGCCTCAACTCCACCTCGTCGGCTCATTAATGTGTATCTCAATTATTGAACACTATAAATATTTGGGCTACCTGTCGATATGGCCGGGCCAACGGCAACAAAAAGCAGAGACTACTTGAGAGATCTCCGATCCCTGGACATATAACCCCCCTCCAAGACCCCAATAGTCATCATCATCATCATCACATAGTGGTATTTAAATAAACGTGTCCCAGGTCCGCGGCATTGGCTTGATTTTTCTTTTGATTTCGGAAAAGTTGCTGTATTTTATAATAAGCCTGCCGTGTATTTCTCATAATCATAAATATTTTTGTACCCCTTAACAGATGGGGTCCCATTTGACCGCGGTCTTTCAGGCGAAGTCAGTGCCTCACTTTTGTTGTCGTTTGCCCAGAGACTTTGCTTTTTATGCCCCCAAAAGGTTCGGGATTTTTATTATTATTATTAGTATTGGTATTAGGGCTCCATGTGCATTCTGCCCAAATTATATTGCTCTGAACGGAATCATAATGATAATGCTGATGTGTTGATGAGGTGCCGTTTGGTCTTCGATCTGGGCATAAGTAATATGGAGCGTGGTTTTGCTCGATGACAGACCCGAGAAGGGCTTATAAATGCTGTCCATAAAGAGTTTATTGACGGACTTTGGTCAAGGAAATATAAGGTGAGAGTTTGTTATTAAATGGAACAGTTTCTCCACCCTCAATAAATCGATGTATACGTACCTCGGTAAAACATTGTGGTTTTGTTCTCTTTAAAGTAGTACATATATTTAAATTAAATTCTATCTATCACATTTCTGAATACTAATATTGCCATATATCACAAAGATCTATTATGTCCTTAAACCTTGGAGTTTATAAACAATTTGAAACACCCAACACTAATTACGCACATCCTTGTTTCATTACAGTCTGCAATCTTCAACTAATCTTCAACTTAAACTTTGGCCACATAACTTTCAGGCCGTTTCCCTGGGCGGTGGCGGTCACCACCCCCTCGGGGTCACCAACGGTAATTGTAATTGAAATTGTAGCCTTGCTTGGGCGGATTTGAATTGCCATAATGACGAATGCTCGGCTATTCATATGTCTGCCTTGCCATACATACATTTTCCCCCTGCGAAAAGTGTAACGTAAGGATATCGCCCAAGAGGCCAGAAGGAGCACATCATTAGCCAAGTTACCAAGTAACTTAGTAACCATGGAGCACACTTGAGGTCGAAGGCTGAAGACCGAGAGGCGAGTATAGCATTTTGCGGGCTCGTGTGTCAAATTGAGTGTCAACTGGCAATTTGGGCACCACACTGCATTTCGCCCCCAAAGCGTTGGCACAAAAGTCAAGTGTCATGTTTATCATAAGCCTATTAAAGCAGCTTTCTGGCCTCTTTTCCTTTTCCTCAACCTAAGCTATATGTAACATAAATAAGCATAAGCGCAATTTTAAAATATTTTTATGACATTTGCAATCACAAAATGTCAATATGTCACTCAGTGCACTTGGAGAAATGTGATTTAATTTGTTCAATAAAATGTGCAACACTATATATGTTTGTCATTTATTTATTATATTAAAACATAAATTCTTTTTAACTATCTCTAAAAAAATATGTAGTTTGGTATTAGGTTAAAAGCACTATACATGTTTTGCTACAATTTTAAAAGTATTCTTATTATGAAGTTTTTTCAACAACTATCAACTTGTAGACTATTTACAGTGAAATTATTGTGTTTTAATTGTTATCAGTATAGTTTTATATCTAGATTTGTGTTTGTTTTACAAATGATCTTACCATGTAACATATTTTCTTGTATATTTGAAGGTCTATTTTTGATAGTCATAAAACTACCTAAACCACAAACCACATTAAAAACTTTATTTTATTATATTTCTTTTTTTAAAATGTATTTTAATTTTTAAACTTTTTTGTGAGAAAGGCAACATTTTCTTGGAGTGCATTGGTGAACCCCTTTTGATCGGGTGACACAGCTGCCCGGTTTTTTTTTTGGGTAAAGTCAAGCAGAGGGTCCTGACCAGTAGGTCCTTCTCTCTCTCACTCGCAATGCCAACGTATAGTGCCCTCTCACTCGCTGTGGTTGTGAACATATCACATTTCAAAGCCTACTAATTTAACAATATTCTCATTAATGCGAACACGGCAAAGGGGCGGGAATCATCGATTGGGACTAGTAATCCGCATTTTGTTACAATTTACTGCCTCATACCCTCCCTCTGTCTCTCTCTAACACTATTTACCCATCTCTTTCGCTCTGTTTGTTGTAGCGATTTTCAACAGATATCTTCGAAAGAAACAACATAATCAGGGAATCGGAATCGGAATCTGAGTACAAATTCCAAATGCGAATCCGAGATCGGAGGGTTGTTTGCCTTGAAAATTAGAAAATCGTTACAAATTTCCGTCTGTGTGTGATTTTTCTTTTATTGTTATTTTGCACATTTGTCTGTTGTTTTCCTGCTGGGCTTGTTTGAACAAGTTTGCGTATAAATATTATATATGTATTTGCCCATCAGCTTATCTCCGATCGTAACTCGATACATTTTTACATATTACCGAAGGATGGCGGCAAACGGCAGAAAAACAAGAAGGTTGGAAAACAACACCCTACTCCCTGGGGTATTATGTTCTATAATCCGCCTGATTCATGTATACCCCTTCGTATCGCAACTTTTCAGGGGAGCGAGCGCATTGGCCATTGCAAAAAATGTGGTCAGCAAGCTTAATTGTTGTAGGCACAACTATGCAAATTACTGATGGAAAAGAGAAGGCCTATCAAGATCCTTTGACTCGCTATGACATGATATATTGAATTGCCTTAAAACAAATAATTTGAACAACAATTTGTACAAATAAATTCCTTACTAAAAAATACATTATTTTTGTAATTGAAAATCCGAAAAATAAACACAGGAAAATACTAGCTATTGTTTTCAAGAGATGGATATAGATCCATAAAGTAAATAATTTTGTTGTACGAAATTATAAGGACAAACTCTTCAGATGACATTTTGTAGTCAGAATCCTATAGGTAAAAGTAGTTGTATGATTGTTTTAATTACCAAATATTTAATACATATTAAAAGAATATAATAATATTTTATCAATTAAAAAATTTGATCTAAATATAATTTTGATTTTAATCCCAAAACAAACCAGAGAAAATGGCTTCGGTTAAGCACTCTGCTTAGTCAGTACAAAGTAATATGATTTATGATCGTTCTCCGATTTCTCCCCTTTCCCAACAGTAGCTTTGAAACCTTATTGAGAACCTTTTTCAACGGCTTCCCTACCCCCCAATATAAAAATATTTCTTACAATGTTGCATGTGTTGAAGCGTGTTGTTGTGTTCGCTGGCTGCATTTGAAAATTTTCAATTAAAATTGAACGTGATTGAAAATGATGAAAGTGCGAAGTGGCAAAAACCAATTTCTCAGCACAGTGCGCGATAATTGCAAGCAACTACGAGATACTACAACGGGTACCTCCGATTTTTGCCCCCGACTGTTGTGGGATGCGCTGCCAAATGCTGGTGCCGCATAATACAAAACTTTATTTATGGCAAAGCAGTGGCAGGCAGCAAGCTGCCTGTATCCGTATCTGCTTACACTGAAAACTTGTAATTATCATGCAGAAAATAAGTGATAATAAGCCTTTCAAGTTCAAGAAACTTCAGTTTTGTCTTATTTAAAAAACCCAATACAGAGTTGCATAATATAACAACATTATTATAAAACAAATTTTGTATCGCAAATAATATTCAATTATTGAACTATCGATTTAGAATTTTATACAAATTTCAGATCGGTGCATTCGCAAATAATTCGTTTTTAGGGGAGTGGACAAAATAAGTTACTAAACCTCTACACACTTATAATTTGGAGTTAGTTAGCTTAACGACAAAATATGTTTGGTTTGAAAATTATTCCAAAGAAATTTCAGCATCCTTGAAAGACAGCCTAATTGTGTTCAGTGCATCCTGGCTTGTATCTTCATTTGGCAACAGCACAATTTTCCGCGCAACAAATGAGAGTGTAAATTTGCGTGTAAACACTCGGGTCACCCGCTGACACACGATAGAGGAACTGGAGGAGCTGGAAACCGAGGATCTGCGAATCTGGGAGCAATCCGCTGCGGACTGGACAGGTAAACTAGACTGAGACTGCGACTGCCGTTTCCACCGTCGGTAGTCCAAGTCCAAGTCGCAAGTCGCAAGTTGCAAGTCGAAAACGCGGGCGCATGCGCATGCTCACACAGCGCATAAATTTATCGAATCGAATATAAATTATATGCAAGCCAATATCGGCCGAGAGCAGCTCCTTTTGCAGCTTTGCAGACCAGTAAAAGAGTCTGCTCCCAAACTCTGCGATTCCCGAGACTTTGCCAGTGATAAAAAGGAACTCAGCGTGTCGCCGCGGATGCGTTGATCATTCATTATTTAAGGATTGAAAAGTTAATTAACATTTTTGCCCAGCCAAAAGCTCCGGCGACTGCTCTCCCCTTTTTCGCAGTTGCGATTTACGAGAAGCGGCTTTAAGCCGCTTTTTAGCCAACTTTTTTGTTTGTGGAATTTTTTTTTCCGCATTTATTGTGGCTTTTGGCATGAACAAAATCAAGTTCATGCCTTGATTTGTTGAAAAATAGTGAAAAATTGCTACTGATATTCGCAGAGAGACAGGGAATGTCTCAATTTGCAAAATGTTTTGGTTGTTAGTTAATGTGGCAAGGTTTTTAGGGGTTAAAAGAAAAATTCCAAGTGTTTGCTA
The DNA here is from genome assembly GCF_018152505.1 of Drosophila elegans. NCBI lineage: Eukaryota > Metazoa > Arthropoda > Insecta > Diptera > Drosophilidae > Drosophila > Drosophila elegans. The sequence continues at coordinate 20,161,028 of NW_024546167.1, read as the reverse complement.
ATCACACAGAGTATGAAAATATTAAAAATATTTTTTTTTTGGTATGTCCTACTAAAAATAAATATAACCTATGCTTGAGATACTATTCTATTTTAAACAAATTTTTTACATTTTTAGATTTTATGTAAGCACATTAAATACAAAATTTCGTACCCTATTTTTTTGCTAATATACCTGTTGTGATTTCCATCTCCTGTTCACAGCTACAAAGTTCTTCTCGCAAAACTTTTGTCGAGCTGTTGTGGAACTCCTTGGGAACGAACCTGTTTGAAAAGTCAACTCCACTCCTTTTGGCCTCGACTGTTTTCCATGAGAAAATCCACACGAAATGGCTGTGAATAAATCAAAGGCATTCACAAGCTACCAACAAGCTCAAATCAAATGGGTAAACCAGGCGGCAAATGTGAAACACCCAACTTTCGCTCTCTTTCCTATGTATTTTGCACCCGGGATGGGCAATTAAATTAATGTCTTAATCTGCGTTTATGGCAAACACCCCGGAACTACAGTAAACACCCTGTGCAGTGGCGAATATAAGGCCACTTGGCTGCAAAAGAAGTCAATAGAGCGTAATATAAATCCGTGTAATACCCGAAAGTAAAGAGGGGATGAACATTTGCAGCAGGACATATGGACTGGGACTTGCATATGCCTCGGATTCGAACTCAGATTCTCGATCCCTCGGGGTTGCCTTTTCGGTTAGATTAAGACCTCAGCTCAGCCGAAGGCCCGAGGCGTCTGGTTTCCATTTCAATTTGTTCATCTCCCCGATTTTTTGCGCCCTGTAATGTCGTAGCGAATCACAACAGCAACAACATTCATAAAAAATATAAAAATAGCATCTCCTTAACAGTTATAAAGCCGAACTAATGCCACAACCCCGGGTCCTTTAGGGTGCGAAATCCCAAATATTATTTTATTTATTTGAATCTCAATGCAGCAATACAGCAACTGAAACAAAAACACTGGTTCGAAAGTAATTCCCAATTGTGTGGATTCAAGGGAATCTTTATAGTCAGAGTAAAAGAAATGGAGAACAGTAAGACTGAGATTAAACATAGTGAATCAAATGCTGCTCAAGTGGAAAACCCAAAGCTAAAAAGGTAGGATATTCAGTTGAGTTGGAAAGCTCATAAATTGTCGTTCTCGATTTTAGGCAATCAAAAGCGTTACAGTGGAGCAACGGATAAAACAGAATATAATTACATATATAGGTCTTTCAAAATGTTTTAGTTTAATTTTTTAACATAATTAAAAAGTGTGTTTCAGATTAATTATAGTTAAATTTTAAATTAGACCTTAACTTTTTGAGCAGAAAAACAGAAATAGATTCCAAGAACCAATTCCATTTTCTCACAAAACCCACTGTGCCCTGTTGAACAGAAACAGAAATAATAAAAATAAATAAAATAAAAAAATCCATGCTGATGAGCATGATTGTACGGAACTTATGAGCGAAGGACCCAGGACATACGGAAACAATAATCCATAAATGTAAACATCACGTCGACATGGCACAGTCACTGTCACAGTCACAGTCATAATCGAAAGCCCAAGAAGACCAGTTTTTTGGAAAGGGGAGGAATATACTATACGTATGTATATGTTTTGGGGGTAACGAAAGCGTAGCTGATTTTGTTGTATTATAAACACAAATAAATAAAGGACGAGAGACGGGTGTTTTGCAGGATGTGCGATCGCGAGAGTGAGGCAAACGAGGCAGAAATACGAAATCGTCCTTCGTCCTCAAAACTTCATCCTTCATCCTGCGGCTGCGGCGGCTGACGACCAACAATGGCTGCGATGACAGCCCAGCCTAAATGTCGGGCTGGCATTAAATATAAAGGGTGCCCAGGATGTTCAGGATGTTCAGGATATCCAGGACACACACAGGATACCCACACACACACAGCCACAAACGCGTAATTAGGAATGGCATTCTCCATTTCATTTAACCCGCGCAATTGTGATTTTCAGGGTGCTCCGACTGACTACTCGGATCCATTGGGAAACCACCACCTTTGCACCACCTTTTGCACCACCTTTTGCACCACCCTGGCCACAGTCACAGTTGCCATTGTTCAGCCGTATGTTAGGACGTGCTAAATATGGGAGTGTCCTTGTCATTTATATGTCGCAATGTCGCCCGCTCCAGATCACATTTAATACACGGCGAAAAAAGTATAACCACATTAGTTTTAATTTTGTGGCAGCCCAAATTGATTTTTCTGAACTTAATATTTTAATATTATAAGATAATTCAATTTGCTAACTGTGTAAAAATATTTATTTAAAATTGAATATAATTGATACTTAATGGCACTTATTTTTGATTAAATATTTTGTATATTTGTGAATATAAAGTCTATCATGGAATCTATAAAGTAATTAAAGTAATTATTTATATAATAGATAAAATTGTGTTTAATAAACGTCGAAAAGTGTGCTAATAACATAAGTTTTACTTTTATTTCCAACCAATTCAAATTTTGAATTAAATAATATAAGATTACAAGCCCATTGTATTACCTTTCAGTTCAAAAACGGTGTTTAATAATTACTACTTTGAAAAACATTTATTTTATTGTATTATATATATATCTTTTATATATATATATCTTTTAAAATAGGTAGCACCTCAAATTTAATTAGATTTTTCTTATACTATATTTTTCTCTAGGTGTCATCGGCCATCCCGTCGCATCCTTGTCATGAGAATAAATATGGCCATAAATGAAATTAATACATTACGCATTGCATTCCTCCTCCTTTTCGATCCTCCAGCTCCTTTCGCTTGTTCACACATTGTCCTGACTCATGAATATTTAAACGTTAAAGCATTTGATTTATGGAGTTCTCCCTTTTGGAAAACAAATTTCACATCTATCTGTTGAAGCGCCGCTTGCCAACAAGAAATCGAAAAAACAATAAAACATTTTAGGCGTTGCCCAGGCGAACTAAAAACCATTTTGATCTTGCACATATTTGCCTCCTTTTTTTTGGGAGTTAAGAAAAAGGGAATTGGAACGCGCGCGCGCGAAATGCACAAATAAAACATGGAAATTGGACATGTTTTTGTGTTGTGCCGCTGCCGTGTTCATTGGCCACAAAGACTCTGAGATTCAGATTAAGATTCGTATTTGGATTCAACCAGAGCCAGGTATCCAATTGCCACTCGCAGTTAAGCGTTTCGACATGGGCAGTCAACAGCGAAAACAGCACGAACAGTGGTCATATTTTAAAACTTGATTTAAGATGGAAATAAAAGCTAGATCTAACCGGTGTATTTTAATTTAACTCAGCTACTTCATAATTTTCAGATCTAATTTAAATGAGTTGAGTTTAAAAAAAGTTTATAAATTACTTAGTCAACATATAATTACCTTTTAAATTATTCAACGTTTTGAACAAACTTCATTAATGTCTATATATTACATTTATATTAAAACGATTTTAATATTTTGAATAAATTCAATACTTTTCTTGATTTGTTAAATATTTTGTATTTATTATATATATAATATAGACCTCCAGAATAAATTCTTCTTAAATGAGTTGTGTTTAAAAAAAATGTTTAAACTACCTAATCAATACATAATGCCTTTTAAACTATTTAACATTTCAAACTATACCTTACATTTCTAATTTAACTATATGAATTATTTCAATAATTTCACACTTTTCCTAAGTTCCTAAATATTTTGCCAAGAAAGTCCTCATTTATGTCCACTGTGCCGCGGCTTTGGGTCTTGTGCTGTTCGACACAAAAGCCCACAAGCAACCAAGTTGAGCGGAACACGAATTTAGTATCGAATTACGAAAATATTTTGCTAACAACAATTAGTTAACTCTCTCGTTAATTAACACGTCTGCAGTTCGGAATCTGTGTTGACAGTTCGGAGATGAAAAAAAAAAAACGAGGAGAAGTAAGTGTATCTCAAAGATTGCTGCTGCGTTCTGTATCTGGAAAATTTCTCGCTACGAAATTTGTTTTGCGCGGCCAACAAACAGTTGAATGTCTTGCAACTATTTAATTAAATCAATAGGGTCAAGTGGTAAATATTTTGACCCGCGTCTGATTAGTGAAGAAAGGCCCCCGGGGGCAGACAAAAGCAAAAGATCTGGACCCGCATGCTCCATCCGATCTGATCTTTTCTGATCTTTTCTGATCTGGAGCGGAGCTCCAACCGCGAGAGATCTCAAATGATGATGATCATCTTGCAGGCAAAACTTCTGCTGTCGTCTGCCGTGCCACAAATTCATTCGCTTAATTGAATGAATGGCGTTTTAAACGGGAAATTAAGCGCATGACTTCGGATGACTCGACTTTGCCGGATAGTACTATATATGTATATATACCTCCAGTTTGCCAGGAGTTCGGGTTCGTATTCGTATTCGGGTTCGGGTTGGGGTTCAATTGTCAATTAAACGGAAGCAGCGTTTCTTCTCAACTTTGACTCGGCATTTTCTTGGGAAGCTGCTTTTTTCAGCTTGTTTCGATCCCGCTGATGTGAGCCACTTGTGTGGCACATTTGCCCAACAGCTAACAAGGTACTTGACAAGGTCGACTGCGGCGAGGGTCTGGACAAAAAAAAGGGGGAGGGATCCGAAAAGGGGCAGGGAGTCACCCCCAACGACAGGGCAAAGTTCAGCTGCCGTGACCAAAAAAGGTCCTCGGAGGATTTCTCATCAAAGGGTAAAAGTAAGACTATCAACTACCCAGTAATTTTAAAGATGTTAGCTAAATATTGTTTAAATTTTATAATTAACAAATTTAAAAGTGGCTTCGCAATAGATAAAACATTGCAAGAATGTAGTTTAATAATCTTAAAAATTGTATTATTGATCACAGTATGCACATTCCCACAAAGGCAATAAGTTAAATATGTATTTAAAAATAAATGGAATATACAAGTAAGGTTAATCCTTATAAAAAATATCAAAATATACATTCATAGGTTGAAAAGAAGACTTTAAGAATTTTATTTACTTATCTAAGAAACTTATATATGGATTACCAAAAGTTCCCACAGTCCGCACATACCCCTCATTAGATCCAAATCGCGGCCATGAGTAGCAAAAACAAAGTCAACAAGGCAACGCCGTTCGACCTGGATGTGAAAGGCAAATGGCATTTGGCTGGGACGACGTTGTGTGCCTCTGAATTCTGAATTTGTGGCTGCGACTGTGGCAGACACTTAACTTCAATTGAAATCAGTCAATTGGAATCAATGAGTCCATTTCGTCTGTTTCCCAACACCGTAAAATGGACGAGGCCAACAACGGTATTGAAACAAACGTTTTTGTTTCACACACACACAAAAAAAAACAGGAGAAGATATTGGAAGGAGGAATCGAATTTATGCGCCTTTTTAAGTGCTCAAGTGTTTTGTTGGCTAACGAAATGCATCGGAAAGCTTTCCCAGGAAATTACGGAAAAAGGATATTGGGATTGCGGATATACTTGGGCAGCTGCAAGTGTCTCCCGTTCCTAAAGTCATTTACTTGCACAACAACCACAATTGTTTTGCCTATGAAAATATTATCCTTATTTTTTGTTTGTTCGCCTCGAATTACCCATGGATTTATTGGCCAACTTCTGTCCAGCTGCCGAGATTAAGAAAATGCATGGTGTATTCTTACGGCTGATCCCTTGACCTTTTCTGCTGCAGATGTGTCCTAGATAAATGTTGAAAAACATTGGGCAACATTGCTGTTGCAATTTTTACTTTTTTTTGGCATAATCCCCAAGGAGTGAGTTTACCTCTAAATGGGAGAGCAGTTCATTGAATTGAGGCCATTCAGTAAGTGATATTTTGCGGGAAAGGTTGATGCGGTTGCAAAAAGTAGATTACCAACCGATCCAATTGTTGTCTAATATGTCTAACCTTCAATAGAAAAGTAGATCATTGGATATTCAAGTGTTGGGTTAAAATCTTACAAAGGGTAGAGGGTATTACATGGTACTCATGGGTTAATAATACGTAAGTGCCAATCATGGTACAATGGAATGGTTGGGATATAAGTTGCAATAATGAAAGAAAAGATACAATAGTTATTTTTAACATACTTGATATATTTATATTATATATTATATTATCATACTTTAAAATCTTAAATATATATATAAATCTTACGTGATTTTAAAGAAAATAAATGAAACAATAGATATTATAAACATAGTTGACATATTATATATTAATAAGTAATTATGGTAAAATTATATATATCTTCGTAAAATGTAATCTTACATCCCAAGTGGTTTAAAAGCAGAAAATTACGACTAAAAATCAATTTTTAAACGTTTAGTTGTTGCTCTCTATTATATAAAACTTTAAAAATTAAGGGAAACCATTTCTTACTTTCTTTATTTTATTTATATTAACATAATTTTAAGCCATTAACATGTCTTTTTAAGTTGCAATTAATAATCTAAAGTATTATGCCCATAAAAAAGGTAGGACAACTGCCATTCCAATTTCCTTACTGGGCTTAAGCATCAAGTCACGCCCTCAACGACGACCACACCCCCAAAACTCAACATCGTGAGCAAAGGTAAAAATGTATAAAACAAAAACGAAAAAACACAAAAAATGCAAAGATAAAACCACATTAAAAGCGGCAGCCGCCAAAGTCATGAATTACAATGCTTAAAATCGCTCATTAGGAACTAAAAATTGGTAAACTTAAGGCGATAAAGATCTGCTCGAAAGCAGCGACAGTCAGACATGGCTAAAGCGAACAATGGATATGGTAAAAATAGAGGCAGGCGAAGAAAGAGCGTGTGGAAATAATTTGGTTACAATTAAATAACAAAAGAATTTGTTTGGCAACTCTTGTGCGCTTTTTGGCCAACAACGTATGCCCCATTATGGCCACCACCTGTCCCGCCCCCTTTAACCTCCGCCCCTCTTTTGGCGGCATTACAAAGTACTGTACTGTACTCCCCCCCCCCCCCCCAATATAAGCATTTCCAATGGCATTGTCCAATTGTTAGGGCTCAGCTTCAGCTGTCCCGCTCCAGATTAAGCTGCGACTATAATTAAGAGCGGAACGGGTCAGCAAAGGAGTGGAAATCGCGGGGAATGGGCAACTGTTTACCATAACAATGAGCTGGTTGCAGGGGAAAACACCTTGGATACACAGCGAAAAATCTAGGACATAAATTCAAATTTAAATTTTAAAAATAAAAAAACAAAACAAAAATTTATAAGCATAACAAAACTAAACATTTTTTTCTATTCTCCAATTAAAAATTGTGGGTACACAAATTTATTAAGCTTCTAAAAATTAAAAAAAAATTGTATTTATATATATAATTCAACATATAATTGTACTTCTGAATTTGTTTATTCTCTTGTTATTCCTTACTTGTTTTTTGGCAAAGCAATCATTTTTTTCCATAGCTTAAAATAACTTATTACAATAAAGCGAAGAGTAGTATTATTGTTTTCTGTGCATCTGCAAGAAAGAAAAACTTTTGTCGCTGGCCTGGTCAGGTGTTAATGTCTGTGTTTATGGCCCAAGTGAATAGAGCCGACTCCTATACACTATGTGAGGTGTGCAATTATCGTCATTAGTCCCCCGCCCCCGTCCAATTCTCCCCGCCTTTGATCCATCATTGTTCTTCTGACGTTTGCCGCTTTAGTTGCGGCTTGTTGTGTATCGATGTTGCATGCTATAATTTTGAAAATAATAAAATGATTTCTTCATGCCAGTCACAGTTGTGCTGCACACACACAGCACACACGTCATAATCATCCCAAAAACCCAAACCCAAGTCCAAACCCCAACCCCATCGCCTTCGTCATTATGCTGATGATCATCGGTCTCGCCTCATCCAATTATTACAGTTTAGCCATGCCACAAGTCAAACAAAAGATCCCAGGGCTGTCAGATGTTCTCCTCTTCTCGTTGGTTTTTTAAAGGTTACCCAAAAAATGGGGTTGAGTGGGTTCCTTTCGGTGGTTGCCTGAGGACCCGAGGTGTTAATGAGTGGGTTACAAAATTGGAGGGTGCGCGATAGGATATCACTAAGAATAATTTTACAAACATTTAAAGGTTGCCTTCAACCAAAAATAATATTTCAAAAGTATGTAAGCCGCCATTTTCCAAATTTTTTTAAGGATTAAAGCAATAAAGCAAATATTACTTTGACTAATGTAAAATTTAAATTAAGTACGAAATACTTGGATTTATTACATATCTTTTAGTTGATGTGTAGCTCAAGATATAGATAAGATAATAATCTTGTTTATTTTATTTACCTCAAAATTTATAAAATGAAAAAAGAATTTTTGTATGATAAAAAGAACTATCTATATTATATATTTATTTGCTGCCTCTCCGCTAGGAAACGGAACCACTGACATATTTTAACCTCTTTCCATTGCAACACTTTGTACATTATTAACTCCTACTCGTCTAATGGGCTAATCAAGCGTATTACAAGACCCGCAACAAACTGGCGCCACATTCATTCAATCTAAATCAGAGTTTAGCGCAATTCTCGGCGCTCTTTGCGACATAAAGTTTCTTGAACTTAGGCCTCAGCCTCAGACACACAAAAATACGATGGATCTGTGCAAGTTAATTGAGTCAACTGTGAGTGCCTGTGCCATCATGCGATTGTGAGCGGGAATCGTCTGAATGTTGGGGTAATTCGACCGAGATGTTTATACAGACAATAATCCGTCGCGCAAGGCGAATAAATTGAAAGAAATGGGGAAATGTGGGGAGAAATCTGGGGGAAATCTGGGGGGATGTCTGCCGAAACCTCCTGAGAGAGAGATTTACGTGGAAAAGAGACAAACAAATAAATTTACTTTGATTGAATAATGGTCGCATAATTGGCAACTTGAATGGAATTGAGTAGCAGGCAAAACGCAATTGAAAACTGTAACAACAAATGCAGTTCGCAGGAATACGAGTAGAGCCGAGTATTAACTAAGTGAATTGGATAATCTCATTCGCATTCCCAATCCCATTCCGCAGTCTAAGATTTCTTCGCCTCAATTGAAATGTGCAACTGAGAAATGTCAGCCGGCAATTGTCGTCTAGATGGATGCGAATATCACGCATACGCCCCGTAAGGTGCAGTTGCACAATCGCAGTTTGTTAACCCCAAAGCTAAACGATGAATCACCACCTTGATTGCGATTATGGGTATGGGTATGGGTAACTGAAAGATCGAACTGCAGTCAAGGTGCGCCAGACAGCGACTAAGAAAAATGGCTGGTTATTAGCCAAACTATTTTTACCGATCTTAATGTCATTTAATAAATATGAGTTGGCGCCATAATCTAAAATAACAACCCACTGTAATTTACATCGAACAACATAACCTTCAATAAACCATAGCCTTCAATAAATAATGTTAATGAATTTTCTTAGGAAAAATATTTATAGCCGGAATTCTCACAGAACTACACTGGTAAAAAACGTGGTAAATCCAAATAAAATAAAAATTTTTAAGTCGTCAATCAACGAACTATCTTTAAGCCATTCCGGATTCCCTTTCTTTTAATTTGTCGTAGTGCTTGGAACATGCGCTAAAATTTGATTTGAATTGACACTTGGCAGTGGCTTCTAGCGCTTTTTCCACAGCGGCAATTACTGCATACCCATATGCTTATAGGAATATATATGAGTGTGCCTGCCAGTTATTAAGGACTTCCTGTTTATCCGATTGCCGACAAGTTTGTCGCGACAACAGATTCATTTAGCGGCCACTGCAGTTCAATTTAACACCCGCCGACACAAACAATTCCCAAGCTCCCCCGCAGATCTCATTAATTTTTGTCTTTTTGTGTTTTCAATTTTTATTTCAATAGAGTTTTAATTGGTTTCTGTTTTTCAGTGTCTAAATGTACAATAATATATATAAATTAAATAGTGCTTAGTTCTTTGCCTGCAACGCTTAAGTATCGTTAATCATATTACATAAATATATCGTAGATATGTGACAACAAGTTACCAACTCTGAAACACTTGTTCTAAAAACCTTTGCTGGAGTTTTGAAATCTGGTTTTAAAGGGCTTCTGGGTTTGCAGCTAAAGATCAAATTTTATCTGGTGATTGACAGACTATTATATGTTATAAAAAAAAATAAAAAATGCTATCATCAGTTTTTTGTAATATTTCTGTTGCAATAAACAAACTAAAACCTTTTTTCCAATATGTAATTTAAGGTTATAATTTTGATTTAGCTATTTTCTGAAGATTTTCAAAACAGGAAAACAAATATATTGTTTTAACGTTTTAATTTTTCTTTAATTTCCTGAGAACAAAAATACGGCTTTTTAATTTTTCTTTATGAATTCTTTTTTATGATTTTTTTGAAATATATATATTAAGGAATAATTTTAATTGTTTCAAAGAAATTAAAAAATTTTAATGATTTTTTACTCTATAATCTTTTGAACTTTTTAATCAACTTTTTTATAAACGCTGACATAATTAAACAAAAACAAAGATTTTGTGCTTTCACTTGGCTTTTAAAATTGTTATTAATACTTTTTACTGTCCAACTCTGCAAAGGTTTCTATTAAATTCGGTTGACCGAATCTGGTTTCTTCTTTAGCTCCTGTTTTGATTTTCTTTTAATGTTATTTCCCCCCCGAGTTTTTCATCTATTTACAAGCGTCTAGCGCCTCAGTCGCGGCTATATCTATGTACAGTGAACACTTATGAGCTAGCGAAGCTGCTGCTTCCGTTTCGATTATTCCGGAGTCCTTAGCTGTTGCGTGAGACGACGGTGACGGGCTTGATGAGTGGGGGCGGTTGTGGCGAGGGTCCGGGGGAGTCCCCTCCACCACCGCCCTGCAAGTGACTGGGCGGCGAGAGGGGCGGTGGCTGGGTGGCCACCAGGTGGGCGTGGTGGGGCGAGGCAGCGACCGAAAGTTGCCTTTGATGGGCGGCTAGAGCGGCGGCTGCGGCATGTTGATGCAACAGCTGTTGGTACTGCAATCGCTGGTAGAGTTCACTGCTCGTGGGTGGTGGTGCCACAAAGGGGGGCGGTGGCGGGGGAGGATGTCCTTGGGGTCCCGGAGGTCCAGCTAATCCCGGTGGCATACCCGGCAGTCCTGGTCCACTTTTCGGTGCAAAAGGATTGTAACGCTGGTACATGCTGGCCAGCAAACTTGGCGCCGTCGGCGGATAGGCTAAGAATTGACCAAACTGCGGATAGGCAGCTAGTCCAGGGAACATGGGACCTATCAGGGATCTCTTAAACGCGGCCAGTCTCGAGCGGGAAGCAGCCGTTGTCCTTCGCCTCAACTTCCCCGTGGATCCGCCAATGAAGACATCCTCCGCCGAGGGATCCAACATCCAGTAGTTGCCCTTGCCAGGATCATCGTAATGCCGGGGCACCTTCACAAAGCATTTGTTTAGACTCAAATTGTGCCTTATGGAGTTCTGCCACCCCTGTTTGTTGTCCCTGTAGTAGGGATGATTGGTCATTATGTACTCGTAGATGCCATTCAGGGTTAACCTCTTCTCCTGGCTCTGGCGTATGGCCATCATGATCAGGGCATTGTAGCTATACGGTGGCTTCTCGTTACCCTTTTTATCCTTCACCGGCTTGCCATCCGTGGACTTGTTTTCGGCATCGCCATCGGTGGTCTCACCATCACACTCTATGTCCTCCTCCACGAACTCCTCATCCGCTTCCTCCGCATCGCTTTCGTTTTGATTGACAACTGGTGCCGGCGACATGGAGGTCACATCCAAATCCGATTCGGGATCACTTTCCGCCTCCTGATCCTCGGAACCCCAGGTGCTGGCATTTAGATTGTTATTATTATGATTGGGTGGGAATTTCGCCGGGGGTTTCTTATCCACTTCCTCCTCCTCGTCGTCGTCATCGTGATGCTCCAAAGTCTCGGGTAAAATGGCATTAATGGAGAAACTGGACTTCAAATGTGGTGTCCTGGCCATTTTCATGAGATTCGTGAGATTGAGGCCAACGGGATGGGTATTTTGCAGCGGATGCGGATGATGGTGGGTGGTGGGCGGCAGTGGGTGGTGTGGGTGGTGCTGAAAGTGGTGACTATGGCTGCTAATCTCGCTGGACGGCAATCCCTCCTCGATCTTCACCATGTTGTTGAAGGTCAGATGATTAACAACTCCACATTGCCTTGGAATTTAGAGGATTTTTAATATATAATTTTCAAATTAGTTTTTATTTTTTGTTGCTTTAGACAGATCAATTTAGATCTTATTTCTTTAATTCCACCAATTTTTTTGATTTTATAAAGTGCTTTTTCTTCCAGCTTCCAATTTCATTAGTTTTAAGCAGTATTTTCTTTTATCCCTCTAATAAATTGTAATTAAGGCTAATAAAAACAGCCATGATTTAACCAAATTTATAAGAAAATCTTGTTTTATAGTTGGTTTGCTTTTTTAATCTTTTCTTGCTTTGTTTATTTAACTTTAAATTCATTTATTTTGGCTTTTCCAATTCACTATATTTTCAAATTGGCTCTTTCGTTCAGTTTATTCGTTTTACGTTCAGTTTTACCGACGCTCGACGATAAAGCAATACACAGCCCACAAAAATATACACGATCTCACGTCCGTTGCTCTGGGGCTTTCAGTGTAGACTAAAAACGAGAATTCCCAATAATTCCCAATCGCAGTCGGTCCGGTTTTGTTGTTGTTTTTTTTTCGTTGTTGTGTTGAGCAGGCTCTTTAGAGGTGTTATCGGGGGTGGTTCTCGAATCGACCAATCAGCGCTGTGGAACGAACGATAGGTTGTCTCTGTTATACGCACTTAAATTACGCTCTCTCTTTCCCGCTCAGATTTATTTTGTACCATTCGTATTACTAATTGCCGCCGACATGAAACACGAAAAACGCCGACACCACGCATACAAATAAACATAAACACGGGTATGGTATATATATAGACCTATATGGCATACCCCATACCTTATAGAGTGGGTCACCCTTTTCCGGATTGTGGGTTGCATTTTGATACGCTAGGTCTTTCGTATACTTAATATTCTTTTTTTTCCCCTTGCTCTTTTATATTGGCAGCTGCCGTCGTGTTAATGTATTTCTTGTTTTTACACACAGTTGCCATTATTAATTGTATCTCGGATTTGTTGTTGCTGTTGTTGTTGTTATCGTTTCAGTTGCCGTTTGCCCCCGTTAATTTTTCGGCGAGTTTGCAAACTTATGGATGTCGAAAGGGGGTTGCGATTCAGTTAGATATGGACAGAGATTTGTGTGTTGAGATTGGGATTTTTATATCCATGGAGTAACATAAAGATCATTCGTTACAATAGCGAGAATTATTTAGAGGTAGTACATTTTAACAGCTGTTTAAAAATAGCATTGATTTTTATGTTCAGTTAATTTTTTACAACACATTTTTCGTGTCCGCAAACGATTAGCAATGATAGGAACAACTCCTTACAATATTTTCAAAATTGCATTTAATTTATTGCATTTGCATTTTTAACATATTTAAGATAATTTCTTTTGCAAAATGTAGAGTAAAATTTAATTAAACGTTTTGTGCTGCACAAAAAAACATAAATTATATATATTAGATTGCAGAGAGTTCATAATATTGTTTGTGTTTTAAATTTAAAAAAAAATTATAAATCCTTAATACATTTGTAATTATTTCATAGAATTTTCGAAATTATAATGGAGGCAATTGATCCACTTTAGAAACAACTATAAAAGTAGTCTCAACCTAATCAAATTCCATATTTCCCCAAGGAGCAACTTTTGAACTACAGAGCAAATCAAAAACGTTCTGACAATTAAATGTAATTTGGTGCAATCAATTTCCACGAAGGAATTTTCCAGAACGCCTGCAAAAGTCGGATGGCAGCTGCTTACATTCGCATGAGCCACGAAACACATGCCACATGACCGGCCAACAAAGACCCCATGGCAATGTCTACATCTATATGTCTATATGGTAACCCCTCCCTAACCGAACTCAAAATCGAAATCATTGCTGTAATCATAATAATTGTTTTCACAAATTGGGGGCGTGCACTCGTCGGCCGTGCGATTGGATCCCAAAAACACGAGTGTATCGGGGCAAAAACATGTTTTACCTGAACGAAACCCATAAAAAAAAGCCGAAGACCAAGACGACGACGCCATGTTTGTATCGGTATCTGGTTTTTGGGTGTATCTGTATCTTTGTGTGTGTTTGGCCACAACTTATTGGATAACCGAGTGGAGACATGCGCTCTTTTTGCTTGGAGAATGGGGAATTCTCCCAGAGAAAAAACAAAGAGACCCCCTTTTAATACAAAATGGCGCCCAACTGTCTTCAATTGATTTTTTGTAGTCCCATTGTTTTCTCAGTATTTCAATTAAATTATTCATCATTGTATTTTCTAAGTTGGGTAATTGTTTTGGCTGCTTTGCATACAACTTTGAAAATTAATGGGCTGTTATTAAATAATAGGGGATACCACAGCCTGGTAATTATAGGTTTCTTTTGAAATTGTATGTTTGCTCTAAATACATAATAAAGATGTTTGGAAGAAGGGAAGACACTTTCTAATATTTTATTAATTGTGTTATTATACTATGATATGCTAGGCTTATACTTTCAAATAAGTGAGGAGGAAATGAGGGTGCTATTCATTATTGATTACAAGAATACTAAGGGAACATTTAAAATAAATTATTTTGTGATGGAAATAATTTAAATCGTAAGGCAAAACACTCTATTAGGCTAACTCAGAACATTTTATTGATAGTTTCAACAAAAGATATTAATTTAAAAGATTATATACTGATCATTGTTGAAACTAAAACTCTATTTATGTTTAATGTATAATTTAACTCAAACGATCAATCATCCCACTCCCATTGGTTAACCAAATAAATAAAAAATTGTGTTTACTTTTATGCGATTCATCTTACCGATTTGCCGCTTAAAATTTCAGAAGCAAAATAAGCAGCAGCCAAATCCTTTTCGAAAATATTCAAAATATCAACAATCGAAAACAAACAAACCGACTTAGAACTTCCCGACAATCGGTAGTCCGGAAACTACAGAGCGTAATTACCCCGGACAAACAAAAACCCATGAAAAACGAGCCACGAAGCGAAAAAAAACCAACTTGTCATTGATCAAAACGCTGAAAAGGAGACAGATTTCAGTGCAACCAGCTACCAAAAGGGATTTATATTTCAGGATCTCTCGGATTTATAGCCCATTCGGAGATGGGGGCGAGAGTACTTTACTAATCAGCCAGATTTATAGCAGACATTTAGTTTTGTTTCAGCCCGAAGTTTTTCGATATTTTGGGCAGAAATAAATCCGCGACGCTTAACCCTTTAGGAAAATTCAACCCGTTCTCGGCCGTAAAGTTGCCACGCCCCGTGGAGAAACGCCTACGCGCAAGTCCTTCCGGGTATATACATCTAGCGGCCTTATTTTGATAGACTCAATGGCAGTTTAACCGCAGGATTAGCTTGTTTGTCCAACGGATCAGCGCGGTCCATGCAAACAAGGCTCTAAATCGTGGGCCATACAACTACCTGCGGAATCGCCGGGTTTTTGAAGGGGTTAAGGGTCGAATTGAGCCTCAAAGGATGGCCATTTCCGCTGTTTATATGATCTGTTTACATGGTCGCAGTCAGCAATGGATTCCCAATACAAAACGAAATGTCCTACCTACGCCCAATTCCAACACCCATTCCATTCCAGCTACCGTTTCGAAAGAGTTAAGCAAGGATTAGATCGATCCTGGTTCGGAGCGAGGACTTAGCTTAGCGCGTATTAATCTCATTTCGTGGACCTCAAGCTGTGTCCTCCTCGTCGATGTCCTTGCTCCTCCCTAATCGCCGTCGCTTAGCCATGCAAATATTTTCAATTTGGCCCTTGGCTTGATTAAAGGCAGAGGGTTAAACCCTCCTCGTGACATCTGATTTCGATTTGAGCGTCTTAAACAGCCAACAAAATATGATACACTGGTGGAAAATTCGAATGATAATTATTAAAACCAAAAATATATACATTTTCGTTTAATATACCTATCTTTCGTTTGACATTTTTTTATGTCCATTTTTTTAAGAAAAAAAAAAATATTAAAAATAGGCCGTTTATTGACCGAGAAAACTCTTAAAACTTTCTTATATTAAACGTATACAGCCTTAAGATATATAAAACTTTCTTTGACTTTTAACTTGTTTTACATTTCTTACACCCTTTTTTTTACTAAAATATGTTACAGATTTCACTATATATGCCTGGGTGAAAAAGAGTTTTCCTCTCGCTTTTCGCACTGACCCGTTTTCAAGGGGATTTACCCGGCGGGGAAAATGGGAACTGACTTAAATTGGCCAAATTTTGATGAAATCACGTTCACGGTTCTTTGGACAGTTTCCGGGATTCGGACACACTTGTTACATTTGTTGTTGTTGCTGTTATCGTGTGCTTCGTTTTGCAAATAAACAGCCAAATGAGTGTCCTAGAGGTTGCCTTAAGTACGGCGAAGGGTGAATTTTTGTGATGGGGTTGGGGTGGTCCCTTTTTGGGGGTTGCTCCATGGTCAGAATGGTCCATGCTGCGAAAGCATATGGTTTGCCAAAACAGCGGGGTGATGAGCCGGAAACCAGGATTTAGAAAAAGGAAACTTTCAGCTTTGGTGGTTGATAAGTGCGCTATTGCGATTTGAAATACTCTTTCGAGAAGATTATCATCTGAGATCATCTGAGAATAGAGTGTTACCATATGGTGGAGTGGAAGATAAAACAAGAAGATTGCTTGACCAAACTGAGTATTAAACACTAAGTGAAAAACAATGTTTGACAGGTTCTAAAACTCTTTTCGATGGTAAGACTTAAAACTTGTTGTAAAGGATTTTTTAAAAATAAATAAAACCTAAAACTTACTGAAAAAATTAAATTTGGTTGTAATAAATACAAACTGAATAGCTGAAAAAGAGATAAAGTTTTAAAAATTATAAATATAATATTAATAACATAATTAAAAAAAAATTATTTCTTACAATGTTTTTTCGTATTTTCAAACCTTCAAAATCTATTGTTCATTTAGCGCACCAAGTCAGTCGACAAACCCTTCAAAATAAAGCCCAAAAGCTCACCCCCTTCCCAATGGCCAACACTTGATAATTGTTGACAATGTGTTATAAACTGATTTACACGCATTTAACGAAAAAAGAGAAACACTGCCAAAACTCACGCAGCGCCAACACCAACAACAAACATTAACAACCCACAAACGCTGACGAAAACGAGGCGACGGCAACGCGACACTCGTCAGCAACATCGTTAAGGGCAACCGGAACACCAGCCGCACTTCACTGAGAAAAAATATGCAAAAGATCCAAACAAAATAAAATAAACCTTTCATTGAAAAATTATTTTGACTTTGGAGGACTTAATTTGTGCTTTAAGAAATGTATTTAATTGTGCTGAAATAAAGGTTGAAACTAAATGCACTTCAGCAATTCACATCGAATCATTACTCAATTTTTTTTCTATCTATGGATAATTTCGATCTTTAATGGCTTAAATATATATATGCATAAAACAAAGTAGCAAAGTAAACCAATTTGTTTAAGTTTATGTATAGTTTTTATATATTTTCCTTAAACTTTTTAACATTATTTCTGAGTTTAATTATAAGCATTTGTCTATAATTCAAAATTTGATGCAGAGTAATAGTTTTTATACAGATCAACTCTATTTCTTACAGTGCAGCTACACGAAGAGCATCGACAGCAACCGCTTAGATGTCATCGTTAGCGCTGGTGGAAAGGTCAGTGGGAGGGGGGTTGGTGTGGTGTGGCAGGGGGCGGTGTGTGTGTGGGGGTGGGGAAAAGTCGCGTGTGCCACGCGAGGGTGGCACACTCACTCACACAAACATTTCGTTTCGAGGGGACCCGTTTTGTGGATGTGGTATATGGTGTTATATGGATGGCATAAGGCGATGTGGTGCCCTGTGATGTGTGTTAATGAACTGCGTAACAATTAACGGCAGCAACAACAAGCGTCAACAAGCGACCGCAGATCAAATAAAAATATTTATATTTAATATACGAAGCTTAAAATACACTTCAAAAATTTTTTAAATATATTTTCCGGACAAGTATGATTTCTGACCCTATCCAAAAATACCAATAAAGTATTCTATATTATGTATTTAGGACTACTGATCTTTTCATCATTGCGTAAGTATTATTTTTTGTAAATTTGTAAGCAATAAGCTAAAAAAAATAATTCGAAACTATACTTTAAAAATGTATGAACCATTAATTTTAATAATTTGTTATTAATTTGTTACTTTTACTATTACAGGAAGACAATTTTTTAAGCTAATATGTCTGTAATATTTAGATTGTTTTCTATATAATGAGATATGTATTTTAACCACTTGTAATTTTTTTATTGTGATGAATTCATCTTATTCAGCATATTCTTTCTCCGAATTAATATACCCCCATTCTAGGGTACAAAAAGTCACTGGTCACGCGTAAGTCTTGAACAGTAGGGTCCAAAACTTGCGGGTACTTTTGCGGATTTATTGCTACACATGATCGGTCAGAGTGCTTAGAAGTTGCTTGATGGCCTGATTATGCTGGTGCTTCCCCAGCTTCCTCCGAAAACATCGGTCAGTTCACAATGGTTCAAAGTGGCTCAGTCGATCGGCTTCTGGGGAACTAGAGTTCTCGTTCTCCTTCCCGATCTAAATCAATTTAATTGAGGTCCGAGTTGTGGCCCTTGGCCTGGCTTAATTTGTTGATTGTGTGCCGAGTTGTGTGTTGTGTTTGCTGTGGCCCGTTGAAACCATTAGCAGTGTGTATCAGTGTGAAATCTGAGGCAGAATGAGTGGGGATTCCATCAGCCAGATCTTCAGAGAAGTCAGGGTTAGGAAGCAATTAGCTAACGCGGGTGGAAAGAGGCCAAAACTCAAAATTGGTAGGATTTGGAACAGGGATCCCAAAAGGTTTATACAGGCTTGAAATTTTAGATTAGGATTATGAAACGTCTTTATTTTGCATTAATTTATTCCAAAGAAACTTCTGCAGAAGTCAGATTCTGTTATTTTTAATACAGATTTGAATCTAATAATGTCAGTTCTGTAGAATAAATATCTTTAGATATTTACTTGTACTATTATAATTTTGAAGCAGTTTGAACAAACTTTTACAACTGAATATCATGATTGAAAAAGTTTAATCTATAAAAAGCTTTTTAATAGAGCTAAATAATCGGTCTGCCTAACTAAATATTATATAGTATTTCTAAAACTTAAAAACGTAAGATATCTTTCTCGGAACTTCCATGTGAATAGGGTCACTTCCTCTTGGACTTTTGCAGAACCCAAAGACATCTGCACTCGCAATTTAAAGGCCAATTCCGCTGTTCAAGTGCAAGATTGAAAAGTTCAGATGCCAACTTATCATGCAAGCTGTCTTTCCTTCATATCTCAGCATCTTCTTCCACAGATGGACACATCTTCTTCCACATCCACATTAAAAGAAACAAAATCGAAAGAGAACTTAACCCCAACCCGGAATGAACTCACTTCCGTTCGATCCATGGGGGGGATTTCTTTATAGAGCAAGTAGTGTTAACTGGACGGGTCGAGTGTTCAAGTGTTCAAGTGCAATTCCTAATTACTCATTCATAATTTCTGCTTAATTGTGAGCGTATTCCTCTCGTGCACAATTGAAAGAACTACGCATCGTACTAGGTTCATTCATACATTTATTTATTTATTTATTGGTTCTCCCCAAATGAAGGGAAGCGAACTGGCGGCGTAAATTAACTTAATTGAAATTCGGGTCAACAGAGAGGCCAAGATAATGAAAGAAACTAATTAAGGAGCACTACTGCCGAACTGCCCACATATATTTTTGTATGCAGTATGTGTGCCGCTGATTGTTACTTTGCGCATTTGTCGCTCAAATATTTTCAAATATTTTCCCATTTGCTGTGTGTTTGTATTGCCATTATTTGATTATATTGGGTGAGCAAGCGAACGCGGCCCATGGGTTAACAATTATTGTATTAATAAATATTTGAATGCGCTGCCCTCATCTGAACCCATCAGCGTTTTATAGTAGAGTGGCCGTCCACATCAGTTTCAATTAAAAACACATTTTGTGGTCACTGTGTGGTCGCCACTTGGATTCTCCATGGGTTGAGTTCGATTTGAGCTTGGGTTCTACTACACATAGTTCGCAATATTTCTAGGTGACACACCCAATACTTGAGGGGCTTCTGTACATATGGCTTTATGATTCCCTTTTTGCCGATGTGGGTATATACCAGCAGTTGAAAATTTATTGTAAAAGGGGGTCTCTTGTGGTGGCTCATCTAACTGGATTTTAAGACCAATCGATAATGTCAATATTTTTCCTGCTGCTGTTTTAAACCATTTAGTGTCAACTAACTGGGTTAACAAATGTTAAGGTTCTCATCACTGATCCAATTATCCAATCAAGGTGTTGCACTAGTTTTAAGTAACTATAATTAAGGTCTAATTAATGCCATATCTTGTTTTTAGGCGTTGCCTATAGTTAAGCTTTTAACTAACTCAATTGATTTAAATTGAGGCTCAACTCTTTAATAAACTAGTTTTATAATGTTTTAATAAATCTCAGATTAGCAAAAGATAAAAAGTTTAATTTTCAGCCACTTAGAAATTAAATGTGAAATTTAATTGATTTAAATTTAAGCTAAGTCATTAAATAAACAAGTTTTATAATTTTTCAATAAATCTCAGATTAACAAGAAAGTAAGTATCAATTCCATATTTTTAACAAGCAACACCTTTTCAACCACTTAAACACCTCTCTCAAAATAAGATCTCTATAAAGAAAAGTTTTCAAGCCAAGACAATAACTATCCTTTCTACAATATCTGCTCTATTCAACTCAAAAAAAAATGTAAAAGAATGAAAGAGTAACTTATCCCTTGCAAGCGAACACCCGTATGAAAAAAACCACCGCTGATCTTAAGCCTTTGCACAAACAAAGCGGCTGAGCAACTAACCGATTATGTATAAAATATTTATGAAATAGATCCGGGGCGAAAAACTAAGCCGATGGGTTTGAATCATTAGAGCGGAGAAGGAGCACCCAGGAGCAGTCTAAATGGACAAAAAGTGTAACAAACGGCACACGCATCCTGGATTCAACTATATCTACTATATATATCCCATGCACTGGGTTGCGAATCCCGAAGATGCATGCTGGGTAATCAGGTCTAGGCATCTGCTGGGTTGAGCCTTTCCTCTGTATACCATATATACACCATATATTCTGTAGGCGAAGGACCCACAAGGTTGCTCTTTCGACATCCTAAATCCCTGCACTTAACCCGGGTAATAAGATAAGTAAGGCAGATCCGAGGCTTCGTTTTGCTTCTGCTTGTTATCTTTGTAAATTGTAAATGTCGAGCACTTAAGCCAATAGAAAAGGAGACTTGGCTAAGACATTTTCCCGCACGCGTGCTACTCGCTTTATTCCCGTTTGCCAATATTCCCATTTCGGTTTACCCAATGCCCAATTCTATTCTAAAGTGATATGTAGTTAGAGAAAGAAAGCCCCGAAACTGAAACCCTTGGACTGATTTAGCGACTTAGGCTTAGGTAAGTGGATTTCTGAATTCAATCCGAGTCCGATTCCGAATCCGAATCCGGGGCACATGAGATGTGAGATGTGTTAAGTATATAATGCGCTCATCCGATCTATTTCAATAACAACCAACCAGACCAACTTAAGCCGGACCGGCAGCAACCCAATAAAACAATGCCGCCAGCAAATTGTTCTATTCAACTGATCTGCGGATTGAGCACAACAGTTTCAGTTGAGAAACCATCGAAATATATATATGGGTATATATATATATGCAAAATATTTGAATCGATGGCTTAAGGCGTGGGCCAAAACCGATTTAACTCTTGCACTGGCCTAAGCTGAGCATAAACCCCAAATATGTACATACATGATATGGAATCGGAGATGGTTTTCTTCTTTAGGAGCTACTCAAATGGACAGAGGACTGTGCACTCATATTTTATAAACAATGCAAGGGTTTAGGCCAGCAAATATTTAAGTCTTACAATTATAATCTAAGCTGAAAATGGCAGAGCATATTTTTAAATAGGATTTAATAAATAATTTACAAATGAAACAATTAAAAAACAAATGTACTCAGCTAAAAACAAACTTTTCAATTTTGATTTAGATTATTTAGACTATTTAAAATTGGCTGTTGGTTTAATTTAATGGACTTTGAATAACCCTTAGCTTATATTTGAATATTATCTAAATGAACTAACAATGTCATGTCAGCTAGTTACTTATCGATTAGGTAAGTCAATAAATGTTGCACAACTTTCCACCCAGCCGATTTCCCACCCTTTTTTTCCGTTAAAACCCCTTCCTTTTTCCAGCTGACACCTTATAAACCTGCCAGCTAATCGTTTCAATAACATGATTTACCAAACACACACACACAATAATTTACAATTATTGAATCGAAGAAAAATGGGCACACAAAATATGATAATTGCTACCGATCGTCTCTTGCCGGAGATAAAATGTGGAAGGCTGGAAAAGATACAGAGAGTGAGGAGATTAATCTAGTAACGATGATATTAATTATCATTTCGTTTACAAATCGCTTTTGAAAAAGAGCGCGAGGAGAAAAGAGTGAAAAGCGCAGTATTTATGATATCGTCGGGGCTTGTTATTCGAATTTTTCCCTGTCAATCGAATAGCATTTGGATGGAGACACGGGA
Organism: Drosophila elegans; assembly: GCF_018152505.1. Classification (NCBI taxonomy): domain Eukaryota; kingdom Metazoa; phylum Arthropoda; class Insecta; order Diptera; family Drosophilidae; genus Drosophila; species Drosophila elegans. The sequence continues at coordinate 20,138,266 of NW_024546167.1, read as the reverse complement.
AGGGAAAACTTGTTGATGCTGATGATGCTCCCTTTTTCTCACATCTTTTACTCCAACGCGCACTTAAGCCACGCACACAAACACATGTCAAGTGATCAAAGAATCAGAAGCCGCCGCCCAAGTGAAATTTTCGAAAATGAAGACATCCACTGAGAACCCGAAAAACACGCAGTTTGAGAAATTTCAAAAAACAACGCCCAAGTCGGTGCCCTTTTTACTATTTCTTTCCACAATTTCCCTAACGTTCTCATCTTTCAAATTGAGCCCTAAGCAAGTCCCGAGTTTTACACTGACAGAAATCGTTTACGTATGAGAAATTTACCAAAAAAAAAAAAACATTTTAGTGAATTCAAAATAATCAAAAATAGATTTTTTAAATTATTTTAGTAAGCTTAACTTGATAAATATATTTTGTGATTGACTATTGATTTTGTGAAACTTATTTAGTCATGTTTGAGTACGCAAATTCTTAAGTTACATCTCAACATACCTTTCCTTTTGATCCCCTTAGCAAGATAAATAGATTAATAAATATAATTGAGGACTGACAGTTAATTTAGAGAGACCAATTTTTTCTTGCATAATTAGAAAGCGAATTCATCAGTTACTCCTTTAGATTCGCTATCTTCTAATACTCTGTGTTTAATTTTGGGTTTCTAAAATTCTAAACATTCAAATGTCTAATATAAGATGGTGCCTTTCAGTTTAAAATTTTATAAATTAAATAACAATAACGCTTAGTGAACCCATCACTTTAAAAAATAAATACTTCTCACACATAAAACTGGCTTTAATTTAAAGTTGCTTAATTTTTAAGTAATTTTTCTTTGTGTAGCGCACATATTAGTTGAAAAATTGTATAACAAAAGTTAAGAAAAATTGCCTGCGACTGGAGGGGGAGCGAAGTGTGCTCGCTGGACAGAGTGATCTAGACAATGGCCTGGCTGGGGTTCCGGGGACAGGGATATCGGAGAGGCTATGGGATATCATATCGGATCGGATCGGTGCGGATCGTACCTGCGGTGCCCAGCACATACAGCACACACAGCACATCCAGCACAGCTGGAGTTGTCACTGGGCATGTAAAGAGCCAAACAAAATCGAGTCAATGGGTGATGGCTCATTTTGAACCTCATCCTCTGCCTCATTTTTCTGCCTTTTTTTGGGAATCATTTTCATGTTTGCCGCTCGCTGGCTAGCAAACAACTAATTAAGTCATCAGGATGAAAGCAAGTCGGTAGAGGAAGCTGGGTAAATATTTACGGGATGTGACTGTGAGCTGGACAGCAGCTGGAGGTCAACAAAAAAAAAACAGAGAAAGGTAGTAAAATAAGAAGAAATCTCAAAAGTTGAAAATATATAATGTCAGATAACCCATTTAATTAAATAAAAAATGTTTTATTTTATTTTAGCTGTATCCAAAAATGTGAAGATTATTATAATGCATTAAACTTTTGAAATTTTAAAATATTTTTCAGCTGCCTATATATTGATCTTATGTTTTATTAATCAATAAAACTATTTTGAGTTTTTAGGCTGTGCCAAACTATTCATTAGCACCTATAAAAGTTAAATCTAAAAAAGTTACCAAAAATAAATAAAGGCAGCTTTTAAAATTATTTTTAAATATGTTGTTTATTAAATCATTTCTTTTTTTTTTGTAATTTTTTTGTTACTCATTCTTAAATACATATGTACAAAAAGTGTTTGGCGAACTACAAAGGTCCTCGACTGGCAAGAAGTGGCTTTATTTTGGTAGCCATTGTCCTTCGATTTCGGTGCTCTTTTCTTGCTCTTAAAATCGACTTTCCAGGTCGATTTTGTAGGACCCGCTGAAGAAGCGAAGCGGTCAATGCGTTGCTGACCAAAAGAATTTGCTAAATTGCAAAATTTAGACGTTACGGGATTTTCGCTGGGGGGGGGAATAGAATAGCTATCCTTCCCCAAAGCGACCCTTTTTGTCCCTGGTTTTTGTTCTTTGAGGTTGATCCAAAGCGCTGGGCTTGGTTGTGCGCCTTTACGTCTCTCAAGATTTAGCTGGATGGGAATTTGCCAAAGAACTGCATGCGCTGGAACAACTCAGCATTGAGTTGTGGAGGATAGGCCTGCATCTGGACGGGATGTGGCGACTGGTGATGATGGTGGTTCTGCTGCGGGGCCTGTTGTTGATGTTGATACTGCATTTGTTGGTAGGCAGCTTGATAGGCGGCGGGATTCATGCGCTGGTACAAGGCGGCGGCGGCAGCAGCGGCGGCAGCGGCGGCTCCGGCGAATGGAACTCCGGGATATCCGTAACCGGGAGCCGGGGCTCCATAGGGCGAACCAGCCATCATGGGTGAGAATATGGCCTGACGATAGGCAGCCAAACGAGTGCGACTTGCTCCCGGATTTTTGCGCCTCAATTTGCCAGTCGTTTCGCCAATGAAAACCTCCTCGGCCGAGGGATCCAGAATCCAGTAGTTGCCCTTGCCGGGATCATCATAGCTGCGGGGAATCTTCGTGAAGCACTTGTTCAGGCTCAGATTATGGCGTATGGAGTTTTGCCAGCCCCGCTTGTTGGCCTTGAAGTAGGGGAACCTATTGATCAAATACTGATAGATGCCATTCAAAGTCAGCCTCTGCTCGGGGCTATCCTGAATGGCCATCATGATCAACGCATTGTAGCTGTAAGGCGGTTTCTTGGCATCACTGCCGGAGCTCAACTTCTGTTTCTTGCTTGGATTGCCATCCTCGCTCTCCTGATCCTCGTCCAGCTGATCCTCCAGCTCATCGTCGAACTCCACATCGAGTTTGTCATTGTTCTGGGAGGAGAGACTTTCGGCGGCACTGCTCATCGGTGTACTGGTTCTACTGGGGCTATCGAAATCCTCCGAAGCCGACAGTTCGCCATCGGAATTGGAGTATGGATGCACATACTGATGATGATGGTGATGTTGATGGTGCACCGGTTCGATTTTGATGGGCTGTTGCGTTGGATTAATGGGTTTCTTGGCCAAAATGGCATCGATGGAGAAATTGCTCTTGAATTCCATTTCACTTTTCACCATTTTTGTTCTTCTTTGTTTTCAAAAATTGATTTATCTTTGGTTTTTTTTTCTTGTTTCGAATGCTCACTCACGACTTGAGAGATCGCTTGAGATGTTTGCGCTTGAGATGGTAGCTCTGAACTGATTCTCTACAGCCCCGGTTTGGGCTATTTATAGTCCCAACCCTCCGCTGGCACAAACGAAGTCTACACGAAGAGAGTCCATGGTGCGACAGAGACGGGTGTAGCCATACGAACAGCAAGTGCGAAAGAGAGGGGCAGCTAGGCAGTTAGGTAGCAAAGGCTCCGCCCTCCATTTTGTGACCATTTTGTTCCACACTTTGCCTTTTAACTTCCACAAAAACATTTTGGTATATAGTATAAGGTATAGTATGGAAAGCGGACTTTGTTTGGGAACTTGTGGATGTTTATTTGCAGTCTTTTGCTGCTTCGGCGTCAAAATATCCATTACATCCAATCCAAACAGGGTCGGTCTTTGGGGTTGCTCTCAGTGCGTCTTGCTTCCGCTCGCTGTTTTGACTATTAATTGCACTAACAAGCGGCAATAAAAACAAAAACATCGAGTCTAGAGAATTGCAATTTAATCAGGATATTTGCAATTTCATAATTACATTTGATTGGGAAACCAGAAGTTGCCGACAAAGTGGGCCATTTCTAATCACTTCAAAAAAGATGATCAGTTTTATTGGCCTTATAACTTTGAGTAGCCAAATGTATTAGAAATAATCTTAAAGAAAATTCACTTGATTTTATAGTTTCTTTAAATGTATTTAAAATTTAAGGATGGATTTATAAAAGATGAGTTTACTGTTTTACTTATTAAAACCAAAAAATAATTCGAATTAAATATAAAAGAAATGATTATTTTTACAAGCATAATATATAAAATGTAAGCAAAGTAATAATGGATTAAAAATGGACAAGGTTTTAAATGGGCTTTTAAAATATGAATTTACTATTTTGATTATTTATACTTAAAATTAAAATTCTGAGACAAGAAATTGTTATAATAAGTTGGGCTATAATTTTGGGCTTTGTGCAACGAATAATCTTGGTATATAATAAATAGGATTGGATATTTTATCCACTTATAATTTGACAATGAGTTCTGCGAATTAGTTTCCTAGCAATCTGCGCGACTCCTTGAGTTGCTCCTAATCCCGCCCAAACTAGTTCAAGGGTCGCTTTTGTGGTCCGAGGATTATCTTCCTTGGCTTACGGCACGATTTTCAACAGCTCAATGGAGCTCAGGATTCAGAACTCAAAACTGAGGACTCAGGTAATCCGAAGGGGTTAAACCTTCAAGCGGCTGGATTTGTTCTAGTTTCGCGACAGATTTGCGAATTAGTTCTGGGCGCGCTTCGCCAGAATCAAAGTGGATCTCTGGCAATCCTTTTCGAGATTAATAAATTTGGAAAATTACATTCCGACAAATATTTGAGCTCAGACTTGCAGTTAAGTTTAAAGTTGGCTGGGACAAAGTTAAGTTGTGTTTTGATGATTTGTAATGGAGTTTAAGATAAGACCAGGGACTTATTAGTAAGAGGATATTAGATTAGGATTTAGTAACTGGAACAATAATAAAAAAAATATGAAGAGAAAAAGACATATTAATATTATATAATTATGTCTCAAAAAGTTTCAAAAAGCGAGTAAGTAGACCATAATTTTAATAAATGAAAATTAAGAAGGAATTTTGAAATGCATTTTTTGATTTGCCATAATAAATTGCCATTATAAATACTTACTTTTTAAAAAACTTTCTTAAAAGTTGTGCTTAAATTTTTAAATTACATCGCTTTAATAACCATTTTTAGAGCATTGACAATCATAAGTAAGTCCTGACATATGCAACTCATATGGAAAAACATCCTTTAGGATCAAACGAAGTATAGCCGACTACACTTTGCGATATGGCTACCGAAATGGACTTAAAGTCGAGGGTTTTCTCGATTGCAATTGGGTTGGCAATGGACCGCGACTGGACTAGACCGACTACAATAACAAGGAAGTACAAGTGGTTTTTTTTCCACAGTGTTTTATGTTTTAATGGCATGTTTTGTTAGAACAATTGAACAAATATATATACAGGCAGATAAATCGGGCGAAAGTCAAGTAGACACAATGAAGACGTCAGCGCTGTGGGTTATTACAGATGGATGGATGGATGGATGGGGCCGAATACTTGTCGGCGGCACTGTGCGTTTGATATCTTAGACAACTTGACAAAACAATCAAAGCAGCAACAACACATGTTCCAAATGACTGTCTATTAATTTGCTCCCTTCTCATATTTTTATTTTTTGCCCAAAACCAAAAAAAAAAAAAAAAACTAAGTGAACAAAACAATGGCAGAGTTGGGAAAAAAAGTAGGCAGCGCACTTTTAACGCAGTAGTCCAATTGCCGATGATAATGATGCACTCAGAGAAGTCGGCAAAGTTGAAAGTAGTAGCCGAAAGAGACGGGGCTAGTGGAGTGAAGAGAGAAAGGTAGATGGCAGTGGAAAAAAGTAGGCGGTTAACAATTGTCGAGGCGGCGGCAGGTTCAGTTACTATTCTTTTCCTTTCTTTTCTAAGCGAGGGATAAATGAAGATTTGAACGCCTCGATTTTCTTTGCGGCTTCCCTTTTTTCCTCACTTTTTCCCTCTCTTTTTTGGCTGACCCACTAATTGAGTTGGAAATTTGTATGGTTTTTTGCAAGTCGGAGTCGGACTTGAAAGACATTTCGCCGACTCTGACTTCGACTTTTCCCTGGTGAGTGCATAATTTTGACAGCCGCGACAAAACTAATTGATTTGTGAAAACCCCTAAGCCATCGAAAATCCACAAATCCTGGAACACACACATTGCGGAAATAACAGGGTAGACTAAAAGTAATTAGATTATCAGTTGTAAGGTGTAGTGTGTATTTAACAGAAACATATATAAAATATAAAAAAATTCAAAGCAATAGTAAATGTGTGCTTACGAAAAACAGTTGATAGCTTAGTTTAAACAGTAAAGAAAAAAGAATTTTAAAAAGATCATAATGTCAAAGATAATAGTAAACAATTATAATTTTAAAATGTAATACAAGGTATATTTTATAAAAATTACTTATCATAATAGTATAGTATAATGTAGTTTCAAAAATCTATATTTAAAGCAAAGATAATTTGGCATAGAGAGTGTTTTAAAAAAAATATACAATTTCAAAAATATTCTAAGCTATAAAAATTGTACGTTTAACAAATCATTTAAATATTTAGTTGACATTTTTAAAAAATTTCCTTTTCTAAAAACTGGTGTAAAAAACACCCCATTTTTCTTGACTTTGACTTTGAGTTTGACTTTAACGATTCTCTGCTGAGACGATAATGCCGTAAAACGAATTGATTAGTGATTTGTGATCCTTGAACGCGTACCTTTTCAGCGTGGAGCAGACCGAGAGCATGTGGTCGCTGATTGGGTGATCAGGACACGATCGGGATCACGCTGGCTGACATTATGGTTTCATTGCCAAAACCACACTTAGGCGTTTCCTTGGCGAGCTTCACGCTTCGAGCGAGCGCTACGCCTGCCTCATTAGCTCACAAAAACTATGGAAAACTATGGAAAACTAAGGGGAAACTAAGGAAAAACTATGGAAATCTTTAGGGAACTATGGGCAATGCATAAGCGAATTTCAAATTCCAAGTAGACACCGTGGCCACAGACAATGTGCATGTAATTTTCAATTAACGCCACAAGATTTCCCTCCTTCAGAACTTTCGCCCAGTTTTCGTTCCACTGTGGGTGAGCATTGAGTCTCATAATTGATCGTAATGTGCGATATTCCTTTTGAGGTCCCTGCTGTCAACAGGACTCGTTGTACGATCCTCGATCCCCGATCCTCGGAGACTGTCACATGGCCGGGGCATCAGCAGGACATCTTTCGCATTTGTCGCGCTCAGCGAGTCGTCTTCTCGCCCTCGCACTTTGCCTTTCTGCCATTGTCCTGTCGACAGGACATTCTGCATGCACAGGAAACAATGGCCATGATCGATCTATCGTTGCATACCCAAAAAAAAAAGAAATATGTAGCGATTTTTTATGCACCCGAAACGCTGAAATCTGTCACTAATCAGGTCCTTTCACTCGGGTATTTCTGCATAAGGCTCAGTTTATTGATAAGTCCGGTGTCAATCCCAGATTTTGAATGAATCCTGCTACTTGGCTTAGGTACAAAACCGGACTTAAGTTTATATTGCCTTTACGATCTGGATTCACCTTTAATCTGCCTTTTAGGTTTTAGGTAGTGGGGGAAAAAAGGGGTTTATTTGCAGCCAGGTATGTGAAAATATTTTACAACTCTTTACCATAATATATATAACAACCATAAATATACACCAGTGTCTAACAACCACCTTGTAAAAATTATTTAACAATGAAAAGTAAACTGAAACAAATAATAGAATAATCTAATATTAAAATCTTAAAATTATTATTACATTACTACAAAGTGAAATATTTATAACTGAATCCGAGGATAAAATAAGAAACTTTGCAGTTATTTTAATTTTACTTTTTCTATCAATATATTAAATATTAAAAGTAACCAAAAAAAAGTAAAATAAAAAATAAAACTACAATTTGTTGACGATCAGAAAGACTTAGATTCTATCAACACAATATGTTATCTTAATATAAAAAATTGTTTTAAAAACAACCAAAAATCAAGAATATTTCAAGAGCTACCGCCTCCTACTTCGAAGGCGTCTAAAATTTGTTTTATTTTCTAGCCATATGTGTTTCAAAGTTCCACTTAAGTAGAGTCGCCTCCCCCATATGGAAACAGCTGGAGATCATAAGCAACCTTCTTTGACAACTTTATAGCCTAACGAGGAGCTCAAAGGACCTCCAAGCGTACAGTCGACACCCACTAAAATCGATCGGTTCCACACCGAGGCACATAAAAAAAGTATTTCGCATCCTTCGATGGGCGACTGCGACTTATTGATTAAGTTGTCCATGCGGTTGGCATTGGGATTGGAACTGGGATTGCCAGACAGGATGCATAAAAACCTGGAAGGATATCGCCCGCTATAGACGATCGAATTATAAAGGGCAACTGGTTGCCATCCACATCCACATTCCCTTTTTTTTCCATTGCAGCTTGCTAGCCAGAACTAAATTGATTCGTCACGCAGATTTCGATACATTAAATGCAATCATTTGACAACAGGACGAAAATATTTTCATCCATTGTGTCCTAACAACTGGAATACGACTGTGTGTGTGTGGAAGTGTGTGTGTGTGTTGCGATGGTGTACACTACTACTGGTATCATATACGATAGATCTGTTTTCGAGAGTCAGCATTTGCAGGTTTCCCAAGCAGTGAAACTCCCCCCCAAAGCGTAGCAAATTCGTGATGAGGATGAGGATGCTCTATGGAGGATATCTCAGGGGTTAGGACTATATACTCTGTACCCCTATATCTCCTGCCTTTCGGGGCGTGTGAAATCGGGAGACAACGCCTGGGAGCTGGCGATAATTGCTCGTTAGTAGCAGCACCATGTCCATGTCGGTTTGCAATTGAAAATCTATCCTTTGAGCATTTCGATTAAGATGTCAGGATCAGGGAATGACTGTACTATATTGGCAAAGTTTTCATTTAATTTTATATTTATAATACTTCAGACAGAAAATGTAAAAAGAGTTACGGTTTTAAGGCAGAGTTTTCATTTTATTTAATATATGTTTGCATTTCATTTTTCGTTAGTCTTTATTTATGTAATTTATATCGTAAATTTACTTCAGGATTTTATAAATTTAATTAAAAAGTTTAATTTATTTATTTATTAAATACAATTTCAAGGCTTAAACTTTTATTAAGACAAGTATTTCTTTGCTTAATAGCCTAATATATTTCTAAACTTTAATAATACTTTTAGGCTATGTTTCCTTTATATTTTTGTACATATATCCTTGAATTTATGTGTTACAAATTTAGATGTAATATTATTCCCTTTCAATCTAGTATTAATCTTTAAGGGGTTTTTTCTTCTATTTTTATTAACAGCTTAAAATTCCTTTATCTTTGATCCAAATGATCCACATTTTACTTGACACCTTTTTTGGAGTAAATTCTCACCTCTCGGCTAATAGAATATCATCCACTGATCTTCCCATATCGATTACAATATCCTTTTCAGCGGAGCAAGTTCCCCGAAAACCCATTAACCCGATTGTGCCAAAAATGTGACAACATAATCCACATAAAGTAGCCGAAAAAAAAGCCGACTTCTATTTCTATTCACTTTGAACCACTATAGATCGCCTCATCATCGCCGTGATTTTCGTCTAATCTGGTGATTTTCGTGTCGGCAAATCACAAAACACAACGAAGTGACAACATAATCAAGGCGATCGGAAAAGATCAGACTAGCCGCACATATCCTTGGGGCAGCAGGACTTCAGGACCTCAGGACCAAAAGGAAGCCACCGACACTTATTGTTGTCAACGTGCCAGCCAAAAGGTGGAAATAAGATGTCACCTGAAAAATGCTAAAGGAGCAGCCGCTTCTTTGGCCCAAAGGAAATCATAAAAGGAGTCCCGACTTTGAAGCCATTGTTTTAGAAACATTTTATCACATTGTCATTGCGGGTAGACCAAAACTACTATATACTATAATATAAAAAAGAAAAACAGCCGCCGCCGCCGCCGATGCCAACAAATGTCTCAATTATTTCTTGTTTTCGGCCTTTTGGCTTTGACTTTGACGTTGACTTTAATTCTATTCGAGCGAGTTTGGGCCACGCCCTTTGGAAAATATTTTGGGACGGGGGATTGGGAATGTGTGCACGTTGCTCCGCAGCGGGAGTCCTTGATTTATGCCTCGGCGATCCTTGATCCTTAATGCTGAGTCCTGACTGTGGACGCAATCAAAGGAGAAATTCAAACAATATATAATCACCACAAATGATCGCAGCGCGTGCAAAATGTTTGAGGAATCGTTAGGATCGCCCCAACCCAAACCTAAACCCAAACCAAACACAATTAAAAAGTAAAAAAAAAAAAAGGAGACTTCTCTGCTAAGCGGATTCTGCCTTTAATAGTCTTAAAAATCGATTCCTTTTTGGCCTTATTGAAATGAGCAGCAGACGGTTTGGTTCGGTTCTTTTTGTGTGTTATGGCCTGGACGTGTTAACACAGCAATTAACTTTTACAAGGGCTGCTAAGCAGCAGGAATTTATGTTCGATTTATGCATCGACAGGATATGAAAGAAGGATCGTTATGAAATAACCAAAAATAAAATAAAAGAGATCTAACAGCTGGCAAATGTGATGACCAGTGCTTGAGAAGGATCACCAGATGATCGGTTTATGGACATTTTGGAATGTGCTTCGAGTTCAGGTGTTAAGATATCAAAAGGCATTATGACTCAAAAAACATCTTTTGGGTATCAAAATCGATATAAATATTAATTTTGTATATTTCTTATAGTTTGAAAACCTTCCAAATTTTCAATTATAAATTAACATATATTTGATGATCGCATGGCATTATGGTTACAAAAAACACCTTTTGGCTCAGAAGGAAATCGAAAGTAATTATTACCTATAATTTCGATTTAGAGACTCTCCAAAAATATCAAATCTAATATTATATAAGCAATTTTTGATAAATATTTGTTATATAAAAAATATGTCAAATATTTGAGGATATTTTATTTGTGTTTTTTTAATTGTTTTGAATTGTACATACCCTTTTTTATTTTTATGCAGTTGGTTATTTACCAGATCGAGTTTCCCACTTCCAATTAAGTTACTTCCTTCCGTGGCGTCGTAAAAGTATGTCAGCTCCATTCGTGGCGCACTTCATCAGCTTTGTGGCGCACTTCTCCAAGTTATGGCCATAAAAACCAAGTCAAATCACACCTCGTTGACATAATGACAAGATGGGAAAATGCGTTTGTCTTTTGCCGCGACGTCAAATCGATGACACTTTCTCATTAACACAAACAGGCGCAGGCGGTCAAAATTCGCTGACGTTTCGAGGCGCCTGCCTAACTTCGAGCTAATGTCTTGTGGATCGCGGGGAAATCCGATACACCCGTTGAAAATGTGGAGAAGTGCACTGAAAAAAAAACAATTGGAATTTCGTTGATATGTGCAGGTCAAAGAGAAACTTAAACTAATGTTATATTGGTAAAATACTAGTATAATTTTGATTATATTTTTACAAAATGAAAATAAAAATTACAGGAATAAAACATATAAAATTACAACGAATTTGATCATTTTTCTCTGTGTAGCCAGGACTGGGGACAAGAAACACATGCGGCAAGTGAAGTGTTTAGGCGTAGACGTGGCAACATCGCGTACCGAAAAGGAAACAACAGTAGGCAGTGCCGCCGATGTGTTTGAAAGTCGGTTAATTACAAATGAAAAACGAAACATCCACACATCCAAAAAGGGAAAACGGAGACACACACTTGAAACTGACTGAGTCACTCAAATTTCATGCGGCAAGGAATCGAGGAAATCGAGGAATATCGAAGATGAACGTGCAACATCAAAGGCCGCATGCGACTTGTATGTTTTCATTGCTTCAAATTGGAAAATGTCTTGGCATAGAAAATATTTGGTTATCATTGGGTAAATATGTGAGGAACAACAAGGGAAGCTGGGGAGAAAATAAGGAAAGACGTGAGTCCAAAGGAGGATTTTGGGAACGACAAGGAGTAATTGGTCCATACACTTAGGAAAACTCAAGAAGCAATCTAAATTATTATACGAATAATAGTACAAAATTTATAAATCATATTTAAAAGAAAAGATATTAGCCTAACTTAGAAATATAATATAAGCTAGTTTGTATTTAGAAAAACTCTTAAACTATTTTTATTTAAGAAGCCATCAAAAACATACAAATTAAATATAACAAATCCATTACGAAAAGCCATCCTCATAAAAAATAAAAATTCTTCGCTCAAACTTCAATAGTAAATTGTCAACCCTCTTCTATTGAATTTTTAGCAGTGTTTAGTTTTCCCAAATTGACACAAGTCAAAGGTGTTTTTTGCCCAAAGGAGCAGCCCAAATCTCAGGTGCTGGTTTGATTTTGGAAAGCGACTTGCCGTTGTCCTTTCTGCCCGCTGGCAAAATGTCTTTGGACGGCAGCAGAGATCGGAAGGTTAGTGTTAAATGCCGGCGATTTGCACCAGCAGCGCACCGGAGGAGGCACCAGAAATCGGAATAGGAATCGGGAATTTAGGAATTTAGGAACTTAGGAACCAGGAATAGGAATAGGAGTCCAGGGGATCCACGCGGCAGGATGCGCCTGCCTGCGAGATGATGAGCCTCGAGTAAGGATGATGCTGAATAAAAGACCTCGCACGCAGGACTCAAATAAATGGCACCCGCTGACTTTGACATCCCGACGACAGCAAACAGGCCAAACTCAGCTGCTGTCTCGCAATGCCTTGAGTTCTACGACTCGTCCTTGAACGGCCATTCGTCCTTGAAGCGCCTACAACAACGATGTGTGGCCAAAGTAAATGGCATATTTTGGCCTCTCCTGGTTAACCGTACACGCACTTTTTGGCCGAGACTTTGGGATCTAACGCAAAATTGTGGCCATACATTGACCTTCGGCTGGAGTCCTTCGGAGATCCTGTCGCGTTCTTTGGTCACAGTCACGATATGTTAACTAATCTCAAGTTTGGTGTTTATAATTTTTGGTTTTTTGATTGGCATTGCAAGGTCGAACGGAATGTAAGTTGACAACGAATGACCTCAATATGAATATCGCGAACACATGTACATTATTAAAAGAATTATTTTAAACATGGCATATAGATAAATACAAATAAATGTATAAAAATCTTTGAGAGTCCTCGCACTTTAGAAATATTACTTATGAAATTATTTTAAACATGGCATATCTATGGTATATCAATAAACACAATTAAATATATAAATTTAAGTTCAATCATTCATTACTTTTATAAATACATTTTTCTTTTTAAAATTCATTTGTAGGTATTTTCCATTTTTTAACAAAAACATAATAATACCTTATCGCAAAAATAAAATACAAATAAAATGGGTCAATGACTTCAAGTGAAGCCGAATATCGATGCATAATATCCTGATCATCTACTGCAGCATCCCGTTGCGAGTCCTGAAAACGGCTATCAACCAATCTCAACTTTCGCTTCGATTCAAAATTTCAGCTCATTTCGGTCTTTCCCATTTTTTATTTCTCTGATTTTTTTTTTCACGGCTCAGTGGCCTTCGAAACAATCAAACTAATGGGACACCGCAAAATATAAAAAAGCAGGCAAAATTATGTGTATAAACCTCTTGTGTTGGTCAAATTCATTTCCACTTGATTACGTGCAAAGCTCAAATCTGTTGCGGAAATCATTTAAACGGAATTAATGCTCGAACAAAACATGTGAAAACTATCGCTCTCCACTCGAAATCGAAATGCGTTTTGCGTTTTGCCAGGCGGGGAATCATTTCATAGCAAACAAAAATATTCTTTTGATTTTGACTTTGAGTTTGGATTCGGGTTTCGCTTCGTTTTGGCACACAAATGTCGGAATATCGAGATTGGCAAAAAGGTAGAGCAGGGCGGGCGTGTGCAAGCTTAGCGGGTAGCTCATGAGTCGACTCTATATTTATTTTATGTTTTTTGGAGGGGCAGAACATTTGCAAATCCAAATAAAGCGGCAGATTTCTTTAATTAGTTCGGTGGTTAGAGTGTGATATTTTTAAACACCTGTGCCATAAAAGTAATATCGTATATGCTTTATTTTTGGCTGTTATTTTTCCAAAGCGTTTCTTAGAAAACGTATTAAATTAAATTTTTTTTATTCTTAAATGCATATAAATGTTTCACGAGATGCAATTAGTTTAGATTTTTAAGAAAATAGTTATTTTCCATACAAAATGTTATTAAAAAAACTTATTTTCGTTAATATTAAGGTTATTATTAAATTTATTTATTTAAAAACATTGCATGACTATAAAAGCAAGATGTAAACATTTCTTAAGAATAGCTAGCTAGATATTTGTATTACAAATCATTAAGTAATCAATACTTTACTTTCTAAGAAATAATTTTTGGCCTCCCCAGGCATTATGCCCTTATTATCCCCCACATAATGTCCTTTTTACAAGGGGGTAAGTAAATCAGATTGCTGTCGCCACTTGTACGTCGCCGCATTGCACTTAACGAGGAGCTCAAAACTCAGACACGGGGACAAAAGTGGCACGAGGCAAGTGAATCATGCCCATGTGTTCGAAAACTATATAGGCAAGCATCCTTTTGGCAGGACACGGACGGAGATGCAAGTAAAAAACTGCCAGTGAACAGCACGTGACAATTGCGTCAACAGATTTTTCGCTGAGATGAGCACAAAATTGTTAACAACAATAACACAAAAAAAAAACAAAAAAAACGTGAGCAGAGAATGGGAAAAATGTGGCAGGAAACAGGGGTGGTGGGGTCCAAAAGGGGGCTGGATTTTGCAACCCCCCGACCCGAGAAAATACTAAAATCCTGCTGCTGTTGTTGCCGTCTGTAGTTGTTGCTATTGACAATATTTATGCAGCAGCAGCACCAACAGCAAAATGGAAACGAGGGAAAATGGATGGAGCCGGAAAAACGGGGGGCATATTTCCAAGCCCCAAGGGCGAAATTGTGGTACTTGTCGTTCCTCTGTTTGTTTTTGCATTTGGCTACATTTTACAGCTTTTGTTTTATAATTTGGACCCGAAAGGCGACAAACTCCAAGAGGCAACAGAAAACAATGAGATATAAAAAGGCAACAAATATTGGTTGCGATTAAGAAATATCTCTAAAATGCTTAAATATATTTTAAGTTTATTTATAGAGCATAAACCGTTATGGTTAGAAATCATTTTCATGCACAAAACTTAGAAAATATAAAAAAAGAAAAAATGATTCCCATTCAGAACTATCAGTAAAATGCTTATGAATATTGTAAACATTTTTATATTTTTTTTATTGAAGATAAGCATTTAAAAATTAGTTCTTGTTCTTTAATGATTTTTTATAAATATTTTTATTTTGTAATTTTTATATATATTCCCTTTTGTGTGGTAAACAAACATTTGCTAGCCATTAAAATAAATGATTGAATCTTACACAACAAATGTTGTATTTTAAACAGAGTGCATTGATACTTTAGTTTCAAAATTAAAAACTTTTCAAAAAACTCAATATACTCACCACGTAACAGGGTATCTGAAGCTCTCTTCAGCGATCGAACCGCTCTTGATGAGGCTCCTTTCCGCTTCCTCTTTTTTGCAGCAGCGAAAAACTCGAGTCTGCGGTAGGTTGGTCTTGCTTTTGGTCCATGGTCCTTCGCGCCGGATCCGTGTGGTTGTAAGGTGGTTTTGCCACTGCTACACTTGTTTGGTTATTTCCGAGAATGGGGTTTGAATATTTCCGAGAGGGAGGATGGCAAGGAGGGTCCATAGCACCGCAGTACGTGACGAAGAACAAAAGAAGGCACTTGGGCACTTGCATGTTTCCTGCCCTTCCTCGGCGTGGAAGGAGGACGTCCTTACGCTTGTGTTGTGTTTTTTTACAAAAACTTTCTTGCTGCTGCTTTTGTTGTATCCACAAAAAAGCACGCTTATAATAATAATGACATTATGTATTGTATACCATGTAATAATGTACAGCCGCAGTCTTTTTTACAGCCTCTTTTTGTTGCACAAACTTTTCTAACGAGCTGTTGACAAGTTTGTGAGAAGAATCAAGCTCTTAGCTCTTTTCCACAATAAAAAATAAATATACCTTATTTAAATTCAGAGAATAGAAATTTTTATGTGAAAAAATCTACAATCAATTAAAAATACAAAAATTAAAAAGAACATAGTTTATATATCGAAAAAAAGAAAAGAATGAAATCTATATAACATACTTAAGTCATTAAATCATCAACATCATAAAAATTCGTTCCCAGAAAATAACCAAAACAATTCCATTTACCCAGGCAGGTTAATACTTATATTATTTCCCCAAAGCAAATATTGAATTTCATATTTGCGAAAAATATTTGAAAACCTCAAAAAGAAATTCTGCTTTATTTATACAAAATTTATGAAAAACCAAAAACAAACAAAAATGGCTTGGTAGCTCGTAAAGTAAACACACAGAGAATAATCCAAAGAGCCAGAGTCAGGTAGCAAAGTATCTATAAGAATGGAATGGAATAGATCACGGGTTCTGATGGGCAGCTGGTGGGCGTTACTAATGTGTGAGCCAAAAAGCAAACAATTTGCATTTCCCCCAAATGAAAAAACAATATTTGTATAGCGCACAAAAATATTGCAATTGAAATGCTAGAGTTAAAAGGCACAGCAAAAAAATCCAAACCATTGTAAAAAAACCACTGAAAATCTTTAGGATTATTTAAAAAAAAAGGACAACAAATTTAGACTGTAGAAAAATTGATTTCCCTTTTTAAATATTAAACTAAATATTAAGCTGTTGCCATATTGAAACTCCCGTAAATTAATGACTCCCCCATGTTTTTCCCCATTGCTCCACAAACCAATTGGTTGGAACATAAAGTTCAACAACAAACAGAGCCATAAACATTCCCATTACAAATTAACACTTCATATATATTCCAAATTCTGAAGTGGCACATAATCCAAGCCGTTTCCCCCCATTTTCCCCTCAAGTTGCCGAAACATCTCCGATCTCCAATCTCCATATGGCCGCAAACAGGAAGCTAATCCTGCTCAGTGATATATCAACATATTTATGGTAAACGGATCAGCGGGCTTAGGGCTCCCACAAATTTGAGGGAACGAAAAGGGAAGGTCCATATGTTCCCCTTGGTATTTATAGGCTCGACTTCAAGTGGCGACTAACCGCAAAAAATGCCATAAAATTTTATGAACACTCTTTCGACAATTTAATGTGACGAGCGACGGCTGCTGCTTAGCCACTTCGCCCAAAGTCTATTAATGTTTAATAAACAATTATTAGACAATTCACATATTTTTGTAGCTTTGCCAGCTTTGATCTCCTCGCTGACTCACTGAAACTGGTGTAAAAATAAATACCAACCGGCCTTGTTTAGATCAAATCGTATAATTACGCACACGAATTCCCATGAATCATAACAATAACAATTGAATCCCTTGAGGAATCAATCAGGGAACACCTTAAACGATCCGATTGACACGTCACGAAGGGGGAGGAAGTTTTGAGAGTCGAGAACAAATGCACTTTGATGTTTGACGAACTCCAATTTGAGCAAGAGAATTACGATAAATCATAACAAACACTTTGATACTCGTGAAATTTGAACACTTTAGTTTTATGTACTTTTTGTCTTGCTAGGAATTAAAAAAAATATATGGTTGTTTTAAATAAAAAAAAATAATAAAAATTGAAACTAAAATTATAAGTTTTGAATTAATAAAGTATAAACTAAATTTGAAATTAAACTTTTATTATATTTAAAATCATTTATAAAGAATAATTTTGTTTCTAAAATTTTAAGTATGTTTTAAATAGGCTTGCCAAAAATATAAAATTCTAATTTAAATTAAAAGTCTTGGAATTATGATTACCTTTTTTAATGAACATAATTTAAGTTGAATAAAATTATTTAAAAAGCATACATTTGATTGTAGAATTTGAAGTATGTTTTAAACAGGGTTGCAAATAATAAAAATTTTAAGTTGAAATAAACTAAAAAAAAATTGTTTTGGATAAATTTAAATATGTTATGCCTAATGTTATAAGATATTTGTATTCCTTTTTTTTAAACACCTTACAAGTAGTTTTACTTTCAGAGTGTACTTAATTGGATTTAAATGCGCGAATGGCCTAATTAAGCTTTTCATATATGATTACGTCATTTTTGGACGACCTCACAAAACTCTTTGAAAGTCAGCGAATACATTTGGTGTCAGTTCATCGGCAACATTTGCCCTCCGTGGTTCTACGCTCTCAAAATGTTTAAATGTGGATATTTTATTTTAACCTGCATCCTTTTTGGGATGGTTAAATCCGAGTATAACTCAACCCAATGTAGGCCATTCGTACAAAGTGAACTACATCCAATCCATCATCGTATTGCCAATCTTAAAGACCAGATTGATAATCAAGTTTCTGCTCTAAAAAAAACACTGAGAGAAATGGAAAGAACTTCGGGTGCCATTGGCGAAACAAAGGAACAACTTAACAGGATTGAGGGGCAATTGGGAGGATACCCAGGATTTGAGAGAGTCAAGTCCAGATATTTTTTCATTGAACCTGAAGATAGGAAAGATTGGAGTGGTGCCGAAAACGCCTGTCGAGAAAAGGGAGGTTATCTAGCCGCTTTCCAAGACAGAGAAGAGTTTAATGGAGTCACAGAGAAACTGCCTGTGGGAGTGTATTGGCTGGGCATTAACCATCGGGAAGAGGAGAACCATTTCGTATCCGTGGCCTCTGGGAAAAATGCAACATTTCTGGATTGGATGGGCGAGGAACCCTTTAACTATGACGACATTAAAGAGGAATGCGTGTTGGTCGCCTTAGGCCAAATGTCTACTCGACGGTGTGACTTAGAATACCATTACATTTGCCAGTTAGACAACGATGTTTAGTCAAACAAGAACTAAAAATTCATCAAAAAACGTTTAATATATTGTATGAATCAATGTATGTATAAATAATACCAAAAAATAAATAAAATTTAGAAGTGCATTTGGTTAAAGTATTTTATTTAAGTAATTGGAAGGGAAATCTTGCAGTATGTGCATAAAAAAGTTTTAAATATAAAAAAAGAGCTTTAACAAGAATTTGGTTTATTACATTTAAATATTTAATATGTTTAATAGTTTATGCAATTGCTTTGAAATGATAAGAAATATTTTGAAAAGACCGCGGGTTTTCCAAGCAGTGCACTGCTTGCTTTAACACTGCACTCGATTTGTTATCGGCGGTGTCGATAGACCAGCCACAGCTGATCCACTTTTACCGTTTTCCAGCACTGTTTGTAAATTATAGTGAAACATTTTGGGCTCCCCAAGAATTTAATGAATTTTAGCGATAATCGAGCAAAATGGAGCGTAAAGAAGTGGACACACAACAGTTCATCGATCATGTAAGTGTAACATAGTGAAATAAAGTATATTACTCCAAGTTGTAACCCATTTTCAACCCACAAATAGACGCTTTTGGCCACTGAGCTAATGCGAGATCCCAATCACTTTATAATGGATCTGATAGATCATACCTATAAGGCTGAAGGCCCCACCAATCTGAGCCGGAATCCCAGTTCGGGAAACTCGGAGAGCGGCGTGGGCTATGCGGAAAAGGAGTCGCTGACACCGGAATTGAATTTTCACAATACCATCTTTCAATTTGTGAACAAATCGTCGCCGGAAAACGATGTTGTGCCGCAGCAACCGGACTCGCAGCCCGCTTTTCCGGCCCTGGCCATTGAGCCCACGGTTCCCATCGATGTGGCCGCGGGCCTGGTCCACGACGACGGGGATCTACTGTATGCCCACAACAATGTCTCCTGTACAAATGCCCGCAAAGTGTTGCCCCACAAGAAGCGCATTTCGCGGAAACTCAAGGGCAACATTGATGCCGATCTGGATGTGCACAAACATGTCCAGGATGTGGCCCCATCCGTGTCCATCTACAGTTGCGAACTCTGCGGCTACTCGGTGCACACCCAACTGGACTTCTTCGCCCACCTCAAGCAGCACTACGAACCCACCGTTCTGGAGCAACGTCTGGTGGTCCAGGATACCCAGCAGCAAAAGGAACCAATCGACATGTGCGGTCTGTCCGCCCACGATAAGGTTAGCTTCGGTTCTAAAACCCTCTTAAAACAATAATCCTAATATCTGAATATAGGGTTCTAAAACTATCCACAAATGTTAGCCCTAAAATTTAAGGGTTAGCTGGGGTCCCTAATATCTGAAGGAAATCGAAGGGATAAGGTCAGATTGGGTTAAAAAAACTATCAATAAATGTTAGCCCCAATATTTAAAGGTTTGCTGGGACTCTGAAACCCTCTTAAAATAATAATCCTAATATTTGAAGGAAATCGAAAGGATAAGGTCAGATATCTAAGGTTCTAATACCTTTATATAAAAAAATCCTTTTACTTGAAGGAATTCAATAGAGTTCATCTTAAAGAGTAGTTTACAATACATTGTAGGTATTAATTATTCTTAGAATGAAAAATATATACTTTCTATAAAATAGTCATCCAGTGATATAAAAAATGGGTTACCCAGAGGATAGTTTCTGCTTTGAAATTAGTCTTAAAAGCTTCATTAGTTCAAATATTTCGATAGTAAAATGCTTTCCAATTAATAGTGTCCTAAAAATAAATAATCCTTATATGTTTTAAAGAGCAGGAGGCTTAATATTATAAATTAGTAATCATCCACTAGGATAGATTAGAGTTCCTGCTTTAAAAACGAGCCTACAAAGCTGCATTTGTTAAAGTATTTATTTGGCTTAAGCCTGAAATTGAAAGTTTAAGGGCTGAAATGTTTTCCAATTGATTTTTAGAAGCTCTTGTAAGCGTTCTTTATTTTGGGGTTCAACATAGGAATAATTTATATTTGAAAATGAAATTCCAGAATTTAGAGTCAACCTTTTCCCACAGCTGCAGCAGGAGCAGGCCAAATTGGACCAGGTCTTCCATGACGTGCAGCTGAACTTCGAAAACTTCCACAACATCAGTCACCATGTGGACGATGTGAGCAATGTGGGTGTCAATATGGTGCTGCATGGTCATGGACAGGCCACGGACAAGCTGAGTCCCGTGGTGGTGAACAGCAATAGCACACCGAATACCGTGCCCGTGGTGGACGATGTGGAGTTCAGCGACACGGAGGACATGCTCGAGGGCATACGAAATGTGGTGGACAAGGTGTCGATAGAGGACACCTGCGACGAGCTGGTGGATCTGGAGCTGACCTCCAGTGGCATGACAGCCCCGTGGTTCAATAACAACTTCAGGGACATCACTTTTCCGGCTCTCCTGCTGCCCGGCGAACCGCCGCCAGCTTCCGCGGAACAGGCTGCTCCACTCCTCAAGGCGAATCCCCACGAAAACGATCACATGGCTTTGGATTTCCTAAGTCCCGCAAAGGTGGAACCAAAACTGGAAAAGTCTCTGCCCAAAATCATGGAAGCTAGTGAGCAAACCATGTTGGTAGTGGCAACACCACCGCCGCCGCTAACTCCTCCGCCCAATTCGGCGATCGAACAACTGCAGAGATCTCCGCTAGAGCTGAGTGAAGCCTTCAAACTGGAAGAGGACGATGATAGCCGGCCAGCTTCGCCCTTTGAAGAAGGCGTTTCCGAGGCTGAGGAGCACAACGAAAGCTTCTCGGTGGCGGTGGAGGGCTTGGCTGCAAGTGTACCGCAGGAAACGGGAAGTAAGACCAGGAGAAAGCACTTTTGCGACAAGTGCAACCGGGATTTCAACTCGTATAATGCACTCAAGTACCATCAGTACACGCACAACCAGCAGAGATCCCATAAATGCGATAATTGCGAGAGATCCTTCTATACACAGAGTGCCTTAAAAGCGCACGAAAGAACACGTGAGTCTTGGCTTAGAAACTGCCACAAACAAATTACTATACTTTATACTATATAACAATACACATTCACAGATTCCGGCGTAAAACCCTTCAAATGCGAAAAGTGTGACTTCAAATTCCGGCAATGGGGCGATCTAAAGTATCACATGATCTCGCGGCACAGCGATGTCAAGGCGCACATGTGCGAATTCTGTGGCAAGAGTTTTTCGAGGAGATATTCGCTGGTTCTCCATCGAAGAATTCACACCAGGGAGCGAAACTATGCCTGCCAGCATTGCGACAAAACATTCAGGGCCAGTTCGTATCTGCTTAGCCACATTAAAGTGCACACTGGAGAGCGACCATACGAGTGTTCCATCTGCGAGAAGAAGTTCCGGGTGTCTGGGGATCTGAAGCGACATTCCCGGATTCACGATCCCGCCAGAACGAATCAACCACCGGCGGAAAAGGTAAAGAAAAAAAGGGCAGCTGCTCACAGCAAACAGATGCCAATCGAAGGGGATGACGGGGTGGCCACCAGCATCCAACACAATAAGTCTGACGCCATGCGCGACCAAACTAAGCAGGAAATTCTGGGCTTATAGCCATGCTGTGCCAAGGTTTCTTCAGAATATTATAAGTAAATCAAGATTAAAGTACGCATTTTTGTACAAGCTATGTGTGTAAATAGAAACCCTAAGTTCAGATAAATAAGATACGTAAAGCATGCTTGTATTTATAAAGTAATTATTTCAAATAAACAAAGAAAAATGTGCAAATATGCGAGCTTAAAGAATATTCTAATTTGAAATTGAATCTGGAATCAATCTAAAACTGTAAAAAAGTAAAGATTGTCTTCGAAAATTAAAGTAACTTTCTTTTATTTTTAAGGATCCTATTCTCATATTAGCAAGATAAAAATGCAAATTTCTATTGTCGTAATAGTTACGGGAAGTAAAAGAAAATTCTGGTTAAAAATTAAATATTAAAAAATCTAAAACTAAAACTTGATTCTAAAATTCTATTTCATAAGCAAATTTGTAAATTAAAAAGTAAAATTAAAATTTCAGTTAAATTCGTTTGTTTCTTAGGACAATCCCACGCTGATACTTGCAAATATAAAACAATTCCAAATATTCTATTGCAGAGCATTTCTTTATTATTTTTCATGTTTTTGTCTTGTCATCTTCCTTTCATTCGTTTTATCTCAAATGTTTTTTGTTTTTCATACTTCTTTCTCTCGTTTTTGCACTTGTACCGTTCATCGACTTAATTGTTAATGAGTAAGTATATATATATATATCAATATATATATATATTAAATATATATTGTTATTATTAATGTAACTATGTACAACACAAGTGTTTGGGCGCCTGTCAATTGGGCCCAAAACGCAATGAAATCTTTGTATTCTTTGTTTACAACATAATTTGTTTTTTCTCTTTTTTTGTTTGTCGTTTTTGTTTTGTTTTGTTTCTCAAAAATATTCAACATAAACGCCCCGCAGCCATACATTCCATTAGATTTGTGTGTGCTTTTCTCACAATAACTTCCATCTCGTCGCTTGAGAGCTTATAAACTAAAATCCTAGTATTGATGGCTTCTCACCAGCTTCTTTCTTATCTTTTCAGTCCATGATATCTTCCGATTCTCCCGTTCGTTACACATATATAATATAATTCATCTGTTCGTTCTCTTTGTTTTTTTTTTTTTTTGTGTGTTTAATTAATTAATTAAAAATTACGAAAACTGCATTCCTAGTATCAGTATCTTATCTGCACTTCTCATCTCCCAGCCCGAATTTCTCCATCTGATTCGATTTCGATTTGGATTTCGATTCCCCTCCATTATTATAATTATTCTTGGTGTCTTGGTGGTGTGGATTATGCTGTTTTGGTAGGTTGAATGTTGTGTTTTGTGTGTTCTGAGTGTTCCAAGTGTGGTATGTGGGTGTGTGTGAAACATTTAGTGGGCATGAGATGGTTATTGACAAAACTTAGTATTGACTACTTTTGGATTTAACTCAAATTTTGCCTGCTTTGCGTTAGTAAATATATGATTTAAAATTAGCATTACATAGAATATTTTGCTCTGGATTTGCTTCATTGTTTGGTTTTTACATATTATATGGTACTTTAAAACGTATGTTTTGTTTTTCTTTTGCTTTGCTATGGTTGCACACACATTTACTGGTTTTAGTTTTCTCGCTTTCGTTTGGTTTTCATTGAATTGAATATGGGTATGGGTATGGGTTTACTTGCTGCGTTTGGTTTTTTCATTAACTTGACAAAGAATTGTATTACTAATACACATATTATGAGCTTGCAAACATTTGCCAATTGTTTAATTGTTGCGCTTACTAGTCTTTCCATCAAGCAATCATCAATCATCAATCATATTGGTTAAACTAAGGAGCTTTAATCGAATGCATGAATGTTGATGGCAGCTTTTTGGTTTTTGTTTTTGTTTTATTTTTTCGTTTGTCGTTTCACTTAATTGTGGATAAATTGAATATTGTTTATAAAATAGCTTGCTATTTTATGTTGTACATAAAACACATATTTTAATTGTTTTTCAACTGACATTGCGACAGTTTTGTTTTTTCGGCTCCTGGTTTCTGGTTTCTTATACAAAAAGTTTTGTTTGTGTTTGTGTTTTTTTTATATTATTTTTTCTGTTTCTATTGTTGCTTCACATGTTTTGCTGTTGCTATTTCCTTTCCATATTTCCCGATTTCCCAAATTTCACGCTTTCCGCTCACAGTTTTCTTTGCCTTCCTTCATTTTATAGAAATATAATTTGTCTCTTTTACAAGTTTCGAGTCTTCTTGCCACATCACCAAACAGTGCTTTTTGTCGGCTTCCTAAAAAAATTAAAATACTTTCTATTCCCCCCTCCTTCGTCTTTCGATGGCATGCCAATTCTTCAAAAGTTTTTTGGTTTATCCCAATCAAATACAATATTTACAGTTCACAGTTTCCACTGGCTGGCCTTTTATCATCTAAATCGTTACTCCTCTTCTTTACACACCCCCAGAGCATATACTTATGTTTATTTTTAATCAACTTTTGTGATCCTTTTTCTCTCCATATGGCTTGCATATAGAATATCTATCTTTACAG
Organism: Drosophila elegans; assembly: GCF_018152505.1. NCBI lineage: Eukaryota > Metazoa > Arthropoda > Insecta > Diptera > Drosophilidae > Drosophila > Drosophila elegans. The sequence continues at coordinate 20,113,526 of NW_024546167.1, read as the reverse complement.
CCCTGCCCCTACGATATTTATTTCGATCCGCTTTACGCCCCCCGGGAGCTTTTAAATCTATTGTTTCTGTTCGTAAACTTTCGATCCCCGCGTCGTTTGCCTTTTTTGTTACAGTTTTTCAGTTTAAAATTGTGAAAAAATAGCTGCATCTATTGTAAATTTTAGGTTGCTCTCTTTCTGTGTTTTTTTCATTTTTTTGGTTTTTTGTTGGTTTGCGTTAAAATTTGAATTACCTTTAGATTTATAGAATTTGATTTGATGATATTTCTTTCTTGCTGTTTTTGAGTTCTTGAATATGCTGCTACCTGTAGCTAGCAGTCCTCCAATTTCTGGTTTAATGGCCTGTTGCTGTTGTTGTTGTTGTTGCTGCTGTTGCTGTGTTTGTTGTTGTTGTTGGTTCGTATAAAAAGTCTTTGATTTGCCCCCCATTCTGCTCCCACGAATCTGTTCCTTTTCCGGCTGATCTGGTGTTAGCGTGCTCTGCATTAGAGGCTAACCTGCTGCATCTTATCAAAATCTAAACACGGCCGATGCGGTCGCTGCAGTCTCTGTGTGGCGGCGGCGGTGACGTTGGCGGCATTTCCGGCATTTACGGCATTTCCCCCGGAATTGGCAGCATTGTGTGTCGTTGTTGTGGCTGACGATGATGCCAATGATGATGATGATGATGGTGATATTGTTGTGGCGCCCACGGATGGACCGCTGGCATTGTTACTGGGTCGCCGCCTGGGCGATATGGCGCAGTGGAACAATTTCGCCGGCGGACTCACCGATCTCACCTCCATATCCAAACCGGTGGTGCTGGCCGGACTGCTGCGCGAGCTATTGTAGTGGAAACTGTATTTGGGCTGCGGCTGGTATATGTGATGGCTACTGTTGCTCATCTTTAGCGAGCTACTGCACGCCTTAATCACACTCGCGCTCGCGTTGGGCTCATTTTCATTGCCACCACTGGTTGCACCACCAGCATTGGCCGCACCAATCTTAGCACACTTACTGCTATTGGCCGCCACGCCACCGTTGTCGCCATTCTCCTCGTTTACACTATTATCACATAATTTAATATTTTCGATGCCACATCGGGCCTCCGATAATATCAGTGGCGTTGTGGAGCGGAACATCATATGGCTACGATTTGGCTTGAATGCCTCCAATGGCGGCGATGTGCGAAAATTCACGGGCGTCAATATTGGCTCCAGCGAGTTGCGCAACTATTTAAGTAAATGTTTACAAAATGGATTAGCATTATGGAAATTTAAACAGTCAGACAGATTCTCAAAATCTTTTGAAACAAAAAAGCCGTGTTATCAATCTTTAAAAGCTTTTTTCAGCTTTGCGTAGACTGTTGCTGATGCATCGTTTACAGTTTCGGGAAAGGTACTAGTTTTTTAGATATACATAGGTGCTTAAGAGATTAATATATTTTTTTTTAATTAATAATTTTGAAGGTCAATTAGCTTTTCTCAAAGTTTTAGTTGAATTTAAGTAAGAAGTGAGAAAACTAAACATAAATATATCTTGCACATGCCGTATATAGATATACAAAAGTAATAAAAAAATTGTAGTTAAGTTTAGAGCCTTTTTCTAAGGTACACATTTAAAAATCAGCATCTAAGCTAAAGGGTAGCCACATATTTTTTAGCCTGGGTATGTAAAAAGTAAAGTACCACATTTCGTTACTTAGGTACTTAACTAGGTATAAGTATTTAGGTACTGCTGATGCACCGTCTACAACCGGTTTGAGTTTTCAAGAATTGAAAATCCGTCTGACAATTTCACCAGAACCCACCTCATCGTCGGAGCTGTGGGCCAGCGAACGCTTGCGATTCTCCACCATCAGCGTGGAGCTGGACCGCTTCGAGTTGGAGGTGGTGGCCCGCTCCTCGTAGGGCGCCTCCGTGTCCAGCGAGGAGGTGCATCCGCGATTCGAGATCCGGGAGACACACGAGGAGCCCGTGGCCGTCGTTCCGCCGGGATGCTGACCATGCCCACCCTGCGAGGACGGGCCATTGATCACCTCCAGCTCCTCCTCCGAACTGTGCTGGTCGTACATGAGATGGGCGCAGGATGACGACGTCTGCTGGTGACACATCATTGCAGAAGCTATTGGTTTTTGGCCAGCAACACCTAAGCGATAGGATGAGTAATATTAATAATGTTCTTTCAACTGGGAAAATAGATACATTGCAATAAGTCCATTTAATCTCATTATCATTGATTTTTTAAAGAACTTATAATTACATTAAAAGTTTTATAATTAAAAAAAAAACTTTAAAGAATTTAATTGGTAATACAAGAAACTACAGCAAAACAATTGTTTTTTGTTAAAGGTTTACGACTTCAAAAATGTTACAGTATTTTAGTTTCGAAATAGTTTTAACAATTTTCTTCAAAACCTGTATTTGCTATTTCAGCACTTACTAGTTTCCATATCCACGTCTAAGTAACGTTGGTTTTCCACATCGAGGAGTTCACCATCAGATTCGGTGCCTGAGTCATTCGATTCACGCTGAAAGGGTAGAAAGTTAATTTTGTATTAAACACTATTTTAAATATACAACTAAAAGTCACAGCAATAATAAATAACATAACAAAATAAACTATTACAAAATAAATTACTTTAAAGCGCAGATTAATTGAAACTTCTAAAACTAAAATTTGTTTATCGAGTTCATTACTTCCTCTTATATAAAATAAATTTTGAAATAGAGGGTTTCTCAACAAATAATCGTAATTAATAGTTTTTAATTTTCAATAATTTCATACAAATATTTTATTTAACAAATCCAAATTCCATATTATCTATTTTTTACTCTTTTTTGAGCTAAGAAGTTAAAAGAAATAAAAACACAAATAAAATCATAACAATTTACTGATTTTTATTGGATTAACACATCGGACGTAACCTGTACTTTTATTTAAATTTTAATTAAAAAGTAAAAATGAAATTTTAAATTTATACATATATCTTTAAATGGAATGGTTATATTAAAAAATCGAACCTTTTTACGCATAAAATTTTTGGATACCCTTAGTGTATTTTCGCGATTTTTCTGCCTGACAAACTTTATCATGGTTTTCTGCTTTGCTTTTATCCGCTGCACATGCCACACGCACACCACTACAACAATGCACCCACGCAGCGCACACGTACAGGGGGAAAGAACTTACTACGACGCCGCAGTCGCAGTAGGCGTCACAGCCGACGTCTACCTCGTTATTCTTCTCCACCTTTTGCTTCTCCTTCTCTTTCTACTACTATTACTACATACTACTGACTTTTTTGCCGTTGCGCTTTACACGCTGTTTCTATTTATACGCCTCGGCATGTATTTTTGTTTGTTATTTTTACGCGCTGCTTCGTTTTGCGATTCTCTGCTTCCTGATTTACTCTTTTTCTCCCACGCGCGCGTGTAAAGCGTAAGCGGTGCTTTCCTTTTGTGCAAAAATTTCAATCACGTTTACGTTCTCTCTCCTCCTCCACTTTCTCTCACACTCTCTCTCTCTCTCTCTCTCTCTCTTTGGTTGTAAATCCGTAGATAACGAGAAATGGTAGCGGTGAGAGATTTCTCTCTCTCTCTCTGTTCCAAAAAAGAATTTTTTTATTTGTAAAACATGATTTGTATTACATTTTTGGTATTTAACTTGGAACAACCAATGTGCTTAAATGTGGTAAAAATAATTTCATTTAGAATTTTTATATTCGAGTTTTTTATTGTGTTTTGTAAATCTCTTTTTCTTACAATCTCTTTCGCGCACACTTGGTCCTTACGCGTAGTACTCAAACACCCGAACTCAAATCCCGAACGGAATATCCGCGCACCTTTCGCCGTAACTTATACAGCACGGAATTATCGATTTTTTTTGGCACGAGAACGGAAACCAGACGACGCGAAATCCGCAAATAAAAAAAAAACAGGCACACCGCACCGCCAAAGGGTTAAGCTGTGAGTTTCGAGGTTTTTTAACCCATCGAGAAATTGGTTTTTATACACCTGGTGGCACAAAATATATTTATTTTCACAGATTTATTTTTTTTTCGGTAGTTGTGCAACTGTTTTGGATCCCCGCCTACGCCTGCTGACTTGGCTGATTACTACGGTGTTACTTTGTGCATCGGGTATATATCGCGTATAAATCGAATATAGCCCATCGCCCGTCACCGGCTAACGTGTCGCTCCAACTGAAAACTCATTGCGCCCACAATGTGGCAAGGCAACACTGTTGTCTCCAAGTCTCTAAAAATCTCTGCGCTGGCGCTGGAGAGAGACCAACACGTTTCCCATTCCCCAAACAATTCTCCAATGCGTGCAACCTACGATTCTCTTCTCACTTGCGGTTTCCAGAGTTACCAGATGGACGATGATAAATCAAAAATTGTATTATATCGCAGCTCAAAACGTATTTAAACTACAAAAACACAATCTCAAACCTAAGGGCTACAAATAAATTAAACAGACTTATCGAATTCAGGTTAATTTGCTAACAAATATTTTTTTCAATATTTTTCAAAAATATTTTTTTAAGTAAATAATGAAAAAATACAGCAAGACTTAAAAAAAAAATCGGAACACTATGAGTCTACTGACTGACCGTGAGGCCTAAATTACGTAATATTGATGGAGAGATTACAAAAAATAGGTAAAATGTATAAATCAAAACCCTTAAATTACAAGTAGTTATTAACACAAACTAAATTTGTACCCCGATCGTATTGCACAACAATGTAGTCATGTTTAATTGCAAAAGTTGCACACTATAATTGATTGTGGATAAGTGGCGTGTTGTAATTAGCTGTGCAAAATTAACATTCCATGGCAAATTTCTTTCAACTGATTTTCTTTTGTGTGCAGGCAGTTTCCCATTCATTGAATTCTTGGCCCATTCCCACCCGACAACTGTGCAAAGGCGCGTTTATCTGGCAACCCTGGCCGCACTCACAAAGTGCACTTACTACACTTTGGATGTGATGCCCGTGTGGGCGCTCATGGAAAATTGGGAGGGGCGCCAGGGGGAAAGAGGGGTCTTACGTAGTGCTGTTCGCTTTTGTACATGCGCGCTCAACTCGTGCCTCCAACAACGATGGTTAAAGCTGCAGAACGATATTGTAAGGCTTTTAAAATATCTAAAATTTCTCACTGGAACAAAAATAAGTAAGTTAGCCCAAGAAATATTTACATTGAAGATAATTAAATCATCAACCAGTTCCTGGCAAAGTATTATAAAGAGATATTTTAAAATCACTATTAAATTATTTAAAAAACAGAAATAGAGAATAGTGTTTCATATTGTATTATTGAAATCCAATCAATAATGTGACCTTTTTGTATTTTGTTTTTATTCTTAGAGCTACATTAACCCATCCATACACGCAAAATTGTCCAATCGCTCTAACACTATGTCGCGCACCTTAGTATTTATATACGAAAGAAGAAGCAGCTGGAGCGGGCAGGTTCCTATTCCTATGGCTATATGCCTATATATCCATGTCTATGAGTAGTAACGTGTGGCAATAAAGAAAAGTGTAGAGAGGGGGACAAGATAGGAAAAGAAAAGCAGAAGGAAAACTACGGCAAAAAAGTGAAATAAAACGAAGCGTGCAAAACTCGTTGCAACGCTTTCCGCCACCGAATGTGGAAAACATGCGGAAAACATGACATGGAAAACTACGCACGAACTGGTTTTTCGGCTGCTTTAGCCAGTTTTCTGTATTTTATATACATACAAGTATATTTTATATTTTTTTATACATTATATATTTTGGATGGTTGTTAACTTTTTTGTCTGCTGTATTTTAATTAACACTTTTTTTATTGGAGATTAAAAAAATGATGATCAGTCTAGACTGGCATTCGAAAATGCATGCGTTCAATCACCTTTAATTTTTATTGTAAGTAAAAATTTTTTCACAAATATGGGGAACTAGCTAATAGTTTTCATGTTGATATGAAACAATGTAATAGCAGCTTAGAGATTCCTTTGTAGTTTTCCCCAGTGAATATTGTTTAAAGATATGCCTTTAATTGTTTTTTGAAAATGTAATTTTATAAAATTTTACACGTTTTTTTTTGGTTTTATTATTAATAATTTGGTTGTTTTCGGAAATTTCAATAAAAATTAAAATAAAGTACCACATACATTGCATAATTTTTTAGATGATAAATTGTTTAGTTTTTTATAAATCATTTATTATTTCTCAGGAATTTATGCCATTTTTTGCAAACTCCCTCGTGAGCTTTTCAATTTGCTTTCAATTTTACGCGGAAAATTTTACTACGAGTCTACGTGCCACAAATACATGCACATACGCACACCCACACACTTGCATGTACTTACACCCCCTCCGTACTTTTGTTCCATTCATACCACACACACACTCTTTCACTTGCTCTCTTTCTCTCTCCCTTTTAAGCTCTCTGGGAGAGCGCCTGACGTAGGTGGGTGGCGGGTTGAGAGGGGAGTGGGGCAGAGGGCGGGGGTGGTGCAGCCTTCAGCTTGAGTTCTAAATTTAGCACTCAGCTTAAGCTTGCAACTTCAGGACCCTGTCTCTCTCTCTGTCTTACACACACACACACTATCACAATCACCGTTAGTGCTAAACTTACTTGATTCGCTCGCTATCTCTATATTTCTATCTCCGTTTCCCCCTTTGGCTGTTGGTTTTCCTTTTTGTTTGATCACAAAATTGTTTATTTATTATATATTACTTTATGTTATAGTTATTTATTTTTCGGCTATGGAAACGCAGGAAGCCCAGTGGAAAAGCGGACCAGCGGCGGCGAGTGAAAAACTGAATGGCGCTTACTACAGAAAACAGCACGCGACGCGTTTTTTGGAGAATTGACTAAACAGCGCGAAAAAGAGAGAGGAAGAGAGAGCGGAGCACGCGCTCCCCAATTGTCTCTCTCCCAATGACTCTTCCACTCCAGCAGTGCTGCCAAATCAGTTGTTTCTAGTCATTTCGGGCTGCTAAAATCATTTCGAAACAAGAAGCGGGAGTTTCAGAGTAGGCCTTTATTTCTTTACATAGTTTTGTTCATTTTTATAATTAATTTACCTTTTATATAATGAGACTACTGCTTTTAGTTTTAAAATTTTTCTAATTACAATAATTATATGACAATCATTTTTAGCTTTATTTTGTTAACATCTGTTATTGCTCATTAAAAGTTGGCAACACTGCTCTCCAGCAAGTAAAAATTGCAAATTGCTCATTCACTCTCTCTCTCTCTCTCTCTCAATTTTGCGCGTGCCTTGCATAAACGATAAACCCAATAAACATTTTTCCCAGACAATTTAAGTTTTCCAAACGCCAAAAACAAATAAAAAAACGTCACATTTAATTAAAAATAAAACATTTCAACCGTTTTTATTAAACTTTCAATAACACTTTCTCGTTCTTAAGATTTCAAAAAATACAATTGTGATTGTGAGGGCTGATAAGCAACACAAAACAGAACACAAAAAAGGAAGAAAGAGAGAGATTAAAACTCAAGAGAGGCAGCTTAGGTCGAAGTTTGTATACTCTATTTATGCCCTATAAGCAATAATGTTTTTTTTTACGGATGGTTATTATAATAACAGACAAATATTCCTCCCAAAATTGAATAAAACAAACATATATATGAATCAAAATTTGAAAATAATTATTTAGCATTGGCTTCAAAATTTAACACTCATACGTACTGTTGCCTTTGATCAAATGACTGGCATACATGACGTATGAGTAATTTCTAAGAACATTATTTTTATGAATGGTAAAATTGAAATCTAAAAATTATTGCAACCAGTACAGCGTATTTCAAAGCAAGATAAAAGTATTAATTTAATAAATCAGGAAATCTGATAAGAAAAGTTTCGATTAAGAAACTTGATCAATAAACATTTCACGTCATTTCATCAGTCAACAAAAAGCCATAGTAAAACCATGTTGTCTTTCGGAATATTCTTTTCATTGTTATTTTTAAATACTTTAGCCAACCAAAATGGCAAAGAAGTTTGTACTCTTTTAACCATTTGTGATAATCTTGTAGCTTTGAAATATGAAGTTGCTGCTATACGGTAAATAAATAATAAATTAATTGTGGATTTTTATTAGACTTTAATTATTCAATAAAAATACTAGTGAGGAGCAAAAACGCCAGGCGGTTATTTTAGAGGGTTTAGACAAAAAATTCGACCTTTGTGTGCCCAATTCATATCCGGCAAGCTGTGCAGAGACATCCAAAAATAAGCTTGTGATACGCGTCCCAGAGTACAGTGAAAACCCCTTTGAGGTGACCTGCGATCAGGAGAGTCACGGTGGAGGCTGGACTGTAGTTATGCGGCGAAACGATGGTAGTCAGGACTTTTTTCTCGAGTGGAAGGACTACAAAGAAGGATTTGGCCAGTTGAACAATGAGTTCTTCATGAGAATGGACAAACTGCATGCGATGACTGCATCGGAACCGCAGGAACTTTTAGTTCTCTTGGAAGATTATAAAGACGACAATCGCTATCAGCTGTACGAAAACTTTAAAATCGGACCCGAGTCTAACAACTATACGCTAGAATCGCTGGGATCATCGAACGGAGACGCTGGGGATTCACTTATATATCATCTGGGCATGCAATTTAGCACTAAGGATCGTAAGAACGATATCGATCCGACAGCGCACTGTGCTGAATTGTTTACTGGCGCCTGGTGGTATCGAGCTTGTCATAAAAGGTGAGCATACGAAATTCTCAAAACAAAAATTAAGTTTGAATTTTAAGAAAACACAAAAAAAAAGTTGTAATTAATAATATAATGTTTTTAAAAATAATTTTTACCAAAAAAAAAACAGGATAACATAACAAAAAGTTATAATATAAAAAACAACTATTTTTAATAAGTATTTTCTAAAACAAACACATTTTGATTATTATTATTTTAATAATTTGTCCTACAAATTTTCATATATAATCTTATAATCAAATTATATGTATTTCTTTCTAGTCACTTGTTTGGCATGTTTGGCGACAACTGGTCTGGTCGAGGCATAGTTTGGGATACATTTGGATACAATACATCCTACCTTCCCTACAATCTGAAACGGGCCGCAATGATGATAAGGCCAAAAAGGATTTCTTCCAATCGATCATAAGCACTGACTTTAAATAAATATGAAATAAAGTTTAAAGTTAATTACCCAACTGTAACTCTATAACTCCACCAATAAAAACGGTTTTCGACTTAAGCTTTTTTTTAAAACAACATAATTTTTTTTTATTTGATTTGTATTATTGCTTACATAAATGCGGAAAAGTGTATTCGTTTATTTTGTATATTTTATAAATGCTTATCAGTTTAGATAAGATAATAAGATTACCAATACTTTCGATTATCACTATTTAAAAATAGTTCTCAGTCTAAAAAAAGGTTAAGTGAAGTCATGTTGCTTCTCGGAATAATTTTTTCATTGTTATTTCAAAACTCCTTTGCCAGCCAAGATGGCAAGGAAGTTTGTACACTCCTATCGATGTGTAATAATATTGAAGCCATAAAATCAGAGCTGGTTGGTGTGCGGTAAATATTTAAATGTAACTTCTATTCCGGTTTTTAATCGGTATGAACCGATAGTGAGGAGCAAAGACGCCACGCAGATATTTTGGAGAGATTAGATAAAAAATTCGACCTCCTTCTTGGGAATTCATACCCCGCCAACTGCGCTGAGTCATCCAAGCATAATCTTTTGATTCGAGTGCCAGCGTACAGTGCGTACCCCTTTGAGGTGACCTGCGATCAGGAGAGTCATGGTGGAGGCTGGACTGTATTCCTGCGACGTAACGACGGTAGTCAGGAGTTTTTCCTCGAGTGGAAGGACTACAAAGAAGGGTTTGGCCTGCTGGAAAATGAGTTTTTCATGGGCCTAGACATACTGCACGCGATGACGGCATCGGAGCCGCAGGAACTTCTAGTTCTTCTAGAAGATTACGGAGGAATCCAGGCTTACGCGCTTTACGATAACTTTAGAGTTGGTCCGGAGTGTAATAATTATACTTTGGAGTCGGTGGGATCATTTTCTGGAGACGCCGGCGATTCGCTAACAACTCATGAGGGTATGCAGTTCAGCACTAAGGATCGCGATAACGACGTTTGGGATGGAAACTGTGCACTTAAATATACTGGAGCTTGGTGGTACCGTGATTGCCATTGGAGGTCAGTATTTCAATTTATGGCCTTGAACCTCAGCTTGAAATCTATTTTATCTTTTCAGCAATTTGTGTGGCACATATGGCAAGGATAAACCTGCTGTTGGTGTAATTTGGGAGACATTTGCCAGCTATTCTAACGTGATGAAACGTGCTGTAATGATGATGAGGCCGAAAACATATTCTCTAAAACAAAAATAAATTGTAAATTACAATCGTCATTGGGTAATAAAGTTTTTAAAAATATTTTGTAATTAAATTCATAATTTTATTTTTATGCTATTGCGTGTAATATATCCAATTTATGTTTAGTTGTAAAAAGAGTTTCGGCTACAAAGCATACTACTCTAAATCAAATTAAAATTAAAACAAAATAAATTAAATACAAATGGAGAGCCTTGGGTTGAAAAAAGTCAATTTTGGGTACTCCCCTTAAAGAAATTCGGCAAATGATAACATCTTAAATTGTGGTATTATCGGGCGATTCTTACTCATAATGAGGCAATTCAAGGAACAATACGACAAAACGGAAATCATTTTAAGATAAGGGTAATTTTGATTGGCAGTAATTTAAAAGTACTTAATTTTTAAAGAGCGCAATTAAAGCTATTATTACATACTTATTTTTTTTATAATTGCCACATTTTTGTTTGTTAATGAACCTAATAAAATAAAAATATTGAAAATATATAAGCGTAAATCTATTTATGTATAATTTAGATTTAATCGGTATTCAGAATATACAATTTAATTTAGACTACTGTTTCTTTCAGCGTAGGTTATTTAAAAGGTATTTAATTTTTTAGTTATGTGATAAAGATAAGAAAAAAAGAGATACAACACATAGAGTTAGTGTACCATTAATTCATGCACACTTTATTAGTTTTTTCTATGGGCACACAGTGCTACATTTAATTTGTACATACTATATTGTAATTTAATAAATATATTTATACTATTTTGAACAGTTCTTAAATTGTGACCATAAATGTTTAGGAATAACATAATAGATTGAATATCATTAATAGTTAAATTTGCAAAATTAAAATTGTTGTCTGTTTTAAGAAAAGCATTAAACATTTAATCGCTCAGTGTATGCTAACAGAATCTATTTAAACTTCTTGTGTCTCTCAAATCGGATAAGACAATATGAAATACTATACTTTAGATTAAGACACTATAAATAGGCGTCTCGTTTAATGTTTGTTGCCAGTTTTTAAAGAGCTAAAGTAAAGTTATGTTGCGTTTCGGAATTATATTTTCACTTCTAGTTTTGAGTACTTTAGCCATTGAAAATGGCACTGAAGATAGTACCCTATTGACAATATTTGATAATGTTCTAGCAACAAAATCTGAGGTGGCTGCTGTGCGGTAAATATTTAATGACTATTTAATTATAACCATGAGATTGGTTGTTTTTAAAAATTAGTGCAGAGCAAGCGCGCCAGGCAGCGATTTTGGAGGGCTTGAACCAAAACCTAAAAGCATTTGTGACCAATGAATATCCTGCCAACTGCGCCGAGTCATCAAACAGCAGCAATCCATTGATCCGTGTGCCCGGGTACAGTGCGTACCCCTTTGAGGTGACCTGCGATCAGGAGAGTCACGGTGGCGGTTGGACTGTGATTCTGCGACGAAGCGATGGAAGCCAGGACTTTTTCCTCGAATGGAAGGACTACAAGAAAGGGTTTGGCCGCCTGGACAGCGAGTTCTTCATCGGGCTGGACAAAATGCATGCGTTGACGGCAGCGGAGCCCCAGGAACTCCTGGTCCTGCTGGAGGATTTCAACGGCAACCAGGCCTACGTGCTGTACGACAACTTTAGCGTTGGTCCCGAGAGCAACAACTACACCCTGGAATCGGTGGGATCGTTTTCTGGAGATGCCGGCGACTCACTCACCTATCACTTGAACAGCCAGTTCAGCACCAAGGATCGCGACAACGGGATAACGAAAGGCGGCTGCGCAAATTATGCCAAAGGTGCATGGTGGTATTACAATTGCCTTGACAGGTAAGCCATTAATTTCTGCTATAAAATTATAAAAGTACAACATTTAGCACTTCACTGGTAAATAAAAACGTAGTTACTGCAAGTATCTTCAACTGAATTTAAACATATTTCGCTTAGATTTTTAACCGTGTCGGCTAAAGTTAATATTTAGCTTGACTTTTTTCGGAAGAAATATTAACAATTAAAAATTGAATTTAAAATGAATTTAAACAAATGGCTCCCATTTTAATTATAATATTTTATACATAAATTAAAATGTTTTATTATTAAATCATTCAATTTATTTTGCATTGAAATTAATATTATGTTATGATATTTAATTTAAGATTTAAATATAACTATTTGTAGTCAATATCCAGATATTTATTATTCATATTAGCTTACGTTTTTTTTGTCAGTGTATTTACCTGGTATTCGTGATCATTGAAAAATGTATCGCAATTTAATGATTTTTCTTTTAGTAATTTGTGTGGGTTATATGGCGAAAAATACGGCGTTGAAGGCATATATTGGTCGTCCTACCGAATCGGTGAATACACCTATGTGATGAAATATGCCGAAATGCTGATCAGGCCGAAATCTTTCTCTGACGCCTTTCTTTAATTTTACAATTAACTTTAAAAGAGAGAATACATTCATTTTGTTGAATATTGTTCATCTTTGTCTTAGTGATGTTATAAACAAAAACTTGTTCTACGAAAGATAAAAAAAAGAATAACTGTGCTTAATAAAGTCAAATTTTGGGAATGATTTGTGTCTCTCACCTTTTCGGTAAAGGTACTTTAAATTAAAATTCTTTTGGAGCGGTTTTACAAAAATTTTAATATTTTTATTAGCTCTTTTCTTCCCAAAAAAATCACTTTTTTCTATTAAACTTATTTATTTTATTTATCTGTTTATATACATCAACTTAGGACTAATTCGTTTCGGCAATAGTTAAACGTAGACTTAAAGCTAATGGATGGAATGATCTAAGTTTACCACAAAAATAAAAACAACGGGCGGGCGTGTTCGTCTCTCTTGGTCTCTCTCTATCGTAATCTCGATTCTAAAAAGTATACTTTTAAGGCAAACTAAAACTACTAAGCTATGATTCTGATTGAACTCGGAACGAAGCTGACAAAACAAATTTTTGATGGAGCTTGAAATGGAATGTTTTGTCATCTGGAAAGCACAATTTGTTCGCAACGAGCAGAAAGTGATTGTTAAATTAGAGTATGAATTGGTTGACGACTCTTCACATGGCTGTTTCCAGGGGTTGACTGTGACTCCGTCCGTTTGCCTGCAGGGGCTGCAGACCCCCCGCGCCACCGTCCCCATCGAAATCCGTCTCGAGCAGAGCTTCTGACTTGGAGCGATGATAGGGATTGGCCAGTGGTGAGGGGTTCGTCGGTGAGGACTCCTCCGAAGCCGTTTGGTAAACCGTCTTGGGACGTCCATGCGACGATCCATTCGTCGGTCCACCCGAGGGCGCCACTTTTGGTGCGGCCGGTGGTTGTGCCACTGGCCTGGGTGTACGGTAATGTGAGACTGGAGCTTTACTACTCCTCACGGCCGTATAGTACGAGTCCGGACGTCGCATATCCGTTGGCGTTGCCTGCTGCTGCTGCTGCAGCTGGCTGGGTACCGCAGGTGCCGGACGGTACAGTGAGGACTCCGTGGAGTAGTTGAACTGATCAAGCTTTTGATCGAAGGGCAGGGAATCGCCGCTGCTTCGGTGCGGCATAAAGCTGCTGTGGGAACTTCTCTGGTACTCGGGCAGATTCTGTTTCAATTCGCTGAGGAAGGCCAAGCCGGGCTGGCCACGCCTTCCGCCCGGTGTGCTACCCCCACCGCCTGCCTCTGTTCGCAGTGGCAGGGTACTGGCATTGCCATAATAATCGGAGCCACCCTCATCGATCTCCTGATCTGTGTGATGTATAATGGGCGTATCCTCGGCCACACTGGTGCTAATGGAATTGGCCCGAGTGCCTCCGCCGTAGGTGGAATTATCACGGAATCCCTCGTTTCGGTAGCTCAGCTCGAAGGCATCGGGCTCCAAGGCAGCTGCGGCAGCTCTGGCCCGATGTCCACTGGCCTTTGAGATGGTGGCCACCTTGTGACTCTGATGATCCTGGGCAGGCTGAACTGGTCTCAGGGCATTCTGATTCACATACTCATTGTAGTTTGGCTTTTGTTCGTAGCCCTCAAAACTGCCAGCCTCGGAGCTCAGCACACTCTTGTCCATAGAATCAATGGAGCCATTCGTCACCATCTGCTTGTAGTCCTGGCTCTTGGACAACGTTCCATTGCTGGACATGTTCTGGTTAACGATGAACCCAAAGTAACAACATAAAATGGAGTAAAAGTAAAGGTACAAATAAAATCAAAACTATGAAATAATAAAATCAAAAGCAAATCATACATAATTGGGTCTTCGGCGAAGGGAACCCTGCGGATCGATGCTGTTCAGGCTGCGCAAACTTTGGCGAATGCTGTTTCTTCGCTGGAGTCGTTGGGTATGACGGTGCTTTGATTTGGCAAACCAGCAGAAGGCCACCAGGATCAGCAGGATAATGGCAAGGACAAAGGCTGAGATAATACTGATGGCAAAGATGTCTGCACGCCACGAGAGAGGATCAATGATCACCTAAAAAAAAATATAAAAATTTATTAACAAGTGTTTCAATTTCTAACTAGTGCATTAAATAAATGATTCTCTTGTAGCACCAAGATGGTGCTATAAAGAATAAATAAATATAATGTAAAACATAAAAAATAAACAAAAAAATTTAAGATATTCTTACCCTAGGATCCATTTCGCATATGAAACCACGCTCTTTGCTGCAATCCTCCAGTTCGATTTCCCCGAACACAAAACTCGTGCAGCGTTCGATGTGATTGTAGTCCTGAATCCACACCTTGTCCGGATATTTCAAATGCCTCATCTGGCTTTGCAGATACCTCCATAACGTGGTCTTGTCCGTGCGAATGAATGGCATTGTGGAGTTCTCCGAGCGACAGAAATCTCGGGCCTCATGGAAAGTCATGGGAGCTCCCACATAGATGAAACAAGTGTCGTGAACTAGCGCCCAGCCTGGCGGACATTTGCCATCCAGGATAGTTTCATTGTTCATTTGGAAGGGCACGGCCAGGACCTCCAAAAGCATAGGATCATCTGTAAATTTTTTTAAATTATATTAAGTTTATCTTATCTATTTAATTATATAAAAACTTACCTGACTTATCTCTAATACGAGACTGAACTGAAATGGTATTATTATAGCTCCAATAGTTATGACGAGCATCAATCTTTGAGCTCCAGGTTTCAAAGGTCCTAGTTGAGGGTTAAAAAAAAATTGTATTAATATTGTTTTAGTTTAAGTTCAATATTTTATCTTACCTGTTTTCATAGTCAAAACTCAAACTACAGGAAGGAAAATTGTGGGAAATAGAAAAAAATATAGTAAGAAATTAGATTCCCATTAAGAGTTTAAAAGGGTGGTTTAGAAGACGAAATATTGGAACAATTGAAATAAAATAAACATGAAAAAGTCATACAAAAATGACTTGTTCTGGATTTTCTCTGTAGAGATTTTTTTTTAAATAACAGAAACAATATTTACATAGAATTGTTGACGGTAAGCAGCTCATAATCGTTTTCGTAGTTCTCGAAAATATTATCCACATATTGCTGACCCGCTGTTCCAGCCACAATTGTTGCTCTGGTCATCCAGTTGGTGGCAAAGTTCCTAAAAATCAGTAAAATTTAAATAAAGAAACTCATGTTTTGGTATTTTATGACCTACCTATAAAAACCATTGTGAGCCGTGGTCTGATAGATCTGCAGTCGCACCTTTTCGAAGCCAGAAACCTCCATGATTCTTCCGCCCACATTGCTGTGCACATAGTTATAGCTGAAGTTGGACACCACTTGGCACAATCGGATCACATCCTCATAGCCAGCCATATTCTGGGCAAAGTAATTGCGATAGAGCTCTACTTCCTGATACGGCGACGATTGCCGTCCTTCCACATACAAAGCGGGACGATTGCGATTCCTCATAAAGAGGTTGTGATGAACAAAGCCTCGAAGTGAAGTGGCTGAGCCACGAGAATCAGCCCGTATACGCAGGCCACCTTGATTTTCAGTGATCAGATTGTTCTGCAAATTTTTAAAAAGAAAATAATATTAACTACACTGGTACAGAACATATTAAGTCTAAGTAATTCAGTCTCAGTTCAATTATATTTATATAATTATAAGTTCATTTTTCATTTGACTATTTTGTAAAATGATTTTAATATCAAAAAATTAAATAAAAATGTATTAAACCTAAATGAAGTGCATTTATAAAATATATGACCCATTTTAAAATTAAATTTGTTTGCATATTTATTCAAATGTTTAATAATTTGCATCATGTTTAATATAATGACTTTTTTTTTTAAATTTTAAATACATGAAATATATTATTTTTAATGGCTATTTTTTATTTTTTTAGTGTATAAATTTAGTTTTTTCTTATCTACTTACCATAAAGTACAATGAATTCATGTTCTGCACATCCAAGTTCAAAGCTGAAGTGCATGTTGAAAAGTTGCCATACAATTGACGGCAATTCTTTTCTATCCGATTGCCAATCAAAGTCAAAGTGGGCGTGACCTCACCCGCAGAGGAATAGGAAACCGCCCCTTTCATAGCACCTGAGATGTGAGTATCTGTGATATTGTGCAAGGCATCGCGATCTGTAAATCCAAATTTAAGATTTAAAATAAATAAAATAGAAAAAAAGCGTAACTCACATTGACCCAAAGTGGAAATGGGCACTGTGACCACCTCGGCTATGAAACCATGTGTTTCGGGAGCTCCACTGGCCACCAACTGAAGGCTCATCGTTGGGCCCTTGGTCTTGAAGAACGACCTTTGGTTATCCGTATCAGATTCGATTTTACCCAGATAAGTGGCAGTCACATTGTAGATGTCACCATCGAACAGCCTTATGAAATCGGTTCTGCCATATAGCTTGGAGTGATTGAACAGATTGGATTGTAGCAACCTAAAACCAATTGGTTTGGCTCGGAAAGCTGAGGTAAATATCTTCACACAGTTCACTGGATTATTGTCGTATTTGTAGTAAATCAGCATGCGCTCTTCAATGGTCAGCACCTTTTGGGGATCGCATATGTCCACCAGGGAGAAAAGCTTATACGGCAGATCCAATTTCTTGAGCGGTGAAAAACTAGATTCATCGCTGTCGCGACCTTCGCCACTCAAAGACACAATGCTTATGCCAGAGCCCAGTGTTTTGTTGATATTCAAATGATTCAAATTCAATTTACCACTGGGAGCTATCAGATTTATGCCATGATTAGCCGAGTTCTCAATGCTCACCGAGGTTATGGTTGGATTCTTGTGTATGGCCTGAATGGCAGCTGCCTTGTGATTATGCAACATTCCAGCCTGTTCGATATTTACGAACTCCAACTGACTTTCCCTCAAGGGCAATCGCGCATGAGATCTTGTATTGTGCAAACGATGTTCGTACTGGATTTCCTCGAACTTTGAGTTGGCGAATCTAATGCCGCCCCAATAGACTTCATCGTCGGCGAGGCTATTGCAGCTCACGAAGACGAAAACATCATCCCAACGGCACTCGTGTCGATGTCCATAGAGTTGACCATTCAGACGCTCCGCACAGTCCTCCATTCGGTCCTCATCACCTCGGCACTCCAGTGGCTGAACCCACGACCAAATTCGTGTCAGTGAATTGGTGTGGAACTCTATCCTGCGATCGTGGCCATAGTAAACATTCAGCGGATCGTAGCCCAGTTCGCGGCAAACAACTTGGGCATTTCGCTCCGTGAATCTGCTGTCGCAAATGGGCACCCACTGAAGAGTGGTGTGATTGAAGTACTCCAGGAATCCCTCATTCAAGCCGAACAAGCCATCGGCATCTCCCGTGCAGTTATTGGCACTGGTGCAAAGTCTTATGGAATCGAATTCGGTTAGCGGAGCACTCATGTCCTCCAAAGCGCGCTTCTTGGGTTGAGCATCTATCAGGGATTCCCTGGTGGCATTCCTAAACGGTCTCATTACAATGGGTGATTCCTTGTAGCCAATGGCCACCAGGGTACCCAAAACCAATATGCCCACATTGGGCTCAAATTCCATTGTTACGCCATGGTTTATGGTCAATGTTTTGCCAGGCATCACTGTTATGTCAGAGGATATGTAGTAGGGTGTAGTTTGCTTCTTCAACACCAAATCCTTGTACACCCTGCCACCTCTGTAGGTTGTCAAGTCGATCTCCTGATCCTGATTAAAGGGCACCACCACCGACACACTGGCATCATAACTATCTTCGATGAGAAAAGGTTGATATATCACATCCGCATGATCGTTCCAATTGTCAAAGTCGAAGATCTTGGCCTCTATGAACGCAGTATCCTTGGTGCCCCACCAGTTCTCTCTGGCCTCAAAGTAGTTATTCAATCTGGCCGATCTCACGCCTGCCACCAGATTATAGTCCATTTCGTTTTCGGCTATAAGATTGCGATAGAGTCGCACATTCTGCACACCATCCAGTCGAATCACTGCGGTGGGTATCTTGTGCTGCTTTCTTATTCTCCTGGCAGCTTTCATATACTGGTTTCTATAGTTCGCCGTCATGGTCACAATGTTATTACCCTTGAAGCTATTAAATTCAATGCTGGCCGGTACTTGTCCAATAATTTCACTAAGGGAATCCGCCTTGAAGAGCAGCACAAACCTGGCATTATTCGACTCGAAGCGATTGTTGTCGAAACGAAGCCGTTTTTCCATTCCATCGAGGGAAATCAGAGCTCCCGGGCAATTGTTCTCTCTGAAAACATTGGAGGTTATATTAAAGACCGTATAGTGTCCAGAAATGGAGATGCGGAAGTCGCGATTTCTTTGCCAAGTGCTGTTGCCAAAGTAAATAGAGTGTGTGAAGTTCTCGTTGTATTGCCAGACATAGGGTAAAGCCACCTAAAAAAAAAAAAGAAAATAAAAATAAATAAATAAAAAAAAAATAAAATACTGATCTTACCTGAAAACCTCCATGAGTATTCTGCTCCACAGTGGTATCCTGTATCACGTAATGGAAAAGATTGTTGGAGGAACGCAGATCCTTGGACATCTGTCGTATGCCATGTCCATTTTGGGTAATCAGTGAACCATTTACATGAAGGGTTATCTCCGATAGATTACTGGAGATCACATCCCAGAATGGCGACCTAATGAGAACCGCCTCTCGTTCGTTGTAACTCAACTCAGAGTTGATCAACTTAATTGATTCGTTGGCCTTCCTCAAGTACAATTCCCCGTTGTCGCCTATGTAGCGATTGTAGTAGATACCCGTAATACCCCTTAGATTTTTCTGAATCTTCGTTGATCGTATGGTTAAAGTGGGCACAGCTCCGCTGACTATGCGGTTTCTGATATTCTGAACTGGAGCCGTGACAGTACTCAACATCAGAACAGCTCCTCCCAGAGCCTGTAAGCCACTCTCGTAGTAGATTATAATGCCATAACTGCTGCTGGTGGCGGGGAATACATTTAAATCCCTCTTAACCTGCCACAAATCACTCCTTATGTTCTCTGTTCTGGCATTCAGTATGTTAATGCTCTCTGTGGACAGATTGTGTATGGGATTCAGGAGCTGTATGCCAATGACATAGCCGGCTGGGCACTGAACCACAATTTTCCTACTAATACTTTGTCCGAGTATCTCTTCAGTGCGAATATACTTGTGTTCGAAGGTGCCCAAATCAATGTTGCTTATTTCGTGGGGCAAAACATAGGGATCGTAGTCGGTGTCGTAGGCGTTGAAGTCCCTGGCCATGTTAAACCAACCACCGATTTCCTTTTGATCCAAGGCAGATATCACAGCATCATGGGAAACACCACTGCCCTTGTTGTCCTTAATAATCGATCCTGACACTCTAAAGTCCAGCTGCTTTAGACTAATGCCACTGCCGCCATTGCCAGAGAACTCGGAGTTCTTGATGTTGTTCACCGACTTGCCGGCATAGATGTCGGAGTACACGATGCCCAGGCCATCTTGCAGATTGTTAACCACCCGCACGTTCTCCAAATTGTGACGGGCATGGTCCATTTGAACGGCCGGCTTGAAGGCATTGGTGGTGTAGTCGAACAGTCCGGCCTTTTCCACGGTCACATACTGCAAGTCGGCTCTTTCGGCCAGCATGCTGAACCTCACGCCAGCCCAAGCACCCTCATAGCAACGCAGACCCACATCGTTTTCGTGACTGCAAGTGTTTTCGAAATCATATTCGGCTCGACACTTGGTTAGATCTCGATCCTGCAGCGTACACCGAACACTGGCCATTAGAATGTCCTCGGAAGTGCCGGCACTTGGCAGCTGCGAGCGTAGCAATCGCCAGTCTTGGGGGTTTAGCGAGTATCCCAACTGATGACAGACCAAAGCTGCGTTCAGGACATTCCAGCCGTAGTCGCAGACCGTGCCCCATCGACCCTTTAGATAGACCTGAAGCCTGCCCTCATTGGCGCCGGTGCCACCAACCAGGCGAACTGGCACTCTGGGCACTCCATCCGAGGGAATCACCTCCGTTTCCATATCTATGGCCTCCGTTTCGCTGTCCAAATCGATGGTCTCCGTGTCATTATGCTCGTTAATTATAGTTTCCCTTTTCAGGGTGAAAAGTATGTCATCGGGTCGGCGTCCTCTGGCCTCCAGTTTGCCAGCCACCATCATGCCCACACTGGGTTCAAACTTAAGAGTGGTGCCTGGCTGGAGTATGAGTTTACCACCAGGTCGAATATTGATATCCTTGGTCACCGTGTAGGTTCCTGCCGGCACCATATCCTGACCATCCACCTCGCCACCTATGATATCGCTGCCCTCGTGGAAAAATCGAGGAACCACTGTGGAAACTGTGATCATGGCCGTGGATCCAGGGTTCGAGCTGTGCAGCAAGTAGGGTATATAGCTGATCTTGGCCAGATTATAGCGATCGTTGCGATGGAACAGCCGTGCGTATATCTTACTCTCGTCCGTGTGCCCCAGCCAATTACAAGTGGCATTGATGATCTTGCTTTGATCTGTGAGTTGCGAGCCAATTTCGTACATGGAATCCAGATTGTGCAGGATATTTCTGAATATGTCTATGTTACTGGAACCCACAACAACGGGTGCAGCCACTCGAGATCGGGGATTCAGACGACCAGCGCCATCTGATCCCTCAGAGCCCGCTATTAGAGGTCCAAAAGCCTCGGTTATATTGTTTCCCCTTACAAAGTTCCTTGTAAACAGAATATACTGAACTTCAGCTCTACTATAGGGGGATAGACCCAAAGAAACGACATGAACGCCACTGTTTCGCATAAAGTAGTTACTCTGTATAATCAGTTTGACAGGGAAGAAGTTAAACTCCGGATATATGTAGTCGTTGTTGATGAACAGACAGCCATAGGAGCCAAAGCGAAACATATTGTACTCGATTCTTCCCTGTAGATTCAAGGCGGGACTTAGATTAATGGAGTTTGCCTGTGAGTATTTGAATTGATTGTGACCCAATTGCAGTTGCATATTGGGCTTGCCATTGGCAGTGGCCTGGTAACAGGATTCAATGAAGACATCGTTCTGTTGGCTGCCATTGAAACTGTTTCCCGTGATGTTCACCCAAATGGGTCGACAGAAGTTGCCATGGAATACGCCAGTCTCTAGATTTCCACCGATCTGTGAGTACTCCACCACGCTGGTTTGATTGAATGGTATGTACTCCATGTAGTTGACATCCGAAGTGTGATTCAGCCAAGTGGCTATACCATAACCTTTGTTGGCATTTACAGCCGATCTGGAGATGTTACGATTGCCACCATAATAGGTGATATTGACACCAGCTCCGTTGTTGAAACTTATATTCGAACTGGTTATGTTCACATCTCCAGCTCCACTGGTGACATGAACCCCGGCCACATGACCGTTTCCTGAGACCGAACTACTGTGCACATGGAGCTTAGATCTTATATTATCAATGGCCACGCCACGACCTCCATTGTCTTCCACCGTGGATTGGGCTATCTTGAGGTCATAGGCCACCGAGTCACCGGATGTCATCCTGAAGAAACCATTCAATTCCTGCCTGGCATCTGCCCGTATCCTCACAAACATTTTCTCCCTCGTAGAGGTCACACTTTGGGGTCTCGTGTAATTCCTGGCCTTCCACTCAAACAACAAACGATCGTTTGTCGAGGCTCCATCATAGATTTCCACAGTGGCCGTTTCGTTTTGCATTAGCACAAAGTGCTCGAAATGGAGGGTTAGTAGGTATCCAGGTCTTGTGAAGAAATACTTGCCACACTCTTTGGCCGACCCCGCATAGTATTTTTGGGTAAAAGACAGCGAGATGGGATAGGTTTGCCCCGAAGTTGTGGGCAGTGTGCAAAAGTCATATATGCTGGCACGATCTTTTCTCTCAGTGCCCCTTAAATCGTGACCCACATATTTGACACCATCGCCGGCATTGTCAACGATGGAACAGCCATCCAATTGCACTGCACCCTGACTTGAGTTGACGAAAACCCCGATGCCATTGCATTTGCGTACGGTGACGTTTTGCAACTGGAATCCTGCCCAGGGTCGTGTGCTATTGAATCCAGTGTAGGCCGAATGACTGATCACCACATGCTCCATTTGGGGCGGCAATCCCTGGACTTCCACCGCCGATTTGGCACTGAAGCCAGCTCCACTGCCTGCCCTTATGATGTCCACGTATTTGAGCCGAGATTCCGATTGGGCCGCATAAACTATATTATCTCTGCCCAGAGCCTTTGTGGATGGCGCATTGTCGAAGTAAATGCCACGCCAGTGACCCAGGGGTTCCGAGTGCACAGGCAAACACTGGATACCCAGATCATTGTGATAATCGCAGGCACCAGCTCCCATTTGCCTGGAGGTCCAAGTGCAATCCTGCAGTTTATTTTCGCCGCCTCTGCACTTGGGCTGCTCGTACAGAAGTCGAGGGTAATATCCTGCCGTTCGCTCCACCCAGTTCCAAAAGCGACCGCCCCTGTAGCCCAGTTGTTTACAGGCCACTCCATAATCCGCCAAAGTCCAACTGTTGGGGGAAAATGCATTTTAATAATTTATAACATTTTTCAGGCCTTCACTGGTACAAAAGTGGAGTAGTAAATGACAATTCAAAATTATTAAATTGCCTGATTTAATATCCATTATTTGTATGCTGAATATATTAAATTTGAATTAGTAAATGCATTTTATTTAAGTTTAATATGGCTTAAATTAAATCGAAATTTTATATATTAATAGCAGGCAAATGAAAATTTTTAGAAGATGTTCTTTTCATATTTTAAATAACCAAAAATCAAAGATAAAAATATTTAAATTACATATTTTGAAAAAAATCAAACAAAATTTAATAATTCCATATTTCAAATCGAAAACTGAGTATGAAATACTGAAATATACTACGTTTTTTTTAACAGTGTTTACGAATATAAGACACCTACTTTCTCGAATTGGAGCAAACGGATCGCCAAGCTCCTTTGTGGAAAAGCTGCAGTCTTCCTTCGACTGGAGTGGGTCCATCCACTAGTCTAATGCCCTTTTCTTGGTCATCGGGCAGTTCCAATTTGTAGTTCGCAGTGTTACTTTGGGACTTCAGAACAATCCTGGAGGTTGGCGTGCCCTAAAGAAATTTTATTCAAAAACTTTTATTATGGGCAGAAGAAAAATCCCAAAATGCAATATTTATTGTACACATCTATATATAAATAATTGATAAGCCCATAGATTAATATTGAGAGATGATCTTATCACCGGAAGTCGAATTATAATATCTCACAGTTATTAAAAATTGATGGAGCAACATATATTGACAAATATACAAAGCTGATCTAATTAATTAATTCAGGCTACAATAAATCAGTTGCCTCCATTTGTTCTATTGAATATAACACAAACTCCTTTTTAGAAAACTAACTACAATTTGAATCAAAAATGTTAGTTTTTAAAAATAGTAAGAAATTCAAGATTAAAAATGACTTCATTATTTTTCAGTGAGCCAATTTTCCCCATCTGCACTTTTCTTTTGAGTTCATACATTTTACTTCGGCTTTGTTTCTCTCACGTAGCATGCAATTATTTTTGTTTTCAATTATGATATCTTCTCGCCACTTGGCCTTCGTTTGCCAATGAAAACCGACATGAAGAATACATAGTATATCATTTTCAAACCAATTGGGGCATCAATTAACACCTATGCTACAAATATCTACTGTTGAAAAGTCGCCCACTCCCGCAAAACACTTTTTATTTAATTAACAGCAAGCCGTTGTGAACTCTTAACCCTTGAGATCCCATGACTCAAAATGGTGTTTTGCATATCCCCAAAAAAGAAAAAAAAAGACAAGTGTGAAATAAACATGTAGAGGGCTTAGAATTGGCTTAAGAGTTTGACAAAGCTAATTTAATCATTTCCCTTTCGGTCTGTGTGGAATTGTCAATTATGCGACTCCGACATTCACTTAAATCTAATTAACCCACGCTGACCCCTTGACCGCTGAATAAGTGACTATAGGAGTAAAGATCTGAGCGGAACATGCAAAGTGCAGGGCATAATTGAGAGGAAGTCAACTGAACTTGGCTGACCCAATTATGGGGTTAAAGATTGATCAGGCCCTAACCTACCACTATATACCATACAAAGTATTATGCCCTCCTCCATATGGATTTTAAGTTATGCTGAAATGTATACAGAGTGTAGTATCTCCCCTCCTCAATGATGTGTAAATCAGACAGTCGCAATCTTATCGCTGCTATAAAGTCAACAATGAGAGAACTTCGGTACAAAACTTTTGTATGGGGCTTATCTATCAGTAAGATTACTCATGGTGGACCCTCGACAACTGATAGCAACAGGTGCCGCTTAATCATTCGCAAAACGCCTACAGGTGTAGGCAAACAATAAGTGATTCAATTATGTAGTTACCCTGTATATGTAGCATGTCGCAATTTAAACCTCTTAAAGCCTTTAGTGAATTAAATAAATATAATATTTTCAACATTTTAAAAACTAATTTCGCTTCATGATATCATTCCCTTCATTGAAAACAAGGTTTTCGTAATTAGTAATCACATATTAATTTACCAAATGCATATAAACAAAGTCAACTGAATTCTATAAAGAATGTCTTTTAAGCTTATTTCCTAATTTTTTTAAAAACGTATATAATTTGCTTAGGACTTTTTATGTGAAAAAAAAGTGTTAGGCCTAGGTTACTTAAATGCATTTTTTACACAATGTGGTGTATTTACTAAAATTTTCAAAACTAACATTCATTTAACTTTAATTTTGCACCCCAGTTCTTGGTAATCCAACCATTTAAGGTTTCACGTCCGTCAATCATACTCAAGTTACTACTTTTCTTGGGCCCCATAATGAATTTTCCCCAATGGGTTTTTCTCCACTTACCACCGCCTGCAGGACGCCGCTGATTTTGAGTCCTTTGGTGGGGGCAAATTCGATGGTAACACCCGGTTCGATGGTCAGTCGGGCTCCCCTCAAGACCTCGAGGTCCTCGCGTGCCAAATAAGGACTCTCGCTGCGCCGAAGGATACGTTCGCTGAGGATTTCGCCGCCTTGAAGTTCAGTGTACGAGACGGATGACGTCATCGGGGAAGTTTGTGATGTTTGTGGCGCCACAGTGACGTCTGCGCCGGAATGTCGGGTTGCTGGCAAAAGTTGGGTGGCGCCATCGAGACTGGCGAACTCGATATCATTATCCTGCAGCAGTTCCGCCTCCTTGGAGTCCACCGTTGGTGGATTTTCCTGGCCCTCTGCCAAGTGGGTCGAAAAAATCAGCGTTACGACCGCCCATAAACATATGGTGGCCCATTTTGGATCCCTGGTTTCCTTGCTTTTTCGTTGGCAGTTGGTTTTATATCGTTGCAGCTTCATTTGTGCATCGTTTTCGTATCACTTTTCGTTGTCGTTAAATTTGGTTTACTTTGCTTTCAATTAATTACTTCACTAGGGGCATTAATTACACTTTCGCCATGGCAGTTTCGTGATTATTAAACAGCTGGATATGGGAAATGGATTGGAAATAGAAATCAATTATAGTTAAGCTCAGATTTATGGGATTTTTGTAGTTTATTTAATTTATTTGATTTTTAAGTTATGTTTTGTGTGTTGTAATTCCTTTATCAGTCAAATTTCGAGTAAATATTTCACATATATTTTCGATTTAATTTTCTAATTCTTAGTTGATATGAAAAAACATTAAGAATTTATTTTATAATCACTTGGTTGAAATTATATAATTTTTTGTAATTTTCTTTAAGTTTTAAGCGTTTATTCACGTATTTAGCTCCTTGAATTAATCAAAGCTTTCCGTGTTTTAACTATTGCTTTTTTCAGTCACTTTGATGTTGTTGGTAACAAATTTATTTTTTTTAATGTTGTTATCAAATTATTAAACACTTGTAAAAGCTTTCAAAAAACTTTAAGCAAGATTTTCCGATGTGATTAATTTTTTCGGTTCACAATACTTTTCACTTGTTGTCCAAGGTAAATTGAATTTTTTTCAACACTTTTTCATGCTTTTAACACACTTTTCACTTATTGTTCACCTATTGTTTGTTATTTTCAACACCAGAACCTCAAATATCTTGAAATTTCCCAACAGAAACATGAGAATTTCGTTGGGTTTCATTGTTAACAAATTTTTCTGATAAGCCGCTAGAAGAACGGGCCCAAAAAAACCGAATAACCAACAACAGAACTCCTACCAAAATACAAACTCACACACACACACACAAGTATCAGCTTTTGGATTTTTCTTGTCTAACCTTTTTCTATTTTTCCTATACAAAACACGTCCATACGCAAAGAACCGTTAGCAACGAATGAAAAATAGAGAGGGTTTAGTATGTTGTACTACCCACCGAAAGAGTGAGAGAGGGCGACATAAAAGAGCGGTTATGCGAAAGAGAGAGATAAAGAAAGGAGGCAAACAAACAACAATATGTATGTTAAATATTGGGGAGTTGTTGCTGGAATTCCCCCACTTTAGTAAAATAACTGTAAAAGTGTAGGCATTTCATTCATTCCAAAAGAGAGCGAGCGGAAGAGAGGGAGAGCAAGAGAGCGACGCACGCACCGTAAGTTCGTGTTTATTTTATCACAAGTTTTCTTTATTTTTCCTTCGGTTACGTGTGCGTAGTAAGAAGAGAGAAGAAAGCATTTCCACCTTCGACTTATGGTCTTAACCAAAACTTTCGCCCCACCCTCACTTTACACGCAGCGAAATTATACCTAATGAGGATCACTTAAATAAATTACACAAACTAACAAAAAATTACTAACGATAAGTTGATTGAAGCCAGAATTTTTGATTATATATAAAATTCTTTTTAATAAGATTTCTTTTTATCACCAAAAAAATTGTACATATTCCAAACCCATAAGCAAGGTTTTTATCAGCTTTCCAAAATCGTACACATAGTTTGAATCAGCCCCCCAATATTTACTGTTTCTTATGAAAAAACAAACATGCACTTAGAGAAAAAATATGTATAATGGCAACTATAAGTTAATTTTTAAAACATATGAAAACATAAATTTAAACACTAACACTAATACCCAATAATGTTATGCTTGCTATATCTATATATCTCTATCTTCAATATAAGTTTTCCTGCATTTGTTCTAGAATTGTTTTGAGTGCACCCCCAACATTCTTGATAACCAGCATTTTAAATTTATCGAATATGCAAAGTATCTTTATGGGGAGAGGGTTTCGAACGGGGGGGGAGCAGGGGGCATCGGTGCGTGTGTGGATTGTATCTTGTAGCTGACGGTCGATGGATGTGACTCAACTGCAACGCTGGTTGTTGTTTTTGTGGTTGCCGTGACTGCATTTTGAAGTGCATTCAAAAGTTTATTGTCTGCCTTTTTATGGGTTTATTAACTTTAGTTTGGTTCGGTTTGCGCTTTGTCATTTTCCGTTTTTTATAAGATAGGCCTCTTCTATGTAATTTTATAAGCTGAGCTATTTAAGGCTTAAAATATTATTACTAAAGTTTGTAAAAAGTCATAAATATAAAATTGGAATACGTGCTCAATTGTCATTTTCTTTGTTTCTATATCGAAGAAAATCCCAAAAAAAGGATTAAATTAACTTAAAAAAATTAAATTGATTAGATAAGGAAGATAAGAAATAGAAGGCGAAGTTATTCATTACCAAAGAGCAATCGTTCAACTATTCAATAATTCTATAAGCTGATTAAAATTGTCTTGATAAAAATGTTCTAAATTCTAATTTTAAACTAATTCCGGCAACTTTTTAAGCCAAATCTCTTCATTTCAATTCTCACAATCGAGTTCTACTTTTATCTGGGCTTTCTCTCAATGGTTCAGTGAAGTGAAAGGGTTTCCCGCTGTGCAGTTGTTTTTTGGTCAATTTTACAGCAATTTAATTTAGTTTCCGTTCTACCAAAGAGTTCAACAACCCGATGAAGTAAAATTGTTGGAATAATGCCAATTTTCTAACCAATTTTATGGTCGTTTGAGGTCTTGTTATTGTCCAATTTATTTGGATGCAAATAGTTCGGATTTGTTAGTCATATGCCGGCTTCAATGATCTCGCATGACTAATACAACCCACTACTAATATAAAAGTATTCCTCTTCGCTTCTCAACGTATCTCACAGACGATCATTGATGATGCTCACCGCACTAAAATGTTAATTAGCTTGACCAGCAAGCTTTGCATTCCCATTATCTTTGCACTTTATGGGTATTCACGTAATTGAAGTATTTTGTTTTTTATTTAAATTATTTTTTTTTAAACTATTATTAAACAACAGTATCTTGTAAGTATATAAAAAAAGGTTCAAAATGATATTTTATTTAGGAAATGTTGGGACAAATTTAAACTCAACTTGCACAGCATAACAGCAGATATATTGTTAAAAACTAATTTTAAATCAATTATAATAATAACTCTCTTGAGCAAATTGCCGTAAATAAAATAAAATTTTAAGCAATTATTAAGTGCAAGCAAACCCTGAAGTACTGGGTATTGTTTAGTCTTTCAACTTGTTGCTTTATCTTTTACTTTTATCACTGGATTTAATAATGCACCGGGAATATCGTTTTGTCTTTGTTTTGCCTTTTCTTATCTACGCCAAATGATTGATAATACGCCACTTCCTTTTACGTATGCGAAAATGTTCTTTTAATTCACTTTTTCCACGTTTTCTTTTTATTACCGACTTTGTGTAACCAGAATGGCAACGCGTCATCGGCTTCTAAATTCAATTGCCAGTCGAATGACTAATGCGGAACGGAAGTAACAGAGGAACTACGACAGGAACTGGTGGATAGGGAACAACCTGTCTATAAGGAGGGGATGCAAAAACAAGTGCAACCAACGTTGCGGCTCGCTGAACGCATCAGCTCAAAAGTTGCAGTTGCAGTTTATTGGCCACAAACGAATGCGAACACAAAATAAAGGTAAAATTGCCATAGATGGGGCAATTAGTTGCTGCCAAGAAAGCGTGCAAAAATAGCAACCAACAGAGCAACAGGTAACAGAATTTTCGGATCCAATCTTTATACTTCGGTGATTTTCTTTTAGCTCAAAAAAATTATTAGAAAAATGTACTGCTCTAAAGAAGTACCAAAAGTCATACAAATTTGTTTTATTTATATTATTTCTTCAAGTTAGGGAAAGGTTCAAACTAAATCTTTCCTGGTTAAATTAAAAATCAAAGTAACATTATTTGCTTTTATCATAAATCGGTCATATATGTTATCATTGAAAGAACCTATTTTTAAGTGGAACATTTTTACAAATATGATTCTTCCACTCCAGAAGTCTATCTCTTTTAAGCCGTAACTTAATGCGCGTCTTGTATGTTTTCTTTGTGTACTCCACTTGGTTTTGCACAGGTATTGGTGTGTTTGGTAATACTTTTTTTGGTGCTACCACCAACACAACCTCACTTTTTGGCCCAAAAGCTTTGGCTTTTCACTCTTTTTCGGTTTAAAATATCTTGTATAGCCACTACTTTATTGAAGATATTTGGTTATATCTTAGAAGATGTTATTTCACACGTTTCAGAATAGATTTGTTAGCTTTTTAAAGGCGACGCTTTTTGCATTTAAGGCGCGGTCAGCCAGCGATCACTCACACTGTGAAGAACCGACTGTACGTATACGTGACAGCCAAGAGAAAAAACAACAAAGCACCGTTGAGATCAATATGTTACTACTGCCAAGCGTTATTTTTTCCCGGTTTCAAGCGCACACGTCCAACATCGAACACCTTGTGAACCGAACTGGGGAATGGAATACTCAAACTCTGAATAAAAACCGAACGTTGAGCGGCACTGAGCGCATTGAGTTCGCCAGAGAGTGGCTAACCGTCATTCAAAGTGGCCAAGTAAGCCCATCTGGCATAAGTTAAAAGCCCGGAGAAGCTTTGGTTGACTCTCAAACGTCACTCTCTCAGTTACCTTGGCCGAAATGCCGAAAGTGGCCAGTGCAGTGGCCAAAAGCTTCGCGCTCCAGCCACAAAACAGAGTTGGTTACTTGACCTGTTGCTGTTGGTTACCGGTTAACAGAAGGCGATCTTGTGGGTGGCTTGTGGATCTGTTAAACCACAGTCAAATGTTACAAAAGTTCGGAATTGGCTTTTATATCAAGGAATTAAAGATTTTCATGGTTTGTATTATAATTACATAATATTGTATATAGCTTTGGGTTCCAGTCTCAAAATAAAGTTGCTTACTTGTTCCTGTTTTGAATATGGTTTGAATTTATTATATTATGTTTAGTTATGTCGATGGCTTATTTTTAAACCAGATCGTTCAACCGTTCCTTACCAGTCCTTGTTTAAGGCACCTGCAGATAAAGTATATTGAATATAATTATTTTATGGTTATAGAAGTCAAATAATTATGTACAAATTTTCGTCCGATTGTCGAATCGCCTCTTAGTGATTCTCATTAATAATTATTTTGTCCAAAGTTCAATGTGATTAATCAAAACTTGAAATACTCACGGTAAATTTAAAAATTATGTCGAATTCGGTCTGTTAAATGTTGAATGATCCACACAGTGGCGCCAGTTGTTGCAGTGGTGAGAATAGGTTCTAAATAATCTGTAGTAGCGCCATCTACGCACTTGCAGTTGACTACATATCTTTTAACACCATGTGAATAACTGTTTTTTGAATATTTCGGAACATTTACCAAGGTATTTGATTTCATCTTTAATAAAACATATTTTTATTACATTATTACCTATTTTATTTATATTTTTTAAAAGTTTGAACTAGCATTTTGTTTTTAAAAATTAAATACCTTAAAATGTATATAAAAATCTATGTTTTTGTTTCAACAACCAACTAAAACTCTTCATTAAATATTGCCTTCTGCATGACACATAAATTTGGTAAAATTGTTTTGTTTAATTCTGAAAAGACACAAGATAAGAAAATGAAGCTAAGCTAAAAAGTTACAACATATTTTAAGGCGATTTAAATGTAAAATGTAGAATAAATAATTAAATATATATTTGTCGAACATTAATGTATATTTCGTTTTCAATCTTAGGACTCCGTTGAAGATACTCATTTTCAACTGACAAACGGGCGAGTGAGGATATTTCAGTCGACATCTCCTAACAGTGGCATATGTTTCTTTGAAAAAATTTAGTTTCTTACAATACTAGTCCCAACGAAATGGAGGAGCTGTCGAAGGAGGAGCAGGACCTGCTCAAAAATACATTCAAAATCTTGGACAAGGAGAACGAGGGAGCCATTACCTCCAAGGAATTGGCTGTGGTGATTCGCGGACTTGGTCGCCAGCCAATCGAATCCGAGGTGCAGTCCATGATAAATGAGGTGGACTCGGATGGAAATGGATCCATCGCGGCCGCCGAATTTTGCGATGTGATTTTGCGTAAAATGCGCGACACAAGTAAAGAGGAAGAGTTGCGCGATGCTTTCCGTGTTTTTGATAAACAGAATAATGGCTACATTTCCACCACCGAGTTGAGGAACATCTTTGTAGGACTTGGGGAAAAAGTGGGCGACGACGAGCTGGAAGAAATGATACGCGAGTATGACATCGATCAGGACAATCACCTCAATTTCGAGGAGTTTGTTAACATGATGACCTTGCGTTAGCCTTCACAATATAATAATACATGCTTTATATACATTTTGCACTGATAAAAAGTAAAATGTTATTTGATAACAATATGACAAAAAATAATATATGATTATAAACATAAAATACGTTTTGTGTATTGCATAATAATTTAATGAATTTCTATCTCAAACATCAAAATAAAACCAGAAAACGAGGGGTCTTAGATTGCTTTACCATATTTTAAACTTTTATCTAGCTTTGAACTATTTCTCATCATACCAACAAACATATTTAAAAATCAATTAATAATAAATAACGCGGGTAAACTCTCAAGCGGAATTTATTTTTAAAATTTTTACATATTTTATCAAAACAGTCCCTAAAATATTTTCTGTAATAAATATATATATAAATCACTAAGCTTCGATTGATATATACATTTCTGTGATATATTTATTAATATATTTAATTGGATTGATAGGATTGATAAGCCCTCAATTAATTTTATTTTAATTGTCAGTTAGACAATACATTTTAACTACAAACATGTCCACAACAATGTATATGATAAATTACATACATTTTTATGTTATTCTTTACGTTTTATTTTGAACAGTTTATTATTTTTAAGTTGTTGAAATCGTACCACTGTTCTACACATCTACCATTGGAAAATATTTATATATATATATTCTTTAAAATGTAATTAGTATATAAAAAAAGCCTTTTACGCCTTTTTGAGAAAGATATTCAAGCATTCTCACGCAAAGTGTTTGGCAAACAAATCACGTGCTTTCCTGGACCTCACTCAAATGATATCATCTGTCGGAGAAACTCTGCGGCTTTACGCGAAATATTTTATAGTTAAACCAAAAAATTTGATGTCATCAGTGGGAGAAAATGGTCGCATATTCCGACCATTGAGGAAATTCCAGGAAGCCTGGTGGTGATGACAATTTACGTGGCATTTTGTAATTGAACTTTCTACGTGTTCGAGTGGTGTACTTCGATTTGAGCCCCGTCCACCGATTATAGTCGATTTGAGTCAATGCTAAAGGCGTTGCCACAAACCGCAAACTGTCGTGTCTAGGAGGTCGGGGAGGGGCCTCGAAACGTGCCCGAAGTATTATTACCGCCGTCTGTGATTGATGGCCTTTTGCGAGTGAGTCAGTGGATTTTTATAGCTCTACGCAGATCTCTTCCTTTCAATCAAACAGCAAAAAATCTGGACATCGATCTCTCTGATACTAGCGAACTCTATTTCAAATTAACTACACTGGGAAACCTTAGAGTTCTTAAAGCTCTTCAACGATTTAAATATTATTAAATAATAAAAGTAATAAAAATATAACTCAAAAATATGTTGCTTATTTGGGACACAATTTTATTAAACCGAAAGCCAAATATCTGGCTTGGTTAGTTATGATTGCCAATCAGCCTTAAAATTACAGAAATAAATTCATATGCCGTTCCTCAGATCCGTTAAAAATAAAATCAAACACACCAAACGTTCAATATTAATGCAAACTTTATTTGAAATAAACTAACTCGCTATGGTTTGAATAAAATCATTTAAAATTCAAGGAAGACCATGGAATGCTATGGGGACTGCTTACATAAACTACTACAAAAACTCTTAAAAAATATGCCTACATTACATTATAGGTTCAACTGGAATGTTGCTTGTAGTTTTGATTTCGTTTAATGCTCCTCTGTCTTACACATAACTTTTACTTTCAACCATTTTTTTCCCTACAGCAAAATCGATTTACGATTTTGTTTACTCATTAAGATTAGCTTACCGGATAGGGAAACATAAATAAAAACTTGGAATTCACTCAAACAGCAACACTTAGTGTTGGGCCACGCATAAAAAACTAATCGATAGACTCTCTCGTACTACAGGCTTACACTTTAAAATGGGTAGATTTAAGCTATGTTCTATAAAATGCAACAATTATCGCTTATAGGGGATAGTAACTGTACTTAATTCTAAGTTTAGGCTTATTGCCTTGCCTAGACATTGTACTAAAATGTACTAAAACGTAGCACTAAATTAATGTTTAACGTGCTTGTGGGTCCAAATGGGGAATTACCCTCGTTTGGCCATTGGGAACAATTTTTTGTTTTGTTTTGTTTTTTTTTGTAAAAGCGCAGATTTTCAATTCCATTTCGATGGAAATTGGCGTATTAACATTTCAGATTTCAAGCAAATTACACCTGATCAGAGTTTTGAAAATAGCAAAACTAGATCTTTAAACAAATTTAAAAGTTTTAGGGATGGTGGTTATTTATAACCTCCTGAAGTGCAATTACTCTTTTCAAGTGATTTGAAATTACGCAATACTTTTGACAAATAGTTATCTTTACATGGAATGTAGTAATTTGGGGATTTTTTTATTTTTTTACTTGAAATGTTAATGTTTATTTAAAATAAAAAATAAAAAATCTGGAATGCTGCCCGAAAGTAGGCAATACAACTTTCAAATGCCTAGATATTTCTGATAAATAGTTTTATAGTTAATGTTGTTGTATTTCAATTACAAATTGATGTTTTTTTTTATTACGATAGAACTTCTAACGTCTCATTATATCCTCAATGCTGAAGCCCGTTCTTCTGGGTGGTGCAGGTAGTGGTGGTGGCGGCGCTATGGCTGGTGCTGTCACAGGAGGTCCCCCTGTGGTTGCTGCTGCCTTTTCACTGCTCGCTCCACCAGTCTCTGTACTCGGTGGCTTAACCAAAAGTTGCCTGGGTGGATGTCGCGACATATTCAGTGCGTATAAACTGGGATTATCCACGAACGACCTCTGACCCAAGTGGTGGGGATCCATTAAGTCCAAAGCGGGTGCTGGCAGGATCCTCTTGCGCATGGGAATCGAGCCCAAAAAACTGGGCATGGCCTCGTGTGGTGAATGCAAAGGTTGATTGGGTGGCTTACTCGCTTCCGATTGGGTGATTATAGTGGGTGGCGTGGGTGCGGGTGCACCCTTCGAAAGGTTCAAACTCTTGTGGTGCAAATCGCGTCGAACATGGAGAATGGGTAAATAGGGATCTCCGTTGGGTGGCAGTAAGTGGGGATGCCCCTGGGCGGGGTGATGGCTGGGTGGTGGTGCTGCAGTTGGTGGTGCTCCAGCTGGTGGATATCGCACAAAGGATGCTGGCATAGGCAGGCTCAAAATGCCAGGGTTTGCCATCTCTTCCAGCTGCTTTTCGCCATGTGGTCGCATTGTGTAGGTCTCGCCACCCTCATGATGACAATGGGTAACGCCCTGGCGTTCCGGCTTGCCAATGGCCAAACCCAGACCCAGACCCACTGTAGAAGTTGGGGGCAGAGACGTTGAGGCTGCTGCTGCTGCTGCCCTGCCCGCTTGGAATCGAGCCACCAGAGCCACCTCCGCCTGTTCCTCGTCCTCGGCCTCGGCAAAGTCCTCCTCATCCTCCCTACTGGCCAGTTCATGAGCTTGTGGCATGTCCGGCAGCTCCTCTTCCTCATCGAACTCGTCGAATTCCTCTTCACTCTCCTCCTGATCCACAACCGCCTTACGCTTCAGTCGCATTCTTTCGCTTTCCGACTTTTCCGCTGCACCCAAATTGTGCACTGGCGATTGGCGTGGCGAATCCACCTCCAGCAGCGAGTCCTCTTCGTCACCACTCAAATTTCGGGCCTCATCTTCCTCGCCGACATCCACAAAATCACCGGAATTCACCTCACCCACTGCATGGGTCAGGGCATGGCGTCGCAGATCGCAATTGCGACGGAAAACTTTGCCGCACGACGAACACTCGTAGGGTTTGTGGTCCGTGTGGGTGAGCAGATGGGTTTTTAGGTTGGAGCGCTGATTGAAGGATCGACTGCATACGGGACACTTGTGTGGCGACTCCTCCATGTGCAGGATCTTGTGGACAGCCAAAGTCCTCGATTGGCAGAAGCCCTTGCCGCATTCCGTGCATTTGAAGGGTTTCTCCTTGGAGTGGATGTACCTGGATAAATAAAAGTTGAGAAAATAGGGAAAAGTTAGACATTGTTTAAAGTGCGTTGAAAGTTGAAAGCTATCTCTGCCAAAGTTTACTCCCAAAATAGGGCTTTGCATACCCTTACTACAAATAATTAAAATTTAATTTCATTTAAAAAGCCATGAAGTCATGCTCTGTATACCCTTACTTAGGATATAAACAATTTTTTTAATTATACCAAAGCGAGAGCTTTATTAAATTATCTCTAAGAGTAAAAAAGAGGGGCAAACATAATTTTGAACAGTGATCACTTAAACTTTGATTACTCGTATACAATAAATTTCAAAAAGTTACTGAAAATGTTTTCTTAACTTTTGATAATTTCCTAATATTTCTTTATTAGAAACCCTTTAAAAGAGCAATTGAAATTCTCCAAACTCCTTACAACTGATAGGGTATTTAACTGTTGGGTCTGCGATCGATCGCCTTGCATTAATTTTTTGAATGTTTATGGCGGCCATCTTGGCAATGGCGTCCACTTGTTGTTCACCAGCAGCCGCCTCAGTTAAAAGCTAAAGTCCCCTCAGATTTAGATTCAGATTCAGCATCGCATCGCATCGCTTCGCAGGCAGCAGCAGCTGCTGGAAAAAAAAAATATAAACCCAAAACAGGTTCTGTCTGCTCTGGGGCCCCGAGATTCTTCTCCCATGCTCTGGTCAAAAAAAGTAAAAAAAAGTAAAAAAAAACGAAAATAATAAAGAAGAATTAGCCCCGCGGCAAAGCAAACAAACGACAAATGGACCGATACCGAACGATCAAAAGACAGAACGCTCGGACAGACCGACACATGGAAGTCGTCGGTAAGATGGAGACCTGCTGCCTGGCATCGGGATATAATATATATAGACCCGATACATAACCCCCTCCCCCCCACATCCCTCAATTTTAATGCTGTGGTGGAGGAGCCCCAAAGGAAAACCAACAGAGTTAATTAACTTTGTTGTGCTGCACTCTTTGGCCAAGATGGAGTTTCACTGGCAGTCGTAGGAGCTCTGATTTCTGGATCGTTTTGTGGGGGAAAACTCATTTGGGTTGGGGTAGGAATATTCTTCAGATATTCTACTTGTTAAAATGGGTCTTAAAGTCGAAAGCGATTCAATAAAAGTGCTTGCTTTGAAGCAGCTATCTTATATTACTTAAATAATTTTAATGGATTGTTTAATATTAAAAACAAAAGACTTAAGCATTTATCTATGTACATATGTACCTACACTACACTTTAAATATATTTTGCTGTGAATTTCAACCATTGCAATTGTTAGTTTGTAAATAACTATTTTCGGGAATCGAATTTAAAATTAAACCATATATAAATAAAATGCATTTAAATCAAATAGGAACTATTTTAAATCTTATATTATCTACATAGACTAGAAAATTATAACTTTTGTCAGGCAATTTAATAAGCGTTAAATTTTTTATTTAAAATTAAATTTTGATTGTAATAGTCAGATATTTATATTAACTATTCTATTTTTTTATGAGTGCACAAGCCTTAATATAAGAATCAAATTTTGTTGATTAAAATATAAGTTTAGAACTAGCTAAGGGTATTACCACATTCGCCTTCTTAATGCACCATCAAGCTTAAACATATCTGCAGGCCTGAATGGCAATTACCCGATCCAGACACTCCCCCCTTTTGTGTTTTGTTTGTGTCTTTTTTTGTGCATCCCCCGAACTCACCTGTGATCCCTGAGGTGATCCTGTCGCCGGAACGCCTTGCCGCAGATATCACAGGAGTAGGGCCGCTCGTCGGTGTGCGTCCGCTCGTGGATGAGCAGATTGTACGACTTGGTGAACTGTCGGTTGCAGAACTTGCAGATGAATTGCTTTTTGGGCCGTGAAGCGCGGCCCGGCGCTCTGAGCAGACGCCGGTCGAGCCCGGCGTGCATGCCAGGACCCAAGCCGGGTGGAAAAAGTGCTGCGGCGGCGGCGGCACCGGGGGAAATGGAAAACTGCCGGCTCCGGTGGGCGACGGACCCGGTCCAGTGAGATATGGCGGCGGTGGGACGCCAGCGGGTCCGTATAAAACACCCGGCGGTGGCACACCAGGACCTCCTGGTCCGCCAGGACCTCTGCCCAACATGGCAGCCGCCGCAGCCGCCTCCCTCAGGGCCAACTCCTTTCGCTTGTCCGCCATCATGGCAATGATTTCGTAGTTGGAATTACTGCCCGGGCGGACTTTGCCGGTGGGCAAGACGGGCACGAAGGCGGAGATCTCACGGTGGTGCGGCGGTGGCTGCAGTCCGGCCAAATGCTGCTGATAGGCCAGCTGTGTTTCATATGCCGAGATCCGGCTGGCCGATGAATTGCGCGAATCGCCGCCATTCTGGGAGCCACCATCCGATCCTCCCGATCCACCACCATTTCTGTCCGCCACCGCACCACCACCACCCACCGCAGCCGCAGCCGCCGCCATCGAGGTCATGAACTGATCCATTCGGGAAGGTCGCATCATGGGTATGGCACCACCGCCACCTCCTCCTCCGCCGGAGATCTCGCTGGCTGAGCTTTCCGTGGGCATTTTCGTGGAGGAGACTCCTCTTCACATTCCGTTGGAACTGCAAAAGATAGGCAGACAACACAAGTAAAAAAATGTGAAAATTAAATAAGGGTAGTGGCATAAATAACAATTAGTAGACGATTGTGGACTGGCTTAATTGGGCTCTCGTTTTTTTGGGCTTATCTTAATTGCGAGCCAAGTGCAATAAACGGTTATTTGTACCCCGCTTTTTTATGGCCCCTAAGGTAGTACGGGGTATGATAAGCCACCTCGTTTTAGGTAAATATATTCAGGATGATGAAATTTAAAGATTTTTAGACACACTGAATGTTGGCAAAAAACATATTTTTGAATATGACTTTTTAATTTGGGGATCTCAGATTTTAAGTATGACTTTAAGCCAAAAAAAAGCAAGTCAAAATATTTCATCGAAAATAAAATATATATAAAAAGTCACCAGTATCAGAAGATTTATCTATATCTATATTATCACAAGTTAACATAATATTTCAAAAATTTTTGTTCTTAAAAATAGAAAAAAAAACACTGCCACAAACCCTCATTCCTTTTAAACAGAAATAGTTAAATTTTTAAGACAATGCAATTGCATGTTCAATTTAACCAAATATTGCGAAATGCTGTCATTATCTGAACCTATTGTAACTCACTTTTAATACACCCCAAGTTCTTCAAATTTGTTTTTGACACTTCTTATCGGGGAAATTAACACATTTAATGGCTTTAAACTTGCAAATATCACAAAAGCACAGATAAACACATCACTTTAAAGCGTTTGAGCAAGAATTTAAACACGTGAATGTGATTTACTAGATCAGTATAGTAAATAGAAAATCATTTTCCTGGAAATTACCCATACGATATAGAAACACAATATATTTTCACAGGGTAACAAAAAAGTTTATCACATTATGGCTTATATTTTCTGATGAGTTTTGTATTATTGTTGCTTTTGCTGTGTTTTTGTTGGTTTTTTGTTGGCTTATCATTATCAGCGGCGGACTGCCGACGACGAGGAGTGAAACTAAACTGAAAACGAGTCGCAGTTTGGCACCGCGATCGGGGGCTTCCAGTGCGCAGGTTAGATAAGATTGTGCGTCTAAAAAAAACCTGCCGCCGAACCACTGAGTCTGAGTAACAAGGGGGCCCCAGCACAGTAGTAACGATATAAACACACACGGAACACGAAACACACACTCACACTGGCAGCATTCTCTCCTCCAACCAAGATATATAGTATATCGGCAGATACTCTGGCCCTCTCAGATACAGATACAGTTGCAGATACAGATACATATACAATTGCAGATACAAAGACATACTATAGATACAGATACAGAGAAGCAGGCAGCCAAGTTGCCGTCGGTTTTGGTAAATGACTCGAACCGAACCGAACTCGACCGACTGCTTACTGGATTTACGCAACAGGAGCCTCGACTTCTGAGTGCCTCGAAAATATAACTCGACGGGGGGAGAATAAATCGACGGGGGCAGGGGCCTAGCAACCCGAAACGTGATCATCACGATAATAACAAAATAATGCAGATAATAATGATCACAATGATGGCCCGAACCATAAAATATGTGGGCCCCATCTTACAAACGCTTGTTTCTGCCATTTTATTGCGCTGCACAGGAAAAATGGAACGAAATGGGGGTCAATTTTGTTTTTAATGAAATTTGTAATAAATATATGTAACTAATTCTTCAATATGTTATATTTCTAACCATTATGAAGTGATTAGTTCAAGCCAAACTTCAGAAATATATATATATTGTAAACAAGACCAAACATAAAATAAGAAAATAAGAAAATAAGAAAATAAGTATATGTAACTACAATTTTATAAAAGGTAACTAATTTATTTAATTTATTAGTCTTAAAAGTATTTATAATGTAACTCTATCTAATAAAGTATTATAGAATTCAAATAAATTCCACTGTCTTTCAAAGGCTTTTATGAAAATGATTATGATATACATTTTAAATAGAAGCATTATTTTTAAATAAATATTTAATTAAAAAGTGTTTAAAATTAAACTTTTTATTCTGAAAAAAATTATAGTTTATATATATATATATATATAGTATATTATGTATAAAATTCCTTTGTTTTTCAATGGCTTATAGGAAAATGATTATGCTATGATTTTTAACCATACAAATAAATAAATTGAACTGATTTTTTCCTGTGCACTTTTCTCATTTAAAGTTATAACCAGTTGTGCGAAGACAAAAAAAAAAAACAGCATAAAAAATAACCCTGCTGTCGGTGCAATGACAGTTTTGCTTATCATTTGCTAGAATCGTTCTGGCTGTCTCACTTGATTTCAATGCAAAATGCTGCAACGTCATCAAGATCAACATTAACATTCAGCCAACATCAAGCAAAGTGATCGTCATAGTTGGTTAACAAAAAAAAGCTTAGCCAAGATTTTGTGGCAGTTGAAGAGGCGCGCATTGTTGGAGATACCGTTCCTTATTTTTTTTTTTTTTTTTTTGATGACTAGCTCAGGAATTGTTGGCATTGTAGAGGTCTTATCTATGGAAATAATTTTTAGTATTGTCTGGCTGGAGAGTGCGCTGTCAGATTAGCTCTATAAAGTAGCTGAAATCATGACTTGATCATGAGTATATCATTGATACAGTCTTTAGGGAAATGAATCTGGGTAGTTTGTGTAGTTCAAGTGGGAGATTAATTTAATCATTTAAGTATTAGCTAGATGTGGGAAGGCATTACCTAATTCCGTAAAAAAAGTATAATAATCTTAAGGCGTTACGCAAAATGGTTATATCTTATTTTTAAAATCACTATTTAAATTTCAAAAATGGGAAAAAAATAATTAATGGGTAAATGTTAAATAAATAAATATTACTTTATTATTTTAGTAGTGTCAATAAAATGCTTTGAAAATTGAGAACTAGAAGTCGACCACATTTTATAACTTCCAATCCTTACCACACCCAACCCACGATTTCTTCATTCCAGAAGCACATGCCAAAGTATTTTTCACTTTTATTAGATAGTAATTGGATAATGCGTCTACTCCAATAGCATTTGTTGATTTCTAATCTAACCCAGGCGAGTTCTCCTGCCCTAGCTGATAAGTTGTCGCCTTCTATCTATATTGGATTCAATAAAGCATTTATCTGATCTCTTTATGACACACTCGACTCTAATCTAATAAATCCCCCAACATGCCCAGGCTGATATAATCAGCGGACTCTTTTTTCTTTAGATGAGCGATTGCCCCGTAATATGTCATTCGATTACGATCCCGATAATCCCCCTACCAATTTCAGCTCACGTATTTCTGGTAGCCTCGAAAAAACAACAGCAAAAAAAAAAAAATAGTGTAACCCGTTTTGGGTTTTGGGTTTTCGTTTTTGTGATTTTTTCGATCTCGGTACTTTTTCTAGGGTTTTTGTTTTCTCACTTTTGCATTTACGACCCGCTTGGACCCACGTTTTGCCCCACGCACACC
The DNA here is from genome assembly GCF_018152505.1 of Drosophila elegans. NCBI lineage: Eukaryota > Metazoa > Arthropoda > Insecta > Diptera > Drosophilidae > Drosophila > Drosophila elegans. The sequence goes on along the minus strand of NW_024546167.1, from coordinate 20,071,143 downwards.
CTGTGCACATACAATGTACAATTCAGCGTTCATTATCTTTTCTGAAACATCGGCACTTTTGAAAAACGTCAAGCCAAATAAGAAAAACAAATAAAATTCATGTAAATAATGGACATCATCAGCAAAAGCGACGGCACGTAGACTGCCGTAGAAATATTGAGAGAGAGTTGTGCTGTGCGCACACATACAGATACAGATAAAGATATAGATGCGGAGATACAAAGATACTCGAACTGAAAGATCCACAGTTACAGATACACCGAAACGTTTGCGCAAACGGTTGCCCAGCAAATGAAGCCAAAGGCTTAAAGTTCCCAATATATGTGCGTCTTTGGGTGCACAGGAAAAAATTATTTGTCATTCTATTATGTCAGGTCAAGGTCTAAACAAAAAAAATTCAAATAATAATCATAAGGAAGTCGTTTTTCTAAATATGCCTTCATTTTACTTAAAGATTTTATGGATAATTCTTTATCGTATTTAAAATCGTTAATATACCGTTAATAATAAAATTATAATTAAAAGATTATATATTAAACCTATTCACATTTTCATGGTATTAGAAAAATAGTAAAATTTATTTTAGTAACAAATAATCCTAAGGGATAGTACTCGGGTCTTAAAATCGTCCTAATCAAATAATTAATTTAATAATCTATTTTCTCTAAGCATTTGTTTGCGGATATATTAAATTGAAAACTAAAATTAAAAACTTTAGTCCACTAATAATACAATTGGTAATGTTTTACATTCTAAATTATTAAAATATCTCAAAAAAAAAGCAAATATTGTTAGAAATCAATTAGAGTTATACCACAAGCTGATCGATGATCTCATTTCTTTCTCTGTACAGTACATATAATAAAAAGAGCCAGAAGACCAACTACTGCTGGTGGAAAATAAAAGATATCGAGGAGCAATTTGGCTGCCACTTTTTTTCCCTCCTCAGTCTTGCTTTTTTTTTCTTCTTCTTTTGGGTCCGGGATCGGTTCGTTTGCTGGGTTTTTGTGTGTAAACATCTGAGGCCAGCAGAAACTCAGAAACGCTGAAACCCAGGGCCCAGCAGAGTGAAAAGGTTTCAGTTGATAAAAATGAAAAAAAAAAAACAGAAAAATATACAAACACACAGACGACGCACACTGGGCAAACGGATTTAGTGTTTGTATAGAAAACGCAGAGAGTTGAGGAGGCGAGTTTGTCCCTCTGATGATGGCCTACGATGGTTGGAAATGTCCATGCGTTTTACTGCCCATTGCTGTGGGTGTTAAACGGGGTATATCGGGTTTCTTTAAGCATGCAAAAGTGATTCATTAAAAACCAAGTGATCATGCTTTAAATTGAAAAAAACTTGGTAGAACTTTGTTATAAAAGAGTAAAAATTATGTAAGTGGTCAGCGTTCAGAAATGATTATAATTAAATATATATCAATCCGTTTAAATAATGTATGTTAAATAATAATCAATATTATTAATGGAGCTGATAATTCTGTAAATTATATTTAAATACATTTGTTTTAAAAGTGAAGAGCCATCAAAAAAGTGTTAATAAATATATATTATATTATTTTATGAAAAAGTAAATAACTATTAAAATCCAGCATAATTTAATACAGTTATAGCGATTTAAAACCCATTTTACAATTAGAAATCTGGGAAATAAAAATACTAGCAAAAATTCAATTCCCAGGGTATTTCTGTAGTTTATCAGTAAACCTACATTTCTGAGCATATCTTCTGGACCGAGTGCTTACCGGGTCCCCATATGCACTTCAGTTTGCTTACAAAACACCAGCCAACAACAACAAACAAGCCAGAAGACGATGACGAAGGAAAGTGGAGTGGTGGGAGGAGTTTTTTCATCAGAGAAGGAGAAGGAGAATGCGTATGGGTATTACGGTTGAGGTCCAAGGGAAAAAGTGTCGGAATGCTCTTGGCCAGGCTGTTTTTAATCCCTTCGGGATACCTTTTCTTTGGGTGAAGGTAGCTAATAATCAAGACAACGTAAGAGGAGGAAAAACGCTGCAGACTTATAATTATAGTCGAAGAGGAGAGCCAAGAAAATACAAAAAAATAAGAAGAGGCCTGCACTTCGCATGCGTTAATCTGAAAACCCTTTCGGGCCCCCAAGCAGCATCTGAGATTATAGTCAAAGCTATTAAAAATCTAGCATAATCATTGCCCATGGTGAAAAACAAGTTGCGATGCTGTTTTATTTTTATTTTTTTTTTTAGCTCCCGAGGTAGGCAGGCGATCTTCCTTTGCGCTGCCTTGTCTATAATTTTCTTGATTAATATCCATGAGATTTACACATTTGGAGTGGCTGGCCAGAGAACCCCTTTCTGTTCTATGTGTGCTGGGCTGGCCATTAATTTAAAAGCATTGCTAATTTCGCGGGGAAAATCGGAAAACGAGCAACCGCTAATGAAGTTTTATGGGTTCGGGAATGCAGCTGCAGCAGGATTGATACCGTCGTTAGCATAAATTGGAAATGCTTTCATGTTATGACTGAAGATTTGTTAAGATTCAAGGATGGAACGATTGGACTAAGCAGAATGTCTTCGAAGGACTATGTTTAAATGATAAACTTGTTCATGTTTATATCAAAAATAATCAAAGAATATTCTAAGCAAACTTTATCACATATTTAAATTTTTTAAAACATTAATTGTAGGTAAAAATTAAAAAAAATAAATATTATAATATAAGTTTTAAATAAAATTCTCAAGCTTAGCACAAGCTTCTGCAATTATTCATTCCTCAAAATGATTTATTCTTAGTACTCATATTAAATAATAAATGTTTTATAAAATCAATTTGAAATAAAATTCTCAAGATAAGCCCAAGTTCGTACAGGTATTCCTACCTCAAATTGAAGTATTCTCGGCTTAACTTTGACTCTTTCTAAAATTAATCCCTTTGGCAGTAATCTACTTTGTATGCTAAGCCGATCTCTTCATAAATTTCTTTGGCATATTGTACTGCTCTTTTCTTTCGATCTAAAGCCATTCAAGAATTTCACCCTTGAAAAGAGCTCTTTAAATCTTTTGTTAGTGGGATTGCTACTTTTTCCAGACAATCTATTGTGTGATAATTTCAATGGGTCAATTCTTATTTATTAGAAGAGTTTATGCTAATAAGTGTAAAGGCCTTAAGACTGTGATTTATTATTTCCTTGCAATTGGATTATGAAAACTATTACTTTTCGTGATTCAAAATTATTTGAATGTTATTAAATTTAAATTCTAACATTCATCTAAGCTATGCTAAATAATTTAATATTATTAATTTTTAACCCAATCGTTTTTCAGACATCTTTAAGACCAAGGCAAAGCATAAAATGTAAGCTTTTGATCACCTTTCCGCTGTCTGATTTCGTTAATAGAATCAAATATTCATATTCCCCGGGACAACGTCTAATTTCCTCATCAAAATTGATGAGTCTCCGTTCCAGAACAACAATAAATGAACTGGTCTATCAGGTGAATTATAGACACGTGCCAAAACCAGGCGTGTCTATCGTATAACCATTTCAAATCGTATATGGCGAAACTCTAACGAACCATTGTTCCGCCACTTAATGGCCAACTAAAATTCATCAACTGTTTTGTCACGATTTTAATTAATTTCGATTTTCCTTTCAGCAAGGCAATTAGCCACATTTTCCTCCACTGTTGGTACAACTGAAAACTAAAATTGTTTGTAACCGAAAGGGGGGAGCGGAAAACCCACCCAAAGAGGCAAAATGCAATAAACTTTTATGGTACTACCATTCTTATGCTAAAAATCCATTTTGACACAAGACCAAATGGCCCATAAACCAAGACAATGAACATCCAAAATAGATCTCCACTCGGGCGGAACAAAAGCCAATAACTTTATAGAACCGCAGTCAAAAAAACACAACAAAAAATTCAAAACGAGACTGTGAGAGCGCGGGAGGCGTTTTACGAAAAGCTATGGAAAAAAAAACTACAAAGAAAATGAAATGATGGAAAAAAAAAGTAAAGCATTTAAAAGAAATCAAGAGATGTAGATGACGATGGTCTGAGGTTGAGGCTGAATCCGAATCCAAATCAGTATCTCAACCCAACAGAAGCTTGCGGCAATTGCGTTTCCTCTTTGGCCACACGTTCTGGACAATTAAAGCCCCAAGTCGGGCTCTGAATCTGAATCGAGCCAAGTTAAGACCGCGACCACGACCGAAAGCCGAAAACCGAAAAACTGAAAACCAAAAACCGGATTCAAAGCCGAGAAAGAGCGAAAAAGACGGCGAGAGCGACCAGTGGCCACTGGCACTGGCTACAAGTGAACTGGTTTACAAAGAAAAGAAACGGAGTTGGTTTTAAATCAGCAGAGAAAAACCGAAGTTTTCTATTCCCTCACAAGGCAAAAAACCACAGAAAAACAATTAAATTTTACCTATATTGAAAAATTACTTGAATAAAGAAAACTTTACTTCACTTTTTTGCTTCTCTGATTAATTATTACAATTCTACAATATTTTTCCTTGTCTAGTTCTATAATTTGGATAAAAAATATTGTTATTCAAAAGTGAAAAAGGATAACAATTAAGGCAATTAATTAATATGAATGACTTTACAAAAACGAGTAAGTCTGCAATGGGTTTTTAATGAAAAGCGAGGGGTACTTATAAGTTTAAGAATAAATTAAGTAATAATGATTGGTAAGTTAAAATCGGAAAACACATTTTAAAATATGGGATTTACTTTTTGGCCCCCTATTATCAAAAGTCAAATTGGTTTAGGAGAGGTATTTTTACCTCTAAGGATCCAGAAACCTTTTCAATATATATTTTTATTTACCATATATATTTGTACAATTATGATTTGGTGGCGCTTCACCAAATCATAATACCGATTCACAGAGAGGGAATAAAAGAGACCCCCAGAATTCCAAGCGAAGGTTTTTCGAGTCCGGCTCGAGCTGTCCAAGTCGAACTGAGCGCCATAGCAAAGCAACAACAATGCTGGCAAAGAGGGGTGGTTGGGGCTGGTGGGGGTTATGAAGAGGGGGAGGGGTGGGGGAGTGGGGCGGACTCCACTGTGGACTGTGCGGCACCACACTGAGTTCAGTGGCAATGACAGTGGCACATGCAGTTGTAGTGGAAGCCGCTTGTCGGTCGACAGTCCGCCAACCGCCAGCCTCTGTTGCCCTCTCTTTCTCTTGCCATCTCCCCGTCTCTTTCGTTTTGTGGAGCAGGTTTTGAGATACATCTCAGGTCTTTCTCTCTCTCTCTCTCTTTCTCTCCCTCTATCTGCGTACTCGTTATTTTTCTGTACTCGCTGCCTTTTTGGCCAACGCAAAAATAACAAAATAAGAAAAATAAAACAAAAATAATTAGCTAGCCCTACGACGACAAAAAAACAAACGTTAAAAGTAAAAATAAGTGCTGTGGAATTTTTGCGTTCATCTTAGTGGGCAGGGCCTGTTCTTGGCGGTTTCTTACCTGTGGGTTAAACAGAAGAAAGCCTGGGGCTCTTTCAGCTCTATCTTTGCGGCCTCAAGTATCCAAGTAGTTTTTTTGAACAACTTTATGCTTACTTGTTTTGTACTTTTTTAAGCATTCAGCATTGTTTTTTGTTTTTCAAAGTAGAACCTGTGTTTTTTAAGTGGCACTTTAACTTTGTTTTTTAATGCGCAATTTCGTAGATGAATTTGTGTAAAAATTTATGGAATTTTTATTTTCTCTTAGTTGATTTGAATTTCTGTAAATTAAAAGAAACCAATTTGGTTTAGGATTTTGTGGATAGATAATCGATTTATTGGGGCTTGAAATGTTTTTCACTATTGTTTTCAGATTTTTAAAGGTTTTTTTTTAAGTTTATGGGTTTTAATTTTTATTAAATAGTTTTAGGGCATTATGCGACTTAAAAACACGCACACAGTGGGACAATTATGAGATTCGAATCGCGACACGATCGCCATTAGGGGTGGGCGAGAGGGGGCGGCAGGGGGGCGGTTACGGGAGCAGCAGCAGCATCAACGGCAGTCAGCTACCACAAACCACGTAGTTTTTTTTTCCAACCCAACAAAATCCACGTACAACTCACGGGCACACACAAGCACAGAGTACCAGAGTATCTCACAGATACAAAAACCGAAGGAAAAAACCCGAACCGAAACCTCAGCGAACGCAAGAAAAACCGAACGAGAACGAGAGATACAACGGCAGCTGAAATGTGTTTTTCTACATTTTGTTTGAAATAGGAGCTGAAGCCAGTGCAGCTACCAATTCGCTCCTCAAGTAGTCCCAAACTCTTCCCACACACAGAGCCAGTTGCAGTTGAAAAGCGCTTTTCTCGAGGCAACTGGCGATGCAACAAGTTCACTCACACTCATACACACACACTGGCACCCGCTCAATAAGCGAGAAAAAGATACATCGGCCAAAGATACAGATAGATATAGAGCGAGAGGCACTCACAAATGCAGTTCACTTTTCCCATACGATCGTAGACGATCCGCGCGCAGGTGCGTTAGCCACGATCGAAACTCGAAGACTGAGCCACGATCTCGGAAAACCGGGCCCGAATCCCGAAAGAGAGAGCCGAGAGAAACGGCCTGAGATACGGAGAAAGAGAGGGCAACAGCCAACGAGTAGCGAGCGGGAGCAGGAAAACCTGCTTAGTGCACAGAAAAAAAAATTGTTTTTTTTTTTAATTTGCGACATAATGTTGATAGCAAATAGTTAGTAAAAACAGCTAGGCAAAAATATTGAAATTACTCTTAAGCCTTTAAATGTACAAACATAATTGAAGAGTAAAAAAGTACACCAAAACAAAATACGGAAATAAATAATTATATTTGGAATACCAAACTTATGTTCAAACTTATATTTAAACCAATAGTTTTTTCCTAGATGCTATAATTATTTACTCACTTCCCCTTTTCTTTAAAGTTAATGCCAATAGGTACAAAATATTAATTTTTCTTATATTTGGAATGCGCTTATTATAGAGTTATTTCGATTCTGATACTTAAACCTATAAATGCTTCTTTTATTACTCACTAGAATTTTAAGATTAAAATTTAAAAATGATAAATAATTTGTAAAAATTTCTAACAGTGCAGGAGAGGAATTGAACCGAACTCAACCCAACCGACCGCCAGTCGCACGCTGCCAAATGGACGGGCGGACTTGGGGACGGACTTATACCGGAGACTGGCACTGGCGGAGCATGGAACGTGCATTCGTACGACGAGTTATTGTCAGTTAGAGCGCTACCTGTTTACCGTCCGACTACCGACTACCACCGCCGACTGTTTTTTTTTTCGGCCCCGGTCGCGCGGGTACGGTAACAATTGCCCGGGTGTTGCCAGATTGCCGCCGCTGCCCATGGATCGTTATGGTGGAGGTGGGTCCGAGCACTGGCACTGGAGGGTGTAACTCTGGTAGTCCCCTGTTTATTGTTATTCCTTTTTTGTGGGGGTGTATTTTGTTCTTCGGTTATTATTGCGGTTTCGTTTAGGGGAATGACTAATCGCAAGGCGATAAGGTTTCTTCGGAGAAAGGGTTTGCAAGCGGCGATTATATCGAATTTTGGGGTGAAATAAACTTTATTACATACTTCGTATAATATTTTGATATACTGCATCGATTGTGATACCGATAAGTAAATATCATATAGGATTAATCAATTAACATTAACCATGAATTGCTGTTTTTCTAGTCATTATTATTATGATTCTTGCCACATTTATTGAACAATAAAAAGTAACTTTTATATTTCCAAATTACACTTTAACGATGACTTAATACAGCATATCATAGTTCAGCAGCCAAATCATAAATTTATTTATGGAAAACGGCTGTAAAACAATACTGGTCTAAAGCGGTAAAGTTATCGCCAGACTGACTTTTAATTATAGTAATTAGTATTTATTATATAGGTGTGAGTGTTGAAATAAAATTAAAAGCTAAAACTTTTAGTCTGAAAAGTCAAGACATCATTTATATAGAAATGCCTTTAGACTTGGATGCCCTTTTGTTAGGCAACGAAAGTTTAAACTTGGAATTTTAAATGTTGAGTCCTGCAAATTCCATAAATATTTTTTGTTAAGACCAACAATCTGGCAACATCTTCTCCCAAACCAGCATCAATTCGGTCAAGTGGTAAAAGGAAAGAAGGAAACAAAAAAGTCCAAAAATAATCGGTCAGGGTCCAGAAGGAGAGGAATCATAATGATCATGGTCGTAATGATACCGAGATGCTGAGATGCCGAAAAAGAAAACCCGAAAAGTGGCTAACAAAAGAGAGCCGGAGCCATGTAATTAGGGTGCTGCACAGTGGAACTAAATTGTGGCTGTTGCCACTGCAAAAACAGTAAATGGATTCAGATACAATGCGGCAGCCAGAAGACCAGAAGAACTATAGTAAGTGGTAGAGAAGAGAAGAGGCCAAAACGGTAGCTGCCTCATAGGGCGAGCGAATTGTTATGCTAGTCGTCGACTTCCCCCATCAACAACTGTTGCGCTTGCTGCCGCCTTTGCTGCACTTAGAAAATAATATTGCCCTGTAATGAATCATATATAAATTATATTAAGTTTGTAATTGTTCTAAAATGTAAATTTAAGACAGAAAAGTTACAAAAGTATCCATTTAAACATGATTTTATATGTATGAATATCTCCCTCATATTTACCCAAAAACAAATGAAGTTAACCTTACCTTCCATCTGCAACAATATCCACATTTTTACAGACTTAACAGTGATTTTTCGAAGTGCGCCGCAGTTAATGTTGTATCCCTCCTTGCATATTTTGCATCGCTTTACGATTTTCAAATTAGTTACTGGAAATTTGTGTAAAACATGTGGCCAACTGCGAGTTCAGCTGGTAGTTTGAGCTAGAGGTCCAAAAGCAACAGGTTCATTGATCGCATTCGAAATGCTTCGTTGGCCTCAGCAGGTAGCTGATGTTTTTTTTGTTTGGGCTGGGCCTGGATTGAATCCAATTCCGAATCGGATCGTTGAGCCAAATTAATGATGTTTAGATGCATTTCAATGCCCCCGGGCTGTCAGCAAGACACACTTTTCTCATTTGTTCTCGGTATATTCTTTATTTAATAATTAAAGCTCTTATTTAGTTTTCTTTTTCATTTGTTTTTGTTTTTGCTATCTTGCTTTCCACTTACAACATAAAATGGCTCTCTCTTGTGTATATCATATAATCAATATAATGCATACATTAATTACCTAACTTTTTGTTTAATTTGCGCCTCGCCGAATTGGAAATCTCTATTTAAAATATATAAAATATATATATATATATATATATATATATTTATGTTCGCTACCGTCTTATTAAAAACCAAAAAGAAGCTTCAAAATTGTTGCATCCTCACTCAATCTCTGTATTTTAATACTGACCCAAAAAAACAGGAAATCAGCATTTTAAAGATCATATCTTTATATATGACAAAGTAACTACTGGATTCCGAATTAATCTCTATTTTATTATTGTTTGATCTACTATGAACGTTGTGTGTGATGTGTGTTTGTGTTCCCTAAAAAATCCAACCTATCAAAAAGCTAACTAATTCTGGCTTATATCGTATAATCGCGTCTAACTAATAATCGTTTCCAATAAGGACGAAAACCGTTGTTAATTATCCACATAATGTTGTAATTTTTATTTTGTTTTTCTTTTTATGGAAGCAGCTATGGAAAATGGGAAACTTATCTCGGCCCTCGATAATGACTTTTCAAACTGATCCACTCTGATAATTTCGATTCGAATTTTGGTCTCGCTTGACTAATTTTTGTTCTGTGTATTACCCTTTTATGTAAATAGACATTTATCTAAAAACCGTTTGCCTTGCCTTGCCTGGATTTGAGCCTTTTGAATACCTAATCATATCAATTTGGATTTAGCCTAGTCGAATTCTATATACATTAGACAATCATTTTGGTCTGCTGTACGATCGTTTCTCTCACTTTTTTCGTGGCTAAATATATTTTCTATGTATATAAGTGACAAGACAACCTCACTAAACATAAGTTTTGTATATATATATATGTATGCCATTTGTTGTAAGCTATATAACAAGAATACACACCAAAAATGTTGAATCGTATTCCTCTATATATGTGTATATATTTGTGTATGTACGCTTTGTTCAAAATAGTTTTAAACCCGATTTGAATGACCGACTAAATTCCTTGGACTAAGCAATCGCCTATGCCTAAAACTAATTGGTTTGCTTGGCTTAAGTTCTAAGTGTTGTTTTGTTGGTAGTACCCGTACTAGTGTCGAACAAATCAAATCTTCAAATCGTCAAATCGTCGAAAGTGTTCCGACTAATCCATCAAGTAGCTAAAACTGCGACGCTTAAGCCGGCTGCTCAGAGCCGATCTGGAGCGTGTCTTTAACCTTAGTTACCCGGACTTTATCCACCGGTCAATGGAGTACTCCAGTGCGGATATCCAGCTGTGAATAAAATAGAAAGTCGAAAAGAGTTCTTGAAAATATTTGTATCACAAAATAAAATTCGAAACAACGACTTAATTTTAGATATTAATGTTTAAAAACAATGATCCTGTGCCGATTTTCCAGCACCATATCTGGAATGGAGAGACGGACAAACCAGGAACCCTTATTACTTTAAGCTCGTAGCCGAAAAATTAAAAATTATTAAAATTAATAATCAAATATCCTCGAAGAATTTTCGTATAAATTATTTTTCCGATTCTTTCTTATTTGTCTCCGGGCACAAAAAAGAGACTTACGGGAAAGATTCTTCCCGACACCTTGAAAACCGAGAGTAGATCGACTTTCCTAGTGATGCTGATCAGGAATATATAGTTTTTATGGTAGGAAATGTAACTTGAATGAAAGAGCTTGTCCCATTTAGTTGAACATCTATTAGGATACGTACCGCTTCTTATCCATTTCGCTTTCGGTGCAGAAAAAATAGTGACGCAATTTCGTTTCTGGTGGTATTATCTCGAACGAGTTCTTCTTGCCGGATGCATTGGCGGACATTGAGGCCACTTTGTAGCCGTGCAGGCAGGCCATGCCTGAGTAGAGAAATTGAAATTGAATTAATTGCTGGCCAGTCAGTCACCTGTTTTGTATCAATCCGTCTGCCGTTCGAGTTGACTCACCGAATGCACTCTTGCTATTTGCATCTTGGTAAAAATAGAGGCAGGCATCCTTAAGAACGCAATAGCGTTTCGACCATCCGCACCACCTTGAGCCCAATTTGAGTAGGTATCCGAAGCAGTCGGGCCTCTGAATGTTGGTGGGACTCTGGTACAGGCACCTCGCGCTATAAGGGAAGTGATGTGAGAGAATGGATCACTAGGATAGTCGAAAAGGTCTCCAAGATCAATGAAACCGCACCTTTTGTCCAGCCACTGGTTGTCCTGCGAGGCCGCCTGCCGCAGGAGTTGGAGCCATCGGTTGGCCAGCTCATCGGAGTCCGCAGCCACGTACATGGGAATACCCTCCCCGGCATCCACTTTGAAGGCAAACGGCTTGCCCACATCCACAGGACACAGGTCCACCGTGTGCTTGGCCATTATCATGGCACCAACGGGCTGCGAGTCCTGCAGAATTAGTAAATCACAATATAAATGTCAGATAGCTATAGAAATAAGTGTTACACACATAATAAAATATATTAAGAAACAAAAAAAATAAAATCATAATCTTTCAGCACCAATTCAATAGTTTCAATTTAGTTTTAAAAATAAAAACAAAAATAATACAATGTTCCTAAATCATCAAAAACCATTATTATTTCGAAAGTCATTTTAAAATAAGTAAGTGTTTACCTATTATTTCAAATAAAAATCTTCTGAACTTAATTTTTCAAGCATTTCTAAACATATCAAGAAAAGAAAGAAACAATAATAAATTATCAAATTCATCGTCCTTACATAAAATTTGTTTGGAAAATGATTAGGTATTTAAGAATCAAAATTTTATAAAGTCATGATTATATGCAAATAATCATTTTTAACAAAACGGCTTACATATAATTTCATATTAAAATCTTTTTATGTAGAGAAAAGTATGCGAATTTCGAAATTAAATAAATTTGGATTTACTCTTCCCTACAAATTGCATATAAATCAGATTATTTCATAAGCAAATATAATAAAAAATCTCAACAAGCCATTTAAAATATAAGTTTGGAATGACTCTTATTTACAGAACCTGGAATATATTAAATACAATTTAGTTAACCAAAATTCTAACTAACATCGTTAGTTTTGGGAATGTGAATACAAATTCAAGTCATACAAATGCATACTCACATCTTCTGTTTTGTAGTAGTAGAGGCAGTTATCGGGTCTCAGGGAGAACCATCGTCGCACCCATTTCTTGGAGTTCGGGGCTCCCTTGGCCTGACCACTCTGCCGCCACAAATATCCACTGAAAATGGGTTGACTTGGCGGCTCCAGTTGTTCGTGCATCAGCACTCCAATGGTCCGTGCCACCTGCAGTTCCAGCTTTTCGCAGCCATCGTGCGCGATTTTGACCACCTCGGTGTGGTGCTTGTCCAGAACCTGAACCCCGTTCACCGAGATGATGATGTCGCCCACCTCCAGGCCGGAACTCTCCGCCGGAGTCTCCGGCTCGATAGCAGCCACTACCACGGGCTTGGATCCATGAATGCGGAAGCCAAATTCACCGGAATCGCTCTTGACCACCACAGTTTTATCCACGCCTAAAAGAGGTATATATATATATTAGATAGATTTAGATACACTTAAAAGATACACTTCAATTTAGATCATACATTTGGAAAAAACTTTTTAAATTAATTACAATAAAACATTTTGCATCTGGAAAATACCTTCCCGCAGTTTTGAGTAATCATTTGGAGACACAATTTGGGAAAAAATAATAACACTAAAACATATAGTGTTATTTCAATTTCTTCAAAAAAATATATATACATGAAATATAAAACATAAAAGGTTAATATGAATTGATCAAAATTTATAAAAAAAAAAACTTAAAGGTTTTTAAGTCTAGGATTTCAAATCGAGACAGAAGCTTTAAAAAACCATTGTTAGTTCCATATTAAAAAACAATTATTTTGAGGACTATAAGTAAAAAAAGCTAATAAAATTTTTTTAGATTTCTTTAAAGACAATACAAATAAAAATACAAGCATTTCCCATACTTTTTCTCAAGTGTAGACATGGGAAATTATTTATAGAGAGACAGAGAGAGATTTAAGTGATTTGTGTTATTTTATTTCCGGATTTCGTCCGGACATCATTTACCATGTGCACCGTTGCTAAGTGTGGATATCACAAATGTTTCGCGTGCCCAAACCAGGAGCATCAATTTCAAGACCTCCTCCAACTTTCGTCGAATCGAATCCGGCGTGGAATTTGACGCTATTAATTCTGTATAGTTATATTCATAAATAAAAAAAAAATTAAAACCCTTTACGGAGACGTTTGATTTCTTTTGTTGTTTACCCACCAATCATTTGGCCTGAGTATTGTGTAAACACCACGTAAATATTCCCAAAACTTTTCGCACTTATTTCTTTACATTTGGCTTTAAACCGAAGTACCGAACGGAACGCGTTGCGGATTTTTTATGGTCGGCACACAACAAAGCACGCACCTCAACTATTCTCGATAATAGAGCCAAAAAACTATGGGTTGTTTTTTTTTATTTCGGTTCTGTCTGATGGTCCCTACATACATATCTACTATGTATGCCAAGTGCCGGTCATGAAAACTCGGAGCGCCATGCCATTTGTTATCTCAAAAATTCTCCCAATTTTCTCTCAATCTCTCTCTGTGTTTCTCAGTAGAAAAGCACGCACGTTGTGCCAAAATTAGAATATTGTTTGGGTGTTCGAACAGGGTGTTTTTTTTTTCAATTTATTTTGGACTTACGAAAGCTGTTGTGCTTCTGGCGATGATACATTTCCAGGGTGCAACGCCGCTGGACGAGACGGTGGAGGATCACTTGATATTTGGCATGGAAGCCCTTTTCGGACTCCGTGGAAGCTCGACGTTCCCTGGAACGATCTATAAAAAAGGAAATACAATTTATAAAAATTTGCAAGTGACTCACAAGTAAGTAAAAGCAGTAAACTTAAGGGACAATATATTTCTTACTCTTTTGTTTTAAAATTTAATTTGACTATTTTTGGAAAAATTTAATTTAATTTGAATTGAAACAATGTTAAACTTAAATTGTTGCATTTTAAACAAACATAATTTTTATTAGTTCAGTTATATAGTAAATTTGTACATTTCAAATCATAATAACGCATTAGCTACTCCACACATATCGTTTGGCAGATCGCTTTCGTTGCAAATTTTCGGACTAACTTCTTACATGGATCTTGAAGTATATAGCATTCGTTTCTGTTTTCATCATAGTAATAAAATTTAGGAACTGGAAAAACATTCATTATACAGCTATTAATCCTTGGCTTTAGGCCGCAAACAGCTAGAAAAGTGATTGTTGATTATTAGTCAAAAACAGTTTTGTGTCGCTTAAAACTCACGATATTTCAGACCCACAACATATTCAAGAAATAATACGAAAATAATAGAAAGTACTGTTTTCATCTTTTTTGTTTGCTACCAAATGCAGTAAATATTTTCAATCTTACATTATTTTTTCATTTTTCTTTTTTTCAGTAACAACTGTGTCAAATAAAATTTGTCTTGGAAAATTTTTAGTTTAGTTTCATGTATCTGTTACTTTAAATGCCAATTCTTATAGAAGCAAAGACATTTAAGATATGCTATATGTATTTGGGTCTTGCTCATACAAATTGCACAAGTATTGCGATCTAAATTTTAAACAAACAGTAAATGCCTTTGCATAGAAAATTAAACCTTAGTTATCAAAAACGAATTCCACGTCATAAGTAATGCTTTTTCACTCACCAAAGCACTGATGGTCCAGCTGAGTCCACAAGTCATCATCGGTCAGACGTGTGTAGCGACCTGCGTCGTAGTGACCCTTATAGATGATGTGCTGGCTCTGCTCGGTGTTGATATCAGGCAGGACACAAGGACTCGAGCCAGCAGGACGCAAGACTGGGGTATTGGGCAAACTGGGAGCACGACCACGCTCCTCGCTCTGCAAAATAATAAAAGCTATTAATATCAAAAGCTACACCTCAATAGAATAAACTATTATGGTAATAATTAGGTTAGCAACAATAGTTACAGAAATAAAAGTCTCTTTAGATTTAGATATTACCTTTGCCCTGATGTTCTCCTGCCTGGTTTTGTAGTGCCTGCCCCGTTCGCCGTGATATCGTTCCTCGGATCGGAATCGCTTGTCCATCTTTTTGTACAAACGCTGGGTGGTCTTGGTGGTCACTGGGGAGTCGGCAAAGTCCGAGGGTGGCTTAACGATGTCCTGTTCGATGTAGGGTATCGATTCGACCGAGTCCCCAGCCAGTTCGCTAATGGTGTTGCTCTGCTGCTTGCCCTCCATTTCCTTGCCACAATGGAGGCAGTGACTTTGCTCGCCACTGGCCGCATTTCCATCGGCTTCGCTGTAGAACACTGAATCCGAGCCTGGTGACACGGACCGCAGGGACTCTATGGACTTGGCTTTGAGTTGAAAGGTGTCCGAAGTGGATTTCGATTGAGTGCTGCTTATTGTGGGCAGTTTGGGCGAGAGCAGGGATGTGGGCGTGGCACAACTGTGTGGTTTCTTTACTGTCAACGGTATAACTCCTGCTTCAAGTTGTGTGGTCATCAAAGACTCCGATGCTGTCACCTTCGATGTTGATGAAGGCACACTAATAAAAAAATTAAATAGTAGAAATTAAATTACTATTAATATATACTTCTATATTAAAATTAAATATAAAATAATAATATCAATTACAAAGTATTATATTAGAAATGTCTCCACCTTTGAAATAAATTCATTAATCTAATATGGCTTACATTTAAATTACATTTTCAGATATTACCGTAATAAAAATAACTAATAACAAATCGAAAAATATTTAAATTGGGTATTAATTAATAGATTTAACTACGTTTTTTTTACCTGTGTAATGATGTTGAGGTTGTAGTGGTAGATGTCCCTGCTAAGGCGCCACTTGTTGTCCCTGGTTGGGCGCCACTTATTGCCCCTGCTTGGGCGCCACTTGACATGCTGGCATCTAGTAGCAACTCTGTGTCGCCACTGCCGCTGCTCAGGCCAAAAATGGTGGGTGTGGCGCGACTCCTTCGCCCCGCTGCCGCCGCCAGGACATCCTCCCGTGAACTTTTCCTCAACTGTCGTCGAATCTTGGGTCGAAAGCGTTTCATCTTGCTGGGACTGCTGCCATTATCCATGGATCCTGGTACCTGTTGCTCTGGTGAGGTGACCTTGCTCGATGATCCTGTGGGCTTTTTAATGGGACTGGTCAGGGCACGCATATTCTCCTTTTCAATGTCCAGTTTCATGCTGGTTTTGCGCCGCTTCCTTTCATCTTCCTGTCGAATTCTCCGGGCTTTGCTTCGCATGCCCTGCTCTTCGTCGTCGTCGTCATGAGGACTTTCGTAGTACCCTGAAGACGAGTATCGCATTTCGCTGCGCTCATCTTCTGATATTGAATCGGGCTTGGGCTTAACTCCGGGCGGCACACTACTTTCCGCCGTACTGACTTTCATTTGAGCTGTACCCAAGCTGATCACCGTTTGTGTTTGACTTTCTTTGGCTGGAGATTTAATGGCTGCTCCGGAGACGGGACAACTTCCCGAAGAGGTGGTGCTACTGATGGAGTGCGAGGGCGATTTCCTGGTCAACTCAGCCACCGAACCAATGGGTGACTTGAGCTGGGATTTGGTCAAAGTGGCCTGCTTATCCCTCTCCTTTTCGTCATGTTGCAGTAGTTCCTCCCTCATGGAGTACAACGAACTGGCGCTTTCGAAGGAACTTCCGGCATGTGTCTTCTCCAACTGCGAACTTTGTGTGGAAACTGTGAAATAAGAAGGGGTTTTCAGCCAGTTACTAAAGCTGTTTTTAAGCAAATTTCTCGAGTACAGCTAAAGCATTGCGGGCAAGGCATCATAATCATCAGGCATCAACAACATTAAAACTAGGGAGGAGAGAGATAGATTTAGACAGACAAAGTTGAGGTGTGGCAGATGAGTCTACAATCTATAAGCTATATAGGCTGTATAACACTAGGGCAGTAAGCATGGTGGCGGTGAGAGTACATGGTGGTGGATTGGTGGTGGCCACAAAAACACATTTCGATTCGATTTGGTAGTAACACTCATTCATGGATCAAGATTATTAGGTTATGTTCTACACACAAACACAGGAACAGGAACAGGAACACACACAGCACGAGTACGAGTACGAGTACGAGTACGATTACGGGTACGAGTACGTATCGGAGGGCCCAAACCTGGCACTTGTGTGGTCGACGATGAACTGGTCGTTGTCGGCGGTGTCTTAATACCTGGCGTTCGTTTCGAGGTGTCCGTGCAGGTGGCATACTCATCTGTATTCGTACTGCACTCCGATATATCCGCACTCCGGACGTAATCTGTAACGCCCATTGGCAGGAACGAAGCATCCGAGTGTCTGGAAGAGAGTTTAAAATACATTACTTATTCTTGGTTTGTCAAGCTTCTTAAATCCTAAAGGCTTTTAAATTTTGTCTTAAAAGTCTGATTTCATCGTATTACATACAATTTCGTTTGCATGGTTTTCAATTAAATAGTAAATGATTAAATATTTTTTAAATATAAAAAATCAGAATGTGTAAAGAAACCTTAACAAGGTGTTTGGTTCAATTGAAGTTAAGCTAAATGATATTTAGTATTTAGTATAAAATGAAAATTTGTGATAATATACTCGGTTAATGTAAGTCTTTTTTCAAGTTGATAAATTAACACAATTTTAAGTGTGTTTTAAAAACTGTATTTGTTATAGCTAAAAGTTTATTATACATAAAGAAGTCCTATTAAAATTCTGGTAAAAAAACTAAAAGTCATGATTTGATAATCATATTGAAGGGATATAAATAGTTTGCTTTTTCTTACTATATCACAAAGCATACTTTTGGGCAAAAGATAAATATATCTAGCACCATATATTTTTTAGTAACCTTTGCTTGGCAGCTCCGCCTATAAACATGAGCTGTCGGGCATCCGGAACCGATCCCCTGGCCACCATGCTCCTCTTGGGAAGTGGTGAACATATAGAGCTGTCCAGTATCTGATTCGATGATGGGGTCACAGCGATGGCTGGTGGCGGCATTAGAGGTTGAGTGGAAGTAGGCCTCGATGCGGTTGGTGTGGGGGTCTTGATGATCTTCGGCAGTGTTTGTAGGCCATAGGTGGGGCTCTAAAAGGGTAATTTTAGTTAAATTACTTTATAATATATATATTTCATAGAGCTGCTGTCAATACAATAGTAGTGGTACAATCTAAAACAAACGTTTAAGGCAAAGGACAACTTTTCTAGTAATTTATTATAATGCTTTCTTAGCAACACACCATATGAGGCTTAAGAAACCTTGAATATTTTTTAAGGAACTTTTAAGATGTAAATAATTCGCTAAAGTTTAATAACAATTTAAGAAAATAACTATATATCCTTGTGTGTCTGCACTTTCTATTTAAATAAAAATAATTTTATTATCTGATCTATTTTTTTAAATACAAATCTTAAAACAATGTTCTTATCAATATTTCTTCGTTTTTCAATTTCTCTTGTAATTTATCATTAATAAATATATAAAAATTGTTTATATTGTCAAAGCTGCTTCTAAAATATTTTTGCTCTTTCCATAAGCTAAAAAACTACTACTATTTTGACCACAACTGTGTACCCACTTGTTCTTCAAAATCCAGGGCATCGGTGTCCACCGAACTTCTTTGCTGGTGCTGCAGCAGTAGATTCTTCCTTTTCGACGAGGGAGTCAATAGCAAATTGGAGCTATACGATGCATCGGATATATCGCGATGTTCAGCCGTCAAGACAGTGACCTGCGACTCGTTCCAAATGCCATCGGAATGATCGCGTGTGTTGTCGTTGGCCAGCGAGTCAGAGGATGGATAGGTTGAGACATTGGCCAGCAGTTCGTCGCGGCAAGGACTCGCTGGAGTGGATGGCAATCGCAGGCCAGGAGTTGGAGTTCCCGAAGTCTTCGCCTCATAGTCATCATCCAGGCTCACAGAACGCTTGCGGAACTGAGATCTCTTGTCTTGAATATCCCCCAGTTGCGGTTGCGATTCCACGCGGTAATTACATGGTGTTATGTTCTCGTAGAGCGGCTCCTCATCCTCCGGATGATCTGTCTCCAGTTTCTGCTCATCCTCATCGATTTCCTCCTCAACGTCTTCCTCTTCGGGCTCAGAGACTTCATCCTCATCATCCTCCTCATCACTGGGCTCCAAATCCGCTTTTCTAACCTCAACTTCGACCGATTTCAGTTTTGGCAAAGTTAAAGCTGCTGCCTGGGCCATTCTTTGTTGCTGCATTTTTCTCATCGCAATTTCGGCCTTATGTTGCTTCCTGTGCTTCAGTTGCAATTTAGGACTTGGCTTTGGCGAAACGTGTGGCTTGAAATCTATAAATATTTCCTGCTCATCTCGATCTCGAACCGCAGGTGCACTGACAGAAAAATAAAATAGTAAAATTTCTATGTATTTAACATTGAAATTAAATATGCAATTATAATTATAAATACAAGGCATTTTAAATATCAATGCATTAATGTTAACATTAAAATTGTTGATTACAATGCATTTAAAATTGCATGACTTAATATGAAAATATTTTAATAAATGTGGAAAATATTAGATCTAAAATGATTATATAATGCATGTTTAACGCATGATTTAATATTAAAGTATTTTAATTAAAAGGAAAAGTATTTAAAGGAGTTAATATTTGATGTAAATGTATTTTATTTAAGTAAAATATGGTTATAATTTAGATATTGAAATTAATTCCAAAAATAGTCAAAATAAAAACTTATAAAAAAGTGCAATATATAAAATACCTAAAATAGCTTAAGTTGATGAAAATCGAAGCAAAAAATATTTTAATTGGGTACAAAAAGATGGATTTACTACGTGTTCTTAACCAGTATACTTGGGGTATTACCTGAGTGGCTCATCCGGAAAACAGCTGACCTTGTCGCGCCTTCGAAAGGATGTTCTCGGCCCGAAGCCATCGATGAGCTTCTCGGTTTGCCCATAGACCGGCATGGATTGGCGTCTCAAGTCATCGCGACGAAATGGGGAGTCAATCATTTGGGGCAACATGGACATTCGGCGATGTTGGGCAGCCTGTTCCATGCAGACCTCCGAACTATAACTCTCCGTTTCGTGGGGATGATCCTCCTCCTCCTCGTAGTACTCCTCCACATCCACATCCACATCGACATCCACATCAACATCCACATCGTCGTCGTTCTTGCAGTACTCACTTGGTGGCGGCAATAAATGCGATTGGCTAAAGTCGAGGGGCACATTCTCGGCCATGAGTTCCGATCCCTCTGTAATGTGTCGCCTGGGCAGACTATTCGAGAAGTAATCCGTATGCGAGGTGCTCGTTCGTCGAGGCAAACTGTTGCTCTCGTAGTCGAAGCTTTCATTCAGAGCCACTGCCGCGGCATTCACATTCACATACTCCACATTCTGTTCGGAGGGCGACGGTCGAGTCCTGCTCAGGTGCTCCATTCCCAGGCCATAGCTATGGGCATCCAGCAAAGGTGGCGGCGGTTTGTAGTACATGATGTTGTTCTGGGCATCCGAGAGGGTCTGCAATGGCACCACATCCTGCGACTGAGTGCGGTAGATGATCTCGTGGGGGTAAATCGAGCTGTGGATGGAGTGATCATCAAATATTACTCTTTTTTTTTTAATTTAAAATTTTTATTTTTTTTCCAAAATAATTTAAATCTTAATTTTAATAGGGACTCAGGAATAGCTAAAATATATAGTAAGTTTTGGAAATCAAAAACTTTATTTATATTAAAAAATATTAAAATAAATAAATTAAAAATACAAATAGGAATCAGATTAATTACTTGAAAAATGTAATTATTTATTAAAAAGTAGCAAATTAATTTAAATCGGATTTTTGATAATAATTTTAGAGTTCGGAAGATTTTTTAAAATAAAAAATGTACTTTAAACGAAATGTTGCTGTATTCAATTTTATTTAAATCATAAAATGTTAGTATAAAATTATGAATCAAATAAAACCTACCCATATTGATACTGATGTGATGGCAGCTCCTTGCCATTGGGTATTTCGGAAAGGCTTTTCGTTAGTTTCTTGCCATTCTGGAGACCATTGGTTTGAGCCCCCTGGGAGACCACCTTAATGCGATGCGGTGGCCGAGGACTTAAGGCCAGAACTTGAGTATTATAGCCAACTTGACCCTGTCGACGGGCAGCGGCATCCGTTTGAGTGGCCTGCGTCTTCATGGCATTGCGGAACTTCTTCTCCACGATGAGAACTTCGGGACTGGGCAGTGGAAGAGCCAAAGGCAGAGGCTGTGGTATAATCAGGCCAACCATGTTGTCTGAAAAATTAAATAATTATATAATAGTTTATAATTTAAAAGTTATAGAGTACATTCAAATTATTTAAATCAGAAAATTATAAATACAATTAAATAAATATGATGGAAGTTCGGCTTCGTACTTATGAATACTTATACTTATACCTAACCTAAAACCCACTTTTTATTTAAAAGACATAATTTGGTAAGAGTACCTTTGTCGAACCTGAAGCTCCTATTAATTAATCAGTTAATTCCTCACCTGGAATCGGTTGGTGGAGGTGGATTGGGGCATGGTGGTGCTGGCAGGGTTGCAGTTGAACTGGTGGTGGCAGCCAGGTTTTTGGCAGAGTGGAGCTTTGCTGTGGCTGTGGCATCTGCTGCTGACTGAGGAGCGGTGGCTGGAGGGTCTCGTACATGGAACCCGTGGCAATAATCGGCTTCTTGCCCCCAATTAAACGCTCCTGACTCCGGGCGGTTTTCAATCGCCCCGTGGACCGAAATCCGGCATTCACATTGTCGAAGCTGGTGAGTGTGTGGGATCTGGCGAAGCTCACGTGCTTGGTTCTGTGGAAAACGAATTTTGTGAAAGACAATTTCTAGAGGAGATTATTCTTCAACTTACCTCACATTTCCGGCCTGTTGCTGATGATGATGTTGGTGATGAGTGGTTGGCATTGTGGCATAAGTGGGGCAGTGATACGAGCTGTGGAGTAAGCACATTAGCAGAATATTAACCAATTTCCCCTAGCTACATTTTTAGTTAACACACAAGCATTTTTAGTTAATTTAATTCTTTTAATTTTAACAAGATTTTTTTTTTGGATTTTTGCTTTGGTCACGTGCAGACACATAACAATAAATAAACATTTTTAGTTTAGCGCACTTTTTTTAATAGAGTTTTTGTTCAGCTTCTTGCATATATATATATATCTTATTTAAGTATTTTGTTAGATTTTAGATCACTTTACATACCAAACATTTAGATTAGCGATTTGATTGGTGTGTGATGTTGGTGGTGTAGGATTTGGTGGAGCGCAAAGCTCGACATAATAATTCCGTAGCAAAACATCCTGGTAAAAGGATTCAAGTGGTGCTGTACAACAAGTTGCCCTTTACACATTTTGATCATTTCATTTAGTATTTGGTGGGGTTTTGATTTGATTTTGGCAATATCAATTGTTAAATTTTGGTTGATTTTTACAGTTGTTTTTTTTTTTTGGTTTTTGAGGAGAGAAGGACAGGTGGATGAATAACGAAAAAGTATTTTTATACAGCATTTCTAGTAGGGTGTTTATCAGTGGTTTTTCGAGTGGTTGACAAAAACTTGTTTGGAGGCAAAAAGCGGCATAATGCAAATGGATGATTCGGAAAGTGGAAAGTTTCGGGCAAGCATTGCGAGCGTTTTTCATATATAGTACATACAAGACAATATATAATAGTGTATATATATTGGGAGAGTCGGGGTGTATAGCGAGCGACAGAGAGTTAGTGACTACAGAAAGTGCGACAGTTAAGCATGATCTAAGCGACAGTTGGCATAGCATTTTACGGTTTTTAATTTGGGTATTTTTTTTTGGTTCTTGGTTATCTGTTTCTGTATTATCGATCTGTAATATCGATCAGGCACTTCATACCTGTGGTCCGATTGGTAGTCGGCGTTGTTGTTGGTCATCTGCTGCTGCTGACCAATCCAGGTGTAACGACCACCCGGATCCGCTTCACCCGATTTACCAGTGCTCAAAATCGAAGCCGGTTGACGGCGAAAATAGGAACTTTCCAATTCGTGTGTGTCTGTGTAGTTGTTTTGGTAGCTACAAAATGGGTTGATACGAAATTATTGTTAATAACGGAGTATAGATTTTGAACCATTGTAGACGAAATTAATTATAACTATATACCACAGATTTTAAAGGAGATTTCAGTGGATGTCTTTGGTACAATTAGAATTTTTCACATAAATACGAATTATTTTATAGAGTCTAATATATTTATAAAAACGAAGGATACAATAATTAAGGTGTCACGCTTCACATGAACATATCTGTGGTAACCTCAGAAATTTGTTCTTTTTTTGAGATCATTATAATTTGAATGGATATAACTGTGACATTTATGGAAATATTTTCAGAACTCGATTAAAAATGACATATTTTTTTTATTACAATTTCTACCCACCGTGGATATTTCTCAAACGGAGCATAGGCGGCCAGATTCTCATCGGAGGGCACTCGACGACCGACACAACCGCCCAAAAAACTGCCCGATTGCGTTTGACCACGACGCGAAAGGCAGCCAAAAAATCGTTCCCGCCTAGGACGCTGCTCTATGCTATGCAGCTGGCGATCTGTGAGGCAGTACTTTAAAAATATTCAAATTAATTAAATAAAACTTTCTGAATAACATATTTAACAAACCTGTTCCCTAATATCTCCGCGTGAGTAGACTGAAGTGCGAGGCTGTAGCTCCGAGGAGAGTGTGTGGCGAAGTCTTCGGCGACCAGTGTGTTCGTCTTCGGAGTCGTAGCTGCGATCCATGTGGCTGGAGTAAGTGGTCTAGGGATTACATTTTAACAAAAATTAATAATATATTTTCAAATATTTTTTTTACGAACGCCTTTAAATTGTATGTTGCTATTATGGTACAACCAGTCGTATACTTAACATTGCATTTAATAAGAGGACAGGCATAAACTCATCATACAACTATTTTAAGTACATGTTATTACATTATAGCTAAATTAAAATTTATGACCAATTTAAGAATCCTTTTTTGTGTTCTTCTCTAAAATTGGTCTATTCGTGTTGAGGCCCAACCTGTCGTATACTTAATATTCGGTTTAGAAGGGAGTCAGGTATAAAAACATTATGTACCTATTAAAAAGGCAAAAAATATATCCAGGACAGCTTTAATTTTTTTTCAGGGCTATATTTTTTAAATTTAAATCTGTATTTTTTATTGTTGTAATATAAGTACGTATACGACTTCTTGACATTATCGCAGCTTATTTTCATATAATCTATTTTTTGATAATTAAATTTAATTAATTTTTTTTTTATTTTTCTTTTTTGAGTTTCTTTAAGAATGGAAAACTTACTTATTTCAGTTTGTTTTAAAAAACGTTTTTGTCTTTCCTAAAGAATTATATTACAGAAATTCTCTTAGAGTTTTGTGTAATGTGTTTTTCTAAAAATGTATTTTGCCTGTCAGATTACTTTTCTCACTTAAAGTATATCCAACTTCACTTTTCTTAGTGTTCCTTCTACTGTTGTAATGGTTTTATTACTCCGCTTCTTTCCCTGACTAATCCTGTCTAATCCCTTAATTTCTCTTCTAGTTTCTGCTGTGCTATCTTAAGCCCCCTAATTTCTCCAGCCACTTGCATGCTGAGCTGTCTTTTCCTGCCCTCTAGATTTGTACCAAAATAATTGTGTCAATCATACGGTGTGACAGCATCTGCTTCCCGGAATTTTTCAGGCCTGACAGAAATTAATTTTACTCGCCGCACACTTTGTGGTGTTTAATGTTTTGCGTTTTTGGCCGAGGTGCTCTATGTGAGTACGAACCTTGGTGGAGACCTCAATGTTGCCCAATGACACAGCATGATGCAGACCTGTAAATGAAATGGCTGTTGTTTCATTTTGCCTTGCCAGTCGAATAAAACATGGGCGCACACATAAAAGATGTGTGATTATGTGCCTTAGAGCCGGGATTTCCAAGGACTCACCAGTTCCAGTCGTTGATGATGTTGATGATGTTCTGTTGTTTGTGCCACGCAAGGCAATATCCATTTTCAAACGGCAACAAAAGAAATAAAATGCAAAAGAAAAGAAAAGAAAAGCGAAACAGGGGCAAACACACACACACACACGTCAACTCCTATATATATGCTGGGAAATTGTGCTCTTTTTGTTTTCGACTCTATTTTTTTCGTGTCAATTGTCTGGGTGAGGCTTTGAAATCCTTGACTTCAGCTGCTCCATGTTGACTGCTTCAATATTGATAATTAAAAAACATAATTACTACAAGTGCGGCTGTTGTTGTTCGTTGTCATTTGAATCGCTTTTCCAGTTTGTATACTAATCTTCGTGGACTTATGCAAGGCAGTCAGCAATCGATATTCGCGCTGGCCAAAAAAGCGATGGAAAAGCCGTAGGAAAAACGCAAACTCTACGTTTTTTCCACCGAATTCAATTTTGTTGGGTCCTCTTCCGCGTTTTTAATTTGCGTTCCGCTGGAGCTGGGTTTCGCTGCGGTCTTGTTAATTATTCTTAAATTCCGCTGAGTTGACTGCTTTTCGCAGGGTCTTCCTTTCTTCCATTTTTTTTTTGGCTGGGGTGTGTGTGTGTGCTCCTAACAGTTTTCACGGATTTTCCGGTCCCCAAAACACGCTCCTCACTCGATGGCGCTGATGCTGGAACTGAAACTCAGCCACTGAAACTCGCATTTTCCGACGCACTGACAAAAAGAGCGAGAGATTTTCATGCGAATTTAAGAGAGTTTGCCTGGAAGCGAGGCAAACATAAAACAGATGTTCGGCATCTGGTGCGTTTTGGGGGGAGGTTGGTGGGTTTTCCGGACTTTCGGGGGATTCTGCGACTGCAAAAGCGCAACAATGAAAATGCCTGGAAGTAGGCATGCGTTTGCGCATTAGGGCTCGACGAAAAAGGCAGCAGGACGTATGTCAACAAGGCAGACAGTCGGCCAGGACATGCCATTGCCATATCCTCATGCCTCGTCCAGCTATTATTTCAGGAGCAGAGAACGGAGGAAACAGAAGAATCAGCAGCATCGTCACGTAGCCAACGGCTAAATTTCACTTAGAACTCGTTCGAGGCGTCCACAAAAGTTGACTTCACACGGCTTCCATGTCTGGCTGTAAGGCAAAAACATGTCTAACACAATGTGCACAGCAACAAATTGAAAACCACTTCCATTGTAATTGATTTGGGATTGTATTTCTGTGTGCACCGAAATGTTTTTATTAAAATTCTCTATTATAAGTAATACCTCTTAACGAGATACAAATTTCTGATATCAAATTTTGTGACGAAAAATTCTTTTAAAATTTAAAATTCGAATATGTTTCCTATGACGGTTTTCGAACGAAAAAGTTGTTCAGACTATAGTAGATTTAGCGTTTTTAGTTTATAAATAAATAATATGCTTAATATTGTCCTCTAAGGATAACAAAATCAAGATAGACATGGATATTTTATTTCATTTTTGCGGAGTTCCCCCATATTATCAACTTCTACAAAGCTTTAATCGAGGCAAGGAAGCTTTTATGCCCTTGCGATGAATTTAATTGGTTTTTGTGTGTGAGTGCCAGAGCGCTGTACTCCGGCACTAGGAGTAGTTAGGTTAATTTGCTTGAGATATCTGCCACAAAATGAAAGAACAAAGGCGAAGTTGCCACTGCATCATTTCAACTAAATTACTACGAAGTTTCCTATGGCATACTTTTGGGGGGAATTAGGGGACAGAGGTCATAACAAAATTACAACGGCTACGGCAAACCACGAATTTAGGTCTGCTTTATGGCATTAGGACACATATAAAACGTTTGAAGATTCATTTTGCGGAAGAGGAAATGTGCGAGGTAAAACTTTTTGTGGTTATTTAAGGCGGTGATAACCTTTAAGTTGTCATACAAATCTGTGGCACATTTTTAATGCCCTTTCAATGTTTTTTTTTTATAGGTAATAAAGGTAGTGAAAATAAGAATTCATTGCTACAAGAACAATGTTCTTATTACTGAATCTTTGCTGTAAAACTCCTTAAGAATGCAAACATAATTAATGTTTTAATAATAGATTGTTTAATACTGATAGATGACAGAAACGAATCGGTATAAAGTAACAAAGTGCCATTTTTTGTTTAGCAACATAATATAAATAGGAGGCGTTGAAAGGCAATTCCCCCTCATCGTTGTTTTCCCTGTTTAAGAGCTGAGTAAACCATAACTCATATGGGGCTGACTTTGCTTAGTCAACAAGTTGACACGAGAGGTTAGCCCTTGCCCAACCAAATCTCACTCACCACATCTGTGCAAGTATATCTCCATAAGCTGGGCCAATCTTTAATCAGTTATGTAACCCGAAATGGCCAGACCGAAAAGCCCCAACCATTTCCTCAATATAGACGACGATAGTTTCCGTTGCACGATGTTTGCTCCGAGCCCACAACTCCTAAGGCAACGAAATCATCCCCAGTTTGAGCCTATATCCCCAAAACCAAGATGTGTGTGCGTATGTGTGAGTTGGCCTACACAGCAAAGAATTGCTAAACATTTAGTTTAACATTTTTTAAATACAAATTCAAAATTTTCACTTAGAAATAACTGGTACGCTTAAAATGATATGTACAATAAATTGAAATGCTCATTCTTGTCTTATAACTTTAAAAACGAGACATTTTTTCTCAGTGTTGGCAAGTAAGCCAGCAGCAAATTGTCTTATGGGCCCTGTGAAGTTTCGCGCCGTGGCAGCGCTTACCACGCAAATACTCAGGCTTTCTCGCTTCGGCGACTTAAATGTGCTTTCGCCCCGATATTAAGGCAAATATCAAGCATACGCACTGTGGCCCGACGGCCTGGCATAATGCATGAAAAATTGAGCATGTCATTGACGATGTGCTGTATGCTATACATATATATATATATATGCTATATGTGTCTGCCCGATTTTCCCCGGACGGCTGTTTACAGTCTAGGCACGTTTCGTAATGGGGACCCCGGGGTTATGTGCACACAATATATGCAACATTAAGGGCCGGTCTTGACTTTGCCTAGGGTAAACTTTTTAATCGCACCGGCTTTAGAGGGCTGCCTCTCTTTTGTGGATTCGTGTGTCTCTGTTTGCCCGCACAAATTGACGCTTTATGTTAATGCCATTAATTAATAAATGAAATACGACATTCACACTGTTGAACCTGTTTATTAAATTTTAGCACGTAATAAATGAAAAGTTTATCGTGGCCAAACGAAAGTTCTGGCACATTTTGGGATTAAATTGTTCAACTTACCCGACATTTTGCGGTTTTTTGGGTCTCCCCTCAAAGTCAAGAAACAAATTGAAAAGGATTGAATGAGTCGAGGGGGTTTTCGTTTATGGTTTCTTTATTAACATTTATCACACTAAACTACTAATGATAAAGAGTTACAAATATGAGTTGCTGCGCTTAGGTTTTTCTCTGAAAAATTTCACGTATCTAAATTTCATCAGATAAAAATTGTTTTAGCTACAAGTTGTACCTCAAGTTGGTTAGTTTTTCTCTTTTCATATTTCGGCAAAATTGCAAACAGTTTATGGTTTTTTGTTTATTTTTTGGCACATAGATATGCTTGAGGATGTAATGTAATAGTATTTTATGCTAAGTTTTTCGTATTCGCTGAACACAATTGGCGAAAAGGTAAATCTAATTAAATTTAAAGGACCTTGAAAGAAAATAATTTTTCTAAGAATTGTATAGATTTATTTAAACAAATGCTTACGTTTTTATTTCGCGTTTTATGGCAGTTGGTTTGACTTAAGTCCATTTATTTGTGCATTGTGAGGATTTTCAGTGGAAATTTATATACAAAGAAGGTGAGATGCGGGAAATTCGTATTTCATCTTTTATAGCCTTTAATAAATGTATAATTTCGTTTGGAAATTTTTATAAATTGGTTTTCCGTTTCGTTAGAAATTTGCATTTTGTTTTCTTTGAACATATTGTTTAAATTGGCTGGGCATTTTGCAATTTTTGTGTATGTTTCGATTGCCACTTTACTAGTTGATTTCAAAATTCACTTTATGCAAGTTTATTATTTTTCATGTATTATTAAGTGTCCCATGCTTGTTTATTTGCTTTTTTAAGCCTTTGAAATATTTCATTTATTCTGTTGATCTTTTTTCTGTTTTTATAGTGCCATTGATTTTTTCATTTATCCATTTTAATTGTATGTAATGTGTCTTTGTTATTTAGCTGCCTATGCACTTGGCTTCTTTTTAACTTTCGATTCTTTTTATTAATTAATTACTAATGATTTACAAATTGGCTTTGCGTATTTTGTTTAATTTTTTTGATGTTATTTATAGGCAATATATTTTGTAATTTATAGCGGATTACCTTAGATGTTTTCCGATCGATAAAATTGGCGCAATGTTACTTTTGCAAATAAAATTGAATTGAATTGGGTGTTTCTAGTGAATATTGAAGCCCTCAAGCATTTTTTCTTGTCATGCAAACTATTTTTTATTAGAAAATCGCTTATATGAGCTCGAGAATCTAAAAAAGCACAGGTTTTCTTTCCGAGATTCAGAGCAATAAAATTTAGTGGTAATTTCTGCTTCCATTACAAAATGTTTGTAGTTGTCCGAAATGAATTTCTGGTCATGCCAGCCTCAATTAATTATGGCTATCATAACGGCAATAATTATTATTTCATATGCCTCATTTCGATTGGAAAATAAGGCGAATGTAATTTTCATTTACATTGCCCATTTTGTTTGGCCTCGTTCAGTAGTCCGCCGTTAAACGGGTCTTAATTATGCAGTATATATTGTAATTGTTATTGAAAAATAAAGTACTTGGCCGACACGAAAAACTCGGCACTCAGGACAGCTCAGCCTTGTCCTCCGGGAAAAAAGAGTCGTTTAATTGGATCGACTTTATGTCCATGTATACGTTCTCATTCTCGCTTGTATATTTAATCGGTAATCGGTTTTCGGTGGTTAAATTGTATGCACGTTTATAAAATGGACCATTTAAGAAGTTTGTTCGTTTTCCGTTTGTTCTCCGCTTCATTGAATTATCTCATAAATATTTATGTATTGGCCACAAGTTGAATACTTTTTGCTTGAGACAAAGATAAAGCTTTTCCGTCTGTCTGTTATCTCTATAATAATAATATTAATATGCTAATGAGTAAAAATTTCCATCCTAGCTTAGTACATGCGTTTGTGTAAAAGTTGAATGTGGATTTTCAGTGAAAAATTCATCGAGTTTCGTTTTTCGTTTGGGTGCTGCGGGACTTCAGTTACACTTTCGCCCTCAATCGGTTCGAGTTTTTAAGTTTACATTTCTAATAGAGCTACGACAAAAGACTAGAAGAGATCTGACAAATTGTGCATGCGATTCACGTAGTCGTGTGTGTTTGTGAGTGTGTGTGGTTGAGACCACAATACCAAAATATAAGTTTTATAGGACCCAATTGCTGCGGGAACCTCTCCGATTTTCTTCGCATTTTTCAGCTTTGCTTGTCACTGGAAAAAAGTGGAACTGAAATTTATTATATCGGCAGAGAAAAAATATTTCTAACAGTTAAAAATTTAATTTATTGTAGTTTAAAGGAATCAAACTAGGAACCAAGATTTATAAGAGCAACACATTCAAGGGCCACATAAATTTGTGGGACACTAAAATCACTTCGAAAGGTGTCTAGGGTATAAAAAGACCCTTGAATTAATGGCAAAAGACGACCTTTTTATTTAAATCAAATATACCTTTTAAATCGTTTCTGACCTGAAGAGATTTAAGTGGCACCTTAGATAGTGAAATTTAGTTTGGGACAGGACTTAAAATAAAAATATATTTCTCTGTCGATTTAGTGCCTTTCTTGTACCCTTTTTCTCCGAGTGCCTTTGTCACTCCCCCTGTTTTCTTATACGGACGTGGTGATTTGCTCCACGAATTGCACGGCGTTGGGTCGGCACAGGGATTGGGATCGTTTCAGGCGGCATTGTGGATTGTTTCGCAACGTGGCATTGCCCCCCCCAGAACTCGAACCCTGACTTTGCCGATGGGGTGTCCTTTGCAGGGAGGCGTAGGCGTGCGGCACGTAGATGAACTCCCTGGTGGGTGGCGGAAAGGGGGCGGGACCCTGGCGACAGTTACACTGTTGCGACATCGAGGATAAGCCCTCCGGAACACTGCGACTTCGTGTGGAACTGGGCGGATGGGGCTGGCCAAAGGTCCTATTCGGACTGGTGCTGCTGCTGCAGGTGCATATCAATGGCTGTCGGTCCGCCGATCCGGGGTTCCTGCAAAATGGCAAGTCAATTTCCATGGTTTAGGCGCGAGTGTCAACACAGTTTTCGGCATGCGGTTAAATGCGGTATGAGTACGAGAATCTCTGGCTAGCATCGCAAAATGTTAGAGTGTGGCAAATTGGCAAATTGGCAAACTGGCGAATTTGCGGCCAAAATAAGCAACGAAGAAGCCGTCAAATTGATTGTCTTTCTAGGGCTTCCAGTCCTGATTGCCATTGATTGTCTGGCTCGGCGGGAAATCTCTTAATTGGTTTTTGATACCACTGAAATGTTGGCTTCCTTCCGCTTGGCCTACTTAACTTTTGAATCGATTATTCGATAGGGGTAAGATAGAAATCTTGAACAGGTTTTGTTAGGAACCACCTAGTTTTTGTGTTAAACTTTTTTTCTTCAACCTTAATTCAGTTTCAAGAAAGAAAAATTGTTGTTGTTTATGAGCAACTAGTTAAATATATTAAAATTTAATTCAGTTTTAAAAAATAAATAATACTAAATAATAAATACAAAAAATAAATAAATAAACCTTCAGTTATAATATTTTAATAAAGTTGACAACTCCTTTGGCTTGTAAGTATTAACCACACATTTTAAAGTATATTTTATAATTTTTTGTTTTAGATACTTAACTTTTAAATTGATTTATTTCATATTGGTTTTTAAACTTTTTGAAACAAAGCTTGAAATTATACTTCCTCGATTTGGTTGACATCCCTTTTAGTAAATAATTATGTTTGATATTTATAAATAATTTTAAAAATACAAAGCATAATAAATTGCATAATAAATTTTCCCTGCAGCGGCAAAATTCCTACAGCTAAGTATAAATTACAGTGGTAAATGCAATTTGGGGCTTTTAAAATGCATTAAAAGCTAAAGCCAAAGCAATTCACCTGCTTTAAATGTGTATGACGACTGCGTTTAACAGTTTCCCTGCGCAATCGTTATCCCTTTGACATTTACCAATGTATTCTCTGTAAGCTGTCGATAGCTACTTAACTTGTAAAATTGTCAGACAATTTCCAGCTGAACTTTGATTTGCCATTCAATTGCATGTAGAAGGAGCGAGGGTTTACTGCACACTGGGGGGTGATTAGGGATCCCATTCCACCATTTCTACTCACTTGTTGCTCTTGTGACAGCCCAGTTCGTAGGTGCTGTGCCAATTGCAGTACATCTGGCCGTCGCAGCAGTTGCTGTGCTGCTGGATGAAGGACAGACTCCGCTGCAGTCGCTTTCCCATCCTGGCCCCAATGCTCCCCTGGCCCAACTGGTAGGCTCCACGCACCTGCACGGGTGAAAAATGTATATTACATGAATATCGAAGCTATTTTATTTTTAAACAATTATTTTACTATGATTGGAAAGATCAAAATGAGTATAATTATGTTGCAGTTATAAATAATTACATTTTTTTAACATCATTAAGCTTTTAAACGTTTTTAAAATTAATTTACTATTATCGGAAAGTTGATAATTCTTTAAATTATAATTTTATAACCCTGAGGCTATACTATCTTATAGTTTTTTCTATTGATATAAAATTTTAAACAAATTTTGAGACCAATTTTGGTATATAAAAAAATGGATATTAAATTAAATAAGTTTTTATAGCCCAGTATTTTAAAGTTGCTTTTAAATTAGTTAAGAAATGTGGTAAACATATTATAAATTGTTAATATAATTTCTCTAAGTGGGACATTACCTGGTGCTGTTGCTGCTGCAAATCGAGATTGTGGCAGGCCAACTGCTGCAGGTGGGAGTGTTGCTGCTGCTGTTGCTGATGCTGCTGCTGCTGTTGCTGATGCTGATGCTGCTGCTGCTGTTGCTGAAACATGTGCCTTTGGCAGTAGTTGGCCTGCAGATAGGGCTCCATTTGATTGAGACTAATGCAGCTCCGACTGAGGAGATCCGGGGCGGGGGCGGGGTACTCCCCATAGCCGTAGTCCATCGGCAATTGGGGGCGTGGCTGGCGGGCGGAGGAGTGGCGCATCAGCATGGGAGTTGGTAAATGGCCATTTCTCTGCTGATAATGATGATGCAATTGCTGCTGCTGCTGCTGCTGCGACTGCTGTTGCTGCGGCTCACTTATGAAAAATATTATAATTCCCGAGATGGCTGCCGCCGCTGAGCATATGTAATAGCCAGCCCGTCCGTATTTAAGGGAGTAATCGTTCAGAAACGAGGTGAGTGGTACGCTTATCAGCACAGGAACTGACTCAACCCCCCGTATAAAACCTGCCCAAGTAAAGAGCTCAAAGTTAAATCAATAATTTAAATATTTATGACCGCACAACTCACCCCAAGCCTTGGAAAAGTGTTTCAGCTTTATGCGTTCGAGTGCCAATATTTTCAGCGAGTATTGAAAGCCACCCAGACCAATGCCATACAACCAGCTCAGTATGCAAAGGCCTGTATAGCCCATGACAAAGGATAGAAACAGGATAGCCAAGGCCACAATTGATATGAACATCTACGATTTGATAGGGGGAACAATTAGGTAGAAATCTCTTATATTTATAGCACGCATCATGACCCACCTGTGTGACTATTTTGGTATTGATCACAAAGTGCCTGATCACAAAACAGCGTCGCAGCAAAGCTCCAGCTATAACCACTCCCAGGGCCATGGAAATTCCCAAAAAAGTTTGCAGGAGGACCAACTCTTGCACATCGGAGCCCTGCTCGGCGGCATTAAGAGCCTGAAAAAATATTTAAAAGAAATATAAGTAAAATTATTAATACACATTTCAAATTTAAACAAATCAAGAAAATTTCTAAAATTTATCGCATATAATATTCTAAAAATTCAATGTAGACATTCTCAATGATTTTTGTTTTATATAATTTACAAAACATAACTAAAGCACCATACGAAACACATGAAACAAAGTTCAAAACATATAAATTCCTAAAAATTAAATTCATGGTAACCAAAACTATACTAGCAGCTCCAAAGCTAGTTTTTAAGCTAATAGAGTATGTGGGATAATGAAAAACCTACCAAAAATAAGTAAGATAAATTGGGAAAACCACTTACCATTAGGAACATGGGTGTATAAATGCCAAAGGAGGCCACGCTGGAGGTCATGAGTAAAATTTTAACAGTCACCGACTTCAGTGATGATATGTCCAGAAACAAGTATCTCGGTGTGCTCTCCACCTCCTGGCTGAGAATCGGCTTCTTTTCCCGCATCTAAAAATGGTTTGGGTCACAAGAAGTTAAAAACCAAAACTTTGCACAACACCATTTCCCACCTTTTTGCGCTGATTTTTGAGATGCTGGATGGCCCGACGCTGGGGATGATATAGGGAGGCGGGCCGGTACATTAGGCCCATGAAAAAGCTGAGTGCCGTCAGGGCGGCCACAATCTGGAGGCCCAGGCGCCATCCCGCCTTGCCCACGCCCTCCTTCAGAATGACGGAGAACAAAGCGATGCCGACTCCCTCGCCGGACATGGCCACCATTTCGACGAATTGACGGCGCCGCTTAAAGTAATTGCCCAGCATTACGGTGGATGCCTCCCGCACCATGGCCACTCCCACTCCGAAGACGACGCCTAAGGATGTGTCGAGAACGGTGTTTTTCGTACAGTGATCAAAAATGTTACAGATGTTAAAACACAGATTTTAAAGTCTGTGAACCAGATTAACATATTATTTTTAGTTAAAGAGTGACATTGAACTTTATCAAACAATATAAAGCACTAATTAAAAACAAAAACATTTAACATTTAAACATTTAACGATTTAGTAAAATTAAATGGCAGCAAATTCAAAATCATTTGAAATTATGCATATAAAGAAATCCTGGTTAACTATCTTTAGTTTTTAGCTAGTCATATTTGAAATATAATTGTTTTTAGGTTGAATAAAAATATATAAATAATTCATTAGTTTTATAAAGCATGAATTCATTAGTTGTATAAGCAGTCAGTAATGATTTCTATTTTCCCAGTGTTTAAGTGCGAATGATAAGCAACTTCCGCTGCCGACTAACTGACATCTGGCAGGTTATTTATTTATATATACCCCATACCGCATACGCCATACCCCATAGCCCGGTTGTACGCACCATAACTGAAAACAACCTGGCCAAATTCCGTGGCAAATGAGGTGAACAATATGCCCAGGGGCATCACCAGTCCGCCCACGATGGACAGGAGGCGGATGGAGCGTTTGCGACAGAGGGACACCACAAACGATGTGGCCACCATGGAAACTGACCAGCTCAGGGCGCCCAGCAGTTCTGTAAGCAATGTAAAAAATTAAGCTCTTGAGTGATAATATTCTAAGGCGGCAAAGTAAACTTGACGAAGGTCTTGGTGGTAAACTGGAAAGGTGGCATTTAAGTGTTATTAAAATGACAAATGTATAAGCAGCGTTTTAAACAAGTTGAAAGTGAAGCATTTAAACGGTTCCTTAAATGGTAGATTTTACTTCAACTGGAATTTACAAAATCAATTTAAGGCATTCACATGACTTTTCTGTGCTAACACATGATTAACTCTAAATCATTGAAAATTTTATTTTTGATTACTATGTGTATTTAGTTGAACAAAATGTCGCCTTTCTTTGTAAATTTATAGAAACAATAAAACACATGATGCACAGTTGACAGCCTTTGTTTCATATATTTTCTGTTGTGAGTTCAAATTAATAAATTGTTTTATCGAATGTACGCTCTCAAAAAGCCATTATATTTTTCCGTGAAGTGAATTTATTTTAAGCTAAAATAAATCAATTCTTTCGTTTTATTTATACTCGAATAACAACACGTGCATTTATAATATGAAAAAACAATATTTATCCTTTGCATCTATTAATAAAGCGAAGCCAATGAATTGGAAAACAAAATATGGTTTAAATCTTCAAATAAGCAAAACACTGGAAATTTGTGTTAAACACAGACTGCATTCTTTATTTTTAGCAATTTGCGGTTGGCTAAAAGCTGGAAAACACTTTCAGCCACACACAATATTCACACTATTCTTTAATTATGTCCGGATTGTCAAGCGCAAATGAAATGTATGCAAAAAGTGCACACCTACAAACATGGATTATTCACAAACATTTGCATTTCGAGCACAAACAGTGTGACAAACATTTTGATTGCCTCACAGCGGGGGGTTCAAAATAGAAAACACCACAAATGTGTAGGAAAACAGGAAAATGGCAGAGAGATAACAACAGGCTGCGTTGACTCTGATTATACATTCCGATTAAGGACCTTGCAAAATGTATTCCCCTCCCCCTTCACCCGATTTTCATATGACTTACCTATGCCACTGGTATTATGCAAATACTGAACGGCATAGAACCACAACAGGCCGTAGCTCAGCTGGAGTCCTGTGGTCAGGATGTGGACCAGAAAGGACACGCCGCAAATGATCCAGCCCCAGCCGCCATCGGGATAAAAGTACTGCAAATACACGCAGCAATAAGGTTTCGATCAAAAAATATTTATTTGAATATAAAAAATGAATAATAAAAATCGAATTTTAAAATATTTTTGTTTTACTTTTTGTATTATTTTTGTATAACCAGCAAATTAAATTGATATGGAGAAATAAAGCATAGAATTAGCCAATACTTATTTTATACATTTTTTCGGCTTACTAGAGTATCATTTCGGCTTTCTAGAGAATTTATTTTATTCAACATTTTTAAGAAAAATAAAATGACAAGAATTTAGCTTTGGTTTTGTTTTTTTTCGTGTTCTGCAAGTGTCAGAACAAAGGGCCGGCAATTACAGTTTGACAGGCACTGAAAGTTGGGTGTATAGTGCAATCCTTGTGCACCTTTTGATATATGCCTCACCTGTCTAATCCGTGTGGTGTCCACGCCGGTTCGTCGCAGGGCCGGAATATTCCGGTGCAGCAGGTGGAACTCTCGATCGGCCAGTCCGGGAAATGCCGAATCCTCCTCATCGGTTATGTGGCTGGGATGGGGGGGCGTGGCATGCAGGCTGGGATGATGATTCGCCTCGTAACCTGGGCATTTAAAAACAATTGGCAGATGATTAAATGACGCCACAAATGGCTTGGTTTGCCGCGTTACACCAAAACAAAAACTTAAAAGAAAGCTTATTAATATTCAATATTTTGAGTGTTGGCTTCACCTTAAAGAGTATAAAAAAGTATGAATTTAAAATATTTCGTTTTCTTTCAAAAAAAAAAAACAACGTACTACTATGGATATACTTTTACACACATTTGTAATTAGTTTCAGGACCTTCAATAAATTTGTATTGCCAAAGATATTTTATAAACTAATAGAAGTTTGCTAGCTAATAAATTAAATCAATAATGAAGATTTTGAAACGCTGCACTGTAATCTTGTAAAACAAAATTAAAAATCTTACAATTTGTACAGCGCTTTAAGGAGTTAATATTTATATATAGTTTTTCAATTATAACATTTTTTATGTCATTTTCTACTTTACAATATTTTTTAAATATTTTCTATTTCCCAAAGATAAATCAATGAAAAGTAATGTTATTCAGTATTTAACACTTAGCACAGCACCTTCAAGAGTTCTTTAACTTACTTGTTGGTTGTCCGTGACCAAATAAATTTTCCAACCAAGTAGGTGAGTGTTTTCTTTTTTCAATTAGAGCCTAATTTATGGCTTCTTCTTTTAAATTTTCCATGAGTGTACTTACCGAAATAGCAGCCGCCGTTGGCCATTAGGTTCTTGCTCCTTTGTTGGTGGTGCTGTTGCTGTTGCTGTGGCTGATGGTACCAATTATCGCAGAGGCAGTATTGCGGGGTGTAATGGTGGGTGTGGGTGTGTGGGTGGTTGTGGTGGGGGTGGTGACTCTGGTGGTGCTGGCTCATCTGGTGGTGCTGTGGGTGGTGCTGGCCATGCTGAAGGTGGCTCTGATTCTGACTCTGATTCTGGTGAGCGGTGGCGGGCATTGGATTGTACATATAACAGCAGCCATTCAAATTGTGATTCGCATAGCGGGGCGGCGGTGGGGCGGGCATCAGTCCAGCAGCAGCACCAGCACCACCCACTCCAGAACCAGACACTAAACCACCGTGTCGACTGCAGTGGGGCATCATGGGCATCTGCTGCTCGATGGTGGGCAATGTTGCATAGCTGCCAAAATTGTCGCAATGCCGTTTGCTCGGAAACCGGGGCAGAGTGGGTGGTGTGCTGGTGCTTTGGGCACCAACGCCCCCGCCGCCATGGCAGTGACGGGTGGGCGTGGCAGTGGACTGCATATTCGTTTGCTCAGCCGGCAAATAGGAAAGCCTTGGACATGAGACCCACCAGGCCAGCGGCTGATTATTGAAGCGACACTCGTGGCACAAATATCGCTGGGTGGTCGTGTCCTTGTCCAGATGAGGTTGGTTCACTGATAAAAAATGGAAGAGTAAAAATAAAAAGGGAAATTCAATTATTTAAAGGATCATAATAATAAATTGCATAATTTAATCTTATAAGATGTAATAATGTTTGAATTTAAACTACATTTAAAGCAATTCTAAAAGTAGTCAAAAGACAAATTTAAATAACTAAAACCCGCTTTGAATAATATTCATGTTAAAAACAATTCATATAAAATTGCATTATTAAAATATTTTATATGGTTTGAATTTGAATTATATTTTCAGATATTAAAATGAACTCCGAAAGTAGTAAATAAATATTCAAAATAATATTATAATGGTTCCTTTTGGTTTTAAACCAATTAATTAAAGATAAGTATTTTCCAAATATGTCAAATTTAAAATTGTCCTTTTTGTTTTAAATGCATGTTATAATAATTTATTACAATAAAATGTAATATTTCCATATATGCAACAACTAACAGCCCCCATAGATGAAAATTAAAGCGCAACGTTTTTGAATTGATTATGTAACACTTTGATCTACTACGCTTTTTTTTTACCAGTGTTGGTATTCCCTATTTTCCCGGTGGTTTGTTTGGGATGCTCACAGCTCAGATTGTATCTTCGTCACAGTGCGCATTTGTTGCATAGCACTGGACTGCGTTGTTTGGGCCTCACCAGACTTGAATACTGTCGTGGATTCTCCGAGGGATTCTCCTGGTGATTCTCCTGGGGATTCTTCTGAGGATTCTCCTGCGGATTCTCCTGGTTGTTCTTGGGGATTCTCAGCCAGGAATGGTGGTTACTGCCAGTGGGCAATAATTGGGGACAGCTGCCGTAGAGCGCCGATGAGGTATTCGATAGGCGTCGGTAGTACGGTATCCTTGGCTCCATATCATCGCCACCGAACGAGGAGCCCAACTTGCACGGCTGCAGGCAGGATATTATGCTCCGGTTATCTCTACTATCACTGCAGTTGCAATCACATGTGCACTGGATGACCATTGTTCTCCTCCGGATCCGCCAAAAATGCTTTTAACCCACTGCTTTCAAATCGTTGCGTGCGTGTGCCGAAATTGTTTGTCAACTTCAGTAATGCCCGCTGCTGCAGCACATTATTTTCGAGTCTGGGGTCTCGGTTTTGGTTTTGGTTTCGGTTTTGTTTTCGGTATCAGTTTCGGGGCAGAGCTCTCCAGGATTTCTAGGCAGCTGCCGCCGCCAGTGTCCGACCGAATCCATTTGGGGCCATCTCGAACGTTTGCAAGCCAAGCGCCAAATTGTGTTAACCCACTGCAAAAAAATTGGTAGCAAATTGGTAATTATGTATTTTAAGAAAGCAAACTGAAACTCTGCCCAAGGCAAAACACCAGTGACGACCAAATTCATTATTCAACGATATTTTAAAAAATTAATTTAACAAAAATCATGAAATCTTACAAACTTTATGTAGGGTTTATATAAATAATATATTATATTTTATTGAAGTTTAGTTAACTTCAAAGTTTTCTACAAAATTTTGTTTCAGTGTTTTTAAAATGCGAAACACAGCGACATAGAGATAGAAAAAGAGGATGTGGGAGCGAAAAAAAAGCGAACCAACGGGAGTCGATAAATAAATCAAATCAAAATCAATTTGTTTACTCTACACCAGCAGCACACAAAACAAGAAGCATATGCAATGCATAATTCAATTTGTTGTTCAATTGCGTGTATTTTCAATTGCCTGCCAGACATGTGCTAGTCGAGTGGGCGGAGGGACAAAAGGGGGCGTGGTACACATAACTTGGATGGGGCGAAAAACTTTTGCGGTCACTGTGGCAGAAGAATTAGAGGAAATTGCGATTGGCACTTCGTATAATACATTTATGTGCCATCATATTTTATTTGCATTTTCTAAATTATTTAATATCCTCAATGGAAATGAACTGTGACTTGGTCAAAGAATGTGTGTCCCTTTTCACGGGAATTTAAATGAACACGTTATCATATTTGGCCTGCAAAAATGTTGGACATATTTATGTTTGCTCCCAGAAACTCGGAAAGTGTATGCAAAACAGATTTAGTTGCAAAATATTTTAAGTACTCGCATTTGCAAAATTGTGTAAAACAAAGCTGAATTGATACATAGATTTTGTAAGGGCATAGCAACGATTTTCGTATTTGGTCAGCTTTATGCATTGAGAACCCTTATCAATGTCAGGCAATATGTGTAGTTTATTTATTACTGTTTTGATGTATTGTTTTGCAATTAGTGGTACTAATAATACACACTTTAGAAGTAATGCTTTTGACTCTTTTAAATTTAAGTTCTGGTCAAAACTTGTTAGCCTGATTATCTGGATTTAAAGGATCTCTATCAATATCAACAAAAAATGTTTAAAGTTAAGTTAAAGTTCGTATTAATCAATGTCTAAAGGTTTGTTTTTAAATGCTGGTTTCAGCTAGCTTTATTACCTAAGAATTCTTGAACTCCACAAATCAAACATTTTGCTTTTTCGCAAAATGACTTTGAATTCTTTCTTCAAGAAGCTGCCATAAAACACCATGTCAGTCCGCTTCTCGATTTTCCCAAAAACTTGATTGATTTATGTCTTTATCGTTTGACTACTTCTCCATTAAGGAGCGATGGTATCATTTAGATTAGTTCCAATGTCCCATTCAGGGGCTATAAAAATGATAAATGATCTGGAATGAGGAAAACAAGCGAACGCGGGGGAGTTGGAAAGCAGTTGGAAAACAAAAGCAAAAGCACACCGAAAGGGAAACTTGCATCATTTTGCATCGGGAAAAGTTTGTGCAAGCAGCATATGGCCCAGTTATCCAGTTTTATGGCTGCACACACAGCGATTTGGCCAACGAGCACCGAGCATTTTCGCATTTCGCATCTCGCCTCACAATGCACAGAGGCGCATTTAAATTGATTGTGGGAAAAGCGGAAAAGCGGAAGCATCCCCGAGAAAAGGAAGTCGAGCAAAAGCAAGAGCAACATCAATCAAAAAACCCGTTGCAAAGGAAACTCAGCAGGTGGGCGGTAGATGGTGGAGTTTCCTTAGAACGAAGCTACGACTATTACCTGTGGAAACATAAAATTTAACAACATTGTAGCAAAGAGCAAAAAGGCTATACATAACGATATCCTGTGTTATCCGCTCTAGCGCTTATTGGCTACACAATAAAAAAATATGAAGCAGGCGATCCGACTTCTCGTTAATAGTACAAGATACTTGAAGTTGCTATTTAATCAAGGATGTAAAATAGTAAATGATTACCTTTACAAGTTGACGAGCAATATTTTCATATGCATGTGACTTAATTAATTTTAAGCTGTTAAAGAATGGTACCTTATTCCAAATGGATTAAAAATAATTAAGAGCGAACCCAACTTTAAATTAAAATAAATTACTATATGAGATATAATGATCATAAACGGAATAGTTTCAATATATTTTGTCAACTTGTTTATTGTTCCTTTTCTTATAATTGTTAAACTGTTGTAACTAAAAATATAAATAAGTCTTCGTGACCATAAACAATAAATTATACATGTAGTGCTAGGATGTCAAATAAGAAAAATAATAATAATAACAATTTTCGACCATGCTTAAACCCGAAAATCACGCCAAAGAAATTATACTTAATATTTTCTTTTTGAAATAACTCTTTTCATTTTTTATTTATAAAAAAAAAGAATGATCAGTTTTCTCTGTACCTAAAAATACAAAAGGAAAATAAATATTTTGCCACTTTTCTTTCCTTTGTGGGTTCTCGGACTTTTCACAGCTTTTTGGGCTTTCGTTTGTTGCTCCAATGGTGCGATGCAATAAAATCCTTAAATATCCTTGTGGCACACGAACGCATGGACACAAAATATGAATCGGTCCTGTCAGCAGTTTTATGTTCTTTAAAATGTTATATTAAAATGCGAGAGTGCCGGCGATGATGGCAACGATTTCAATATGGATCCACTCACCTCCGACCATTTTTGCCACCCGGCAGACGGAGTGTTGACTTAACTGGTCATTGACTTTACCAACTTTATGCTGCAGTCAAAATTATGCAGTCCGTTTCGGAACTGTATGACAGCTGACAGCCGGTAGTTCGGGATTAACTTTTAATAAGTTTCGGAGTGGTTTGTTTAATTTCATTTTGGCTTAATATTGCCTAAGTAAATTAAAACAAATTTGGGGTTTGTAGCCAAAGAAGTAGCCATTTGATTGTGTTTGTTTATAGATGAGTGAATTGTAGTTTAAATTAATTTCATATTCGTAGAATGGTTTCAAAGTGAAATATACACCAAAATAAATTCAATCAATTATAAGCTGAACTCAACAAGCTTTAATTAAAATATATATTTATATATTTTTAAATATGATTTTATATGAGCCAATTACTTTGATAATTATATATATAAATATTGTGCTGTGAAATTTGAATAATTATGTTTGCGTTGTATCTTGTGTATTAATTAAGTAAAGAAGTAAAGGAATGATATTTTCTAAATAAATATATTCCTATCATCTTTAAGATAAACACAGCAAATGAATTGGAAGTTTCTGTCTTTAAGAAGTGTAATTACACTATTCCAACGCACTGTAACCATCCGCATGAGACCAAAAACTGCCGCTGTGTGTCTGTGTCGGTGCGGTTGTGTCAAAAAAAAGGCCAACTTTTATTTACTGGGGGCGTGGCGCAGTGGGCGTCGAGAAGGTGAGATTTAACTGGATGCCGGGTCATTCTGGGGTCGGTTTACTTTGCTGATTAAACATATGCGCCACCATCAGCGAGCCGCAACAAAAAGGCAAAAGGAAAAAAAAGGAGCAAAAGCGACGGCTCAGCCACATAAAATTTATTTAAACTTTTGCCCGCTAACGTTTTTCAGCGAGTTTGTCGAGTTTGTCGCCCCCAACTGGCAGATAATGGGTATCATATTGCCTCGGGGTTTCACATTTTAGTTTTGCTTTTGCCTTTTTTTTGCACTTTGCATTGTAATAAACACACGACAATATGCGAACAGCAGCGGCAACATTCAGTGGCAACAACATAAACAGCATCAGCACCCTTAAATAAAAATGCAAATAAATAAAATGCGCGAGGCGAGAAGCGAAAAGCGAAGATAATAAAACGAAGGCAACTTTGTGGTGGCCATATTCCAATTACAGTTCGCTTCTTGTGGCCAAAACAGCAAGAGTCCCGTCAAGAGCTTATGCGGCTCTTTAAGTTAAGTATTTTAAATAAAATGCTTTCCGACAGGGACTAAAAATAATCTGTGTATGAACAATAAAGGGAGATCAGCTGAAAGT
This sequence comes from Drosophila elegans, assembly GCF_018152505.1. Taxonomy (NCBI): domain Eukaryota; kingdom Metazoa; phylum Arthropoda; class Insecta; order Diptera; family Drosophilidae; genus Drosophila; species Drosophila elegans. Next base: position 20,026,974 of record NW_024546167.1, on the reverse strand, counting down.
GTTTAATTAAGTTCTTTGTTTTCGGGTAAAACTTTAGGAAACATTTTATTATTTATTATAAGAATTTGTCAGATTATAAAATATTAACATTTTAAAACTTGCTAAAGCTATAGAAGTTTTTACATGTTATTGTTATAAAGAGTTAAGATTGTTGTGAATTTTCCAGAAACTCTTTAGAAATTACCCTAAAATTATACGAAAACTTTTTACACCATTTGACCACTCGTTTTCCGATTGTACAATTCAAAGTTTTCATACAAGAGATGTTTACAAGAGTCAAGTCCCGTCTGACAATGCGAATAAGTTTTGGCCAAACAACTTTGCCAACTGTATCGAAATCGTTTGCCAGAACACGCTGACCCGACCTTCTTTCTATTTCTTTTGCCCATATGCATTTACAACTTTTATTTGGCCGCCTTGCCAGAAAAGGGTACGAATTTTGATGTCTTTTTTTTTGGCTCCTTTCGGGATATAGAAGCTGTATAGAATATATATGTATACAAACGCCTTCTTTATGCGAAGAAATTTCGGCATTCCCCAGGGTAAAATCATTTGCAATGCAGCCCCTGGCAAAGGGGATATATTAATACTTTTTTCATTTAGTTTGCAGACGGGAAAACTTGACCATTTCTTGCTCTGTCTGTAACTTTTCGCATATTTTATAACCAAGTGCTCTGCAGTGTCGGCTAATGGATTTATGTTTTTAGACAAATTACGAACTGAACCGAACACGGCATTAAAATGTGTCCCCAATAAGCCAATTTTGAAGGGATGGGCGCCCCTGGATAATCTGGTTACTAAAGGTTCACATCCTTATCGGTGGAAGTGCCCAACGAGCTGTGAACCCAACTCAAAAATCCTATCACGGGCATAATTAGGTTTGCCTTCAGCGTCAGCGTCAGCATCAGCTTCAGCCAGACATTAAAATTAATATTATTCTCCAAAATACACTTTAAATGCTAACCTTGCTGAGACCTCAAAAATTAACCACACCAAAAATCAAGAGCCATCCGGAAATTTTGCTGCGGTGGTTGTCTTTGTGTGATTACTTGTCTGCTTTCCTTTTTAAGCAGGCGTGAGCTAAATCATAAAGGAAAAAGTTAAGCCCTTCTTAGCTGAAAAACGACACTTCCGTACAGCTCGCGTGCAGGAAAAAAGGAAAAAGGGATAAACTCGAGGCGGAAGGAAGTCAAGCATCGTCCCATCTCGTTTCGTTTTGGCCCGGCCTAAAAACAATGAAAATTACAAGGCTTTCCGGCGGGCGGACGGTCGGAGAAATTCGCAACAAATTCCCTGTGTCGTGCGCCTTGCTTTATCAACATCAGTCCTTAAGTAAAGATTGCACTGGCAAAAAAAATCTTTAAAAGCCTAATTCTAAAATTAACTACATTTTCTCTAACTTTCTTTCTTTGTTTAAAAATTCTTTAAGAATTAAGTTCTCTATTATTAAATAAAAATATTTAAAAATAATATAAAAGGATTAGTTTATTTATTGTCCTATCTTGTAAAAAATAAGTAAATATTTAATTTAATAAATTTTAAACCATTTATAGCATTAGTCACAATAAATAGTTAAAGCTGCACAATGCTATATATTATGTCAATAAGTTAAAAATTGACAGATTCTTTACTTTCAGAAAGTTCCTATTAACTTAAACAACACCTTCTAAAACCATTTTTTTAACTATTTAATTACTCTTTATATTTTTTATAAGTCAATATAAATTGGCTAGAACTAGACAGTGTCTTAACAATTTTTAGCCCTGTTTCTTATAATCAATTAATTACTTTTAATATTTTTAATAATACAAATTTTTTTATTTTCAATAGGTTCCTGTTGGCTTAAAAAAGATAATATTTAATATTTTCTCAGTGCATAGTAAGGCGACAGCGACAGAGCCTTAAACCCACATAAACATTTTTATTATTGGCTTCTGGGCTTCCCTAAATAAAAAAGTGAAGAGAAAATATAATAAAAGTACAAAAAAAATGGGGTCTTAGCCCAGATGTGCGTTTGTGTTGGACCGGAGAATCGAATTAGCATGCGAAATCTTTTGTTTGACTAACAATGTGTCAACGTGTGTGACGAGCCAGCGTTAGTCTCTGTCAGCTCATCGATGGTATGGCATGGGTATGGAATGGTATGGTATGGACATGGAGCTTGGATTCGAGCCAGACATCTCGCCATTAGGGCCTTGATAGAGCTGCCACCAAATGTCCCCCTCGGGCACAATGGAAGCCACGAGAATGGGAACACAAGTGCACTGTAGTCTGCCCAACCAACCACCCAAATTTTGCTAAAATTTTACAAATTGATTTCGCTTGTGCTGAAAATACTAGGTGACAGAAATGCTTTGCGTGAAAAAAAAACTATGCATACTGAAAAATAAAATAAGTAAAACCGCCAATGAAAAATGAATACTTTTCTATTCCTAAAAATGGTACGTGTTTTGTTATTTTATTTTTCGGGACATTGAATAGTGCTGTAGAAACTAATGATAAATCTAAATCAAATGATTTTACAAATCTTTTATATTATTAATTGTTGGAGAAAATACTATTGTAGAATAGACAATCGAAGATTCTTTATCTTTTCAAATACGTTGACAAATACTTTTTCCTAGGTTGCGACAGTTTTAACCATTAAAAGTTTTGTGTTATATATTTTTTTGCTGTGTGTAGGCTGTCGATAAAAGTGTGAAATCCATTAAGTAACTGAGGCTTTGCAAATTATGAATAGCTGAAAGGCATTTTGTGGTTATTATTCGGCTGGACGGAATTGTGCCTTTGCTGACATCCTTTTAGCTGTTTGCCATCCATCGTTTGGCCTGCTTAATTAATGTTCGTTTGCAATGGATGTATGGATGTGGATGTGGATATGTGTGTTTGTGTCCGAGATGTGTCCCCTCCAATCTTTGTTGACCTTTTGGCGAATGCAAGTTGAACCAGTGTGGCTAGGCCAAGTAGACTCAAACCGTTTGTGCTAAATTAGCAAATGACATAGTCAACATGGCCAACTTACTTTATAGCGAAGGCTGAAAGCGGAGCAGCCAGGATGAAAGGCCTGCTAACCCACAAATGTACTATACGTGCAATTCCCGAGCCACCCACTTTCACCACCCCTTTCACCACCCTTTCACCCGCTTTTCATCCGCTTTTCCTGCTGACACAAAACATAATGCCGGCGGGCAATGCTCTTTTAAGCACGCAGCTTGAATGGCGCCCACTGCGAAACGGAATGCGGCTGACAAGGCACAGTGGCTCCAATTTATTGGAAAATTAATATGGGTTACAAAGGGTATAATTCCCGTAAGCCCAAACATTCAATCTGCAACTACTTTCAATCAGAGAAATTCTGTACAGCAAAATTTCCACAGAGATTTATGCTATTTGAAATGGACGTGCATCATAATCATAACTTACTCCACTGAAAACTGAATAATTATTTTATTTTCTTTCTTATTCATTATTTAACATATTGAAATAATAAATGAATTGGCCGTGTTATTCTTCATCTAAAAGTTTGAATTATCTCTTGAAGTTACTTTTTCTTGAAAACAAATTCGGTTAAAAAAAATAGCTAGATTAGGGTGAAATCAAGTTATGATTAAATAAACAAATTTCGGATTTACTAAAAGTATAATCCGATGTCACATTAAAACAAAAAATATGTCTTGTTCTAAAAAAATTAAAGCTTGTTATCTCACTTCCACTTACTTAAATGGACTTAAGATTTTATACTTAAATATTATCTCAGAAAATACACCATAAAGACCATAAATTCTTATTTTGGCAAAATATTTGTAGGGGAAATTCAGTGTCCCTCAATGTACTAATTCAATAACCAAACTTCCTCCATTTAAGACTGCTGTAATTTCGTATTTTGTTAATATTCCAAATCAAATCACCCAACTTTGTTGGCTCTCCGTTGATTTCATTTGGTGAATTTCCACTGTCCCCCCAAAAAGTTGCTAGTTGGGAGTGTCTAGCGAAAGTGCCTCAAATGCGCATAACAATCATGATTATATACATATGCATACGTAGCACGTATATATATAACTCTTATATGCAGAGGAGAACACCCAGTTTTGTGTAGGTGATGGGCTCATCAAAAATTGTGACAAAAAAAAAAAAAAAAAAAGGAACAGACACACAGGCAAACGGGCTAACAAAAAGTTAAACAAAGCGACAGGCAGACAGTCGGCGGGGCTTTTCATGGCTAATGAAAGGCATCGGGGAAAACTCACATTCTGACTGACAGGCGGTTTTCAAAGGGGGGAAAAGCACCACCTCCCGCAGAGCAGCACAACCATAAACGCCATGCTGATAACTTCTTTATGTCTAAGGCTAAGTAAAGACATTGCCTCGCAAATAAAAAAAGGAAGACAAAAAATTATGCCAAGCCAGCAGAACCAGGGGAGAAATTGCCAAGGAAAATATATAAAATTATTTTAAATTGAAATTCTGTTTATCTGTCGTTGGTCCTGCGGACAGGACTTTCCAGCACACATCCTGCTGTCTGCCCCATATTTACCGTTTTTGGGGGTAATTCAATAAAGTGGAAAATGATGCTTGTCGTTAACGTAATTTGCTTTCGTGGTTTCCGCAAATCCAAGCCAGCAACAGCAGTAAGCAGTTAGCAGTTAGACAGGCGGGAAGGACGAAAGGACTTCGTTTTGAGGCCCTTGAATGCCGTTAATCGTTCCTTCAGATCACATCAAACAGAGGCGAGTGCCGCCAGACCCCAGGACTAAGCCAACTAAAGCAACCATCCAACCGAGCAGACTTGACTCCGCCGAGTTGGCATCATCATCAAGTGATAAGTGCGGACAGTTCGCGCCGGAAGGGAGAAGAGCCATAAGTTCTTGCGGCAATAACGCCAGCTAGCACCTAACTTCCACTGAGCCAAATAAAGGGTGAACTTGTAAGCACTTAAAATAATTTCATAAATATATATCATAAAATGTTAAGTACTGTTAGTTCTAAAAACCAAAATTCACTTTTGCACTTGAACGTAAAAAGTAAAAACACCATTTAAAACAAACACATTTTAAAGCTAACCTTTGTAATCCAATTGAAAATCTTATATACAAAAATCCTTATATTGTTTTTAAAAGTAAGAAGAATAATTTGTTTTCATTTAAACAACTCTTAAAAATAAACTTTTTAACTTAAAAAAGTTTTAAATTTATGGTCCCAAATTAACTATTATATTCCACAAAGTGTTTTTTTTTTGTATCTTAAAAAGTGTTTATGGCTTAAAATAAATCAATAAATTTATAAACAAGACCATAAATATTTTATGTTATTAAATTTAGTAAACTTAATAAATCTACACGTTTTTTATGTGGTTTAATGGAGGGTATTTGTTTGAATATAAATTACCTTTTTTATTTATGCAAATTTATAATTCATCATTAAAATCACTATTTCATTGGACAAAATTCAAGATAATTTAGTAAAAAAAAACATTTTTTGTTTTAATTAGTTTTTCTTTTTCCCTGAATATAAATTCTCTATTTGCGGCGAGCTTTTGTTTTTCCAAGTGCTTTGTAGCCCGTCCATATCAGTTAGTTTGTGGAGCTTGGCTGGTAGCTCAGCCCCAGCTAAACTCAACTCAACTTGGCGCTCATCTCATCATCGTCATATGGCACACAAGTGGCAAGCGATGAGTTTTTGGAGGAGTCCCAAAGAAAACCAGGCGGCATGCAAACAACAACAACAACAAAAACAACGACAACAACAGCCGCCACACAAAAGGCGTTTGTGGGTAAAAAGGGGTGGGTGAGGAAGGAGGCTCAGGGGGTGGTGGGTGGTGGTGGGCAGAAGGAGGGGCTTGTGGAACGACCCCATTACGTGCCAAAGCACTAAAAACAAGCCACACGAGGAAGCGTCACCAAGCGTTGGTAACAAGAAGTGGAACAGGGTGTTGGGGACACACACCCAAGGATCCAAAAATAGGAGTAAACTAAAAAAAATTGTTTGGGGATAAATCTATAGACCATTGTTTTCATAACATATCAAATCATTCATAAGGAAATTTGAAAAAAATATCTATTACAATTATTATATCTGTGATCTAACTTTATATAGAATTAACAAATGTCGCAGAAAACCAAAACATTCATAATAATATAACCATCCATTAAATTATAACACAAATATGACCATTAATAACCCTATCTTGACCAAATAAATTTTTAGATAAACACAAGCAATCGTCTTTACAATTGAAAGAACAATTTATTTTATATATATGTGTTAATTTAAATTAGAATTTATGCAAAAATAGTATTTCATTTTTATTACTAATTCATTGTGTTCCAAAGCAATGCTAATATTCTGGAAGCTATTGTTTAGCATGTATCACCAGGAAGAGGGGGTTCCCCTTTACAAGGCTCATAGCGAGAGAGTCTGGTATGTACAAATATGAGGAACGAGCGATGCTCGTAAATTTTGTCATATTTTTTCGCTTTTCTTCTCATCTGCTATAGTATTTTCTTTCTTTTTTGTTTTCTGCACTTAAATTTTTTTTTTGGCTTTTCATTTGGGCTTTTCTGCACGTTGTAGTTGTTGTTTTTGTTCTTGCTGCTGCTGCTGTTTCATCGCACATTTTCATGTTAATGCGACCGAGCTTATTTTTTTATCCTTGTTGTTGTATTTTTATTATTTCCCCAGCCCACTGGTATTTTGTTGTTTTTAGCAGCCCATTAAAAAAAATCCAGCACACGCACAGTTTGACATGCACTTTTAATCGATTGCAAAAAGCTGCAACAACTTTTGCATGAACAACGAAAAATCAGAGAGGAAAAACTCAAACAAAAGGAGCAACGAAAATGTGACTGCAATTTTCTTGGCACACGATTTTCCATATTTATTTTTTCTATTTTGTTCTTCTGTCTGTGTGGGTTCCTGTACGTAAGTGTCTTTTGGGGCCTTTTGCTGATGCCTGCTCGACGATTAAAGTTTACTTTATTTTTGCTGCTTTAATTGAATAATAAATTAAGCGAATGGCACCCAGGCTCAAGGAAAAATAATCAAAGAAATTTTGTTGTAGACAAAGTGAAAAAAGTTTTAATAACACAACGAAGTGGGTTTTACTCTCTGATCGAGAAAGGAATTGGGAAAGTTTTAAATGTTCTTTTAAAAATATTTACCCAATAAAGCAATTGCACGGGTAATTTATTAATTTTATTATACCAAAGATTGGTTAAAATGGCAAAATTTTTTGAAAAATTCAATATGTTGGAATAAGCCTTTGTACTTTTTCTCACATTCAAATGAATAATTTTCAATTACGGGATAAGCCCTTTGTTTTTGCACAAGTACTCGTACTTTTTAGGGAAAACGTTTCAAAGGCTTTTCTCCACACTGAAGTTCCATTTAAGCTCTAACATTAGCAACTTCTTTGCATTTCTTTACATTTGTTTCAGTTTCTTCCCCGTTCTTCACGGCTTTTGTTCCCTTTTCTAAATGTGTAATAGCCATTATTTTATTATTCTACTTTAAAATTATTCTGCTCCTTGAGCAGCAGCAAGAAAAGGAAAAGAAATGAGTTGAGTTGCTTCAAAGAGCAATGAGAAATAATAAACTAATCGGAGGGAAAAGTTGTACATGTTTTTTTTCAGTACTGTGAGGCGGAAAAGAGAAATTTTACAAATATACCCAGCAAAAGAAGCCATCAAAGCAATGCATATTGCATAAACATTCAGCAAGATTACTTTTTGATACGAGTGTCACTCGAATTGATCATAAATTTAGCAACCAATTGGGATTCATCAGTCGAAGACCATTTTCAGTTTATTTGTAATAGATATGCTAATAGTTTTTGCGCATATAAAGAGCTATCATTTATTCAGATATACAAGATTTATTCAATTTAATAAAAGTATTGTTGATGTAAGAACGCCACAAAAAAATTTTGTACTATAAAACTTTGTAATTAACTCATCATTTATCATATTTGTATAAGTCAACTTTAAGCAATTATGATCTTTTTGTTACAATGAAAGCCACGAATTTTTGTAATAAACTGTGATGTTGAGTTCGAGGCAGATATAATTATAATATTGATAGTACAATTAATGTTCCACCAGCTACAATTTGCAGTTTATGGTCAACGATGTGTGGTTGTATGTATAATTTTGGGGGTTTTCCATGAGGAGTTTTGGGGCGGAGCCTGCTTAGAGCTGCACATTTGCCAGATACGAGATAGCTGACAGATACAAAATGCATAAGCTGCTCAAAGTTTAATCGGTTTATGTGACAGCTGAGAGGGATTTCCGGGGGGTGACACTCTACTAAATCACAAAGGATTTGCAAGCCATAAACTGCCATGGCCACAGCGTACAAACTGAAAATAAAACGCAGCATCAAGTGGCTGTCAATGCGTTTTGGGTAGTGCTTAAGATAAGATGCACTTCACAGTCCCAAGCCCGAAACTTTCCTCGGGATTAAGACCCCCAAAATTTTGAAGGGCTAAAACAGAAAACAAAAGCAAAAAGCTCAAAAACGCAGGGCGAAGAAAACGCACCAAGGGACAATTAAGCAAGAACGGGAAAATCATAGGAAATGGAAATGGGAGAAAACCAGGGAAACCCTTGTGCGGTTTGTGCGGCTTGATTAAGAAGTTTTCGGGTTATAAATGATACAAGCCCTAGCAAATTATTCAAACTAATTGGTTTAAACACTGCAGGGAATCCTTTCCTTCCAAGGACTTTAAGGAAAGTTGAAAATTAATACTTGTGGAAAGCCAAAGAATTTTTCACAACTTGTTTTGAAAAGAGCAAATAAAAAAGTTTAAAGAGGCTTAGGCAAAGAGACGGACAAAGGTAGTATCAATTTGCTTTCATGTAATAAATGGTATGACTTAAAAAAAATTATAAAAAATGGAAAAGTCAATATTTCCTTTCTTTATTATTAACATAAATTAACTAGGTAAACAAATCAAACAATTAACTATAAAATCAAAGGACTTTCATTTACAAACTAACAAAATCCTATTTAATTCCCTTGTATTTGCATTTGAACACCCTATTAATATACAGTAAGCAATCACAAACTTTCGAAACTCACTTAATTTCTGCTATCACTTATCCACCAAATTATCCCAAAATATGCAAAAGATCTTTAAGGATTCTACCTCCATCTCGCTTAATTAGCTTTAGGTATTAGTGTTTTATGTATCTATCAATAATGAAACCCTATATTTATGCAGTGTGAAATTGAACGCGTAAAGCGATTTTCTTAAACATCAAAATTAATCATAATCAAGCCGAAAGCGGGAAAATCAAAAGTTATTTCGCTGAAAGCTGAAAAAAGCTGTAGAGTTGTATGGAGAATTTCAGACGGCGTCTTCATTAGCATACACTTAACAATTTAAAACTTTTAAAGTCACTAAATTAGCCGAGAGTCTTATTCAATGTTTCGTGAATTTTCCAGAAATATGCAAATTATCCACACTTTATGCCGATGACTCCCCATTTAATTAAAAACTTTTCCCAGGAAAGGCGACTGGCAAATTGCTTCGAATTGGAAATTGCTGCTAAAAGGTCGGGGCACTCAACTCGATGACTTTCAGTGGGTCTAGAACAATGTTTCAATGTCTCAACACTCAGGTCAATCCCTGGATATTGATACGCTTTTTGGTCCTTTTGTTTTTTTTTTGCGGCAGCCCTTCTGAAAGATAAATCCTAATGTCTATCTAATCAATAAATAATTGCCATGTCCTGTTGATGCAGCCTCACAAAATATCCATTTCAGTGTAATCGAAATCCATAGACAAATCTGAGCTAAGCCAATTGTAAACAAACGGAAAAAGGTTTCTCTACACAACCTATCCTCCTCTATCACCAAAAAAAATAAAATCAAACCCGAAAATATTTGAAACAATTTTGAGGCGAATCAGCAAGACAAAAATGAAATGAAATACTTTCGATTGACATATACGAATTTTGTTGTGATGGAATCTATTGTTTACAGGACACGAAATGAACTTGTTATTCGTGTGGAGGGAAAAACAAAGAGAAAAACAAAAATAATGCATTTGTCTGCGGGCGGGGTGATGTGGAAAATTTTGTGCGCAGTTCAGCAGGAAAATGGAACAGAACAGGACGAGTTCTGTCCTGTCACGACTCCTTCGACACAAATTTAATATTGTAAATGGAAATGGAAAGCTCACACTAAAAAAATACATAACCAGAATCCAAAAGGTTTAGAAAGCTAAGACAATTCTCTAGAATACATAATCATATTTTTTATTTTTAAGCTAACTTAAATGTTGTTTGATTTATTATACATTTTTAGATCCACTGGCCGAATTGTATTATTGATAGACTTTTTTTAAAATCTTCATTAAACAAAAACACACAATTATAGGAAAATTCAAGTATTATTTTTAAATTAAATATAAATTAGATGACTTTACTTGCATTAAAAGTGTTAAAACAATGGTAAAATAAGTACGAAGGGAAAAATGTTAAAAAAAATCTAATGTTCACCTCTTAAATCCTAAATTTCTCAAACACTAGAAGGTATAATCCAAAGCATTGTTTTAAATTGAAGAAATAAGAAAATTACTTATTAAGAGTTAAAAAAAGGTAAAAGTTTTTGCAAACAAAAAATATGAAAACATTTAAAAACCCATTCCCTGAAACACTATTCTTAGCCTCTTTAATCCTAAATTTCTCATAAGCTTGTAAGATTTAATTCAAAGCAAAGTTATTAGATTTAAAGAATAAAAAGAACTTTTAAAATATTATATTTTAAAGTGTAAAGCGAGGGCAAGCGGAAAATTCGCGTGAAGTGTTTTGGCACTTAACCGTTCAATTGATTCTCGACAAACACTTCACCTTTCGCTTGTTTTCGCAGCTGTCGGCTATTGTCAACATTCAGCAACGGAATGCAAAATGCCGAATGCTGAAATCGCAAAATCAAACTATGCAAATGAAGGCCTGAGCTCGTGACCCGCGAATCGCTTTAATCAAAACCGAAAAAGTGGCCTGTCACTAAATGAAATATATGTAAATTTCATAAATGAAGTGAAGTGAAGTGAAGTGAACACACACATCCATAGCGGCATCAATATATCATCAATATTAAAATGCAATTACGGGCTGCCGCCTGCCAGCTGCCTGCTGGGGTAATCACATAAAAAATTAACCAAAGAATTGCGCTAAACGTTTGGGCTCGACCCGCTGGATACCTTGATTTTGCGTCATTCATGGCCGCAATTTTCCCCAGCAGTTTTCACCGCAGTTTTCCCCCAGCGAGCTCGCCTAAACGTATGCCACGGAAAAGTCAAGCAACTCCGACGGGATTTTGCAACGCGGAGTTAAAGTTTTCCACGCCATTTATTCGGTATCAGCGGTTCTAGTTTTAGTTTTTCGCGTAATTGTCAGGTTGTCACTCTCCGTGTTGGATAAACTTCGATGGTAATCCCTTTAGGTATTTCACTGGCAAAGCTGGGAAATCTCTGGCTTTTCAGCGGTTTTTGGCTTTCATTGTTGACCAAAATTGGAAAACTGTGGGCATCTAGCTTGCCATTTTTGATCGAAATATAATACCAACAATTTCCTTTGTTGTTCAAATATTTTTTGCAATTACTAACCATCGAACAAATTGAAACACGTTTTACAGGCACAAAGAAATATTAAAATTGTTCTTCTTTTTTTGCACTTTACTTGATTTAGTTGGTTTCTCATTAAAGAGAGTAGAATTTTTATTTACTATTTTACAAGTGTATTAATACTTAGTGGGTGTATGTAATTTCCAACTTTCGTCCAAGTTTTTTAGTTTTAGTTTTGTATAAATAATACAAGCATCTATGTTTCTTTGAATTTACCCAACCACATTAATAAATAAACAAGTACAAGTGTGCAAAACTTTTTATGCTAAAAGTGAGCAAAATTATGTATGCATTTGACTGTTAAAGTTTGGATTAGTTGAGAAAGAAAGTTAAATTAAAACACCTGCCAGCAACATTTTCATTTTATACTACACAAGAAACAATTCAACAATTCAACTCCTAGAAGATTTATTTCTCTTCTATAACGGGTATAGTCTACAAATATTTGGTTCTTCTATACAATTTTTCTTTCTGCGGAGAATACACAACCCTCAATCCATTCATTATCTCAATCAATATAGGCTAATCCGAGTACGACCTGTTTCACATTTCCGCTTGATCAACCGGTAAACCAGGACCCACCGCAGTTATTCAGATACCCCTTAACTAACCGCATCGAGTTACAATTACCATTGCCAGAAACCATTACAATCGATTCAATATTTGTCAGGGAAATTGTCATTAATACACAACGAGTGTGCAGCAGAAGTGTCCAATTTCCAGCGAAGTGACTCTGATTGCCCGGCTAATAATAAAGATTCAAAAAATAAAAGCTCGGCTCACAGTTAATCTAGTTGGAGACCAGCAGCCAATAGCACTTTACTCTTTTCCCGCTTCGCTATGCCACTCCAACCATTTTTTTACACCCCACGGAACACCTTTTTCATTTAATTCCGCACACGGAAAAAAAATTAAAAATTACACTTATTTTAAATTTGTATATGCATAGTTGTAATCTCTTTTTCAAAGCGCTGCTAACTATTTAAGTCAAACTTCATTAGTTAAAATGGATAACATGTAAATGGTCTTAAAAAAACGATTTTCATTTCATTTTAACGAATTTTAGATGGTTTGTTATATGTTTACTAAAATTGGAGGGCAAAGGGTTTGAATTTTATAGAAAAAAAGGTTGGAATTAAAGGTTAAGGTTTGAATAAAATTAAAATATCAAATCAGTACAGAGTATAAATCTAATAAATCTGTTTATTTCATTGCTTAATATTAAATATCACTGTAACAAACTGAATTGTGGTTCCCTACTATTGCTTTAATTAATTAACAGATACTTTAAATGTATAAATTACCATATCAGTGAACTATTTTAAATTGAAAAGCTACCATGCCATATTGAAGGGCACTTAAACCTAGGGAAGTGTAATGTCCTGCAAACGCTATAATGTATAAATAATCAGTGAACTATATTATATTGAAAACCTGCCAAAGAGATGGACATTTTTGGGTACGTTTTTCTCGGTGCAAACCTCTCACTAGAGCTTATGTATAATGCATGCCATCTCTCGACTCTTGGCTTGTAAACGTAGCCAGGCAACGGCCAACAACTTTGACTGGTCTTAATCGCTGGCTGGCAAAGGAAAACCCGAGGAAAAGCGATATCACGGGTGGGGGAGGGGTCGCGAAAACTGTCAGCGTCATTGCTATTGATGTCCGTCCTCGCACTTGGCTTTTAATATTCAAAATAGGAAAAGTGGCACCCAAAAAAACGAACCTAAAATCGCCGTACGAATAGAAACAACATTGTGCTGGAAAAATGCCGCTGTCGCTGACAGTTGATGCCAGGAATTTATATTTATATTTTCACGGTTGCCTGTTTTCTTGGCTGGTTTTTATTTATTGCTTGTATTGCCTTCTTTCATTTATTTTTTTGACAATTTTTTTTTTTTTTTGATTCACTGGAGGCACAGCGATACACTGGGAAAACGGAGCAGCAGATGCGGACAAAGAAAAGACCGACCGACGCGGTTAGAGAGAAAAGCGGTAGAGACTGGCTCGTCGGGCAGTCGAAATCCAACTGGATCCGCTGCCAAACATTTCAAGAGACCAGACCGGCAGAGTCACCATCACTCCCACCCGCACCATCAGCCCCCCCCTACATTACAACAACACCTTTTCTGGTCTCTTAATTTTTCAAGAGAAATATGACTTTCTTCTGCGGAGCAATAGTCATGCAAAATAGCCAAATAGGTGAGCACTACGCACGAAGAGAGAAAGTTACTCTGAAGAAATTCACCAAAAGAGAAATAGTTGGAGGAACAGGAAGAGGGAGAGAGAGAGAGGGAAAGAAACAGAGAGAGAGCTTTTTCCAGACTCTCCCCCAACCCCTCCTTTTGGAAATGTAAACTGGAAAACTCTGCAAATTGTCGGCAAAAACATATAGTAACCAAGTTCTTCCAGCACAACTACAAAAAGCTCTCAATGATTACAACTTACACTACACTACACTAATAAACAAAAAAAGTGGTAAGTCAAGTTAAATATTTTGGTAATGTGACATTTTTTCAGTTCTTTATTTGTCTATACTCGGAAATGATTTTGATGTCTGAAATATTTAATTAAATTTACACCATAATACACTACAAATATATTGCTTACTGAACAAAGATGGCCCCTTTTTAAGTCAAATATTTTAAAGATTTTTACAAACAGTTTTTTATTTTACAAAATAAAATAAAAGATGACCCATTTTAAATCCAAAATGTTTAATATTTGTAACATTTATACAATTAGTTTTATATTGAAATAATTAAAACATAATCGAACCCATTTTAAACCTTATATTTTTAATATTAATACCAATATTTTTATATTTAATCATTATGATTTTTATTAAATATAATGATTTTTTTATTTTTTTTTTTGGTATATGTTGTTTTAAATTTAAATTCACATATATATTTGTACTGTTCCATTTGTTTATCAGTGTAGCGAGAGATGGCTAGCAAAAAGTGAGAGAGAGAAAGGTGATGGCTAAAAAAATAGTGAGAAAAAGAGAGGGGATATATAGATAGAGCGAGGGGGTGATAATTTGTGAGTTGTAATTGAAATTTCATGGATTATTAGTTCACCCAGACAGAATCTAGAGGGATACCAAAAAAAGAGAACAATTCTGAGCGACTCTTTCACAAAATCATACCCAAACCCGTATTTTAAGTCACCCAAAAGCCAAACCACCTTAAAAACCCCTTGGAACCAACTGTTGATTGAGGCCAGTCCGAAATAGCTTTGGTTTTAGGACGAGGATGGGGGGATTCCCCACGTTTAGGCATTGGAATTTTTGCTCTTTTTCTTTTGGGGATGTTGGCTGGGCCGGCTTAACTCCCACTTTAACCTATTCGTTACCCTAACCCCACCCGAAAAGTCTCTGGTTAATGAAGCGCTTTATTGGACCATCGCCAAGGGCAGAAAAAGAGGTGAGCGGATGGTATGGTATATACATATATGGGTTTATATGGGTCTCTATGCCAGCAAGTGTTGAAGGTCAGGCCCTCAGGGGACCAAAACGTTACTGCTTTTTCGGATTCGGTTTCGGTTTCGGCTTTGTTGAGTGTCCGAGCTGTTATTGCAATAGCAAATTGAGGTAATGAAATCGAAACAAATGCTAAGAGTGGCAGTAAAGTGGTCCGCAAAACGCCAGCCAGAGCTGCATATAAAAAAGACATAGCAAAGCATTTGATAGTCTTCAATATATGCTGTATTTAGGTATTTTTTACTCAGCAGAGCGTCTTCTATCATTTCAAATCAAATCTATTAGAGATTCCATCTATCTTAGCAGAAGCTATCTTTCCAAATAAATTACAATTATTAAGGTTGTCTAATATCAATAGCAATAGCTCGTGTCGGGAGCGCGGAAGTAAAGCATTCTATTTAATTGATAAGCGTTCCAAGGCACATATAAACACAGGCAAGTGAGCCCCAAAATATAGTTGTCTTTTAAAGCTGGTCCCATACGCGTTCACTGTTCTGAAAATAACACAAAATCAAAATGAATTTTTGGGCAGCACTTGTGTACTATCTGTATACTCACGTAGGCGGTTGGAACTTCGACTTCGACTTTACGCCTAAGCCAGACTTGTCAGAATACCAGAAAATTGGCACAAGATATTTTATCATTGAGCGCAATGTGGAGTTAAATTGGACAGATGCTGAACGCGCCTGTCAGGAAAAACGAGGACACTTAGCGTCCATCAAGGACGAGGAAGAAAAGTTCGCCTTCATGTATGTGATTAAGGATTATGAGTTCTACTGGCTAGGCATCAACGATCGAGACAATAAAGGCGAATATATGTCAGTGGCTTCCGGGAAGAAAGCCCCGTACTTAAAATTGAAGAAGTATAATCCCAGCCCTGCTCCAGATAATGAGCGCTGCGTGTGGCTCTTTGATAACGACATGACTGATGGCAGATGTGAATTAAAATCACCTTATATTTGCCAGGCAGATACCGAATTTTAGTTATCAAAAATAAAATCACAAGCAATTTGACTTGTTCACATCACTTAAATATGTATCAAAGATTAATCAAAATACTCGTGGCAATTTATTTAATCAAACATGTTATATATTCCAACCATTAACCTTAGTAAAACATATAAAATATAAAGATAGAAAAAATATAATTAAAAACTATTATTTTTGTTGTCGTTTTAATTTACGTTATCAATGTTTGTAGAACAAAAATCTTAACTCTTATATGGGTAAGTCCATAAGGACACTTGGCATCCATAAACAACAATGTGGAGCTGGTGGTCACCATTTCCAAAGTCGATTATGATGAATAAGGCTATATTTCCGTGGCTTTCGGAAAAGAGACCCTATTTTTAAGTGGGTCAAGGGGGAACCTGATTAAACGAGCGACCAACCGCACTGCGTGGCTCTGTTCTTTGGCAAATTGTTTGACATGAGTTT
The DNA here is from genome assembly GCF_018152505.1 of Drosophila elegans. Lineage (NCBI taxonomy): Eukaryota > Metazoa > Arthropoda > Insecta > Diptera > Drosophilidae > Drosophila > Drosophila elegans. The sequence goes on along the minus strand of NW_024546167.1, from coordinate 20,010,427 downwards.
TAATTGTGTACATGAACATTTTAATAAATAAATAATGAAAGAGTAAAAAATATATATGGCTGTTGAATTAAAAATTGTGTAAGGTTATGATCTACAAGTAAAATCAAGACACCTATTTAAACTAAACTTTTAGTTTTAAATGTGAAAAATAGATAGCATTGTATTAAAACCCATGCTATTATTTCTAAGATAATAAATATTTCAATATTTTGTGTTATATTTCGAATTTGTTTTTGTTGCTGTATTTAGGTATTTTTTACTCAGCAGAGCGTCCTCTATCATTTCAAATCTATCTTAGCAAAAGCTATCTTTCCAAATAAATTACACCTATTAAGGTTATCTAGGTTCAATAGCAAAAGCTCGTGTCGGGAGCGCGGAAGTAAAGCATTCTATTAAATTGAAAAGCGTTCCGAGGTACATATAAACACAGGCAAGTGAGCCCCAAAATTTAGTTGCCTCCTAAAGCTGATTCCATACGCGTTTACTGTTTCGAAAACAATACAAATTTAAAATGATTGTTTGGGCAGCACTTGTGTACTATCTGTATACTCACCTACGCGATTGGAACTTCGACTGCGACTTTACGCCTAAGCCAGACTTGTCAGAATACCAGAAAATTGGCACAAGATATTTTATCATTGAGCACAATGTGAAGTTAAATTGGACAGATGCTGAACGCGCCTGTCAGGAAAAACGAGGACACTTAGCGTCCATCAAGGACGTGGAAGAAGAGTTCGCTCTCATGTATATGGTTGAGGAGTATAAGTTCTACTGGCTAGGCATCAACGATCGAGACAATAAAGGCGAATATATGTCAGTGGCTTCCGGGAAGAAAGCCCCGTACTTAAAATGGAGTAAGTATAATCTCAACCCTGCTGATGACATTAACCGCTGCGTGCGTCTCTTTGGTCACTTCATGATTGATAGCAGATGTAAAGAAAAATCATCTTATATTTGCCAGGCAGATACCGAATTTTAGTTATCAAAAATAAAATCACAAGCAATTTGACTTGTTCTGATCAGTTAAATATATATCAAAGATTAATTAAAATACACTTGGCAATTTAATTAATCAAAAATGTTATACATTGCAACCATTAACTTTAGTAGAAAATATAAACATCAAATTGTAAGCCTCCAATAGATAGAAAAAATATAATTAAAAAGTATTATTTTTGTTGTCGTTTTTATTTACGTTATCAATGTTTGTAGAACAAAAATCTTAAGTCTTATATGGGTAAGCCCATAAGGACACTTGGCATCCATAAAAAACAAAGTGGAGCTGGTGGCCACCATTTCCAAAGTCGATTATGATGAATAAGGCTATATTTCCGTGGCTTCCGGAAAAGAGCCCCATTTTTAAAGTGGGACAAGGGGGAACCTGATTAAACGAGCGACCAACCGCACTGCGTGGCTCTGTTCTTTGGCAAAATGTTTGACATGAGTTGTAATTGTGTGTTTTAATAAATAAATAATGAAACAGTAATAAATGTATATGGCTCTTGAATTAAAAATTGTACAAGGTTATGATCTACAAGTAAGATCAAGACACCTATTTAAACTAAACTTTTAGTTTTAAATGTGAGTAAATAGATAGCATTGTAATAAAACCCATGCTATTATTTCTAAGATCAATATAAATGCTTCAATATTTTGTGATATATTTTGAATTTGTTTTTGTTGCTGTATTTAGGTATTTTTTACTCAACTTCTATCATTCAAATCAAATCTTTTAACGAGTCCAACTATCTTAGCAGAAGGTTTCTTACAAATAAAGTACAATTATTAAGGTTATCTAGGATCAATAGCAATAGCTCGTGTCGGGAGCGCGGAAGTAAAGCATTCTATTTAATTGATAAGCGTTCCAAGGTACATATAATCACAGGCAAGTGAGCCCCAAAATTTAGTTGTCTTTTAAAGTTGGTCCCATACGCGTTCACTGTTCTGAAAATAACACAAAATCAAAATGTATTTTTGGGCAGCACTTGTGTACTATCTGTATATTCACGTTGGCGATTGGAGCTTCGACTTTACGCCTAAGCCAGACTTGTCAGAATACCAGAAAATTGGCAAAAGATATTTTATCATTGAGCACAATGTGGAGTTAAGTTGGTCAGATGCTGAACGCGCCTGTCAGGAAAAACGAGGACACTTAGCGTCCATCAAGGACGAGGAAGAAGGGTTCGCCTTCATGTATGTGGTTGAGGATTATAAGTTCTACTGGCTAGGCATCAATGATCGAGACAATAAAGGCGAATATATGTCCGTGGCTTCCGGGAAGAAAGCCCCGTACATAAATTGGCATGAGTATAATCCCAGCCCTGAAGAAGACAATGAGCGCTGCGTGACTCTCTATAGTAACTACATGTTTGATAGGAGATGTGAAGTAAAATCACCTTATATTTGCCAGGCAGATACCGAATTTTAGTTGTCAAAAAAAAAATAAATAAATAACAATATATACATCAAAGGAGAATTCAATTACTCTTGGCAACCTAAGTAATTTTTTATTTTGGCTATCGATGTTTGTAGAACAAAAATAGGAACTTTTATGTGGGTAAGTCCATAAGGACACTTGGCATCCATAAAAAACATAGAGGAGCTGGTGGCCATCATTTCCAAAGTCGCTTATGATGAATGAAGACGACTATATATCAGTGGCTTCCGGCAAAAGAGCCCCTTTTTTAAAGGGGGTCAAGGGGGAACCTGATTAAACGAGCGACCAACCGCACTGCGTGGCTCTGTTCTTTGGCAAAATGTTTGACATGAGTTGTGTTTGTGTACAAGAACATTTTATGTGCCAGGCAGATAACGAGTTTTGGAAATTTAATCTGAACAGCAATCCTTTTGTTTTAAATTTAATCAAATAAATATTGGCAGACAGATGAAATAATAAACAATATATGTTCCCTGCTAAAAAAGTTATTGGTATAAATACATATTAAATAATGCTCTTGATGAAAAGAAATTTAACCATTATTTTTATACATAAAGAAACAGTAAAAAATATATATTGCTGTTGAGTTCAAATTTTCTTATTTCTTATTTCAGGTTTTATTAATTTTGTTAAATACCATGCATGTTAATTTGCTTGATTTAATATTAAAATAGTCAAATTAATGTGGTAAAATGTATATTTTAAGTGGGTTCTTTTTTTAACACATATTTAAGTTTAACATGATTTATATCAAAAAATAAATTATTCAGATAGTGAAAAACTCAAACAAATTTAAATATATATGCATTAGCAATATTTTTTTTGCCAGTCTGAGGGTCTTACATATTTCTTAAGACTACAGTGAACTTTGCTTAGTTCCACAACAACCCGATTAAAATTCTTGAATTTCATTTTTGGTGTTCAATAGATTTCTTTATTGCATTTCTTTACCTTTTTAAATTCATATATATAAGTATATATATATATATATTTGTTCAATTATATATATAAATGTATTTATTTAGTTAAATTTTCTTTTTTCATGAATTATTGAGAGAACAATTTGTTTTGTTTAGTTCAAATAGTATACAATTTGCTTAACTATACAGTTACAAAACGGTTTCAAAATCATAGCGAGAAAAAGAAAACGATATAAACAATTGTTTATATCCATTTCCTATAGCTTGCAATTATTTAATATTAATTTAGTTATTATTAATGCTTTGTTCATTGTAAAAACTTAACAAATGTTTTGAAACTTCGTTTATTTGTTGCCCATCTTCGATCTTATTGTTGCTTAAGTTTTGCCTCCTATTATTTTGCTTGTTTTTGTTCCTTTGTTTGTTCTTAATAATTATCATGTTTATTCTTACAAATATGTAGGCAAAATGCTTGCTGAGAGATATATATATGTATGTATATTCAAAATGTACAAGAGAATTAGCTAATGACTTTCGCAAGTGAAATCAAAGGAAAATCGGGGAAAACAATTTGCAAACCTGTTTGTTTTTTGAACCACGCGAACACCAGTGAGTTTTGTTTTTTTGTTTTGTTTTTTGGGGTTAACCCCTCAGCAATTTGTAAACTTTTTCAACAAATTCAAGTTAACTGAACGGAACTGTAAGGAATTCCCTGCCGCTTCTGAATTCTTTGTTTGTTTTGAATTTACTCGTGGGAGGGTATAGAAGTAATTTGCATATTAACTGGTTGAAATTGAAATTTTGGTTAAAGTTACTCGTTCTGTTGATATGTGGGGCAACTTTTCAGGTTGGCATAAATTCTTTTCCAGCTTACCGAGTAATCCCAGCATGTAAGTGAGTGATGAGCGAAATGTGCCAACAGTTGGGAAATTTCGTTTGTTTTTCTTGGGCTTCAAGTTTCACCCGGAAAACTTTTGCGTCTTTCGTTGGGCAAAAATCAGCACCTTTCGTATTTTTAGTTTGGAAAAAAGTTAAAGTCAACACGTGCGCCTGGCTTGAATGAATTTTAAACAGTATATAGTATGTACTTTATCTTTGGTTCCTGTTTAGTTAAGCTTCTCTAATCGAGTTTGATTTGGAGTCTCCTCTTTAATTTTGTTTACAAATATATCGAAATAAAGCTTTCAAACCGAACTGCCCCACGAGAATTGGGGCAGACGAGTCTTTTTACACAACGCATAAGGAACTGGCAAACCGAGTTAAAAAAGCTTCTAGGTTTTATATACACTCCTCGACGATTTTCAATATCTATGGCTTATGTAAAAAATGGATCGTTATTAAGCTTGCATTCGGTAAAAACACTTGGTATGGTTAAAAACGTTGCTTTTCTCTGTCTTGGTTAGCTCTCGATGGTAAAATGTTGTCGTCAAGCAATTGGATTATCTATATTTAGCTAAGGTTACGTTTAGGTTCGATATTGATAGGTATGTCGTGATATGGTGAACAAAAGTAGCGAGTCTATTTATTTCAATCGATCCGAGATGGATGGATCGTTGTTATAATATAATAAAGTAATTAATATAATATATAAATAATATAGCTGTAGTTTCTGAACTTATGTACTTTTCAGAATGGTTTATTGCTGGATCTTTGTCTTCTCATCTCTGATTTGACATCAATGTATATGTTTAAGTGTTTACAAATAATAAACTAATTTATAATACAAGTCAGCTTTTTAGTTAACTATTAAATCTTACTCTTCTGACAATCAAATAATAGTTCTAACAATAAATAGCATCACAATTGAAATTTTGATATTTGTGAATATATGATATTCATTTTGTTATTATGAGTATTTAGGTTTTGTAAAACAGTTAAGTGATATGATCGAAACAAGGACGATCTATGATCAATGATAAGTGATTCCATTGCCAACTCTGAAACACTTCTTCCTCGTCCTTAGCGAATACGTATGCGAAGGCTATGATATTCGAATGGATATTGCTTATTGGGGGGGATATGGGAAACATGTGTGTACACTCAGAAAAAAAATCAAAGTGACCTAAGAAGTATCAAAACTAACCACATTTTAGGAATAATGACCTAGAAAGTATCAGAATGGACTAGACTTTGGAAAACATATACTAAGAAGGCGCTAAAAACATACAGCTGCGGTCAAAATAATAGTTGTGTAGTACTAAAGTAGTCAAAATAGTAGTAGTAAATTTCTCAAAAACAAACCTTTTCTTTTAATATATCGGAATGCTTAAAAGCAAAAAAACAAAATGAAATTTAAAATACCTTTTTAAAGGATAATGAAAGCTTCATCCTTTAAAATCACTTTGGAAGATTTCACAGTAAATGATTCTATAATAGTTTATAAAAACTAGCCATAAATCGTCGATTATCTGCATTTTGAGTATGAATAAAAATGTTTTCAATTTTAGCCAATTTCAGGTTAGTTTAACACTTTTTAGGTCATTATTCCCTAACAAAAGTAGATAATTTCAATACACTTAAGGTCATTTTGGTTTTTGGGTATATTCTGGGTGTAGATATCAGGTGGCTTGAGTCTCTTGGCTGCCTTCCCATATTTTTGTTTTAGAGAAATGCCTTCTTGCTGGTTTCCTGGGCCGCATTTGTGGTTGTGGTGGTGGAGATGCCCGAATCCTTGCCCACACTCGCTGTGGTTGAGACGGCAATGCTGGGCACCACCACATTGGCCGGTGGTGTTGATATGGCTGGTGGTGGGGCACCAGCAGCAGTTGTAGATGTTGCCAACCCACCAGAACTGGGTGGCGGTGGGGGCGTGGCTGCCAGGGGCGTGGGTATGCGGGGCTGAAACGAGGGTTTGCCCATCGCCAGGGCAGGATTCAGATCCAGCATTGTCCTGGGGCTCATGGCCACAATACTAGCGCCCAGCGGACCTGCGAAAAGTTGAGCAACTTTTTTGTTTTAACCCCGCCACAGAAAGGATTATCAGTTTTGGGATAGGAAGTAGTGGTGGTTGGGGTGGAGTTACAATAGCCGGAAACAATAGATAGTTATAGTAGTGGGGAAGTAGTCCAGGTAGAATAAGAGAAAAACAGAGAAAGAAAGAGAGAGAGAGAAATAAATATTATTTTTATTAAGTTGGTTAGTTCAAGCTGGAGATTCCAAATTCGGTAAACTTCGAATTTTATAATGGCAGGTGGGAGATACATAAGTTCTTAGTCAAAATTGCTGATTGGATAATTACTGGGTGCACTTGGTTACTACGATATACGATTTGTTTTTTTTTTTGGGGGGGAGGGTAGGTGTAACACGAACACAAAGACAAACAACACACACATCGACAACTTCTAGACTATGACAACTAATCACACTCTAAGACTGGGGGTCAAAGTTCAGGTCACATGCAGCATGCTATATTAGATACATTATTTGGTAAAGATTTCCACTTGGACTTCAGGCAGAGGGGCTAAAAGTGGTGGGAATGGGGGGAGTTTTTGTTGTAGAATCAAATGCTGGGAAATCGGATTTGTGAAGGTGGCTCTAGAGCTCTAGAGATTCTGATTGCTACGAACTAGTTTCGAAGTTTTTCAACTATTTGACACTTTTTAAGTTTGGGGGTAAGAGCAAGAAAGTTGGAGGTTGATAGGGGTAGATAATAAGAGGGTTTCTTAACCAACACACACCCGCCCAGCAGAGTCCGAGTTTTGGTTAGCTGATAGCTGATAGCATGATAGATGAACGATATACATTTTGTATATATAACTGAGGTTTCGTTTTTGATTTCGTTTTTCTTTTCGATTTTGTTGCTGAGTTTTTTCTTGTTTTTTTTTTTGTGTCTTGAGCGGGCTTAACAAATTACAAAATATCTTTCTGTCTTAGTCGAAACTGAAGGCCATATCTGAAATACAAGAGTTCAAGATAATACAACGTTTTTTCCATGTATTTTAATCAATTTATGTTATAGCTAAGGGTATCTCTGATTCGGGGCAACTGAGACTAAAAAAAAATAACCACAAATTTACACACGCACACACAGAGAAGAGAGAAGATACGATATATATATGGTATACACTATCTTATACACTTTGTAACGAAGAAACGAACGAGCCAGAACTGAAGAACAACACGTACACGATATATATGTAATATATAATATTATATATGTATAAAGATAGGTGGAGAAATATATAGAGAGAGAGAGAGAGGAAAACACGTAGAAAATTACATATTGTAGTTATATATACGATTATATAGCAGGTTGTAGTGGTAACAGTAGACAGCAGTAGCAGATGTCGCCGTAATTATAGTAATCATATGCATATCTATGGCTAAATGGCATCCAGAATTGTGCTTCGATCCAACGTACCACGATCCGTTTTATCCGATATATATATATATATCCAATTATGATTTTTATCCAGTCCTTTTCCTTCGTTTACTCATAGATCAGTTTGCCAAATTCTTATATGGAAAAGATCATCTCTCATTGCAAGTTTTAGCTTGGAAGTTAATGGTATATGGGGGTTTATTGGTTCTTCAGCTGGTTCTGTTGTTGTTGTTGTTGTTTCGTGGTTCATGTTGTTGTTGTTGTTGTGTTCTATGACTTAGAGCAGCCTGCTCTTTTTGCCATCACGCGGTTTGCCAATCATTGTTGTATATTCATCTATTTACACAAGATTTTTGGGGTTTGGATTGGATGGTTTATCAATAAAATTAAATTAAATATTAAATAAGTAAACGCAAGTACTTGGAGCAAAAAGATATCAACATGAAAAATTAAATATTAAAATGGGTACATATTATATATATATATATATAGAGTCTCGTATCTGGGTGTCATAATCATTGAAGAAAGGGTATATATAAATTGGTACGATACATATTCTTGTATTTTGCTGACTCAATGGAGAAAAAGTAAATCCTATACTGATTGTGGGGCGATGACTTTGAATATACAGGAATGTCTTCGATGGATGGAGAAAATTAGTAAAGCTCTGCTTATTATATAATGTGGTAATGACTTGAATTTTTATAGAAATTGATTGGAATAAGAAATAGAGAAATACTTATAACCTTTTTAAGCTTTTCGTTCGGTTAATGTGTTAATTTGATTCCTAGATTTTTTTTGGAGCTACTAGAACTAAGTTTTGGTGAACACTTACTCTATTTATTATTAAATAGTACATTGTGTAATCTTTAAAAACTTAAGTACTCAGTTTATTATATTTAATAAATTTTTTTTGAAGCAAACAAATTTATTGGTTCTGTAAGTTTCTTTAAAAGGTTAATGTATTTTTCCATTTTCATTTCAATCGCTCTTCAATTTAAACTTCAGAATCCACCATTGTATAACCTTTTGAATGAGTTGCGTGAAATGAAAGCTTAGCTCGAATAAATGAACAAAATCGAATATGAATAAAGAAGCCTAAAAAATGCATGGTAATTACATAGGGTACATATATACACGTACACGACGAATGACATGTTATATAATGGATATAGTATAGCCGAAAAGGAGAAGCGCACCCAAGATTCAGGACTCGTTTTTGGGTCATAGATTCGTATTCGTATTTCTTGGCAACATTTACCATTTGCCTTAGTATATATAATAATATCAATTACTATCAATATTCATTTGGAAAAAGAGGAGAAACTGCGAGACGGCACAAGGGATAACGAGTATTTATTACTGGGTTGTGTTTTTGCAAAGTTAATCCATTGAACTCGATTACTTTTGTACTTTTGAGGGTGCAGCTGTGCGAGCTTTTCAAAGACAGGTTAAGAACTTGGTTTTAGCTGGTTTACTCGTTTTTTTTTTTTTTTACTTTTAGTGGTATATTTGGTTTATTTTGGCAGTGCCTTTCTGAAGCGCAGCTCGGTTATAATTGGTTTGCTTATAGTTTTTTTGGTGGCATTTAGCTTGATGCTTGCATTTTGCTTGGATTGTGGGAATCGGTGTGGTGTCAATCGATCGAGGACACACAATGGACTCACCTGACTTGGGGCTGACCAGGTCCTTGGTTTTATTGTTCATGCGACGTGGTCCAGTTCCGCCGGATCCCATGGGACCGGAATGGGGACCCGAGCCCGGGGTGCCACAGCCACTCACACCGCCAGGGGCACCTGGAAAATAAAGATTTTTAAATATTAAATTAAATCTATAAATAAAATATAGTGTTTTAGTTAATAAAGTTAACATAATTTCAATTATTTCCTTTATAATTATTTAAAATTACCATCTCTGTTTACTTTACAATACTTTGTGAGGCAAGTTTATGGACATTTGAAAAGATTTATTTTAAAATTATAATTGGCGCAGGGCTGGGTAAAATCAAATAAGTACAGCAACGAAAACAATTCCGAAATATAATAAGTGTTATTTGAAAATAATCTACAGAAGGTATTAAAGTATAAATTTTAAATTATTACTTAACCCCTATAGTTTTTAGTTTCATTTCTATACCGAACAGTCTGAGGCTGCATTCTTGTCCTTTATTTTCAAGCCACGCAAATTTTATTTTGATACTGTTGTGGTTTTAATTTAATACTCATCTCTTCGAGGCATTTTTCATACACAATAGTTCAAAATGCATGTAACAACAGTTCAACATTTTTTAAATTGCAACTTTTCAATACCTCAGATATAGGCCAAAATATTTAAAATATTTAATTAAATAAATTTTTATATAAGCTTTTCACAATATTTGCTCAGATCTAATAATATATATATTTTTATTTTTTTTATCGTTTTTAACTAAAGAGTAGGACCCACCTGGCAGACGTGGCTGTCGCGGCTGCTCGACGGGAAGCACTCGTCTCCGCTTCTTTGGCAGTTTGGCCCTGGCCTGCGTGTGCGAGTAGTACATGGCGAAGTTGCTGACGATGACGGGCACTGGCAGTGCGATGGTTAGTACGCCGGCGAGGGCGCAGAGGGCGCCCACGAACATACCGATGTAGGTTTTGGGGGCCATGTCGCCGTAGCCCACCGTGGTCATGGTGACCAGGGCCCACCACAGGCCCAATGGTATACTGTTGAAGTCGTTGTGCGGGTTCGGCTGGATCCGTTCTGCGTAGTA